>NC_064244.1:4555781-5206607 GCF_003254725.2 Canis lupus dingo | reverse complement strand
CCCGAGGGCCTGTGCTCTGATTCTCCAACAGGGGCTTGTGGAGGCCTCTCTTGGGTATGTTACCAGCACTCCTGACATCGACCCACTAGATGCCAGCAACATCCTCATTGTGAGGATCGGAAATGTCTCCAGACGAATCTATTGTTAGCAGTGTCTATAGCTAATAATACTGCATTGTATACTTAAACTTTGCTAAGAGGGTAGAGCTTATGTTAAGTGTTCTTACCAATTAAATTAATTAATTAATAATGAATGAGACCAGGAAGAGACTTTGGGAGGTGATGGGTAGGACTATGGCTTTAAGGCATTGATGATTTCACAGAGGTCTATACTTATCCACAAACTCACTGAATTCGATACATTAAGTATGTACAGCTTTTGACATGTCAAAAACAGGTCTCCAGACACTGCCAAAATGCCTCCTGAGCAGAATTCTTCTCCCACCACCCCACCCCCAACGCATTGAGAATTAGTGGCGTAAAATATGCTACCTCCAGAACCCAAAGAGGTCTCCCAGTTTCTGTCTTTGTGAAAAGGTATTCAAAATGTGGCAATTTTTCTTTCACTCCTGGCGAGAATATCCTGGCATGCCCACTGGATGCCTCAAAACTTCACGGATATGTCAATTCATGCCGTCTTACCAAGGGCCCAAAGCGTTATAGAGCCTCTTACTGATCCTCATGTCAAATTAGCATGGTGTCAATATGATAGGCCAATGAGATATCTGGGGATGTTCAAATGGTCTAGCTCCATGAGTTAATAAAACGCTGAGGCAAATTAAATGAATGAACACTTTGCCTATACTCTATGAATATGAACTATTTCTGATTCACTAGCGGACTAGAAAAGAATGCATTTGCCAAATCAGTGGTGACACATACCATGTACCTGACGTCTTATCAATCTGTTCTGGAAGCAATAAGAGGCGCACAATAACTATGACTGGAATACTCTTTGTTTAAGTTGACAGTAACTACAGATATTTGCCACAATCTATCCTGTCTCTGAATGGGCCAGACTAGTGAATCAAGCAGAAATGTGATAGAGCTCACCAGTCTTTCATCCTTTAGCACTATCCCACTGCACCTCTGCTAGGATGCAGGGTTGTTTTGGGTATACCCTACCAAATGAAGGCTTGGAGACAGTTTCAGAGGTTTCTGCTTGGACTCTCTAAATTTTTTTTTTCTCAGTTATATTTCCTTATTCAGGAGAGACACAGAAAGAAAGGCAGAGACATAGGCAGAGGGAGAAGCAGGCTCCCTGCGGAGCCTATGTGGGGCTCAATTCCCGGACTCTGGCATCAAGCCTCTGAGCTAAAAAAGAAACTCACAATTTCAACAAGAAACACTTTTAGCTACGTAAAATCAGACAGAAAAAAAAAACTATTGCAAATGACATCAATCTATATTACAAAAGGATTCTGATTATACTATACAATGTCTTCACCTTGTCCTGTCAGAGTAATGTTTTCTACCTAACCGATCACAATGCTGAATTTTTCCCTATACTTATAAATACTCTTCTTATTAAGTTAAACTTTCCGCCTTGAGAAATTGTTACCACTCTTTACCAATACTAAGATTCACACAAAAAAAAAACTTACCTTTTAGCGTAGTCAACTGCATTTATATTTGCTTTTTCTACTAAAAATGCCACCATTTTCTCTTTTTTTTCATTTATAGCAGTAAAGCGTGGTGAGGCCATCCTGTAGGAGTGCAAACAAAATTTATAATTTACAAAATTACATATTTGGATAATGAATCGTAAAAATTCTGAACGATCCTGTAACTTAAACATGTAACATAGAAAGTAAATAAAATTAGCCCTTTCGTTCTCAGCCCTCCATGGTTTCACCAGCTGCTCCTTCTTTTAAAATACTGCTTTCTCACGGAGCATGGGTGGCTCAGTTGGTCAAGCATCTGCCTTCAGCTCATCAAGCTCAGGTCATGATCCAGGTCTCAGGATGGAGTCCCACCTTGGGCTCCCTCTGCAGCAAAGAGTCAGCTTCTCCCTCTCCCTCTGCCCCTCCCCTCCACATCGTGCTCTCTCTCCTGCTTGCTCACTTCTCTGTCTCTCTCAAAAACATAAAGTCTTTTTAAAAACTAAAATAAAAATAATAAAATAGACCTCCTCTTCTCTTCAACAGATTACCTGCAGTCATTCCACAAACTCGCTTTCAAACATTGCCTGGCTCCAAGAATCTTGGCTTCTCTCACAATATATATCATGGTATACCCTAGTTATTTTATTCCACACCATCTAAACCAAAAGATTCTAGAGGGGAGGGGTTATTTTTTATCTCTGTATCTCCACTCTCTAAAACACAGTAGTAAATATTTAAAGTATCGTTACTGATTTTAATGGATATCTCCGGAGTAGTGTTTCTTCAATTATATTCCAAAGAACACATGATTTGCAAGAGATACTGTGCCCCAAAAGAAAGATTCAATGATCATCTATGTTTGTGAAACATTACAAAACTGCGCTATACATGTAGCACAAATGAACCCCATTTACATTTGCTTATCCCCATTTGACAATTCCTTCTTTTGTAGCAAACATTAATACTTGAGAAACAAGAGTTCCCAGGGATATAGTTTTAAGAACTTTCCAATAAAGGTAAGGGTTTTCTCCAGGTTGTACAAACTTGCTGGATTCTCATCTATCAATGGTATGGGGATCCCAGATGTCAACATAAAACACTCCAGCTCCAAATGAGTCACTAAGGAGATGGACTCTGAATGAAAAGAGCTAGGTTTCAGGGCAGCTGGGTTGTGCAGGCAGTTGAGGGACGCTTGGTTTTGTCTCAGGTGTGATCTCAGGGTCGTGGGATCCAGCCCCACATTGGATTCGGGGCTCCCCTGGCACTGAGCACCAAGTCTGTTTAAGACACTCTCTCTCCCTCTCCCTCTCCACCTCCCCCACCCCCACAAGCCTGTGCATGTGTGTGCTGTCTCTCTAAAATGCATAAAGAAACCTTTTAAAAATTAAAAAGAAAAGTAAATAAATAAAAATCAAAGAAAGAAGCTTCAAATGAATTTTGACCACTTAATACTAAATAATCTTTGGTTAAGGTGGGCCCACAATGAGATGAGCACTCGGTGTTATTCTTTATGTGGGCAAATGGAACTCCAATAAAAAATTGTGGGTTTTTTTGTTTAAAATAAAAAATAAGAACAATAAAATATTAAAATAAATAACTAATAAATAGTCCTTGGACTTTCTCCTATTATACCATGATAAAGTTTTATCTTAACTGTTAGAAAGCTCAGTATGAGATTTTTCTCATTTTTACCCTTTTATTCAAATTCATTTCCATATAACATACTATTAGTTTCAGAGGTAGAAGTCAGCGGTTCCTCAGTCTTATGTAACACCCAGGACTCATTCCATCATGTGCCCTCCTTAATGTCCATCACCCAGTTATCCCATCCTTCCACTCCACCCCTCCAGTGACCTTCAGTTTGGCTCCTATGATTAAGAGTCTCTTAGGCTTTGTCTCCCTCAGTCTCTCTGGTTTAAGTTTTGCTCTTCTTCCCCTTCTCCTCTGTCTTGTTTCTTAAGTTCCACATATGAATGAGATCATATGATAATTGTCTTTCTCTGACTGACTCAGGGTATTACGCTAAGTGAAATAAGTCAATGAGATTTTATTCTCAACTATACTCATTCTGAGAACCTAATGCACATCTACTTCTAAAAAAACCTGTTTGTATTCTAGTTTCTATTATCATTGCTATTTTTGATTATTTATAATTTAGACTAAGTGTAAATCAGAAATAAAAATGTCATGACTTACCAATAAAAATTCTAATACTAGATGAGCACTGGGTGTTTACATGTTGGGAAACTGAGATTAAGTAAAAACTATTATTCACAAATTCTAATACTGCTTTATACGGATTATTTTTAGTATAATAAAAGCTACTATGTAAATTGAGTATTTAGGGAATAATACCAAGGAGAAAGAGAATACTGTCTGGAATATGCATAATCTATCCAAGGAGAACCAGGATTAACCTCACATGGCTTACAGATATTCCAAAAGGTACATGATTACTGTACATATATAGAAAAAATGTTTGTAAAAAAAATGACTTTCAATTCCTAACTTAGAAAATTCATCCCGAGGCACCTGGGTGACTCAGAGGGTGAACATCATGATCCCAGGGTCCTGGGATCGAGCCCATATCAGGGTCCCCATAGAGAACCTGCTTCCCCCTGTGCCTAGCTCTCTGCCTCTCTCTGTGTGTCTCTCATCAATTACTGAATAAAGTAATGAAAAAAATAAGGAGACAAAGAAACAGAAAATTCAATCCCAATCCTAAGAAATTAACATAAAATACAAAATATATATTATAAATTAATATGGAGTGTCTTGAAAATCTTGAAATCTTTGTCAACATATACCATAAAACAGTAATTGTAAACTCAATGGTTATGGAGGCAAAGCAGGTGACACGAGTCAGTGAAGAACCTAGGCGGGGACACGAGCAAACTGGAGACACACGCCTCCTATAAAGGGACAGCCTCTGCACAGCATGCTAAACAGCAGCATGGGCTCAAGGTACCAGAAGTGATCTGTAAGAAAAGCTCAAAATCCAGAGTTCTACATGCGTGCCATAATTTTAAATGTTAGCTCAACTGACAGTGGAAACTAAATACATCCGGGGGCCACATTTAGTCTATAGCCTACTTGTGTTTTTCTATTTGCTGTGACTGTTTCCAATGGCCGTGCGTAAAACAAATACTTGGACATCAAACCTTTCCTAAAGCATCAGGATCATGTTTTACCAACAAATTAGGCCCCACCTTCTAAGGAAAATTGCTGTGAAGACTCATTAACACCTACTGTCAGAATTTTCCAATGCTTGTTTCAACTACAATCTATTTGTATTTACTTCCCTCACATTGCTAACCGAACAGACAGGAGTTCAGAGGAATGCTGAAGCAAAGTTATTAAAACAATTACCATCTGTATTGTCACTAACTACATGCTGAATGTTTAACACAGTAGTGATTATGCACTATGCCAGGGCCCTATGAATTTGAAAGACATCCTAAGATAGTCTATCGTACAGCTTCAACTAAAAAAGAAGGTTCACGGATTTCTACTGCTGCAATTGGGAAAACCCTGCTTGTAATAATCAGAATGGTAGCAAAACACATAATCTTTAAAGGGTCAGACTCTACTTATTAAAAGACTACTCATAAAGACTTCCCATCTGGGTGCCAGTGAATGACTGATAGCTGGAAGAAAAGGTAATTATTTTTCAAGCCAACAGAGATGACCAATAATTTTCATCTGTAATTCTCAAAGAGATACAGACAGATGAAAGGCTAATGTTGGAGAGAGTGGAAGGAAGTAGCCAGTATCCAACTTCAGTTAAATCTCTTCCAGAGATTTAATATTTTTACATCTCTAAATTTGTATATGTATACCTACCCATTCAGTAGTTCTTAGCCAAGAGTTGTAACAGAATCTCAAAACCCTATTTCCAAATTTCTGCGTACACACGTTATTGGATTCACTCCATCGAAATCTTCACGGGACAGTTTAGGCTTGTAAATTCTTTTAAAGTTCCCTAGTTGACTGTGATTCACCAGCACAAGTCTAGCTGAGAACTAGTACAGTACACAACCATGCCAGTCTCCCCTTTCACCTATGTGGCCAATTCTCCCTATCACTTGAGGATTCAGCCAAAAACAGAAATGAGTCACTTATCAAACCTGCATTCCATTTCCATGGCTAGAGGTAGAACAAGGACTAGTAAACTCAAAATGCAACTTGATTCCATTATTTACACACTCCTTACTTCCTTCCCATCAAGACATTCTAGATTTGCAAGCAGAGTTTAGACTCGTATCTAAGTGGCTATAGCTGCAAAATACTATACTGTGTTCTTTCCTCTGCTTGTCCACTTTTTGTTTTTTTTTAAGATTTCTATTGATTTATTCATGAGAGTCTGAGAGAGAGAGAGAGACAGGCAGAGACACAGGCAGAGGGAGAAGCAGGCTCCTCCATTCAAGGAGTGCCATGTGGGACTCGATTCGGGAGACCATGGGATCATGCCCTGAGCCGAAGGCATATGCTCAATCACTGAGCCACACAGGCGTCCCTTTTCGTGCCCATTCAACCACCAGTTTACTGCCAATCTGATGTCCTTAGAGTCCTCCTAGAATTGATCTCTATATAAGTTTACAACACACTCACGGGTTCGTAAAGTAAGAATTATTATCCCTGAAAATTGAAGACTCCTTACCTAAACATAAACACTGAAGAAAAACAAACACAATCCAAAAACCTTGTCTGGATATTTCCCCTCACTTGCCAAATGTCTAAATCGCTCTGCATGTTCCTGACTGCTTTCTCCTTTGCCCCTCTTTTGTCCCTCTTAAGTCAAGGCTGATAAAAGATAAACTCCGACCGTGTTAGTAAATCACTTTTTGATCAAATAGGAACTTCTCAACAGCAGCAAGATTTGATATTGTAAAATACACTTGTTTTCTGTTTTAAGTCAAAGCCTATTTCCAAGGCAAATTTTGCTTTCCTCTGTTGTTTGACACTAAATAAGAAACAAACTGGGTGAGAAAACATTTTTGAAAATAAAGTTTCAGAGCACATTGTGTTCTCATAAATATTTGCCATAAATACATAAAAGAAACTTGCCTTCTCTAATGCTTCTTTAGAGGTATCATTATTTAGGGGCAACTGAGTGGCTCAGTCCGTTGAGCATCTGACTCTTGGTCTTAACTCAGGTGATGATCAGAGTTATAAGATCCAGCGCTGCGACAGACTCAGCGCAAAGTCTACTTCAGATTCTTACTCTCTTTCTTTTCCCTCTGCCCCCACAACATCCCCTGCTTGTACATGCTCGCTCACTTCCCCCCAAAAAATAAAATCTCACGGCTGAGTAATACTCCATTGCAGACATATACCACAGATTACTCAACAATTAGAAACAATAAATACCCACCATCTGCTTCAACATGGATGCAACTGGAGAGTATTATGCTGAGTGAAGTAAGGCAATCAGAGAAGGACAAACATTATATGGTCTCATTCATACGGGGAATAGAAAAGAGTGAAAGGGAATAAAGGGGAAAGCAGAGAAAACGAGTGGGAAATATCAGTGAGGGGGACAGAACATGAGAGACTCCTAACTCTGGGAACCAAACAAGGGATGGTGGAAAGGG
The DNA here is from genome assembly GCF_003254725.2 of Canis lupus dingo. NCBI lineage: Eukaryota > Metazoa > Chordata > Mammalia > Carnivora > Canidae > Canis > Canis lupus. Next base: position 5,199,410 of record NC_064244.1, on the reverse strand, counting down.
AGGTGGGTGGGGGGTTGGGGTGACTGGGTGACGGGCACCAAGGGGGGGGGCACTTGACGGGATGAGCACTGGATGCTGTGCTCTTTATTGGCAAACTGAACCCCAACTAAAAAAATTTTTAAAAAGAAAAAACTAAAAGATAAAATAAGTACATAAACCCCAGAGTGTGAGGTGAAAAAATAAATAAATAAAAAAGCTTAATTAAAAAAAGGAAGGCAGGAAGGAAGAAGTATTATGGTAAGCCTGGGGGGCTCAGTGGGTCAAGCATCTCTCTCTGGTTATGGTCACGATCCCACTCCTGACATCAAGCCCTGTGCATCAGGCTACCTGGCTCAGTGGGAAGGCCTCTTCTTCCCCTACCTCTGCCTTTCCTCCCTACTCATGTTTGCTCTCTCTCATATAAATACAATCTTCAAAAATTAAAAGTGTTGTTATTTAAAGCAAAAGCTTAGACAGTTATTTCAAAATATTTTCATCCAGGAAATGCTTGAGCTTCCAAATATGAAAAATCGACCCTATCTATGACACACAACAGTGTTTCTGCAAGGGCAGTGACTGAATGTAATGCACGTCAAAGAAAGCACAGGGAGACTGGCAAGTGTGGTCATCACCAGCTCCCCATGCACACCTACCACCCCACTGAGGAACTACATAGGCTGAGCAGGAGCTACTCTCCGGAATGGGAGGCCTCACCGTGGTACATGGCTGGCAGAGTGGCTACCAGCACAAGCAGATACCACCTGTAGGATGTCATGACCTGATCCCCCTGCTCTCATCTTCTGAACCTTAGGGCCTAGAGTGCCCAAGGCCTATTACAACCTACTGCTTTCTCCTCCCATTTACATTCACCCAAGCTACTCCTCTGGGTCACGGTCTCCTACTCATCCCCAGAAGCATCCATTTCCTAAGCCCCTGCACACCTTTCGGCCTCCATCATCACCACACTCCCCTCTAGGCCTTCAATCCTTTGTGGGCTCTGAGGGTACCATCTACTCCCAGGCACAAAGGGGAAGATTTTCTTTCTGGGGTGGAAAGGTTGCTAGCAAACAAAATGTTGCCTTTCTACAGGCATTACTTTTCTCTTTCCCTGCCCCTGCCTTAGTTTTCCAGTTGTTTCCAGGATGACAGGACCTGCTGTATAAAATTCAGTGCCGATGTCTTCATATATATATGTACATATACAAAGAAAACATTTGCAGCTATTTTTATTTATTTACTTATTTATTTATTTATTTATTTATAATGTAAAATACGTTGTAAAAAAAAAAGTTGACCTGTACCTTGTTTCTGATCTCCATATTGACTTTCTTTAAAAGTAGTTTCTGTGCTATTGTGACATTGTCCCCTAATGCTGCATAATGGAGAGCAGTGTTGCCCTTGATGTCTTTTAGATCAGGATTAGCACCATGTTTCAGCAGAATATCTACACATGCCTCATCTTGGGATTGTACAGCCTGTGAGCATTACAACAAGAAACAGAATGTAAATTCTGGGAACTGAAAGGAAACATGCCACAAGTTTCACCAATGAGTTATGTTTAAATGCAACAAATGTTCATTCCAAGGACTTCAATCCAATCCATCTCAGGCAGATATACCTGTCACCACGCACCTTCAGTAGAGCGGTCGTGTTTTCAACATCACGGAGGTTTAGCTGGCATTTCCGATCTACCAGGAGCTTCACCATATCTTCATGGCCATTGGCACAGGCCAAGTGGAGACAACTCCTGTGAGTGTGAACGGCTTGTCAGGATTACAGTGTACCTTTTCAAAAATTGCTAATCAATTCATAGAATTGTAAATGTTAAATACTGCTTATTCTCATGACTCCAAAACAAAGAATTAGTTTACTTCAGACTTCTCTGTCCCACCTTCTCATTACTATCTCATCATCATTTAGTAATTTTTTATATTTACTTCCACTGTTTAAAATACTACGTCATATCTGTCTTCCGATTGGACCCAGACTAATATAGAGGCCAGGGAGTTGCACTCTTTGGATTTGTCTTCTAGAGGATCTACCATAGAGAGCACAGTTGAACTGCAGCTCAAAATGTAGACAGCTGCTACATTTTCATATCCACCGTAGCACTCACACCAAGGCCTTGTGTCTCTGCTAGGCTGTGTCCAGCCAATGACTTAGCACAGAAGGAATACTAAAACCAAGTCATTTCTGTCTCCCGTAGGACCCCTCTACAGGCAAGCTTCTGATGGGGACTCAAGATCAGAAAACCCCGAGGGCCTGTGCTCTGATTCTCCAACAGGGGCTTGCCCTGAGATCCACGGTACAACTTTTCCCCACCACTGACACCATGAATAGCATAGGGTCTACTGGATCCTGTGACCAAAGCAGTGAGGACTCCTAAGCACAGCCTGCACCTGCTGCACAATTCATCTGCTCTGAGACCACTGAAGTCTTGCATTCCTTAGTTTCACCAAGGTGTATGGATGAAACGAGTACTCAATGTAGGACAAGGTTTCCCAACCTTGTACCATGGACATGGTGGATTGTTGTGGAGGCCTCTCTTGGGTATGTTTACCAGCACTCCTGACATCGACCCACTAGATGCCAGCAACATCCTCAGTTGTGAGGATCGGAAATGTCTCCAGACGAATCTATTGTTAGCAGTGTCTATAGCTAATAATACTGCATTGTATACTTAAACTTTGCTAAGAGGGTAGAGCTTATGTTAAGTGTTCTTACCAATTAATTAATTAATTAATTAATGAGACCAGGAAGAGACTTGGGGAGGTGATGGGTAGGACTATGGCTTTAAGGCATTGATGATTTCACAGAGGTCTATACTTATCCACAAACTCACTGAATTCGATACATTAAGTATGTACAGCTTTTGACATGTCAAAAAACAGGTCTCCAGACACTGCCAAATGCTCCCTGAGGAGCAGAATTCTTCTCCCACCACCCCACCCCCAACGCATTGAGAATTAGTGGCGTAAAATATGCTACCTCCAGAACCCAAAGAGGTCTCCCAGTTTCTGTCTTTGTGAAAAGGTATTCAAAATGTGGCAATTTTTCTTTCACTCCTGCGAGAATATCCTGGCATGCCCACTGGATGCCTCAAAACTTCACGGATATGTCAATTCATGCCGTCTTACCAAGGGCCCAAAGCGTTATAGCCTCTTACTGATCCTCATGTCAAATTAGCATGGTGTCAATATGATAGGCCAATGAGATATTCTGGGGATGTTCAAATGGTCTAGCTCCATGAGTTAATAAAACGCTGAGGCAAATTAAATGAATGAACACTTTGCCTATACTCTATGAATATGAACTATTTCTGATTCACTAGCGGACTAGAAAAGCATGCATTTGCCAAATCAGTGGTGACACATACCATGTACCTGACGTCTTATCAATCTGTTCTGGAAGCAATAAGAGGCGCACAATAACTATGACTGGAATTACTCTTTGTTTAAGTTGACAGTAACTACAGATATTTGCCACAATCTATCCTGTCTCTGAATGGGCCAGACTAGTGAATCAAGCAGAAATGTGATAGAGCTCACCAGCCTTTCATCCTTTAGCACTATCCCACTGCACCTCTGCTAGGATGCAGGGTTGTTTTTGGTATACCCAACCAAATGAAGGCTTGGAGACAGTTTCAGAGGTTTCTGCTTGGACTCTCTAAATTTTTTTTTTCAATTATATTTCCTTATTCAGGAGAGACACAGAAAGAAAGGCAGAGACATAGGCAGAGGGAGAAGCAGGCTCCCTGCTGGGAGCCCTATGTGGGGCTCAATTCCCAGACTCTGGCATCAAGCTCTGAGCTAAAAAAAAAAACCTCACAATTTCAACAAGAAACACTTTTAGCTACTGTAAAATCATACAGAAAAAAAAAAAACTATTGCAAATGACATCAATCTATATTACAAAGGATTCTGAATTATACTATACAATGTTCTTCACCTTGTCCTGTCAGAGTAATTGTTTTCTACCTAACCGATCACATGCTGACATTTTTCACTATACTTATAAATACTCTTCTTATTAAGTTAAACTTTCCGCCTTGAGAAATTGTTACCACTCTTTACCAAATACTAAGATTCACCAAAAAAAAAAAAAAAAAAAACTTACCTTTTAGTGTAGTCAACTGCATTTATATTTGCTTCTTCTAATAAAAATACCACCATTTTCTCTTTTTTTTCATTTACAGCAACTAGAAGCGGTGTGAGGCCATCCTGTAGGAGTGCAAACAAAATTTATAATTTACAAAATTACATATTTGGATAATGAATCGTAAAAATTCTGAACGATCCTGTAACTTAAACATGTAACATAGAAAGTAAATAAAATTAGCCCTTTCGTTCTCAGCCCTCCATGGTTTCACCAGCTGCTCCTTCTTTTTAAAATACTGCTTTCTCACGGAGCATGGGTGGCTCAGTTGGTCAAGCATCTGCCTTCAGCTCATCAGCTCAGGTCATGATCCCAGGGTCTCAGGATGGAGTCCCACCTTGGGCTCCCTCTGCAGCAAAGAGTCAGCTTCTCCCTCTCCCTCTGCCCCTCCCCTCCACTCGTGCTCTCTCTCCTGCTTGCTCGTTCTCTGTCTCTCTCAAAAACATAAAGTCTTTTTAAAAACTAAAATAAAAATAATAAAATAGACCTCCTCTTCCTCTTCAACAGATTACCTGCAGTCATTCCACAAACTCGCTTCAAACATTGCCTGGCTCCAAGAATCTTTGCTTCTCTCACAATATATATCATGGTATACCCTAGTTATTTTATTCCATACCATCTAAACCAAAAGATTCTAGAGGGGAGGGGTTATTTTTTATCTCTGTATCTCCACTCTCTAAAACACAGTAGTAAATATTTAAAGTATTGTTACTGATTTTAATGGATATCTCCGGAGTAGTGTTTCTTCAATTATATTCCAAAGAACACATGATTTGCAAGAGATACTGTGCCCCAAAAGAAAGATTCAATGATCATCTATGTTTGTGAAACATTACAAAACTGCACTATACATGTAGCACAAGTGAACTCCATTTACATTTGCTTATCCCCATTTGACAATTCCTTCTTTTGTAGCAAACATTTATACTTGAGAAACAAGAGTTCCCAGGGATATAGTTTTAAGAACTTTCCAATAAAGGTAAGGGTTTTCTCCAGGTTGTACAAACTTGCTGGATTCTCATCTATCAATGGTATGGGGATCCCAGATGTCAACATAAAACACTCCAGCTCCAAATGAGTCACTAAGGAGATGGACTCTGAATGAAAAGAGCTAGGTTTCAGGGCAGCTGGGTTGTGCAGGCAGTTGAGGGACGCTTGGTTTTGTCTCAGGTGTGATCTCAGGGTCGTGGGATCCAGCCCCACGTTGGATTCGGGGCTCCCCTGGCACTGAGCACCAAGTCTGTTTAAGACACTCTCTCTCCCTCTCCCCCTCCCTCACCCCCACAAGCCTGTGCATGTGTGTGCTGTCTCTCTAAAATGCATAAAGAAACCTTTTAAAAATTAAAAAGAAAAGTAAATAAATAAAAATAAAAGAAACAAGCTTCAAATGAATTTTGACCACTTAATACTAAATAATCTTTGGTTAAGGTGGGCCCACAATGAGAGGAGCACTCGGTGTTATTCTTTATGTGGGCAAATTGAACTCCAATAAAAAATTGTGGTTTTTTTTTGTTTAAAATAAAAAATAAGAACAATAAAATATTAAAAATAAATAACTAAATGAATACTCCTTGGACTTTCTCCTATTATACCATGATAAAGTTTTATCTTAACTGTTAGAAAGCTCAGTATGAGATTTTTCTCATTTTTACCCTTTTATTCAAATTCATTTCCATATAGCATACTATTAGTTTCAGAGGTAGAAGTCAGCGGTTCCTCAGTCTTATGTAACACCCAGGACTCATTCCATCATGTGCCCTCCTTAATGTCCATCACCCAGTTATCCCATCCTTCCACTCCACCCCTCCAGTGACCTTCAGTTTGGCTCCTATGATTAAGAGTCTCTTAGGCTTTGTCTCCCTCAGTCTCTCTGGTTTAAGTTTTGCTCTTCTTCCCCTTCTCCTCTGTCTTGTTTCTTAAGTTCCACATATGAATGAGATCATATGATAATTGTCTTTCTCTGACTGACTCAGGGTATTATGCTAAGTGAAATAAGTCAATGAGATTTTATTCTCAACTATACTCATTCTGAGAACCTAATGCACATCTACTTCTAAAAAAACCTGTTTGTATTCTAGTTTCTATTATCATTGCTATTTTTGATTATTTATAATTTAGACTAAGTGTAAATCAGAAATAAAAATGTCATGACTTACCAATAAAAATTCTAATACTAGATGAGCACTGGGTGTTTACATGTTGGGAAACTGAGATTAAGTAAAAACTATTATTCACAAATTCTAATACTGCTTTATACGGATTATTTTTAGTATAATAAAAGCTACTATATAAATTGCGTATTTAGGGAATAATACCAAGGAGAAAGAGAATACTGTCTGAAATATGCATAATCTATCCAAGGAGAACCAGGATTAACCTCACATGGCTTGCAGATATTCCAAAACGTACATGATTACTGTACATATATAGAAAAAATGTTTGTGAAAAAAACGACTTTCAATTCTTAACTTAGAAAATTCATCCCGAGGCACCTGGGTGACTCAGAGGGTGAACATCATGATCCCAGGGTCCTGGGATCGAGCCCATATCAGGGTCCCCATAGAGAGCCTGCTTCCCCCTGTGCCTAGCTCTCTGCCTCTCTCTGTGTGTCTCTCATCAATTACTGAATAAAGTAATGAAAAAAATAAGGAGACAAAGAAACAGAAAATTCAACCCCAATCCTAAGAAATTAACATAAAATACAAAATATATATTATAAATTAATATGGAGTGTCTTGAAAATCTTGAAATCTTTGTCAACATATACCATAAAACAGTAATTGTAAACTCAGTGCTTATGGAGGCAAAGCAGGTGACACGAGTCAGTGAAGAACCTAGGCGGGGACACGAGCAAACTGGAGACACACGCCTCCTATAAAGGGACAGCCTCTGCACAGCATGCTAAACAGCAGCATGGGCTCAAGGTACCAGAAGTGATCTGTAAGAAAAGCTCAAAATCCAGAGTTCTACATGCGTGCCATAATTTTAAATGTTAGCTCAACTGACAGTGGAAACTAAATACATCCGGGGGCCACATTTAGTCTATAGCCTACTTGTGTTTTTCTATTTGCTGTGACTGTTTCCAATGGCCGTGCGTAAAACAAATACTTGGACATCAAACCTTTCCTAAAGCATCAGGATCATGTTTTACCAACAAATTAGGCCCCACCTTCTAAGGAAAATTGCTGTGAAGACTCATTAACACCTACTGTCAGAATTTTCCAATGCTTGTTTCAACTACAATCTATTTGTATTTACTTCCCTCACATTGCTAACCGAACAGACAGGAGTTCAGAGGAATGCTGAAGCAAAGTTATTAAAACAATTACCATCTGTATTGTCACTAACTACATGCTGAATGTTTAACACAGTAGTGATTATGCATTATGCCCGGGCCCTATGAATTTGAAAGACATCCTAAGATAGTCTATCCTACAGCTTCAACTAAAAAAGAAGGTTCACGGATTTCTACTGCTGCAATTGGGAAAACCCTGCTTGTAATAATCAGAATGGTAGCAAAACATGTAAAATCTTTAAAGGGTCAGACTCTACTTATTAAAAGACTACTCATAAAGACTTCCCATCTGGGTGCCGGTGAATGACTGATAGCTGGAAGAAAAGGTAATTATTTTTCAAGCCAACAGAGATGACCAATAATTTTCATCTGTAATTCTCAAAGAGATACAGACAGATGAAAGGCTAATGTTGGAGAGAGTGGAAGGAAGAGCCAGTATCCAACTTCAGTTCAAACTCTTCCAAGATTTAATATTTTTACATCTCTAAATTTGTATATGTATACCTACCCATTCAGTAGTTCTTAGCCAAGAGTTGTAACAGAATCTCAAAACCCTATTTCCAAATTTCTGCGTACACACGTTATTGGATTCACTCCATCGAAATCTTCACGGGACAGTTTTGGCTTGTAAATTCTTTTAAAGTTCCCTAGTTGACTGTGATTCACCAGCACAAGTCTAGCTGAGAACTAGTACAGTACACAACCATGCCAGTCTCCCCTTTCACCTATGTGGCCAATTCTCCCTATCACTTGAGGATTCAGCCAAAAACAGAAATGAGTCACTTATCAAACCTGCATTCAATTTCCATGGCTAGAGGTAGAACAAGGTCTAGTAAACTCAAAATGCAACTTGATTCCATTATTTACACACTCCTTACTTCCTTCCCATCAAGACATTCTAGATTTGCAAGAAGAGTTTAGACTCGTATCTAAGTGGCTATAGCTGCAAAATACTATACTGTGTTCTTTCCTCTGCTTGTCCACTTTTTGTTTTTTTTTTAAGATTTCTATTGATTTATTTTCATGAGAGAGGAGAGAGAGAGAGAGTGGGAGAGAGAGAGAGAGACAGGCAGAGTAACAGGCAGAGGGAGAAACAGGCTCCTCCATTCAAGGAGTGCCATGTGGGATTCGATTCGGGAGACCACGGGATCATGCCCTGAGCCGAAGGCATATGCTCAATCACTGAGCCACACAGGCGTCCCTTTTCGTGCCCATTCAACCACCAGTTTACTGCCAATCTGATGTCCTTAGAGTCCTCCTAGAATTGATCTCTATATAAGTTTACAACACACTCACGGGTTCGTAAAGTAAGAATTATTATCCCTGAAAATTGAAGACTCCTTACCTAAACATAAACACTGAAGAAAAACAAACACAATCCAAAAACCTTGTCTTGATATTTCCCCTCACTTGCCAAATGTCTAAATCGCTCTGCATGTTCCTGACTGCTTTCTCCTTTGCCCCTCTTTTGTCCCTCTTAAGTCAAGGCTGATAAAAGAAAAGCTCCGACCGTGTTAATAAATCACTTTTTGATCAAATAGGAACTTCTCAACAGCAGCAAGATTTGATATTGTAAAATACACTTGTTTTGTGTTTTAAGACAAAGCCTATTTCCAAGGCAAATTTTGCTTTCCTCTGTTGTTTGACACTAAATAAGAAAACAAACTGGGTGAGAAAACATTTTTGAAAATAAAGTTTCAGAACACATTCTGTGTTCTCATAAATATTTGCCATAAATACATAAAAGAAACCTGCATTCTCTAATGCTTCTTTAGAGGTATCATTATTTAGGGGCAACTGAGTGGCTCAGTCCGTTGAGCATCTGACTCTTGGTCTTAACTCAGGTGATGATCAGAGTTATAAGATCCAGCGCTGCGCCAGGCTCAGCGCAATGTCTACTTCAGATTCTTACTCTCTTTCTTTTCCCTCTGCCCCCACAACACCCCCTGCTTGTACATGCTTGCTCACTTCCTCAAAAATAAATAAAATCTCACGGCTGAGTAATACTCCATTGCGGACATATACCACAGATTACTCAACAATTAGAAACAAAAAATAACTACCATCTGCTTCAACATGGATGCAACTGGAGGGTATTATGCTGAGTGAAGTAAGGCAATCGGAGAAGGACAAACATTATATGGTCTCATTCATATGGGGAATAGAAAGAGTGAAAGGGAATAAAGGGGAAAGCAGAGAAAACGAGTGGGAAATATCAGTGAGGGGGACAGAACATGAGAGACTCCTAACTCTGGGAACCAAACAAGGGATGGTGGAAAGGGAGGTGGGTGGGGGGTTGGGGTGACTGGGTGACGGGCACCAAGGGGGGGGCACTTGTCGGGATGAGCACTGGGTGCTGTGCTCTTTGTTGGCAAACTGAACTCCAACTAAAAAAATTTTAAAAAAGAGGGATCCCTGGGTGGCGCAGCGGTTTGGCGCCTGCCTTTGGCCCAGGGCGCGATCCTGGAGACCCGGGATTGAATCCCATGTCGGGCTCCTGGTGCATGGAGCCTGCTTCTCCCTCTGCCTGTGTCTCTCTCTCTCTCTCTCTCTGTGACTATCATTAATAAAAAAAATCTTTAAAAAAAATTTTTTTAAAAAGACAAAACTAAAAGATAAAATAAGTACATAAACCCCAGAGTGTGAGGTGAAAAAATAAATAAATAAAAAACCTTAATTAAAAAAAGGAAGGCAGGAAGGAAGAAGTATTATGGTAAGCCTGGGGGGCTCAGTGGGTCAAGCATCTCTCTCTGGTTATGGTCACGATCCCACTCCTGACATCAAGCCCCATGCATCAGGCTACCTGGCTCAGTGGGAAGGCCTCTTCTTCCCCTACCTCTGCCTTTCCTCCCTTCTCATGTTTGCTCTCTCTCATATAAATACAATCTTCAAAAATAAAAGTGTTGTTATTTAAAGCAGAAGCTTAGACAGTTATTTCAAAATATTTTCATCCAGGAAATGCTTGAGCTTCCAAATATGAAAAATCGACCCTATCTATGGCACACAACAGTGTTTCTGCAAGGGCAGCGACTGAAGGTAATGCACGTCAAAGAAAGCACAGGGAGACTGGCAAGTGTGGTCATCACCAGCTCCCCATGCACACCTACCACCCCACTGAGGAACTACATAGGCTGAGCAGGAGCTACTCTCCGGAATGGGAGGCCTCACCGTGGTACATGGCTGGCAGAGTGGCTACCAGCACAAGCAGATACCACCTGTAGGATGTCATGACCTGATCCCCCTGCTCTCATCTTCTGAACCTTAGGGCCTAGAGCGCCCAAGGCCTATTACAACCTGCTGCTTTCTCCTCCCATTTACATTCACCCAAGCTACTCCTCTGGGTCACGGTCTCCTACTCATCCCCAGAAGCATCCATTTCCTAAGACCCTGCACAGCTTTCGGCCTCCATCATCAACACACTCCCCTCTAGGCCTTCAATCCTTTGTGGGCTCTGAGGGCACCATCTACTCCCAGGCACTAAGGGGAAGATTTTCTTTCTGGGGTGGAAGGGTAGCTAGCAGACAGAATGTTGCCTTTCTTTATGCATTACTTTTCTCTTTCCCTCCCCCTGCCTTGGTTTAGGAGTTGTTTCCATGATGACAGGACCTGCTGTATAAAATTCAATGTCGATGTCTTCAGATATATATGTACCTATGTACAAATATATGTACATATACATGTAAAAAAACCATTTGCAGCTATATTTATTTATTTATTTACTTACTTAGTTATTTACTTATAATGTCAAATACGTTGTAAAAAAAGTTGACCTGTACCTTGTTTTTGGCCTCTATCTCTCCTTTGTTAAAAAGCAGCTTCTGTGCTATTAAGATATTCCCCTCAAAGGCCGCATAATGGAGAGCGGTGTTTCCCTTGAAGTCCTTAGCATTTGGATCAGCACCTTTTTTGAGCAGAATATCTACACATGCCTCTTCTTGGCACTGGACAGCCTGTCAGCATTACAACAAGAAACAGAATGTAAATTCTGAGAACTTAAGGAAACATGCCACAAGTTTCACCAATGAGTTATGTTTAAATGCAACAAATGTTCATTCCAAGGACTTCAATCCAATCCATCTCAGGCAGACATAGCTGTGACCACCCACCTTCACTAGAGCTGTCCTGTTTTCTCCATCACGGAGGTTGACATCGCATTTCCAAGCGAGCAGGTACTTCACCACATCTACACGGCCAATGGCACAGGCCAAGTGGAGAGCAGTCCTGTGAGCATGAAAGGACTTGTCAGGAAATTACAGTGTACCTTTCCAAAAATTGCAAATTAATTCATGGAATTGTAAATGTTAAATACTATGTTATTCTCATGACTCCAAAACAAAGAATTAGTTTACTTTGGAAGAAAGTACAATATTTATTAGTGATTCTTCACCGCTCTATTAAAAGAGCAGCCTATCTGTTTAGGAAGAGCATGACCTCAGGAGGCAGCTCAACCTGGGTTTCATTCCTACTTAACTCTGTTGCTTCACTGTGACCACTTAGCCTTATCGCAATTTCCTCATCCACAAAATGGGCATAAAAATAGTTATCGCAGGTCGCCTGTCTGGCTCACTCTGAAGAGCATGTCACTCGATCTCGGGAGCCAGGGGTTCGAGACCCCTGTTGGTTATAGAGGTTACGAAACAATAGTAATAATAAATAAAATAAAAGGTAGTTATCTCACAAGACCTCTTGTCGTGATCTTTAAGTGAGGATCCATGCAAAGTGTTTAGAATACTAGTTCCTAGCACAAATATTATTATAACTATTACTACAACTTACAAAGACCCACTACAATTAGGTAAAATGATCCAATTATGCCTACTTTGCAGCTACGTTTAAGGATGAGCAAGAATACTCTATTTCAATGATTCCAAGATGCTCATTTTGTCACCTTTTAATATCTCTGACATCGGAATCCAATTTCTAATTCAAAATGTCTAAAACAAACCAAAACAAAAACACAAAATGTCTTAAAACTATAACTGGCATGATTTTTAAACATTTCTTCTTGGTACATAAATAGTGGGGCATCATACAATCTACGGTGTGCCTTAAGTGAAATAATGACATATACAACAGGTCTGTTGCACTTCTAGTCCTATGCTTGGAATTACATTGTTCAAGAACTAAAATAATTTTCAGTAGTTGAAAGCATTTTGAGAAAGGAATAAAAGAACAAAAGAATTTTTTTAAAGCAACCCTTACTTTGATTTTCAAGGAAATTTAAGCCAAAAGAAACTCAGGATTCAAATAAACAGGGAGAGCTCTTTTATTTTTTGGGGGGTCATGGGAAGCTCATTTTATTAAGCATTTTAATTAATAGAAAATGTTTAGATTCATATAAATCAAGTATTTCCAATTACCAATATTAGTATTTAATATTATTGAAATGTCAAAAGGGCAGGTAAAGGTAATCTTTTACAATTTCTGATTCAGAAATCTATTTTTGACAGGAAGTTCCAAGGAAAAGCTTCACGTGAGATTAAGTCCTAATACTTCCATTTAAAATTTCTCACCTAGGGGCACACGGGTGGCTCAGTTGATTAGGTGTCCAACTTTTGGTTTTAGCTCAGGATGATCTCAAGGTCGTTAAGACAGAGGCCCACATTAGGCTCCATGCTCAGGGTGGATTTTGCTTGAGATCCACGCTTTCTTTCTGTTCCTCCCCTCTCCCATGACCCTCTCTCTCTCTCTCTTTTTAGAATAAATACATCTTTTATCATTTGCAAAATAAAATAAAATCTCTCATCTTAGGAGTGCCTGGCTGGCTCAGTCCGTAGAGCATGTGTCCTTAAATGTCCAGCCCCATGTTGGGTAGAGAGATTACTTACAAATGAAAGCCTTAAAATCTAAATACATAAAATTTCTCATCTTGCTCTAACTGGGCAACATGGAGTCTTTATTTTTTTATTTTTATTTTATTTTTTTAAATTTTTTTAAGATTTTATTTATTTATTCATAGAGACAGAGAGAGGGAGAGGCAGAGACACAGGCAGAGGAAGAAGCAGGCATCATACAGAGAGCCTGACGTGGGACTCGATCCAGGGTCTCCAGGATCACGCCCTGGTCTGCAGGCGGCGCTAAACCACTGCGCCACTAGGGCTGCCCGTCTTTATTTTTTAAGATTTATTTATTCATGAGAGACACAGAGAGAAAGCAGAGACATAGGGAGAAGCAGGTGCCTCACGGAGAGCCCAATGTGGGACTCGATCCCAGAACTCTGGGATCACGCCCTGAGCCAAAGACAGATGCTCAACCACTGAGTCACCCAGGAGTCCCTGAAGTCTTTTTAAAATTGAAAAGATCCTGAGTATACTATGTCTGTTACATAACCTGCGTTCAGGTTTGTCTGAGAAATAAATGGACTGAAAGAATACATAAATTCATTAGGAGAATATAATAGTGAAAGGGAATAGAAGGGAAGGGAGAAGAAATGGGTAGGAAATATCAGAAAAAGAGACAGAACATGAAGACTCCTAACTCTGGGAAACGAACTAGGGGTGGTGGAAGGGGAGGTGGGCAGGGGGTGGGGGTGAATGGGTGACCGGCACTGAGGGGGGCACTTGACGGGATGAGTACTGGGTGTTATTCTGTATGTTGGCAAATTGAACACCAATAAAAAAATAAATTTATTATTAAAAAAATTCATTTGGAGAGTTCTATAGTTTTTAAAGATTTATCTATTTCTTGGAAAAAGAGAGAATGCATGAGTGCGGTGAAGGGCAGAGGGAGAGGGAGACAATCTCAAGCAGCCTCCCCATTGAACATGGAGCCCGGCGGGGGGCTCAACCCCACAATCCTAAGATCATGACCAGAGCCAAAATCAAGAGTCTAATGCTCAACAAACAGCCACCAAGGCACCAGGAAAGTTCAATATTTTTAAAGAAAACTTTTGTGAAGTAAACTAATACTTTTGAAATAGCAAGAACATTTATATTTGCTATTTTTAAATTTTTTTTCAGAAGAGATACAACAAAAAATTCTATAAGGTTTTGAAATACCATTTATATCTTTTATTTTTTATTTTCATAAGGATTTAACCAAAATAAAATTATTAACCATTTACTTATTACATGTTATAGAGCTGCACATAATAAAACCATATGTATAGGTCATCCCCCATGGCACAGCAGTTTAGGGCCACCTGCAGCCCGGGGTGTGATCCTGAGATCCAGGATTGAGTCCCACGTCGGGCTCCCTGTAATGGAGCCTGCTTCTCCCTCTGCCTGTGTCTCTGCCTCTCTCTCTCTCTCTCTGTGTCTCTCATGAATAAATAATATTTAAAAATAAATAAATAAATAAAATAAAACCATATGTATATATTTAATGTATGCATAATACAACCTACAACACAGATAAAAATATTCCCCTTAGTTCTGAAGAGGCTAAAAGTTGTCAGAAAATACCAATCTCCACCCATCAATTTTTTTTAAATAGAAAGAGGGGCACTTAGGTGACTCAATCAGTTAGGCATCTGCCTTCTGCTCCAGTCATGGAATGGGGGTCCTGGGATCGAGCCCTACATCATCAGGCTCCCTGCTCCACGGGTTTCTGCTTGTCCCCCTGCCCCTCCCTGCTGCTTGTTTGCCTGGTCTCTCTCTCAAATGAATCGATAAAATCTCTTTAAAGTAAATAAGTAGAAACTATTTTTTGTCTACACAAGATTCATATTCTTGTTCTCCTGGATTAGTTCATTGATAATAAACCTTTCTTAGAATTTTTATATATCTTTCCTATAGAAATCACAGATTTTAAGAAAATGAAAAATCCACTTAGAATCCAAATGTTTGAAGATAACTAATTTTATATTTGCACATCTTTTTGACTAACTCAAAACCATTGTCTGCTTATGTGTTTGTATCATAAAAACAATTTTTCTCTCATTTAATGATCCAAAGTACAGCTTTGCATGTTAATGTGTATCAATTATCTCTGCCACATTCAGTGGTCATATAGTAGTCCAGCCTATGGATACACTGCCATTTACGTATACAGGCCATTAAGTGACTCCTTAATACACTGCTATTGTAAATAGTGCTGAGAATAGCATATTGTATATTATTTATTTCTAATTGTTTCCTAAATATATTTTACATCAATAAGCTTCATGGCTCAAGGAAATACTTATTTTTCAATGATGGTACTTAACCACCAAACTATCTGAAAAGTCCAAAACAACTTAGATTTTAAGCAGTAGTATAAGTAACATCATTCCTTATCTTCACAAAGCTTGGTATGGAAAATGGGATTTTATGCCTCTTTTTAAAAAATATTTTATTTGAAATTAAGAACACCAGCAGAGGGGAGGGGGAAAGAGAAAAGCAGACTCCCCACTGAGCAGGGAGCCTCACCGGGGGCTAAGTCCCAGGACCCAGAGATCATGACCCTGAGAGAGGTCAAAAGAGGCCAACTGACTCAGCCATCCAGGGGCCCCTATCTCATTCCTTTAATAACTTCCCTGTAAAACGAAGATGTTCTTTTTCTCCTAAACATATGTTGTAAATATTTTGCAAGTACATTCTCTTTTATTTTGTTAATATTACTTTCTGATTCAGAGGTGTTTATGTGGCTGAATCAACCTCCAGAATTTTTGGTTTTTTTAAATATTTTTTATTTATTTATGATACTCACAGATAGAGAGGCAGAGACATAGGCAGAGGGAGAAGCAGGCTCCATGCACCGGGAGCCCGATGTGGGATTCGATCCCAGGTCTCCGGGATCGCGCCCCAGGCCAAAGGCAGGCACCAAACCGCTGCGCCACCCAAAGATCCCAGAATTTTTACTTTTAATGTCATGAGCCCCTCTACTGCCCGCCCCGCCTCCTCCTGCCCGCCTCAAAAGCCCTGCTACCTGTTCTTCCTGTCCCTTTCATTGATGTCACATAAATCAAAAAGCAGAAACTGCTCTACGTCCTGCAATTTTCCTGGATCATCAGCGACCACAGCTCTGTGGATTTTCCTGAGATCTTGATACTTGATGTGGTATCTGGGGCCGGGGCTGTGGAAGCTGGAAACAATCATAGGCGGTGAGCGGTCCCTCAGAGGCCTGAGGTTGAAGCCGAAGCGCAGCAGGCCCCACCCATTCCGCGCTGTAGATCTCTTTTTCATAATGAAGCCGACAGGCTTCAGTGACACAGGTTTCACCGCCTCTAGTGCGATACACTCCCGCGCCAGCAATAAGGCAAGTGGGCCTCGCCTCAACGTCTCAGGGACTAAGCCCAACGACTTAGAATCTTCCTACGCAGAACCAGTGTAACCTAGCAACGCTGCTAAATGCGAATGCGCCTGCGCACCTCAGAAGCTGGCATCCCTGCGCATGCGCACAGAGGGCAGTGGCCAAGGGTGCCCAAAGCATATGTGCGAGGAGGCCCAAGCCTCTCAAATCTCTGAGATCCCCTGAGAGTGGGGCTGGCTTCCCTTCAGAAGTTGGTCGGATGGCTGAGCATTTGCGGACATTTGCAAAAGCCTCCAGGGTGTGGAAATGTAGTCTTCTGGGCCCATGAGTGGCTCAGTGGTTGAGCATCTTGCCTTTGGTTTCGGTCATGATCCCGGGGTCCTAGGATCAAGTCTTGCATCGCACACCCCACAGGGAGCCTGCTTCTCCCTCTGCCTATGTCTCTGCCTCTCTCTGTATGTCTCATTTGAAAATAAATATAATCTTGAAAAAAAATGTATCTCAAAGTAACTTCAAAGAACTGAGAAGGAATAATTCTAACTATAAGAAGTGATTAAAGGGATCCCTGGGTGGCACAGCGGTTTAGCGCCTGCCTTTGGCCCAGGGCACGATCCTGGAGACACGGGATAGAATCCCACGTTGGGCTCCCGGTGCATGGGGCCTGCTTCTCCCTCTGCCTGTGTCTCTGCCTCTCTGTGTGTGTGTGACTATCATAAATAAATTTTTTTAAAAATTTAAAAAAAAATGAGACTATAGGAGGCGGGGCAAGATGGTAGAAGAGTAGGGTCCCCAAGTCACCTGTCCCCACCAAATTACCTAGATAACCTTCAAGTCATCCTGAAAATATACAAATTCAGCCTGAGATTTAAAGAATGCTACAGTGAGAAGAGTTCACGCTTCTATCAAGGCAGGAAGATGGGGGGAAAGGGGAAAAAATTAATAAAGAAACAAAAGGCATCCAAGGGGGAGGGGCCCGTGAGGAGCCGGGTTAAGGCCGGGGCGAGTGCCCCCAGGACAAGAAAGCCCCATCCGGGAGAAGTAGAAGCTTCGCCAATCTTCCCGGGAGGAAAGGCACTCGCAGGGAGTTCAAGCAGGACCCCAGGAGGGCGGGGGTGCCCTCAGGCTCCCTGGGACACTAACAGACACCTGCGCCCTGGGGAGAGTACACGGAGCTCACTAAAGGGCTGCAGCGCACCTGGCTGGACCCGGGAGCAGCTCGGAGGCGCTCAGGTGGAGGCTCCATGCAGAGGGAGCTGCGCGGCCCAGGAGCACTAATTCAACAGCGCAGGCCCGGGAGCACAGGGCCCCGGGGACACAGCCCAGGATCCGGCCTCCCCCCTGGGACAGGCAGAGGAAAGAAGGGCCCAGGACAGTGAGGAGGCTCCTGTCCCAAGCAGAGCAGATCAGCGGCCCCACCCCCGGGGCGTCCAGGCCCCTGCCAACTGAAAGCTCCTTAGTTACTGCGGGAGCTGACCCTAGGGTTCCAGAGCTGGCCAAGGACACTGTGGTTGTTCCTCCCTGGGCCTCACGGGGTAAACAACCCCCACTGAGCCTCACAGTGCCCTCACCAGATAAACAGGATAAACATCACTCACTGAGCCCGGCACCAGGCAGGGGGCTGAGCAGCTCCCCCAAGTGCCCACACCTGAAAATCAGCACAAAAGGCCCCTCCCCCAGAAGAATTGATATCAATTAATAACTAAATTAATAACCATATTTAAGACATACTTAGATAATACACTTATACTTGACTTCAATCTAGCGCTTTCTACATTCGATAGGTCTTCTTTTTTTTATTTTTTATTTATTTATGATAGTCACAGAGAGAGAGAGAGGCAGAGACACAGGCAGAGGGAGAAGCAGGTTCCATGCACCGGGAGCCCGACGTGGGATTCGATCCCGGGTCTCCAGGATCGCACCCTGGGCCAAAGGCAGGCGCCAAACCGCTGCGCTACCCAGGGATCCCTCGATAGGTCTTCTAAACACAACATAAAATCTCCAAAGAAACGAGAGCTTTAAATGATACACTGGACCAGATGGATTTCACAGATATCTACAGAACTTTACATCCAGACGCAAGTGAATACACATTCTTCTCAAGTGCACATGGAACTTTCTCCAGAATAGACCACATACTGGGTCTCAACCGATTCCAAAAGATTAGGATCGTCCCCTGCATATTCTCAGGCCATAATGCCTTAAAATTAGAACTAAATGACAACAAGAAGCATGGAAGGACTTCAACCACGTGCAGGTTAAGGACCATCTTGCTAAAAGATGAAAGGGTCAACCAGGAAATTAAGGAAGAATTAAAAAGATTCATGGAAACTAATGAGAATGAAGATACGACCGTTCAAAACCTTTGGGATACAGCAAAAGCAGTCCTGAGGGGGAAACACATCGCAATACAAGCATCCATCCAAAAATTGGAAAGAACTCAAATAAAAGCTAACCTTACATATAAAGAAGCTAGAGAAAAAACAGCAAATAGATCCTACACCCAGCAGAAGAAGAGAGTTAATAAAAATTTGAGCAGACTCAACAAAATCGAGACCAGAAGAACTGTGGAACAGATCAACAAAACCAGGAATAGGTTCTATGAAAGAATTAATAAGACAGATAAACCATTAGCCAGCCTTATTAAAAAGAAGAGAGGAGAACACTCTAATAAAATCATGATTGAGAAAGGAGAGATCACTACCAACACCAAGGAAATACAAACGATTTTAAAAACATATTATGAGCAGCTATACGCCAATAAATTAGGCAATCTAAAAAAATGGATGCATTTCTGGAAAGCCACAAACTACCAAAACTGGAACAGGAAGAAACAGAAAACCTGAACAGGCCGATAACCAGGGAGGAAATTGAAGCAGTCATCAAAAACCTCCCAAGACACAAAAGTCCAGGGCCAGATGGCTTCCTTGGGGAATTTTATCAAACGTTTAAAGAAGAAACCATACCTATTCTACTAAAGCTGTTTGGAAAGATAGAAAGGGATGGAGTACTTGCAAATTCGTTCTATGAGGCCAGCATCACCTTAATTCCAAAACCAGACAAAGACCCCACCAAAA
This sequence comes from Canis lupus dingo, assembly GCF_003254725.2. NCBI lineage: Eukaryota > Metazoa > Chordata > Mammalia > Carnivora > Canidae > Canis > Canis lupus. The sequence goes on along the minus strand of NC_064244.1, from coordinate 5,179,736 downwards.
AGAAGAATTACAGACCAATATCCCTGATGAACATGGATGCAAAAATTCTCAACAAGATACTAGCGAATAGGATCCAACAATACATTAAGAAAATTATTCACCATGACCAAGTAGGATTTATTCTCGGGACACAAGGCTGGTTCAACACTAGTAAAACAATCAATGTGATTCATCATAGCAGCAAGAGAAAACCCAAGAACCATAGGATCCTCTCATTAGATGCAGAGAAAGCATTTGACAAAATCAGCATCCATTCCTGATCAAACTCTTCAGAGTGTAGGGATAGAGGGAACATTCCTCAACATCTTAAAAGCCATCTACAAAAAGCCCACAGCAAATATCATTCTCAATGGGGAAGCACTGGGAGCCTTTCCCCTAAGATCAGGAACAAGACAGGGATGTCCACTCTCATCATTGATATTCAACATAGTACTAGAAGTCGTAGCCCCAGCAATCAGACAACAAAAAGAAACAAAAGGCATTCAAACTGGCAAAGAGGAAGGTAAACTCTCCCTCTTTGCAGATGACATGTTACTGTGCATAGAAAACACAAAAGCCTCCACCCCAAGATTGATAGAACTCATACAGCAATTTGGTAGCATGGCAGGATACAAAATCAATGCCCGGAAATCAATGGCATTTCTATACACTAACAATGTGGCTGAAGAAAGAGAAATTAAGGAGTCAATCCCATTTACAATTGCACCCAAAAGCATAAGATACCTAGGAATAAACCTCACCAAAGAGGTAAAGGATCTATACCCTAAACACTATAGAACACTTCTGAAAGAAATTGAGGAAGACACAAAGAGACGGAAAAATATCCCATGCTCATGGATTAGAAGAATGAATATTGTGAAGATGTCAATGTTACCCAGGGCAATTTACACGTTTAACGCAATCCCTATCAAAATACCATGGCTTTCTTCAGAGAGTTAGAACAAATTATTTTAAGATTATTTTAAGACCATTTAATTTATTAGCATTTGGCTGAACTAAACACAGAAATGACAAGGAGAAAAAAAGCAATTGTGGCTGCAATAGTACAAAAGAAAAGAAGTCCCGCAATGTGCAAAAGAAACAAGTTTTTTTTTTTTTTAATTTTTATTTATTTATGATAGTCACAGAGAGAGAGAGAGAGGCGCAGAGACACAGGCAGAGGGAGAAGCAGGCTCCATGCACCGGGAGCCTGATGTGGGATTCGATCCCGGGTCTCCAGGATCGCGCCCTGGGCCAAAGGCAGGCGCCAAACCGCTGCGCCACCCAGGGATCCCCAAAAGAAACAAGTTATAATTAAAATGCTAATTGCAAAAAAAATGAAATGCTAATTGCATATGGAATACACTGTTTGATACATGAGATAGGCCACTTCTTTTGGCTAAAAAGGGTATAAATCAGACGATATGGCGGGGGGGGGGTGTGACATACATGTTATACTTTGATACTGAAAACCCTTGCTTGTTAAGTAAAAATAAGCTCATGAAATTCATTAAGAAAACAAAGGAATCTGAAAGTAACATAGAGATACTGGCCCTCTGTCTTATTAGTGCTGAGAGAGAACACGAAATGGACAAGGTCTGACCCAAGATGGCACACTATCCTGCTATTCTATTACTCCAGAATAATCACATCAAACAGTGAGATCTGGGGATCCCTGGGTGGCTCAGCGATTTGGTGCCTGCCTTTGGCCCAGGGCATGATCTTGGGAGTCCTGGGATCGAGTCCCACATCTGGCTCCCTGCCTGGACCCTGCTTCTCCCTCTGCCTGTGTTTCTGCCTCTCTCTCTGTATCTATCACTCTCATAAATAAATAAATAAAATCTTTAAAAAACCCATTAAAAAACAGTGAGATCTTTTAGTTCATGCCAGCCTTTCTCAGGCCTCACCCCAGCAGTTAGAAGAGGAGTACATGTCTATCAAGAAAGACCTAATAAAAGATACATAGTTTTGACAAGAATATAAACGTTAATTTTTTACAGTGCAACTCCCAGACCAAAAGCAGCCACTTAAAAAGAACTACATGGGGGATCCCTGGGTGGCTCAGCGGTTTAGCGTCTGCCTTTGGCCCGGGGCGTGATCCTGGGGTCTCGGGATCAAGTCCCACATCGGGCTCCCGGCATGGGCCTGCTTCTCCCTCCTGTGTCTCTGCCTCTCTCTGTCTCTATGTCTATCATAAATAAATAAATCTTTAAAAAATAAAATAAAATAAAAAGAACTACATGGAAAGTTAATTACATCTGCTTTACCCTCTACATCACTAATCTATACTGTCAGAAAAACAGATTTAAAATATAACATGGTGAAGGCACTCCTCAGAATTAAATAGGGGAACAATGGTCATAACTCACAAAAGTTAGTGGTATGTGACACTGAAGATTGATTACCTCACTCCTACTGTGGACACCACATGTCCTCTGAGAACTATGCTCCCCATTTCTGCACTCCTGGGCCCCCATGCGAGAGCTTCCACCATTTGGAACAGCGCCTGTGACCAACGGGGAGTGCACGGGTGGAGAAATGTAGCAGACAGTGCGCTGGCCCTCAAAGACTTCTGCCTTGAAGTGACACACTTCACTTCTGTTCACATTTCATTGACACTAGTCAAGTCACGTGACCATAAGTAACATAACTTTCTATGTCTGTGAACAGCAAATATCAGACAGTATACAGCAGGATGGATAGATGCTTACAACAATATACAAAATTAATTTTGATTCCAAGTGAATCGTCTGAAAGAAATTTTAGGTTATACACACAAAAGCCTATGATTTCACTTCTGGCATGCAAGGTAGGTACCACTATTATCATCATTCACATATAAGGAACAGAGGTGCCACGAGGTCAGACAATGAGGTATTATCATCACACTGTTGGCATGATATTCTTGGCACAGCCAGAATCCAAGTCCAAGCAATGTAGCTCCACAGCCCCAGCCCTGAACTACCATCGCAGATGTGTGTGCACCAGAATGGAGAGCCCGGGGATCTGCACACACGGAATACTCCTTACTACACCCAATCAACCATATAGCTAAGGCACTCCAAGAGAGGTGACTAGACAAACACAATGACAATTAAATGACCTCAAGAATGAAAGAAAAAGGAACAAATGAAAAGAGAAAAGAGGCAGCAAAAGGTCCAAACTTGACCTGGATGAATAATGAAAGGTGTCCTGGAGGTTGCAGGATCCCTCCCTCTAGAAATTACTTTTAGTGCCTTGAGCCACAGACCAGACTCTCTCCTTCACTCATTGAGTGGTAGCTGAGTCCCTAAGGGACCAAACTAAACTTCAAGGAGTACTACTCAGTCCCTCCTCCACCCAAATCAAATGGAGTTGTTGCCAAAAGTTCACTTGTAATTCTATCCTAGATTCTGGGACACATATTCCTGTTGATACTGTGAATATGGTGGTGATGTCTCCAAGTCAGCCCATAAAAGCAGGTTTCAATCCATCCTATGAGGGGTGTCTGGGGGGCTCATGCAGTTAAGCATCTGCCTTCAGCTCAGGTCATGATCTCAGAGCCCTGGAGAGGAGCCCCACATCAGGTGCTCAGCGGGGAGTCAGTCACCTCTCTCTCCCTCTGCCACTTCTTACCTGCTCATTCTCTCTCTCTCTCTCTCTCTCTTGTAAATAAACTGTTTTAAGAAAAAATATCTACCCTGTGAGATTCTACCTCAACCTTGACTTTTCTTCCAGAAAACAGAACTTGTGTTTCTATAGCCCTTTTCACACAACTCAGAGAAGCGTGGACCTAGCCTCTGTACAATCGCCACATCCCATTCCATCTCGGCCCTGAGGAACAGGCCACTCCCTTTTACCATCTGGGTCCACAATGAATTGTGGTCAATGTACTCCGAGAACCAGTGCAGAATGTCAGGCCCACACTCATGACCAAACACCTTCTCGGCAACAGGACATGAACTACCACCTGCCCTGGCAATAAAGCAAGGGTTCCGAAAACCACACAGTCCAGAGACTGAGGTGATAACGGGAGATGAAGTGGGGTACTGCTAACGCCAACACAAGGCTCGGCAAGCCAGTCACTTCTGGTCACGTACAATCACCTGTAGGATGATTTGGCAAAGCTGAATACAGTGGGAGACACACATCTTTGTGCCCCAACAAATCCACTGTTAGGTAGAATAGCTCAGGAGCTGGATATTTCCCTACTAGAATTCCTGGTCTCTGGAGATGGAGAATAACAGGAATCACCTCCACAAGGGAAGTGAGAACTGCCTTCCTGCCTCCACTCATTCCAGGCAATCAACTACCTGCTCTTATGTGATACTCAGGAGGAAACATCCCACGTGCAATTTTGTAGAGCAAATAGACTCCCTGTTATTAAATTAGGAATCCATCCAAAAGTAAGGTGACTGTTCTGCAACGAAGCATAGTTGAATAAGCACTTAAGTCTCACACTAACTTTCAGAAGGCAGCTGATGTGTTACGCTGAACACAGACTACCTCGGTAGGAGACAGCCCCATCAAGCAACCATTTCGGGACATCTGTAAGAAGAGAAACTGAGCATTTCCAATGACAACCTGGCTCCTAATCACTCAGCCCCAGTCCCACGCAGATCTCTAAGAAGGGCTACATATGGCCTCTGTCTTGAGAGTTTGAATTACAAGGCAACTGTTTACTCAGAGTCTCAGGAATTCCTATCTTTGGCAGATTTTACCTGTTTCTGTGCCAGAAAAAAATGTCAACTATAATGTAAGAAATACGGTGATCTGCTTCCTCCAACACAGCTGGCTGAACAATTACCTTGACTGGCCAAGGAGCATTACCAGCTGCTGATGCCCAGGTCTCCTACTCTGTCAGACCAGGTGGCCATGGATCATTTGCAACATCTGGCTATCTTTTCCCTTTCCTCCCACCAAGGCAAATAGGACTGCAGAGGCAAGTAACATAACCACCCCAACCGGGTTATTCTCTGAACCTAACACCACCTCTCCCCTCTCGAACAGTACAATTTGTTTCTAACAAGCCCTGTACCCCCCCAAGAATCTTATAAAATATTCTTTTGAATCTCACTTACTACTATGTAAATCTCACCTTCCCTCCCCCACTACTTTGCTTCTCGTTGCTTCTAGATTCAAATAAAAGAGGAAAACAAAGGCCTTTGCAGAAAATAAGTTTATAAAACCACTGCTCAAAACATGATCTCTCTCTCTCTTTCTCTCTCTTTAATAGCTTGGCTGTATCAATTATCTTGGAAATAACTCTTTTCCAAGCAACACTCATTGGTGCTAATTAGTAAGAAAATTGGAATTACTGAAAGATGAAGATCACACATAAACTTCAAATTGGTCTTTCATTTTCTAATGTTTCATGCTTGGAAATATAAATATAAATAAGTTCTTGTTAATAGGTTACTTTCTGAGCATCTGTTCAAGACTTACTTGTAGACTCAGACAAAGAAGACTTCCACTTTTAAAATTCTACCTAAATCGCAAGTATTAAAATCTTCACAAATTCACATGAATATCGAGATTTAAAATAAACTAATTATCCATCATATCTTCCTCCCTCTGGTCAACTACCCTGTCCACAACTTTGTGTGTTTCATTAAAAACAACATTCCAGGCTATCTTTTCCAAAGGAGAAACTGAATATTTCCAATTACAAATATAATTTGGCAGGGAGTTGGTATTCAAAATACACAACGAATTCTTTACAAACCAGCAATAAAAATAAGAACCAAATGATAAAACTAGGTAAAGCGAGACTTTTGGTTTCAGCTCAGATCATTAGGGAGAATGAAAGTCACAGAGCAAACTGCCTCTCGGAAATCAGAAAAAAACAGAGGAATAGAGAGATTCATGGCCAAGATCAGCTTAGCAAAGCAGAAGCCGGTGGAGCCAGAAGCTTGTAGGAAAACAAAAATGGTAACTCTGATGAATTGATGGTGACTGGATGCAGAAGTCTGAGAGTCAAAAACCTCCTGAGCCCCAGTCCTAGGGGAGGAGGCCCCTGCACGTTCCTTGCACCAAATTCTCATAGTGAAGACTGGAGAAAAATCCCCTTGGGTTTGCAATAGAAGAATAGAGAAACAATCATTTTGAAATACGTTAAGTCAAGAGCTTTTTCCGTAACCGAGGCCTGCCCTCTGAGAAAAGCAGCTTTAAATAGAGCCCTATTGGACCTGGGGAAAGAGCTGTAAGGTGAACTCCAGCCCCTGCTAGCCTTCCTGACCCAACTAAGGAAGGAGGGGAAAAAAGGAGGCTAAGAAATGCTTATAGGAGTCAGCAGAGCCCAGGACTCAGGCCCACTAAATAACGGACACTTAACCATCAAGATCACAAGAACAACTCCCCACCAACGGGGTGCCAGTGAAACCACAGTGGTCATAGCTGAGAGATGCACATCAAAGACCTCAAGAGAGTTCCTTAAAGAGCCAGAGGAGGAGGCAGGGAACGGGAGAGACACGAAGGTTTCCGAAGCCTCTGACACTGACAGCTATAGCAAACATTCAACACAACCTAACCTCTAGCTGGCTTAACATAAAAGCTCACACTAAAAGCTGGATTATATCAGTTCCTATTACCCAATAACTATGTCCAATTTTCAACAAAAATAATTATAAGACATGATAAGAGAGAAACACAGTTTGAAGAGATAAAGCAATCATAAGAATCAGACTCAGATATGACACAGATTTATGGAAGCAGGAGAAATACGGAGATTAAAATAAGTATGATGAATATGCTAATGCCTTAGTGGATTAATATGCTAATGTGAGATGGAAACTCAGAGAGAATTAAAGTGAAATGCGAGAAACCAAGAACAGTGTAACAGCAATGAAGGCTGCCTTTGGACGTGGCCAAGGGAAAAATCAGTAAGGTCGAAAATATGTTCATGGAAATTCCCAAAAGTGAAATGCAAAAAGAAACAAAATATCCAATAACTGTGGAACAATGCAAAAAGTATAGCAAACACATGATGGAAAACACCAGAAGGAGAACAAAGAGAGGAAGGAGAAGAAATATTCAAAGTAATAATAGCTGAAAATTCTCCAATATTAATGATAAAACACCAGACCACATACCCAGGAAGCTCAGAGAACACCAAACAGAATAAATGCCAAAAAGATCTACATCTTGCACTAATACTCAAACAGCAAAAACCAAAGATAAAGATACTGAAAAGAGCCAGAGGGGAGAAAAAAGCACCTTATCTACAGAGGACGAGGATAAGAAATACATCAGACACCTCATCAGAGATCATGCAAGCAAGAACAGAGAGGGTGCAGGTAAAAAAAGGTTAAAAAGAAAAACCCACCACCTAAGAATTCTGTAGCTGGTGAAATTGTACTTCAAAAGTGAAAAGAGGACCCCTGGGTGGCTCAGCAGTTGAGCGCCTGCCTTCAGCCCAGGGCGTGATCCTGGGAACCCGGGATCGAGTCCCATGTCCGGCTCCCTGCATGGAGCCTGCTTCGCCATCTGCCTGTGTCTCTGCCTCTCTCTCTATCTCTCTCTGTCTCTCATGAATAAATAAATAAAATCTTAAAAAAATAAAAATAAAAAACAAAAAAAAGTGAAAAGAAATAAAAACAAAACACTCAAATAAACCCAAGGAATTTACTGCTCAGCAGACTTGTCTTGCAAAAAGTACTAAAACCAGCGTGCTGAGTTCTTAAGGAATATGACAAAGTGAAGTCAATTAAAGCAATGTTATAAAGGATGGGGAAAAAAGGAATTGAATATATTCTCCTATAAGGCAACTGCACTACCTGTGAAAAGGTGTAATGGTATTTCAGAGTGGACCTGGATTAGTTATAAATGAATATAACAAACTGTAGGGCAAGCACAAAAAATTCTTTTAAAGAAGTATATGGACAGGGTTGTCTGGGGGCTCGGTTGGTTCAAGCATCTACCTTCAGCTCACGTCATGACTCCAAAGTCCTGCAATAGAGCCCTGCATTGGGCTCAGTGGGGAGTCTGATTATCCTTCTCTCCTGCTTCTCCCCCTGCTCCTTCTTTCTCTCTCTCTCTCTAAAAACTAAAATCTTTAAAAAGAAAAAAGTATATGAATATGCTAAGAAAGAATGGAATCCCATAAAATGTTAAACTAAAAGCAGAGACGGAAAAGAAAGAGAGGGTGATAAAAATATAAAAAAGAACAACTGTAATGAGTGAAAATCAGTTGCAAACATGGTGAATATTAACCCAACTACAGCAACAATTACCTAAAATGTGGACGGTCTAAATATGCCAATTAAAACAAGAGACTGGAGGTGCCTGGATGGCTCAGTGATTGAACATTTGCCTTCCGCTCAGGTCGTTAATACTGGGGTCCTGGGATCCAGTCCCACATAAGGCCCCCTGCTCAGTGGGGAGCCTGGTTCCCCTCTGCCTAGGTCTCTGCCTCTCCTTCTATGTCTTTGGTGACTAAATAAATTAAATCAAGCAAGCAAGCAATCAAACCAGAGACTGCAAGAGCAGATAAAAAGATCCAACTATATACCGTCTACAAGATACCTACTTTAAATAGAAGTACAGGGATCCCTGGGTGGCGCTGCGGTTTAGCGCCTGCCTTTGGCCCAGGGCGCGATCCTGGAGACCCGGGATCGAATCCCACATCGGGCTCCCGGTGCATGGAGCTTGCTTCTCCCTCTGCCTGTGTCTCTGCCTCTCTCTCTCTCTGCGTGTGTGTGACTATCATAAATAAATAAAAATTTACAAAAAAAAAAAATAAAACAGAAAAACAGACCTGTAGAACATAACAGAGCTCAGAATAAAACCCACACGAATACAATCAACTGGTCTTTGGCAGAGGAGCAAAGACGATTCAGTGAAGAAAGGCCAGTCTTTTCAAATACTGATGCTAGACAACTGGATATTCACATGCAGAAAATCTTTGAATCTAGGCATAGAACTTATCCCTGTTCACAAAAATGAACTCAAATTAGATCACAGAACTAAATATAAAGACAAATCTGCACAATTCCTGGGTGACTTTGAGCATGGCAAGGAGTTTTTCCATGCAACTCCAAAAGCCCAACGTATGAAAGAGAAATCGCAAGGTTGGACATTATTAAAATTAAGAACTTCTGTTCTGTGAAAGAAACCATTCAGAGAATGAAGAAACAAGCCACAGACTGGAAAAAAAAATTTGCAGAACACGTATCTAATAAACGACACGTATCCACAAAAGACAACTGTTAAAACTCAATGATAAGGGAAAAACACAACTCCCTTAAAAATAGGCAAAAAATGGAAAAGACACTTCTGTAAATCTAAGACTGTTCTAAAAAGAAGTCTACTATTTCAAAGGTATCTAATGAGAAAACTGTCCAAAGAATCCAAAAAGACGTTTCTGCAAAGATGATACAAAAATAGCCAATAAACACACAAAAAGATAATGAACTTCATCAGTCATCAAGGAAACGTAAACCACAGCAACAAGGAGGTATCATGTCCCACCTTCTTCTAGAAAGGTGAGAACAAAAAAGTCAAACAAAAGCAAGTGTTAGCTAAAACAAGTGTTGGTGGGGCACTTCAGCGGCTCAGTTGGTTACACAGCCGACTCTTGATTTTGACTCAAGTCATGATACCAGGGTCGTGTGAGATTGAGCCCCAAATCAGGGTCTGTGTTCACAAGGAGTCAGCTTGAGATTTCCTCTCTGCCCCTCTCCCTCACCACTGCCCACCTCCCTGCTCGCTCTCTTGCTCTCTCTCTCAAATAAATAAAATCTTTTTTTAAAAAATAGGGTTGACAAGCATACAGAAATCAAAAGCCTCACACACTGCTGGTGAGAATACAAAACAGTGGAGCCACCTTGGGAAACTGCTGGTTCTTCTAAGTGTTAAACACAGACTTAGCACTTAACCCAGCAATTCCGCTCCTACATACATAGCCCCCAGAAATGAAAATATGTCCACATAAATACCTGTATGTGAAGGTTCCTTTTTTTTTTTTTTTTCATTTTGTATTTTTTTTTTCTCCAGGTGGGGTTTTTAACGGTCACTTTCCCACACTCTGGATAATTTCTGATCCCACCACAAGGAGCCCTTGAATTGGCTAATGTGAGAAACTGGGAATGAAGACCCCTTTTAACTGCCATCTTGCCGAGGGAGTCTCCTTTTTTTTGGAAAAAAAAAATCGAAAGGTTATTGCGTGAGCCTGGATGAATCCCACTCTCAACCCTCCACGGTCCGACCCACCCCATCTCACCTCATACCCGTTTTTGGCAGGGAGAAGCAGGAGTACATGGTCCCGAATTCTCCTCCTTCACCTTGTTAAACACTAGAGGGAAAGCCCGCCATGAATGGCAACGATTCACCTTCAAGCTGCCTCCCTTCATCCAACGTTAAAACCCTTTGCACATAAGGCAACGTGGAAGCTGATGTTTTTACTCACCTCGCTGTTTTAAAGCACCATTATGAAGTCAGGTTGTACAGTAATTAACAGTACCTTTTATATATATCTCATATCTGTCATTTATATATATATACACACACACACACACACAAACTGGAAGAGGTAACAGCGGCTTATAGAAATGGATCTTCTTCAAGGTTTCCTGTGTGGTAAGCACCTGAAATACTGCATAAAAGGGTCTTGTGTGATCTGTCTCCCTGCTGCTCATTGGGCTCTGTTCTGCATGACCAGGAATGGTGCTGGCAAGAGAGCTCAGCGGCTGGAAGGAAAGTCTGCTGCTGAGCGTCACTATTTTCCACCCCCTGCTTGTGCTCCTATCTGATCAGGCTAGAGAAGACAACAAAACATACATAGTTAGAAAAAAACTCCAATATATAGATTTCTGTAGAATTTCCTCTTTTTTCCCTCCTGTCCTTCCTCTGCAAGGTATTGTTGCTATGTCCTGTTACTGGTTTTTGCTGCAATAAACCCTCTTTGTTTCAATCACAGCAAGAAACAAAAATCCAAACAGAAAACCCCTCTGAAAAGAGTAGAAAACAAAAGGTTTTACCTACAAAAAGGGGAGGGGGAGACAGGAGGGACCTTGGTTTTGTTTTTAAAAAGGACTGAAGATTAACATTGAAAAATCAGGAGATGATGTGCAACCCTTTGTGCAAGGCAAAGCCCTCTGGTACTTCCGCCTCTGGTTTTGTTTTAAATTTCCTTTTTCTCTTCTGCGTGCGGATACTTCTCTCCATCTTCATGTTGTCAGTGTTTTGCTGTGTTTTGTGTTTTCTTGTTTAACTTTGTGTCACTACCTCAGTCTGCCCTCATGTCCCTTACACACAAACAAAACATTCCTTCAGCAGAGCGAAGAGGTGGCGGATGACCGGCACGCTCCACGACCGGCCCAGCAGTCTCTGCGTCGCCAAGTGGCTCATGTTGGAGACATCAGTATAGTGGACAGGGAAGCCAAACACCCTTTCCATTTTAGTGCACCGTAAGATGTCCTCTTTCTCATTCATGAAGACGGGGACATGCTGGTCTTTGCCCTGCTTTATGGAGTTCGACCTAGTAGTAATGGTCCTCACTTTGCTGAACTTGGCTATCCAGCCGTGCTCCAGACACTCCTGCAGCTCCAGCTTATCATTCACAGTGGATGCCAATGGCCTCCTGTTCATACCAGGAAGGTTCCCCCAGAAGTAGTGGGCCCTGTGTGCAGCTGACACTTCTTTGGCATTAATCATCATAGGGTTGGACTCGAGAATTCGCGAGATGTCCCTCTTGTCACTAATGCCCATGGCCACCACATTCTCAAAGAGCCGGAAGAAGGGGCGGTCATCTCCCTCCTTGGGCCGCGCATCATGCAGCAGGTGGTAGAACTCAAAGAAGAGCCGGCCAGTGCCCTCGTAGAGTCCTTTATGGGCAGGATTGATGATGGAGAGACCATTGCAAGGACTGCCCCCAATCACCAGATCCAATGGGCCCCACTCCTGGATATGCTTCTGCGTGACGCTGCAGACGTCCCCAACATACATGATCTTCCCCACCGTGATGGAGTCCTTGCACACCTCGGAGGCGATGTAGCAGTCCACCTGAATCCCCAAATCCTTCAGCACCAGAAGCCCTGTAGCAATTCCATCAAATAGAGACAGCACCCGGATGGGCTTCCTCTTCTCAGCTGGGACAGGCAGGTAAACCTTCATAGGGTCAAATTCCTGGTCGTGGCTGTTGGTGAAGAACATCTGGAGCCATGAGGGCCAGTCGTCCCGCTGCCGCAGTAGCCCGTAAGTGCCCTTGTGCCCACACATGTAGCAGTTCCGGGGGTCCTCCTTGATGGCTGCCAGGTGGCCCCCAGCCCCAATAAGAGATCCACACCCTCCACACAAAAACACCTGCAGCAGTTATTGTTCCCACACATGAGCACCTTGCCCCCCACCCCCCACAGCAAATGGTGTGGTAGGACTGGTAGCTGTCATCATCATGGTGATACGTATGCACACTCCAGGAAGCAGTTCTTACAGTTTTGGCACATTTCTCCAACAAAGAGAGGGTGTTCCAGGGTAACGTTGAGGCTCCCACAAGAGATGCAAATGTCCTCGATGTTCTGGCACTTCTGCCGCACTTTGTACACCAGCTGCTCTCTTGTGCGTTCATCAATGATCTTAGGCTTCTCAGTCGTACTCTTTCGGGGCTTTTTGGCTGGGGGGGGTGGTGCATAGGCAGCTGCCTCAGGTTCGACCCACATGTCTGTGTAAACTTCTTTGTAGGGGTTCTTCTCTTCTTTGGGTGGCTTCAGGCCCTTGGGGCCAGAAGGCTGGAACCCTCCGAGAGACCACTCGATCATCTGTTTGTTCTGCACCTCCACGGACTTGGCAGTGTCGCTCTCATCGCTGTCGTGGCACGCTGGGAACAACTTCCCCGCATGGCTACAGGCCACCTGCAGGACTTCATAGATGGCTTTGCGGTACATGGGCTGCTTGTTGTATGTGGCCTGGTGGAAAGCACTGCAGAAGGAGCTCAGCGGCATCAACTTCTCAACACACACCATCAAGAACTTGCCATCTCCAAACCACATGACCCAGCGGGTGCCTTCAGCTCCTCAGCTCCGGCCTGTCATCCACCAAGACACAATGCGGCCTGGCCACCAGGAGAAGCCCCGACGTTTCCCCCACACCAGCTCCCCAGTGCCAAAGCCCCGGCCGTCCTCGTAGGCCAGCTCATCATTGGCTGCTTTGGTGGTGTTCTTGTCCCCAGCATCTGCCCCCACGGGCTCAGGTGTGGTGGCCACAGTGGGGGATGCAGGGTTGGTGGGCTGCTGCATTGCAGGAGGACTGGCCTCCTCCACCTTCTGAGACTAGCCAGACCCCTGGTTTTCTTCCACAGCATTCATTACTGCGATCACCTTGGCTTTTCTTCTCAGCCCATAAGGCCACGTGCAGCCCCTCTATGTAAAGATTCTTAGCAGCATTATTCATCATAGGCAATAGGTAGAAATGACCCAAATGTCCAAAGCTGGATAAAGAGGTTAACAAAGCTGGTATATCCATAAATACTACTGGGCCATAGAAAGGTATGAAGTATTGCTACATATTATCATGTGGATTAAGCTAAGTGACAGGAGCCGATGGCAAACAAATCTACCCACCATATGATTCCATTTACATGAATTGTCCAAAACAGGTAAATAGAAACAGAAAGTAGATTAGTGGTTGCATAGGGCTGGAGTGAGGAAGGGTCAGAGGATGAAGGATTAGCGGTAGACAGCTACATGAGACAGGGGTTTGTTGGGAGGAGATGAAATTATTCTAGAATCGTGGAGGTGGCTGCATCACTTTGTGCGTACACTTCACATCCTTGCACATATACTTGAAATGGGTAAACTGTCTGATATATGTCTCAATAAAGTGGTTACAAAGAGTTACTATCTAAATGTTGATGACACCCCAATCAGAGTTGCGAGATTTCACAAAAGGAAATATAAAAAGACAGCACAGTTCATACGTCCACTAAAAAAATAAATAAATAAATTACTGTTTCTCTTAAGTTCAAATTAAACTGGATGCCTTGTATTTTATCTGGCAACCCGACTCCCAAGTCTATTACCTACAACCTAGAACTTACTAATTATCCTCAAGATCCACGTATCCAACTACACAGTAGGAAGTTCTACTTGGTTAACTGCCAAATAGCAAATGAACATAAAACTAAAATCACCTTTCTTATGAGAAGATATTCAATTATGTCAGAAGTGGTAGGTCAGGGCTTGTGCAGGTCTCTGGAGCCCTCTCTCAACCCCCGATGGCCTGGCATCAACAATCTGGTGGTTGGATTAGTGGATGTGGTGTCTAGGAGCTGAGGTTTAACCAACACGGGGGAGGAGTTTCAATACGTTGAGAAACATCACCCTGATGGTGAGGGCAGGCTGAGCATCCAACTCCCTTTCTCAAAACAAAAATCACTTTCCTTCCCTCACCCATGGGTTCATTGCCATTGTCTTGACCTGGAAATCTCCAGGCCCATCCCATCTCTGTAGCAACTAAATTTTACTTCTGAAAAAAAAAAACCAGTCTGATATCATCATTCTGCTGCTTTAACCCTTTCAATATACTGGCTCCTACCATGGTCAAATAAAGTCAAAGCCAATTAAGAAGAGGTCTCTACCTGGGCCCCTGGGTGGCTCAGTTGGTTACACCCCGACTCCTGGTTTGGGCTCAGGTCCTGATCTCAGGGTCGGGACCCCGGATCCTTCACAGGGCTCCACACTCTGTGGGGAGTCTGCTAAAATTTCTCTCTCCATCTCCCTCTGCGCATTCTAGCACTTGTGCGCATTCTCGCATACGTGCACATGTGGCTCGCTTTCTCTCTCTTGCTTGTTGACATACTTGAAAGTGAACAGAATGGGTCAAAAGACACACTTGAAGTTTGCGTGTGATAGAGGCTGGGAGTGGGGGGCAGCTAGTAAGAAACAGAGAATGGACTAGAGGGGCACAGTAAACATTAAAAGCACATTTTACAGCAATTACAGAAAGATCCTTGTAATAGTACACATGCTACTGTGCCACTTAAATGCTAGCAACATCAATTTGTTTACTCATTGCTTTTCTAAAACCAGGATATCAGTGACTATGCTTCCTCGCCACTTACTAGTCACATTTACTTTGAAAAACCACCAAGCTTAAAACTCAAGAGCTAGTGTAACTAAGACTTTGAAAAAAAATTAGTGTCCTTTTCTTAGTAGAAATAACAACCACCTATCACTACTTTTTGGTCTTTCACGTGCTATAATTTAATACTAAATGCCTGCTTGTATTTGCCTAACCTATGTAACTATCAAAGAAAGAAGATCTTCACTATTGTATTTGAAACTCACAAACCACCTTGTTAACATTATAATTTCCATTTTATAGGAAGGAAACAGTGGCCACATTACAACTAAATAGAGACACACATGCATGCATTGTTTTGGGCATGTCTGTTTAATGGTTAAGGGGTGCTGATGAACACAACGATACACAAAGGTACCGTGGCAATTCCATAAAAACTAAATCAAGCACTCTAGTCTTTACATGTATTGTTAGGAAAATGCCACATCTCAACTTTTTCATTTCTTGAGAGTTGCTACTGCTTGAGGCAGGCAAATTTCAGCCAATTTGATGGGAAAAAATGGACTAAGATTTCTTCTAGCCTGTGAAGCAAAAGCACATTGGAAGTGGCTGATTTTCAAATACTATACATCAGTAACATCCTTCTCTCGTGACAGACAACCATAGCAAATTCACCTGAGTTTGGTTTTGGTGCAGATAGAGCTAAGGCACCACAGGTATCAATTTCCTACAGACTCAGGTAAGACTCACATCTTTTTTTTCAGCTTGAGTTAAATGAAAAAAAAATGCAATTCATATCTCCAGAAGCAAAACTAAGCTTCTTAATCTAATTTTACTATTTTAAGATTTCTGATCACTCCCAGCATTGCTGTGTGGCAAGACCTCATTTCTGGTGGCTGACCATTTCCATGGCATGATGCTTTACCAAGAACCAGCTCCAGAAACTCTTTTTCTTCGTTTTGAACTTTCATGTATTTATACACAAAATACCATTTCAATGGCGTTGTGGGGAAAAAAAAAAAGCAACTTCTTCAAATTTCAGTTGACCTTGTCAAAGGTAATTTTCGTTTACTTACTTATTTATTTACTTATTTATTTATTTTTATTTATTTATTATTTTTTACTGGAGTTCAATTTGCCACCATATACCATGACACCCAATGCTCATCCTATCAGGTGCCCCCCTCAGTGCCCATCACCCAGTCACCCCCACCGCCCACCCACCTCCCCTTCCACCACCCCTTCTTCGTTTCCCAGAGTTAGTAGTCTCTCATGGTCTGTGAGATATTTCTGATATTTCCCACTTGTTTTTTTTCCTTTCCCCTTTATTCCGTTTCACTATTTTTTATATTCCCCAAATGAATGAGATCATATAACATTTGTCCTTCTCCGACGGACTTATTTCACGCAGTGTAATACCCTCCAGTTCCATCCACATGGAAGCAAATGGTGGGTACTTGTTTCTAATGGCTGAGTAATATTCCACTGTATACATAGATCCCATTTTCTTTATCCATTCATCTTTTGATGGACACAAAGGCTTCTTCCACAGTTTGGCTATTGTGGACATTGCTGCTATAAATTATCAGAGAGCAGGTGTCCCGGCATTTCACTGCACCTGTATCTTTGGGGTAAATCCCCAGCAGTGCAATTGCTGGGTCGTATGTAGGGCAGATCTGTTTTTAACTCTTTAAGGAACCTCCACAGTTTTCCAGAGTGGCTGCACCAATTGACATTCCCACCAACAGTGCAAGAAGGTTTCCCTTTCTCCACATCCTCTCCAGCATTTGTTGTTTCCTGAACAGGCCAATAGCCAGGGAGTAAATTGAAGCAGTCATCAAAAACCTCCCAAGACACAAAAGTCCAGGGCCAGATGGCTTACCAGGGGAATTCTATCAAACGTTTAAAGAAGAAACCAGGGAAGCCCCGGTGGCGCAGTGGTTTAGCACCGCCTACAGCCTACGGCCTGATCCTGGAGACCTGAGATCGAGTCCCACGTCAGGCTCCTGAATGGAACCTGCTTCTCCCTCCTTCTGTGTCTCTGCCTCTGTCTATATATGTCTATCATAAATAAATAAATCTTTAAAAAAATAAAGAAGAAACCATACATATTCTACTAAAGATATTCGGAAAGACAGAAGGAGATGGAGTACTTCCAAACTCATTCTACGAGGCCAGCATCACCTTAATTCCAAAACCACACAAAGACCCCACCAAAAAGGAGAATTATAGACCAATATCCTTGACGATCACGGATGCAAAAACTCTCAACAAGATATTAGCCACTAGGATTCAACAATACATTAAGAAGATGCTTCACCATGACCAAGTGGGATTTATCCCCGGGATGCAAGGCTGCTTCAACACTCGTAAAGCAATCAATGTGATTGATAATATCAGCAAGAGAAAAAAACAACAACCACATGATCCTCTCAATAGATGCAGAGAAAGCATTTGACAAAATACAGCATCCATTCCTGATCAAAACTCTTCAGGGTGTAGGGATAGAGGGAACATTCTTCAGCATCTTAAAAGCCACCTATGAAAAGCCCACAGCAAATATCATTCTCAATGGGGAAACACTGTGAGCCTTTCCCCTAAATCAAGAACAAGACAGGGATGTCCACTCTCACCACTGCTATTCAACATAGTACTAGAAGTCCTAGCCTCAGCAATAAGACAACAAAAAGAAATAAAAAGCATTCAAATTGGCAAAGAAGTCAAACTCTCCCTCTTCACTGATGACATGATACTGTACATAGAAAACCCAAAAGACTCCACTCCAAGATTGCTAGCACTCATACAGCAATTTGGCAGTGTGGCAGGATACAAAATCAATGCCCAGAAGTCAGTGGCACTTCTATACACTAACAATGAGACTGAAGAAAGAGAAATTAAGGAGTCAGTCCCATTTACAATTGCACCCAAAAGCCTAAGATACCTAGGAATAAACGAACCAACCTAAAAACTAGGGAACACTTCTGAAAGAAATTGAGGAAGACATAAAGAGATGGAAAAATACTCCATGGTCATGGATTGGAAGAATTAATATAGTGAAAATGTCAATGTTACCCAGGGCAATTTACACATTTAATGCAATCCCTATCAAAATACCATGGACTTTCTTCAGAGAGTTGGAACAAATTATCTTAAGATTGGTGTGGAAAGGTAATTATTTTAAATTAATGTGGCTATGAACTGCTGCCATCCTTAACCTCAGAAAATATATTCCTTCTAATTTTTGTTGTGACCATTCATTACTCAAGCTAAATTCCAGCTCATGAATGTTGTCCATAAGGAGCCTATACCTTCCTGCTATTATTTCATATTCTTCTTCTAAACAAGGGCAGGCATACGTTGGCTTCATTAGTGCACACAGCCAGATCACCACCATTAAGGGAAATCATCTAGGTATTTTTGGTAAAATCTTTAACAACTTCCATGCTCATCACGGAACAAGGCTGATTTGTTCTGCCTTGCAGAAGGCAACAATTTGATCTCTGGTTTATGAGACAGCACTCAAAATGTTTTTCCATGTTTTCCCACCAAGAGAATCTGACATCAGCATGGTTTTTACCTTTACCAGTGAATGCAGGCTTTTCTCACCAAACATATCCCAGAGGAAGGTCAGGTCTTCCTGGCTGTCCACACGTGGCCCCAGCTGGACTGGCAGAACAGCCAACAGCTCATACAGACCTAGAAAGTGAAAAATAAAACACAAAGCGTAATCATAGAGTGATCTCATTAATTTCACTTAAGGTGTGTGTGAAGGATGGCTGGAACATGTCGTTTTTACTGGATCAGTATTCTGGACCATCAAGCAGAACGCTTCTCCGCGGAAGCCAAGGAACCTTTTTGACTTTTACAGCCCAATCAAATATGCAGCATCAACAGGCTAGCCTAACCTTTCGTTTGTCAACATTCTCCAGGCATCCAAGTGGACACAACCCGAGGCAGAAAACGTGTACAAGCTTTCAGAGGAAGAAGAAAACTAAATTGTCACTACTATTGTCTCAGTGTTAGCCAAAGATCAAAAGGAGTCATGAATAGGAATAACTTCCTTAGAAGAGCAGAAAATTGATAGAGTGGCCCATTAAAAAGGTTTTGTGGTTTCCAAAGAGTTCCTAATGATATATAGCTTCAAAACCATTTGCGTTATCTACATCCAAATTCAAGTTCCAAAAAGCTAAGGCCTACTAAACCATACTTGGTGTTGCTTTCTTGTAGCTGCTCATTTTTCAAAAGCAACAACCACAAGCTACACAGAACTGAGTTTACCTTTAACTCCAATCTGAGCATATGCCGTAACCTCTGAAAGAGTTAAGGAAAAGGATGCAGGTTCCTCGGGGCCCTCCTCACTAGAAGCTTCTTGGGGCTAGACAGTAGTGCCCTGTTCCACCAGTAGCCTGTTGCAGAAACCCTCCCACCTCCTTTGGGGGCCGTCAGTCCTGTCCAAGAACTGTTACGACAGTGCCTGCCCGGGGCCTCTTCAGGGAGGTGACCTAGAAGTATCAACTCTCAGCACACGTTTCACTTTCCAGTGGGATTATACAAGGTAAAAAAGGAGAAACTTCCTTTTATTTCTGTCTGCTGTCTACAAGAGCACCGAAACCTCCTGGGATCTATGACACAGGAGCATGTTGTAATTCCTGCTCTGAAGAAGTGCTGCTGTTCATCACAGGGACAGCTTTACAAGATATGTAACTAAAAGAATCGTAAATTATGGCCTGCTGATTAGTCTATTATCTTCCTAAAGTATTATCATATTCTGATAATCAGTGATCATTCACCAAATGTATTCATTTTCCCTTGGAAAGTTGGATCTGTAACTTGAGACATTAAACTCAAACATTCCTGGGATTGCATGTGGCCATAAAGATCTATTCTACTTTAGGGGGAAGAAAATGTCTCCCTATTACATTCTAAGTATTCTTGATGATTTACACTTATTCCCTTAAAAACCTGGCATCATGCCTAACCTAGCACTTATTGATGATTTCATAAAAATATTTGTAAGGTGTCCCAAATAGTCTGTTTCATATGTAACTCAGTGAGCTTCAGCTATTGTTTTATTATTAGTTATTCATCATGACTATTATTTTTTAAAGATTAATTTATTTTACAGAGAGGCAGGGGACAGGGGCAGAGAGAGACAGAATCTTAAGCAGACTCCACGCTCAGCATGGAGCTTGACACGAAGCTCCAAATCATGACCCTGATCATGGCTGGAGCTGAGACCAAGAGTCAGACACTCAACCCACTGCACCAACCAGGAGTGTCCATCGCTACTGCTATTGAAAAATCAAAACTCTGAGTCAAACAGACCTAGAGTCAAACCAGGTCTATACTTCATTTACCTCCCATAACTTACCTCAGCCTTCTTTCCATCATATGTTCAAAAGAAACGGTAATCTACACATGTAGTAAACTGGACAGGAAAAAATACACAAACGTATGCACATACACAAGGTATGTAAAATCTGAAAAAGCCTAAGGGACTACGTTAGTGGCGATGTACCCACATGGTTACCATAACTATGCGAGATGAGGAAGCAGGGTCAAGTGTACACGGGATCTGTATTATGTATTTCAACACATGAATCCACAGTTATCTCAAAGTACAGTTAAAGCAAGACAAGTGGTGGTTAATATGACTGTTATAAGAATGCAAAAGAACAAGGCACATAGTCCCGTGGTTGGCACAAAAGAGGCATTTGATGGATTTTTTAAAGATTTTATTTATTCATGAGACAGAGAGACAGACAGAGGCAGAGACATAGGCAGAAAGAGAAACAGGCTCCATGCAGCGAGCCCAAAGTGCTACTCGATCCCGGGACTCCAGGATCACACCCTGGGCTGAAGGCTGATGCTTAAGCACTGAGCCACCCAGGCGTCCCTGATAAAAAGGTTTTAAAAATTGGGCAGCCTGAGTGGCTCAGCAGTTTAGCACTGCCTTTGGGCCAGGGCTTGATCCGACAGGATCAAGTCCCACTGTGGGCTCCCTGCCTGCTTCTCCCTCTGCCTGTGTCTCTGACTTTCTCTCTGTCTCTTTGTCTCTCTCTCTCTGTGTCTCTTATGAATAAATAAAATCTTAAAAAAAAGAGTTAAAAAAAATAAAGTGACTTCTTAAGACTTCCTCAAGTGGCAACTGCCCCTTACTAGAATTCTGTCTATACCTTTACTCAACTTCACTTCAAAAAGTTTGGTTCTCTAATGAAGAACCAAGAGGAGCAGATGAATAAGCATCCGCATAAAACACATAAAGTGAAAGATCCCTATAATTTCTAATCTGTGGATAAAACCTGAAAGGAGTCTGGGGGACTAACCAAATAGCAAATCACTTCGAGATTGATGACATATGCCTTATTATCTAAATTAAAATAGGAAACACAGGGACACCTGGGTGATTGAGAAGCTGAGTGTCTAACTTTGGCTCAGGGCGTGATTCTGGCCCAGGATCCAGCCCCACATTGGGCTTTCTATGGGGAGCCTGCTTCTCCCTCTGCCTGTGTCTCTGTGTCTCTCACAAATCAATAAGTAAAATCTTTTACAAATAAAATAAAATAGAAAACACATATAAGAAAATCAACTTCTGAAGATGATTTTTTAAAAATTATATGGCCCCGATATTTAAGCTGAACTACATTCCTTTTTAAATCATAAACAAGGAAAACATTTAGAAAGCAACAGATAAGCTCAAGGAGATCACAAAAACCAACCTTCACAGGAGACCTATTTCTCCTCTGGCTCAGTGTCCTTTACAGTTTATCCAGGTGTGCTTTCAATTCATCTGAGTTTGAAAGTGAACGGCAAGGAACAGCAAGGTAATTCATTCCAAGATTGAAAATAAAATGATAGCTACAGGAAATTACTCCATCAATGCTAACTGCTTCTGTCATTTATTCTTTGGTTATGAAGGTAATGTGGAAAGGTCTAATATCCATAAATCATTATGATGCTTTATACTTCATTTTGAAAACAATCCTGTCTTTTTATGTATTTCATCAGGCCTCGTTCCGACACTAGCGTATCTGTCAGTTTTTAGCACTGTCAGCAACAGACCTAGCTCATTTGTCTTTATTTCTCCAAAGCATTCCTCCTGCCTGTGCCTTTCTCAGAACACTAGTAGCTGACAGTTTCTCTCTGCCCAGAGAGTTCTAGCCTCAGACTTCTGCTACTGTAGCTACCCAGGTAGAACAGAGGACATCCCCACGCACAATTTTTTGAGCAGGAGAGTGAATGCAAATCAGCACAGTATCCGCATAAGGTCCTCGGTGACAGGACTTTTGGAAACATTTGCAGCGGCTTCTGGTTTTCACTCCCAGGATCTCACACTTGTGTCTGCGCCAGGAAGAGCTCTGCTCAGGACCGGGCCCAAGGGAGCCGGGTGGCAGGGAGCTCCGAAAGGCACACTTACATCATCAGCCAAGACTGCTGTGCTGTGGAGGATGGGCACAGGGTTCTACTTCTCATAGTAGTAGAGCTTTTCATGAATCTAGAAGAAAAACAAGAGTATACAAGTTCACCTGCTAGCAAACAGTGAGATAGTTGAAGGGTTTTCAGCACTGCGAATAGAAACAGATCCACTAAACCTCAAAAAAAAATTAAACGTTTCTATAAATCTGTAGATAATAAATAAGTGGGCTTATTTCTATGGTCCAGTCTGATTCTTCTTTAAGATTCTCATGTCAATGTTCTATGTTTAAATCAAAGTTTTTCTAATTGCGACATCATTGACATGTACCACTGTAATACTTTTTATATGTACAACATAATGATTTGCTGTATATATATATTGCAAAATGGTTACCACAGTAAATTTAGTTACTATCACTGTACATTGTTACATGAGATGTCAAATGGGGGTAAAAATCATTATCAAATAGAGCCCACATAAAAGCTAAACCTTTTTCCCTTGAATAATTATGATAGTTTTCTAAAATATGTAACTTCTAAAACATATTGCTTCAGTACTTTAAGTATCAGTTGTAGTTCATATCTCTACTAAATACATACATGATGATTAATAAGGCGGCAGCCACTTGGGTTGGTACGTGATAACCATTAGAAGCAAGGGAACTGGCGTGGTGTGTGCCCTCCTGAGCATGCTGTTCCTTTCGCTTCGTCTTTTTTTTCCCCCAGATTGTCAACCTTTCTCCCAAATTCAAACTTCTAAGAAACAGAGGGAATGCTCCTAGATGAAGACATTTCTCAGAACTATTGAGCTTAGATAACTTTCTGTCCTGTAAAACAAGTAAAATTATACTATCAGGGAATAATTGGGTCCTTTCTTTCCCAACATTACCCAAGAAACAACAAAGGTGAGAATGTATTTTTAGTGCACTAGAAGACACATGGAGTTCCTTAAAAAATCTGCTTTAACAAATGCAAAACTGTTGGCTTTTACGTTTTATCTACTTCAGCTCTTACACAGGTGCCTTTAAAATGTTATACTTGAAAACTTACTTGAGCCTCTTCTTACTTACAGTTGAAGAAATTACCCCCCGCACTATATATATAAAACAGTTGCACCGCAGAATTTCCAGTTTTTAATAGGTATCAAGTAATACACTCAGAGGTATCAGGCCATCTACTCTTTAAATAATAACTGGCGATGGTTCCACACATAGAAACAAATGAGTTGGGACTTAAAACTCAGGCCACCTGGCTCAGTGTCAGAGCTTGTCGTCACTCCACATGCCTGCCTCTCAGATTAACATCTTGTCTGCCTTTTCCACGGACCTCAATCATGGCTGGATGAACAGGATAGAGAGAGGCTCGCAGATATGTGACAAATAATACTGGCTGTTTCTAATGACTACGGGATTAGGAATGGCTTCTCTTCACCCCTCCCTGTCTTTTTTCTTTCCGACAATTCTTAATTTTTCCAGATGAATTTGTATTGATTCTGTACCATAATTACAACTTAAACATTATATGCCCCAAATAAAGACATTCTTCTCCACTTCATTTCCTTCTTCTGAGGGTCTTTTATAAACAAGGAGCCCCTCTTTCCACATCATCATCTTTCCATCTTCACCCAAGTGAGTTGAGTGCGGACCCCTACCCTGCCAACCCTGGGACGTTGTATTGTATCAGGAGTTTTTAAATGCTCTCCCAGAATTTCCAAATGCTGGTAACCCTATGATGATATGTGTTTTACTCCAGGACATAATTTTAAATATGAAGTTGGTATGAAAGTAAAAATTACTTCAAGTAATTAATGTTCAATCTCACAAAATATTTTCTACCATATGTACCAATAGTGTTTTCCGGGTGTGACCAGGTAATATGGGAATTCTATTTACAGAATTTATTTATAAATTTCCAAATACTAGCCATCTCATCGTGGCTTTCCCAAAAGGGGCCTCACTTGGCTAGATATTTGGGTCACTTAATGTGCCGTGGAATCCATTGATGATATCTTACTGAGACTTTCCTCATTAGTTCTCGCAACTGAAGTTGGCTTTTTTTCTCCTGGTCCTGTCTTTATGGGGTCATAATATCAGTGTTACACTGCTTTCGCTTTTTTTTTTACACTGTGGAAAGTTTCAATCTTTTTCTATGCTCTCAAATCTCAATGCCACTAAAGTAATCTTTTCTTTAAGTGTTTGATGGCATTCCCATGGGAAACCAGGAGGATCAGATACATTATGGAGGGCAGCTTCATCCCCCAACTTTATTTCTTGTGGGTGGTGTATGGAAATTTCTCCATTTAGGTTTTCTATCTCTTCCTTTGTCAGTTACAGTAAACACCGTTTTCCTACAAAATTACTCATTTTTTTCTGGCCTTAAAAAATTAAATGAATCTGACTCAGTTGGGGGATGGGGCAGATGGCAGAGGATTAGGGGTCCTCAAGCACCTGGCCCCACCAACTTACCTAGACCAGAGACCCCTTCTGGATCTCCTTCAGAGGTGGCTCGTGGCCCCTGCAGCCCCCGCCCATCCCCATGCATCTCCTCGTGTTCGCAGGCTGCTCTGCCAGCACTCACCATTCGGGTCCTTCTCACAGTAGCACTGGTACTTGCACTCCACCACGTTCTCCAGAAAGGCCTTCACCTGCTCCTTGTCCTCGAAGTCCACCAGGCCTGGCACGGACCCTGCTGGCCTGGCAGAGCTCAGCCTGCCTCTCTGCATGCCTGTGGCATGGTCACGTGAGCAAGTGGAAGGCCATGGCCTGGGGCGGAGCCTCCGGCTGGAGCCTGGGCGAGGCTGGGCAGGGCTGGGCAGGGCGTGCCCCCAAGGTCTCTGTGCTGGTCTCCCATTCAGGAAGGGAGTGCACAGTCCATCTACCTTTGAAGACCCTTGGCTGTTGCCACACCTCTTGCTTCTCTGGCTCCTTCCCTCTAACTGGTGACAGCCTCTCTGCAGCACTTCTGTGCCAGCTTTATGCCTCCCAGCATTACAGGATCCGTGGTCTCTCATGTGGCCCATGGGCAGTTTCCACTGGCAACTTAGCACTACTGAAAGAAAAAAAATCAATTAATATTTTTATGCACCTGGATTTGAAGTTGCAACAGGATTATTATTTTTGCATAATTGTTTTCATAAGGCTGTGCCAGTGCTGCACAGGCTAAGCTTGTCAGAGCTTTGCTATTAACCTTCGCAGCACTGCTTATCACCATTGTGTTTGGAAAATTTCTACTATACAACTATAATTATCTCAAGTCATATATTCAATTAACTAAGATAGGTAAAAGACTTCAAATTAGTTCATAAAAGCCTAGTCATTGAATATAGCAATACAGAGGTGTCTGGGTGGCTGACTTGATTAAGCATCCAACTCTTGATCTTGGCTCAGGTCATGGTCTTTGGGTCATGAGATTGAGCCCCATGTTGGGCTCTGGACTCAGTGTGGAATCTGCTTGAGATTCTCTCTCCTCCTTCTACCCCTCTCCTCTCTCTCTCTCTCTCTCTAACAAATGTTGGGAAAATAAAGAAAATAC
Organism: Canis lupus dingo; assembly: GCF_003254725.2. NCBI lineage: Eukaryota > Metazoa > Chordata > Mammalia > Carnivora > Canidae > Canis > Canis lupus. The sequence continues at coordinate 5,153,819 of NC_064244.1, read as the reverse complement.
TAATATAAACATAGAGGTTCCTATCTTCTGAATATTTAGGATCTAATTCCCAAACAATCCAAGGTTACAGGAATATAGACATTATGATATTCACCAATAAACTGACAATGTTCATACCAGCCCTCATTTAAACATTTCTTCCCACCTAATACATGCCCTCTATGCTGTCATTGGTTTTTACCTTGGATGCCATTAACATGACTGCAAAAATACAGGACTTCACAGGGCTGATGAAAATGATGACGAAGTGATGCTGGTGGTAAACAAGCCTCTGAAAGAGGTCTGCTAGTCAGCAACTGAGAAAAATGTAACATATCTGACAAAACTCCCCACTTTGAAAGGGAACAATCTGAATACCGAACTTTAAAAATGAACAAAAACCAAATACTACTGGAGAAACTAAAGTCTTCAAATATTTTTGTTAAACTGCCCTTTTAACTGGAAAAGTCAAAGTGCTATTATAAAATGTTGGCAGCAATATTATGCCAACAAAGGAAAATTCAGCAGGATACAATGCATCCATGCTAAGAATTAGCAGTTACAACTGTAACCTACAATATTCTTAATTACATTTCAAATGTGGTCACATTTTATATTTCCTGTTCCTACATAAAGTTCTGTTCACTTCCCCCACCATTTTCTTGCTCTTTTCGTACCTGTTTAATGCAGATTAATTGTAACTGGCCTTTTCCTACTATGTATTATTACTAGATAAATGGACCACAGAATAACAACATCAACAGAGAAAGCTAACAGGGTTCCGACCTTCACTGAGAGTGAATCTAGCTATGCCAGAAGTGGAACTGAAAATGCATTTATTTCACAAAAACAACCAAAAAAAATAATAAGCCACCCAAACAGTGTCAGAATACAAAGTACAATAATAAGAATTAGGTTTTCTTTATCCTGAGAGCTAATTTCCCCCACCTCCAGGGCTTTGTCATTTAAGAAATTCTGTTATACAGTGTCATGAAGCCACCAAATTTCTCCAATAATTTTTAAATTAAGGACATCGACCTTTTGCCAATAAACTGTTTCCAGAGAAAGCACAAACTAACGCTTTCTAGGATAAAAACTGATAGCCACTAAAAATAGAGATGAAAACAAAATAGACTATACAGGACAACTGGATTCCTACATGCACAAGAATGTAGATTCTTAGATCCCTATCTCACACCATACACAAAAAATTAGCTCAAATTTTAAATCAAGGGGTAAATCCTCATAACCTTGGGTTTGCAAAGAGATTCTTAGATATGCTACCAAGAGCATAAGCAGCACAAGATAAAATGGACACTGATCTTTATAGAAATTAGAACTTTTGTACAAAGGATACTATCAGACAAGTGAAATGATAGCCTACACAAGGGGAAAAAATATTTGCAAGGCGAAAATATGATAAGGGTTTAATATCTAAAATATATAAAAAATGCCAAACTCAACAACAAAAAGGCAATCAGATCGCCAAAGACTACCTGAAAACATGCTCAACATCATTAGTCATTAGGGAAATGCAAATCAAAACCACAATGAACTACCACTTCATGCCCACGAGAATGGCTATAATCAAAAATTACTCAGTGTAACAGGTAGTGATGAGGATATGGAGAAATTGGAACCCTCATATAATGCTGGTAGGAATGTAAAATGGTGCAGACTCCACGGAAAACACTTTGATGGTTCCTTCTCACAAGCCTAAACAGAATTACTATATAAGCAGGCATTTCAGCTGCTAAGTGTCTACCCAAAAGAACCGCAATCGGGACTCAAAACAGATAGTTGTACAGCAATGTCCATTGCAGCACCATTCACAATAGCCAAAAGGTGGACACATGCAAGTGTCCATCAACAGACAAATGGACAAACAACATGCAGTGTATACACATAGTGCAATGTTATTCAACCATGAAAGAGAAGGAGATTCTGATACATGCTACAACATGGACAAACCTTGAAAGCATTGCATGGAGTGGTATAGTTACAAAAGGGCAAGTACTGTATAGTTCCACTTATGTGAACTATGTAAAACAGTTAAAATATAGAGACAAAGCGTAGAATGGTGGTTGCCGGGAGCTGGGGGTGGGCAACAAGGGAAGGTAGCGCTTAACAGCCACAGAGTTTCTGTGTAGAGTGATGAGAAGGTTTTGGAAATAGAGAGTGGTGACGTTTGCACGACATTCTGAATATACCTAATGCCATTACATTGTACGTTAACATGGTAAAAATGGCAAATTTTATACATGTATCTTACCTTAAAGAAAAACTGAAAAATAAAAGCCAACTACATGTACATTATGAAACATTGTACTCCTTACAGCTAAAAGAGAAATCACACCACTGCCATTAAGATTATACAATGAGTCTCAAAATGAAAGACAAAAACTACATAATGAATGAAAATTATTGGCAGAATTCCTGTATGAGAGGACTGTTGCACATACAAAGTTCTGTACAATGCCATGAGACACAACATATTCAGCAACTTGTTTACATGGCATTTCTGTAAAGACTAAGATAATAATCACAATAAGATGATATATTAAACCTTTTTAAATGAAGTTTATTTTTATCTATTTTTAATTCTTTTTCCCTTATTTTTTGTATATTTGTTATTGGGCTTCGATTGGCCAACATATACTACAACACCCGATGCTCATCCCGTCAAGTGCCCCCCTCAGTGCCAGTCACCCTGTCACCCCAACCCCGGCCGACCTCCCCTTCCACCACCCCTTGTTCGTTTCCCAGAGTTAGGTGTCTCTTATGTGCTGTCACCCTCACTGATATTTCCCACTCATTTTCTTTCCTGTCCCCTTGAATCCCTTTCACTAGTTTTTATATTCCCCGAATGAATGAGACCATATGATGTTTGTCCCTCTCCGACTGACTTACTTCACTCAGAATAATATATTAAATCTAACAGACGACAGGGTAACAAATAGAGAATTTGCTTCTGTATCTCCCTCTAGATCTGGTCTAGTCTGATTCACCTGCTTCTTTTGTGTATAAATTTCTGTCACCAATTAACAGTATTTATTGAATACATACAGTACAGTACAGTCACTGCAGGAAAGTCTACTGCTATTACCCACTGTAATAAATAAAGCCATTCATTTGAAAAACTCAACAAAAGGAGAAATGACGGTTGGGCTTTTTGTAATAGCAAGAGCACGCAATGTAGCAGAGTCACTGGCTAACATGTAGTAAGTATGCTAGCAGATATTTACCTTACAAGAAAACTATTAATAGAACAGAAGTGAAAGCCCACCTCTAAGAGCTACTGTGAGAAATGCCACTAAGTGATTTTCCTGTTTAAAAATGAAAAATCCAGGGCAGCCCGGGTGGCTCTGCAGTTTAGCGCCAGCTTCGGTCCAGGGCCTGATCCTGGGGACCGGGGATCGAGTCCGACATCTGGCTCCCTGCTTGGAGTCTGCTTCACCCTCTGCCTGTGTCTCTGCCTCTCTCTCGCTCTGTGTGTCTCTCATGAATAAATAAAATCTTAAAAATTAAATAAAAATTAAATAAAAATGAAAACCCATTATTACATGAAGACGACTTTTTGCTTCATTCATAAATACTTGAGGAGCAGTAACAAGGACAAGAACAAGTGTCCTGGTTTAATTTAAGAATGAAGCTCTATGTACTGATCTCCCCCCAACAAAAGTTGTATCCAAATGCCAAATCACACGCTGCTTTCTGTTCACACAGAACAGCTTGCGGTCAGCCACATACCTAATGAGCTTGATTTGCTATGGAAGAGAACTGTAAAAATAAAAACATGATCCATTCAAAACTCCAGAGTATACCTCATTTTGGAAGCCATTTGAAGAAAAAAGAGCAAGTTGAAGATGCTGATTTTCCATGATGAAATACACTCAATATCAAAAGGGAAAAATAATTCATGTTTTAAATGAAATATGAAAACAAAACATTTGTAGGACATTGGCAAGGCCAATAAAGTCCATTCTAGTTACTTCAAAGGGCTTCTGCAAGTGGCAATATTGCAGTGATATAGTCAAAACCTTTCTTCTTTCGAATCTACTGCTTTAAGAATGGAACTTCATGCTTTTGATGTTGGAAATAAAGGTTAACCAGGTTTCTTAAGATGAGCCTATGGTATAAACAATTTGAATGTTGGCCAAACATTTTTTTTCTTTTTTTTTAATAAATTTATTTTTTATTGGTGCTCAATTTGCCACCATACAGAATAACACTCAGTGCTCATCCCATCAAGTAAGTGCCCCCATCAGTGCCCGCCACCCAGTTACCCCCACCTGCCACCCACCTCCCCTTCAACTACCCCTAGTTCGTTTCCCAGAGTTAGGAGTCTGTCATGTTCTGTCTCCCTTTCTGATATTTCCCACTCATTTTTTCTTTCCCCTTTAATCCCTTTCATTATTTTTTATATTCCCCAAATGAATGAGACCATAAAATGTTTGTCCTTCTCCGATGGACTTATTTCACACAGCATAATACCCTCCAGGTCCATCCACGTCGAAACAAATGATGGGTATTGGTCATTTCTAATGGCTGAGTAATATTCCATTGTATACATAAACCACATCTTCTTTACCCATTCATCTTTCGATGGACACCGAGGCTCCTTCCACAGTTTAGCTATTGTGGACACCGCTGCTAGAAACATCGAGGTGCAAGTGTCCTGGCATTTCATTGCATTTGTATCTTTGGGATAAATCCCTAGCAGTGCAATTGCTGGGTCCTAGGGCAGGTCTATTTTTAACTCTTTGAGGAACCTCCACACAGTTTTCCAGGGTGGCTGCACCATTGCACATTCCTACCAACAGTGCAAGAGGGTTCCCTTTTCTCCGCATCCTCTCCAACTTTTGTGGTTTCCTGCCTTGTTAATCTTCCCCATTCTCACTGGTGTGAGGTGGTATCTCATTGTGGTTTTGATTTGTATTTCTCTGATGGCCAGTGATGCGGAGCATTTTCTCATGTGCTTCTTGGCCATGTCTGTGTCTTCCTCTGTGAGATTTCTGTTCATGTCTTTTGCCCGTATCTTGATTGGATTGTTTGTTTCTTTGCTGTTGAGTTTAAGAAGTTCTTTACAGATCTTGGATACTAGGCCTTTAACTGAGAAGTCATTTGCCAATATCTTCTCCCATTCTGTAGTTGTCTTTTAGTTTTGTTGACTGTATCTTTTGCTGTGCAAAAGCTTCTTACCTTGATGAAGTCCCCATAGTTCATTTTTGCTTTTGTTTCTCTTGCCTTCATGGATGTATCTTGCAAGAAGTTACTGTGGCCAAGTTCGAAAAGGGAGTTGCCTATGTTTTCCTCTAGGATTTTGATGGATTCTTGTTTCACATTTAGATCTTTCATCATTTTATCTTTGTATATGGTGCAAGAGAGTGGTCTAGTTTCATTCTTCTGCATGTGGATGTCCAATTTTCCAGCACCATTTACTGAAGAGACTGTCTTTTTTCCAGTGGATAGTCTTTCCTCCTTTGTCAAATATTAGTTGACCATAAAGTTGAGGGTCCACTTCTGGATTCTCATTTCTGTTCCATTGATCTATGTGTCTGTTTTTGTGCCAGTACCACACTGTCTTGATGACCACGGCTTTGTAGTACAACCTGAAATCTGGCATTGTGATGCCCATGGCTATGGTTTTCTTTTTTAAGATTCCCCTGGCTATTTGGGGTTTTTTCAGATTCCACACAAATCTTTTTTTTTTTTTAATTTTTTTTATTTATTATTTATGATAGTCACACAGAGAGAGAGAGAGAGAGAGGCGGAGACACAGGCAGAGGGAGGAGCAGGCTCCATGCCTCGGGAGCCCGATGTGGGATTCGATCCCGGGTCTCCAGGATCGCGCCCTGGGCCAAAGATAGGCGCCAAACCGCTGCGCCACCCAGGGATCCCCCACACAAATCTTATAATAATTTGTTCCAACTCTCTGAAGAAGTCCATGGCATTTTGATAGGGATTGTATTAAACGTGTAAATTGGGATCCCTGGGTGGCACAGCGGTTTAGCACCTGCCTTTGGCCCAGGGCGTGATCCTGGAGACCCGGGATCGGGCTCCCGGTGCATGGAGCCTGCTTCTCCCTCTGCCTGTGTCTTTGCCTCTCTCTCTCTCTCTGTGTGACTATCATAAGTAAATAAAAATTAAAAAATAAATAAAAATAAACGTGTAAATTGCCTTGGGTGATCACTGACATTTTCACAATATTAATTCTTCCAATCCTTGAGCATGGAGTATTTTTCCATCACTTTGTGTCTTCCTCACTTTCTTTCAGAAGTGTTCTGTAGTTTTTAGGGTATACATCCTTTACCTATTTGGTTAGGTTTATTCCTAGGCATCTTATGCTTTTGGGTGCAATTGTAAAAGGGATTGACTCCGTAATTTCTCTTTCTTCAGTCTCATTGTTAGTGTACAGAAATGCCACTGAATTCTGGGCATTGATTTTGTATCCTGCCACACTTGGGCCGAACATTTTTAAAAGAAGTAAACAGAACTTATTTAAAAGAAAAAAAGTTATGTATGTATTGAAGTCTTTAAAAGAGCCAGAGGAAAAAAACATGCTTTGAAAGATTACTTCAAATCAGAGATCCTGACAGCTGACCTCTAACTAGAAATTTTAGGAATAATCATTTCATCATCTTTCACTATACTGAAATATAAATAGATAGATAGATAGATAGATAGATAGATAGATAGATAGATAGATACACAGATAGGTAACAAGAGCCTACCTAGCATTCTTTGCTTACTAAAAATGCCATTCAAGAAGACGCAGGTGGCCTGGGTCGAGGTCCTGGGATCAAGTCCCTTGTTGGGCTCCCTGCTTGGAGCCTGCTTCTCCCTCTGCCTGTGTGTCTGCCTCTCTCACGACTAAATAAATAAAATCTAAAAAAAAAAAAAAAAGAACACAGGCAAACAGGGAGATCATTCAAGATAGTCACATAAAAACTTCTGAAATCCTTTCCCTCAACAGACACAATATATCTACAGCTACATATAAAACAATTATCTCTGAGCAGGACAGCTACTCCACAACGAAGAATTAAACAGACAGGGAGGAGAGACAGATGTAGTTGTATTTTTGCCGAAAACCTCACCTCCCCCCATGCAACGACCTATGGAGGAGGGGTTGCACAAATACAGAACCCCTCCCTGAGGGAGGGAATCTGTACTACACATCAGGCACCATGACCCATGGGAGATGCACCAGACAGACAGCCCCCAAAGCACCTGGCTTTGGAAACCAGTGGAGCTTCCGTCCAGGAGACTCCTAGGGCTGTACTGAGTGCAGGCTCTGCTTTTACAGGGCTCACAATCAGACTCATTTGCCTCAGGACCCAGTACAAAAGCACCAGTTTGAAAGGAGCCTAGACCAGATGTGAAGGGGTTCCATTTGCTAATCTTAAAGCATCTACCAGAAGGGCAAAAGCCCACTCAGATTCCCTCCAAAGACAAAAGATACCGGAGGGTGCCATATTTACGCTTTCTCTACCTTGCTACTGCCAATGCTGGCAGGAGCTATTTTTGCATTCCCATAACCTTCTAGTACCTCCTTCCCCCTCCATACTGCTGCCACGGCCCTGCCAGAAGCAGGAGGCCAGTGCCCTGACCTCTAGTTACACTCCCACTGCCAGAGGCCTCCAAGCCAGCAGGTACATGCAACCCACACAGGGGATGCCTACTGAATATGAGACTCTGGGGCCAGGGTGGATTGTGTTTGTGAGCCCCACAGGTCTAGAATAATTGGGGAAACAGTATGAGAGACAACCAAACACTGAAGCAAGGTTACTATAAACAAAAATGTTCACCCACACACAGCCACACCTTCAGGACTAGAAGAGATAGCTGTTTCACCTAACACAAAGACATACATACATACAAAGTCAGGCAACATGAGGAAACAGATAAACATGTTCCCAATGAAAGACCAGGATTAAACCCCAGAAAAACTCAACAAAGTGGGTATAGACCAAATGTACCTCAAAATGTAAGGCCACGTATAACCAGTGCACAGCTAGCATCATGCTCAACAGGGAAAAGCTTCCTGCTTAACATCAGGAACAAGGCGAGGATGCTAACACAGTATTGGAAGTCTTGGCCACAGCAGCTAGGAAGGAAAAAGAAAGAAATTGGAACCAAATTGTAAAGGAAGAAGTAAAACCATCACTATTTGTAGATGATACAATTTTATACACAGAAAACCCTAACGACTCTGTGGAAAAAAAAGACTGTTAGAACATTAGTTCTAACCTTATTTCTAAATAAATTCAGTAAAGTTGCAGGTACAAAACTGATATACACAATTCTGTCACACTTGTGTACACCAACAACAAACTATCAGGAAGAGAGACTAAGAAAACAAATCCCATTTAAAATTGCATGAAAAAATACCCAAGAATAAATTTAACCAAGGAGGTGAATGATCTATACTCTGAAAACTATAGGACACTGAGGAGAGACAATGACACTAATAAGTGGAAAGATATTCCATGCTCATGAAGAATATTGCAAAAATGTCCATACTGACCAGAGCAATCTACAGAGTCAAGGCAATCTCTATTGAAATTCTAGTGGCATTTTTCACAGAAATACAACAATCGTAAGATTTGTATAGAACCACAAAAGATCCCAAGCAGCCAAAGCAAATCTTGAGAAAGGACAAGTCTGAGACATTACACTCCTTGAATTCAAGCTGTAGTATCTAACAACTAAAGTAATCAAAATGTATGGTATTGGCATAAAAACACACACACAGATTCGTGGGACAGAAAAGAGAGCCCCGAAATAAACCCAGGCATATAAGGCCAATTACTTTACAAGAAAAGAGGCAAGAATATACAATGGAGAAAGACAATCTCTTCAATAAATGGTGCTGGGAAACCTAGACACCTACATATAAAAGACTGAAACTGGGCCATCATCTCACACCATACAAAGAAATTAACTCAAAATGGATTAAAGACTGGAATGAAAATCCTGAAATCATTAAACTCCTAGAAGAAAACATGGGTCGTAAGCTCTCTGACATCGCTCTTGGAGATTTTTTTTTTTTCCTTTTTGGATCTTATGATTCCAAAGGCAGTGGCATCAAAAAACAAAACAAAACAAAACAAAACAAAATTGAGATAACATAAAACTAAAAAGCTTCTGCACAGCAAAGGAAATCATCAACAACAAAAAAGGCAATCTACCGAATAGAAGGAAGAACTGCCAATTCTATCCAATAAGGGGTTAACAGCCAAAATATATACAGAAATTCATATAGCTCAATATCAACAAGAAACAAACAATTCAATATTAAAAAATGGACAGAGGATCTGAATAGACGTTTTCCCAAAGACGACATACAGATCACCAACAGGCACACGGGAAGATGCTCAACATCACAAATCATCAGAGTAATGCAAATCAAAATCACAGTGAGATATCGCTTCACACCTCTGAGAAAGGCCAATATCAGAAAGACAAGAAAAAATAAGTACTGATGAGGCTGTGGGCAAAGGGGGACCCTAGTGCACCGTTGGTGAGGTTGTAAATTGGTGCGGCCACCACAGAAAATAATCTGGAGAACAGTCAAAAACTTAAAAATACAACTCCCACATGATCCTGCAATTCCACTTTTGGGTATTTATCTGAAGATTCAAAAGGATACATGTACCTCTATGTTCACTGCAGCATTATTTACAATAGCCAAGATATGGAAATAACCAAAGTGTCCTTCCTTTGAGGGATGAATGGGAAAAGATTTACACACACACACACACACACACACACGAATACTATTCAGCAAAAAAAAAAAAAAAAAAAAAGGAATACTATTCAGCCATAAAATAAATTAGCCATTTGCAACTGGCATGAATCTGAAGGGTATTATGCTAAGTGAAAAAAGTCAGAAAGAGAAAGACAGATATGGTATGATTTAACTTATACCTGAAACTAAACAACAAATAAAGTCAGAAATACAGAGAATACATGGGTGGTTGCCAAAAGGGAAGGGGGTGAGGCTGTGTGGGTAAAAACGGATAAAGGGGATCAAGAGTCCCATCATCCTCTTACAAAATGAATTCACGCACAGCATGGTGACTATAGTCAATAATAACGTATTGCAAATTTGAAAGTTGTTTTCAGAAAATACGTCTGAAAAGTTCTTAGCACAAGAAAACAAATGGCGTGACTGTGCATGCAGAGAGATGTTAACTAGACTTACTATGGTGTTCATTGTGCAAGATATACAAATGCCAAATTTTATGTTGCACGCCTGAAACTAGTGTGTCATATATCGATTATAATTTAATAAAACGAAAAAAAAAATGGAAGGAAATAAAAACATGTACTGATTCACTGAAAGACATAGTTTGATAGCCACAAACCCTCAATACAGGAGATTCTAGAGCTTTTTTACATTAAACAGGTGAAAAATCAGCCTGGATGACAAGGCTGAGCTGTAAGATTGGGACTAGAACAAACAAAATGGTGGTTATACTAAATGAATAATGACGTTGATGTAAAGCAAAATAAGGATGTCTTCAAGGTTGTGAGGGGTTTTTGTTTTTCTGTTTGTTTTCTAGAGAGAATTAAAATACAGGACACAATAGCACTGAAGTTGGCAGGAAAGTATATGGGGCAAAAGTGCGCTAAGATTTCTGGATCTTTTCCAGATGACAATAGACAGATTAAGATAGGATTTTATAATAAAGGATTCATGTCATAATTTCTAAGGTAGCCACTCAAATAACAGAAAGAGAATGTTTTAACTTCTCAACTGTATGCAGGGAAAACCCTAACCAATCCAAAAGAAACAAAGAAAAATCAGGACAAGAAAACACAAAATACGTCAGATTTTAAATTATAAAGATCATACGTCATAATGAACTGTAGTGAAGATATTCTAGCTGAAAGTAAAGACTTCTGACTTGTTACCTCAGAAAGCTCCAACTGTAATTCACAAAAGCTGTAATAAAGCAGGAATATGGAAGAGTTGACAATAAAAGGATAGGAAAAGATATCCTGCAAATGGCAACAAAAACATATCTACTTTAAAATAAACTCTATTAAAAAGTATAAAGTGTAGTAATTCACCAGCAAAATAACAAATTTATATTTAATAACAAATTTAAATATATACAACAAAAAATGAACAGAGGGAGCCTGGGTGGCTCAGCCGGTTAAGCACCTGCCTTCAACTCCCGACAAGATTCCAGGGTCCTGGAATCAAGGCCCACATCAGGGTCCTTGCTCCAGGGGGGAGCCTGCTTCTCCCTCTCTCTCTCTCTCTGCCTGTCACTCCTCCTGCTTCTTCAGTGTCCGATAAATGAATTAAATTAAAAAAAAAAAACACAAAAAAAAACTGAACAGAACTGCAAGAAGAAAACCATGGTCATAATGGGAAACTTTTTTACCATACTTCTCTTGGTAACAGAGAATAAACGAACAAAAATCAGTGAAAACACAGAATATTTGAATAGGTTTACAAACTTGATCTACAGACACATACAGAAAACTATACTTAATGACTGCAGAATATACCTTCTTTTTAGACACAGACAGGATACATTACAGATATTGAATATGTAGCTGGCCGTAAAGTGTAAACACATTTCAAAGGACTGAAATAATGCAAATTAGGTTTTCTGACCTCAAAGCAATTAAGGTAGAAATCAGGAACAAGATAGATTAAAAAAATCCTTATTTGTAAATTCAAGAAAAGTCTAAGTAAGCAACTACAAAATGATTCTAAGTTAAGAAAACCAGTACCTTGGGAGAAATGGCCTTAAATGCTAACGTTAGGAAAAGAAGAAGGTTGAAAATTTATGAACAAACGTTCATAACAAGAAAAAGAATTTTTTTAAAAAAGTCAATGAAATAAAAACTAATATACAATGAGGAAAATTAATAAGGCCAAAGGTTTATATCTAAAAAGACTAATGCCAAAACTCTGGCAATATTGAGGAAAGAGAAGAAAGGGCAATAAGTACCAATATCAGGACCAAGAAGAAAAACAATTAGCATAGAAACTGCACATGTGAAATATTATAAGCAACCTTTTCAGAAATTTGACAATGTAGTTGAAATGGACCAAATCTTAGAAAAATATGAATCATTAAAACTAATCAAGAAGAAATAGAAAGCCTAAACGTTCTTGTCATCTTTAAAATAGTTACCAATATCCTTATCAAAAAGAAAACATCCAGGCCCAAGGAACCCAACAAGTCAGTTCTGCTAAAGGACAAACGAACTTCAGTCTTTCATAAACTTACCCACAGAAGAGTAGAGACTTCCACCTCACAACATAAGGCTACCCAGGATATTGTGAAGATCTGATGAGAGAGATAAGAAAGCAAAATTATGGGCTGAAGTCTCATAAAAGGAGACATTAAAGTTCTAAATAAACTAGGAGTCAACTAACTCCAGCAGATTATATGTAAAGGAGAACAAATCATGAACAAATTAGGTTATCTCAAATAATAGTCCAATGATAGCCAGTTGAACAGTCAAAAATCAGTAAAAAAAAAAAAATGTCAAAAACCAATGAACTTTCCTATGTTGAGACTGACAGGAAACAAATCATATGATCATTACAATAAATAAATAAAAAGCACTTGACAAAGTCCAATGGCTAGTCATTTAAAAAGTCATTTTACAAAGAATAAACGGAAACTTCTTAAATTGAGTAAACGGCAAATATGAAAAAAATAATCTAGAGCAAATATGACAAAGAAGAAATGTTGAGAGAATTTCTTTTGAGATCCAGATTCACACATAATAAACAAAAATCTAGAGTAGCGAAATCAAAGTGAAAATGAAAAAGGGAATAGCTTTTTGGTCACACATTAAGGAAATGTTTCATGAATACAATTCAGAAATCACTAACCTAAAGGAAAATGGTGCTCGACGAGTAACTTCTGCATAGAGAGTAGGGGAGGACAGAACAAAGCATGAGATGACAAAATATTTTTCCATATGTTTTCCCACCAAGAGAATCTGACATCAGCATGGTTTTACCTTTACCGGTGAATGCAGGCTTTTCTCACCAAACATATCCCAGAGGAAGGTCAGGTCTTCCTGGCTGTCCACACGTGGCCCCAGCCGGCCTGCACAACAGCCAACAGCTCATACAGACCTAGAAAGTGAAAATAAAACACAAAGCGTAACCATAGAGTGATCTCATTAATTTCACTTAAGGTGTGTGTGAAGGATGGCTGGAACATGTCGTTTTTACTGGATCAGTAATCTGGGCCATCAAGCAGAATGCTTCTCCGCGGAAGCCAAGGACCCTTTTTGATTTTTAAAGCCCAAATATGTAGCATCAACAGGCTAGCCTAACCTTTCCTTTGTCAACATTCTCCAGGCATCCAAGCGGACACAACCCGAGGCAGAAAACGTGTACAAGCTTTCAGAGGAAGAAGAAAACTAAATCGTCACTACATTTGCCTCAGTGTTAGCCAAAGATCAAAAGGAGTCATGAATAGGAAAAACTCCTTAGAAGAGCAGAAAATTGATAGAGTGGCCCATTAAAAAGGTTTTGTGGTTTCCAAAGAGTTCCTAATGATATATAGCTTCAAAACCATTTGCGTTATCTACATCCAAATTCAAGTTCCAAAAAGCTAAGGCCTATTAAGCCATACGTGGTGTTGCTTTCTTGTAGCTGCTCATTTTTCAAAAAGCAACAACCACAAGCTACACAGAACTGAGTTTACCTTTAACTCCAATCTGGGCGTATGCCGTACCCTCTGAAAGAGTTAAGGAAAAGGATGCAGGTTCCTCGGGGCCCTCCTCACTAGAAGCTTCCTGGGGCTAGACAGTAGCACCCTGTTCCACCAGTAGCCTGTTGCAGAAACCCTCCCACCTCCTTTGGGGCCCATCAGACTCCTGTCCAAGAACTGTTACGACAGTGCCTGCCCGGGGCCTCTTCAGGGAGGTGACCTAGAAGAAGTATCAACTCTCAGCACACGTTTCACTTTCCAGTGGGATTATACGAGGTAAAAAGGAGAAACTTCCTTTTATTTCTGTCTGCTGTCTACAAGAGCACCGAAACCTCCTGGGATCTACGACACAGGAGCATGCTGTTATTCCTGCTCTGAAGTGCTGCTGTTCATCACAGGGACAGCTTTACAAGATATGTAACTAGCAAAGAATCATAAATTATGGCCTGCTGATTAGTCTATCTATTATCTTCCTAAAGTATTATCATATTCTAATAATCAGTGATCATTCACCAAATGTATTCGCTTTGCCTTGGAAAGCTGGATCTGTAACATGAGACGTTAAACTCAAACATTCCTGGGACTGCATGTGGCCAAAAAGATCTATTCTACTTTAGGGGGAAGAAAATGTCTCCCTATTACATTCTTAAGTATTCTTGATGATTTACACTTATTCCTTTAAAAACCTGGCATCATGCCTAAGCTAGCTCTTATTGATGATTTCATAAAACTATTTGTAAGGTGTCCCAACATAATTCGATGTATAATAATGCAGGTCTCACTTTACACGTACACAGATACACACAACTTTAAAAACATGACAATTGCCAAGATCAGCGATTAAGGTCAGAGGTTCAAATTGAAAATTAGGTAAAAAGGAGGTAGAATTTCGCTATTTTATTATTGATTTAGGAGCAACAAAAGGAATTCCTTGTTCCTTGGAAATATGGTTAGTTTAATTAATAATACTAGTTCAACTATAACATAATTTATGAGGTATAGTTCTGGGGGGGGGGGCAATAACTGAGGTAATGTATTAGAACAGCCCCGGCATATGGTAAATAGTCTATTTCATATGTAACTTAGTGAGCTTCAGCTATTGTTGTTATTCCTGTTATTCATCAGGACTATTATTTTTTTTAGGATTAATTTATTTTACAGAGAGGCAGGGGACAGGGGCAGAGGGAGACAGAATCTTAAGCAGACTCCACGCTCAGCATGGAGCTTGACACGAAGCTCCAAATCATGACCCTGATCATGGCTGGAGCTGAGACCAAAAGTCAGACACAAAACCCACTGCACCACCCAGGAGTGTCCATCACTACTGCTATTGAAAAATCAAAACTCTGAGTCAAACAGACCTAGATTCAAACCAGGTCTATACTTCATTTACCCCCCATAACTTACCTCAGCCTTCTTTCCATATGTTCAAAAGAAACGGAATCTACACCTATAGTAAACTGGACAGGAAAAAATATACATACGTATGCAGATACACAAGTGTGTGCATATAACACAGGTAAAATCTGAAAAAGCCTAAGGGACTGCATCAGTGACGATGTACCCACGTGGTTACCATAACTATGCGAGATGTCACCACTGGAGGAAGCAGGGTCAAGGGTACACGGGATCTGTATTATGTCTTCCAACACATGAATCCACAGTTATCTCAAAGTACAGTTAAAGCAAGAGGAGAAGTGGTGGTTAACATTGTTATAAGAATGCAAGGGAACAAGGCACGTAGTCCTGTGGTTGGCACAAAAGAGGCATTTGATGAATTTATAAAAGATTTTATTTATTCATGAGACGGACAGAGAGAGAGAGAGAGAGAGGCAGAGACATAGGCAGAAAGAGAAGCAGGCTCCATGCAGGCAGCCCAAAGTGGGACTCGATCCCGGGACTCCAGGATCACACCCTGGGCTGAAGGCTGACGCTTCAGCACTGAGCCACCCAGGCGTCCCTGATAAAAACATTTTAAAAATTGGGCAGCCCGGGTGGCTCAGCAGTTTAGCACTGCCTTTGGGCCAGGGCTTGATGGACTCCCTGCATGGAGCCTGCTTCTCCCTCTGCCTGTGTCTCTAACTCTCTCTCTCTGTCTCTGTGTGGCTCTCTTAGGAATGAATAAAATCTTAAAAAAAAGAGTTTTAAAGAATAATAAAGTGATTTCTTAAGACTTCCTCAAGTGGCAACTGCCCCTTACTAGAATTCTGTCTATACCTTTACTCCACTTCAAAAAGTTTGGATCTCGAATGAACCACCAAGAGGAGCAGAGGAATAAGCGTCCGCATAAAACACATAAAGTGAAAGATCCCTATAATTTCTAATCTTTGGATGAAACCTGAAAGGCGTCTGGGGGAGTAACCAAATAGCAAATCACTTTGAGATTGATGACATATGCCTTATTATCTAAGTTAAAATAGGAAACACAGGGACATCTGGGTGATTAAGAAGCTGAGTGTCTAACTTTGGCTCAGGGCTGATTCTGGCCCAGGACCCAGCCCCACATTGGGCTTCCTATGGGGAGCCTGCTTCTCCCTCTGCCTGTGTCTCTGCCTCTCTCTGTCTCTCTCACAAATCAATAAGTAAAACCTTTTACAAATGAAACAGAAACCACATCTAAAAAATCAACTTCTGAAGATAATCGATTTCTTTTTAATTATACGGCCCCGATATTTAAACTATGGCTTTTCAAAACCATCAACAAGGAAAAAATTTTAAAAAGCAACAGATAAGTACTAGGAGATCATGAAAACCAGCCCATCGCACCCTGCGCCGCACCCACGCCCCGGCAGCGCGTGGTCCGGGAGGCCCCGCCAGCGAGACAGCCAGCCCGGGCGAGGGAGGAGGGCGCCGCGTGCAGCCCGCGCCCCGCCCGCGGCCCCGGCGGCTCGCACCTTCCTCAGCGCCGACATCCTCGAGCGCTCTGAGTTCAGCAGGCGAAGGGCGACATGCTTTGTGGCCCGTCCGTCCATCCGCACCGCCAGCCGACAATCCGCGGGGCCGCCGCCGCCGCCACCGCCACGCGTCCCACCGCGCTCCAGCCCGGCACACGCTCGGAGCCCGCCGCCGGCGCCTGCGCACTGGGCGCCCCGGAGGCCTGGCGCGCTGGGGGCCAGCCGGCGCGCGGAGGCACCTGGGAAGGGCCAGGCAAGCGCGGGGAGCCCAGGCAGCGCCGAGCATGGCGTCCGGGGATCCTTCCGCCCCACCGCTCCCCCGCCCCTGCCGGCGCGCAGGCCCCGCCCCGGATGCCACCTGTGGCGCGGGTCCCCTGGCGCTGGAGGCGGCGGTAGCCTGCAGCAAGTGCAGCTCGCCCGCAGCCCCACGGTCCCAGCGCGCCTGCGCGGCCGGTGCCAGGGCGACACGAAGGTAGCGCGCGTCCCCCCAGGGGCGGTGCCCCGCATCCGGAGGACAGACCCGGCACTTGCTGCCTCGGGCGACGTGGACGGAGGCTCTCGAGCTGTCCAGGGACCGTCTGTCCGCCGCTGGCGCTGCCCTAAACACGAGCCGCTTCCGCCTGGGCCCCTGGGCCCTCGCCGCTGCCCCGCGGGAGCCGGACGCCGCCCCCTCCTCAGGCCCCGCAGCTCCTCCAGCCCGCCCGTCTGCCCGGAACAGTCCGCGCCGCACCCACGCCCCGGGAGTGCAGGGTCCGGGAAGCACCGCCGGCGAGGCACCAGGCCGCCGCGCGCAGCCCACGACCGGTCACCCCTGCAGCTCCGGGTCCCTGCCCGCGCCCCGCCCGCGGCCCGTACCTTCCTCAGCGCAGACATCCTCGGGCGCTCGGAGTTCAGCAGGCGCAGGGCGACAGGGCACACGGCCCGTCCATCCGCAGGGCTGGCCGTCAGTCCGGGGGACCGCGCTCGAGCGCAGTGCACGCTGGGAGCCCCCCGCCGGCGCCTGCGCACTGGTCGACCGGGAGGCCCCGCACGCTGGGGGCCGGCCTGAGTGCGGAGGCACCTGGGGAGGGGCCACACCCGCACCGGGGAGCCCAGGCAGCACCGCGCCCTGCCGTCCGGGGGTCCTTCCGCCCCACCGCTCCCCCGCCGCCGCCGCCGCCGCCACGCGCCCCACCGCGCTCCAGCCCGGCACACGCTCGGAGCCCGCCGCCGGCGCCTGCGCACTGGGCGCCCAGGAGGCCTGGCGCGCTGGGGGCCGGCCGGCGCGCGGAGGCACCTGGGGAAGGGCCAGGCAAGTGCGGGGAGCCCAGGCAGCGCCGCGCCCCGTCGTCCGGGGTTCCTTCCGCCCCACCGCTCCCCCGCCCCTGCCGGCGCGCAGGCCCCGCCCCGGATGCCACCTGTGGCGCGGGTCCCCTGGCGCTGGAGGCGGCGGTAGCCTGCAGCAAGTGCAGCTCGCCCGCAGCCCCACGGTCCCAGCGCCGCCTGCGCGGCCGGTGCCAGGGCGACACGAAGGTAGCGCGCGTCCCCCCAGGGGCGGTGCCCCGCATCCGGAGGACAGACCCGGCACTTGCTGCCTCGGGCGACGTGGACGGAGGCTCTCGAGCTGTCCAGGGACCGTCTGTCCGCCGCTCGCGCTGCCCTAAACACGAGCCGCTTCCGCCTGGGCCCCTGGGCCCTCGCCGCTGCCGCGCGGGAGCCGGACGCCGCCCCCTCCTCAGGCACCGCAGCTCCTGCAACCCGCCCGTCTGCCCGGCACAGCCCGCGCGGCACCCACGCCGCGGGAGTGCAGGGTCCGGGAAGCACCGCCGGCGAGGCACCCAGGCGCCGCGAGGGACGAGGCCGCCGCGCAGCCCGCGACCGGTCGCCCCGGCAGCTCGGCCCCCGCGGCTCGCACCTTCCTCAGCGCTGACATCCTCGGGCGCTCGCGGTTCAGCAGGCGCAGGGCGACATGCTTTGTGGCCCGTCTGTCCGCAGGGTCGGCTGGCCGTCAGTCCGGGGGACCGCGCTCGAGCCCAGTGCACGCTGGGAGCCCCTCGCTGGCGCCTGCGCACTGGGGCCTCACGGGGTAAACAACCCCCACTGAGCCCTGCACCAGGCAGGGGGTTGAGCAGCTCCCCCAAGTGCTAACAACTGAAAATCAGCACAATAGACCCTCCCCCAGAAGACCAGCGAGAAGGACAGGGGAAAAACAAGTTATTGACCAAGCAGCACTGGAAAGTTCCAGGGTAAGACAAGCGACTTGCAGGATACAGAATCAGACGATACTCCCCCTTGTTTTGTTGTTGTTGTTGTTGTTGTTATTTTTTATTTCTGTTTGCTTCCCCCACCCCTTTTTTCCTTTCTTTTTTTCTTTTTCTTCTCTTTTTCTTCCTTTTTTCTTTCTTCTTTTTTCTTTCTTTCCGTCTTTCTCTCCTCTCTTTTTCTCCTTTTCCCAATACAACATGTTTTTGGGCACTCTGCACTGAGCAAAATGACTAGAAGGAAAACCTCACCTCAAAAGAAAGAATCAGAAACATCCTCTCTCCCATAGAGTTACAAAATCTGGATTACAATTCAATGTCAGAAAGCCAATTCAGAAGCATTATTATAAAGCTACTGGTGGCTCTAGAAAAAAGCAAAAAGGACTCAAGAGACTTCATGACTGCAGAATTTAGAGCTAATCAGGCAGAAATTAAAAATCAATTGAATGAGACACAATCCAAACTAGAAGTTCTAATGATGAGGGTTAACAAGGTAGAAGAACGAGTGAGTGACATAGAAGACAAGTTGATGGCAAAGAGGGAAATGAGGAAAAAAGAGACAAACAAGTAAAGGACCATGAGGATAGATTAAGGGAAATAAATGACAGCCTGAGGAAGAAAAACCTACGTTTCATTGGGGTTCCAGAGGGCGCCAAATGTGACAGAGGCCCAGAATATGTATTTGAACAAATCATATCTGAAAACTTTGCTAATCTGGGAAGGGAAACAGGCATTCATATCCAGGAAATAGAGAGATTCCACCCCCTGAAATGAATAAAAACTGTTCAACACCTCGACATTTAATGGTGAAGCTTGCAAATTCCAAAGATAAAGAGAAGATCCTTAAAGCAGCAAGAGACAAGAAATCCCTGACTTTTATGGGGAGGAGTATTAGAGTAACTGCAGACCTCTCCACAGAGACCTGGCAAGCCAGAAAGGGCTGGCAGGATATAGTCAGGGTCCTAAATGAGAAACACATGCAACCGAGAATACTTTATCCAGCAAGGATCTCAATCAGAATGGAAGGAGAAAGAAAGAGCTTACAAGACAGGCAGGAACTGAAAGAATATGTGACCTCCAAACCAGCTCTGCAAGAAATTTTAAGGGGGACTCTCAAAATTCCCCTTTAAGAAGAAGTCCACTGGAACAATCCACAAAAACGGGGACTGAATAAGTATCATGATGACACTAAACTCATATCTTTCAATAGTAACTCTGAACGTGAACGGGCTTAATGACCCCATCAAAAGGCGCAGGGTTTCAGACTGGATAAAAAAGCAGGACCCGTCTATTTGCTGTCTACAAGAGACTCATTTTAGACAGAAGGACACCTACAGCCTGAAAATAAAAGGTTGGAGAACCATTTACCATTCGAATGGTCCTCAAAAGAAAGCAGGGGTAGCCATCCTTATATCCGATAAACTAAAACGTACCCCGAAGACCGCAGTGAGAGATGAAGAGGGACACTATATCATAATTAAAGGATCTATCCAACAAGAGGACTTAACAATCCTCAATATATATGCCGCGAATGTGGAGGCTGCCAAATATATCAATCAATTAATAACCAAAGTGAAGACGTACTTAGATAATAATACACTTATACTTTGTGACTTCAATCTAGCGCTTTCTACACTTGATAGTTTCCTAAACACAACATCTCCAAAGAAACGAGAGCTTTAAATGATACACTGGACCAGATGGATTTCACAGATATCTACAGAACTTTACATCCAAACTCAACTGAAAATACATTCTTCTCAAGTGCACATGGAACTTTCTCCAGAATAGACCACATACTGGGTCACAAATTGGATCTGAGCCGATACCCAAAGATTGGGATCGTCCCCTGCATATTCTCAGACCATGATGCCTTGAAATTAGAACTAAATCACAACAAGAAGTTTGGAAAGACTTCAAACACGTGGAGGTTAAGGACCATCCTGCTAAAAGATGAAAGGGTCAACCAGGAAATTAAGGAGAAATTAAAAAGATTCATGGAAACTAATGAGAATGAATATACTACCATTTAAAACCTTTGGGATACACCAAAAGCAGTCCTGAGGGGGAAATACATCACAATACTAGCAGCCATCCAAAAGCTGGAAAGAACTCAAATACAAAAGCTAACCTTACACCTAAAGGACCTAGAGAAAAAAAAAAAAAAACAGCAAATAGATCCTACACCCAGCAGAAGAGAGTTAATAAAGATTCGAGCAGAACTCAACGAAATCGAGACCAGAAGAACTGTGGAACAGATCAAACAAAACCAGGAGTTGGTTCTTTGAAAGAATTAATAACATTAATTAATTAGAGCTATTGAATAATATAAATGGTGAAGTAACCTCGTACTTGGAATTTAAAAAATTCTATCAGATGGTAGCGTGGAAAATACAGAAAGGAAAGAACAACTAGAAGGCTATAAAAGTGTAGGTTGAATCCAACAGATTTTGCCTTGGATATTTGGGTGATCATCCTACCTTAATCAGATTTGAAAGGTCTTTGAGACTGATTATTTCTTACCCCTTCTTGAAACATTGTGGGTAGTACATTTCCAAAGAAATTCAAAACATAAATGATAGATAGCATTTTCATGAAGATAAATTTAGAATAATTTTAAATACTGTAACAGAGTCTAGGTAGGAAAACAAAACATGTTAGTTATTTTAGCACAGAAAATTTGACAACACAGAAAATTTTACATGCAGGATTGGTTAAGCACATACTGCCTGTTATTGAGGAGTGGAGAAACCAAAAAGGAACACTGAGGTAACACACATACAGTATATATATATTTACCCTGAGAGCTGAAGTATGGTAGGAAGAGGATGTAGTTATTAGAACCTAATGGCTTAAAGGAGGGGCCCTGCAGAACTGGTGATATAGTACCTGCAAGCGGTGTGATGAAGCTGGTTCTGGCTTGGGTCAGATAACAGAGAACTGGAAACTGGAGCTGTGGCTGCTAGGTGTCTCCTTGTCCTGCCTCTCAGTGTGAATTCCAGTGCCTCCTATGGGCAGAATCTAACAGGAAGCTAGCTGACTAAACAGCATTATTTGCAGTATCCCAGTCCTAGTAGCATCACAGTAGAGAAGGGGGTGGTGTTGAGGCTGAGACAGCAGCTTAGTAAACCTTAATAGTTGTTGTCATCAAACTACTTGTAATGAGTTATTTCCAATAAAGTATATATTCAGGATTTTAGAATGAATCTAATTTCGTGGAAAGTGGCCTTGTTAATTTGCAAAGTAACAAACTCTAAAGTGCCATTTATCATTACAATTTCAATTTGGTAGTTCTTTGCTGATAGTTACAGTGGCAGGCCACTTGGACATTGTTTTGGCTTTTTAAAAAATCATAATTCAGAGAAAACTAATTCTGCTTGTTTTGATTTCTAAGACATGGGCTAAATGTAGTGAAATCAGAAAGAATAAATAATGGGCATGTAAGCTTGATGGACCCAAATCATAAACGGTGTCAGGGGATTTCATTTTATGGGTGGAAGCTGAAGACTGTTACCTGAATGGATTAAGTGTTACGTGTTTTCAGAATCAGGATTTCCCTTTCTATAAATTTCAAGTATAGGTATATAATCTCCGAGTAATGGTCTTTTTCATTATAATGCACCCAGTGCTGTGAGCATAACACCTAAATTATTTATAAATTACAAATTTAATCTTATCTGAGATGTTAGCTTTTGAATCTTTCTGCAGGTTACTGTAAACTCACTTTGTCTTTAAATCACTTTTAATGGAAGTTTTTGAGTAAAAATTTTAAAACATAAAATTAGTTTTTATCTAATATTTTCATAATGAAAGAATAAAATAACAGATGAATAACGTAGGTCAAGACATTATTTTAACCTAGGTTTAAGAAGTTATGGAATAACTTTTTTTTAAAAATAGTTCTTTTTTCTCTTTGAAGTTTTCAGACTTTAAATCCAACTTTGAAAATCAGTAACAATATTATCTAGTTATCTACATAGACATTTGGTTGTATGAATGATTTATATGTATCAAACGTTGATGATGGTCTAGTAGAAGTTAACCTTATTTTTTCAGTATTAGATTAAGATACTCACATGTAGTTCCCTAAGTCCTGTGATGAACATTTATTGTGATTTAACATAGAACCTAGCCTATGATAAACTATTTAGGAAAAACTTTTTTGAATGTCTCTTCCTTCCTAATATAAATCATAATAAGACTTACAGATCACATGTAGCTTGTTATAGATTAGTTATGCATATTTGTGATTTTTAAGACGCCTCCGAATTGCTTCATTTAGAAAAAAAAATTATTCACATTTAAAGAGTTAATTGATATCTTCCCTTCTACATATCTACCAATTTTGATTTGCTGGGAAGTTCTTTAAATTCAATCACAGATGACTTTGCATTTATATTCCAGCACCACTTGTTATCCCTTAAATATCTTCTGCATTTTTTGGAGCTTTTCAAATTGAGGCTCTCAAGCTCTACTTTCTGTAACCAGTCTTTGCCTGAAGATATTCTACTTAATTTTTTAAAATATATAAATTTATCAGAAAACTCTTAGGCCCCATGAATTTCTTTGTTATAGTAAATGCCTTTCCTTGATGTTGTAGATGTTATTCAGTGAACCATTCCTTATTAACAATTCATCAGTTAATTTCTAGGATTAACTATTTTTTTTTCCATCTTTTCACTTGGGGAAGAAGTAGTAGGATTCTGTATTTTAAGGGAGAGTGCAGAAAGGGATATACACTTTTTTAAGAGGAGAAAAACATGGTTAAAAGACATTTTGAATTGAAGGAGAGCAGATGGGTGCCTCTTTATTTGTTTAGTACATTCTTTCAGAGCAGTCCTTTTCATCCCTTTTGGTCTCAAGACCTCTGTCTCTACAGTCATGAAAACTGAGAGCTGTTGTTTATCTTCTACCAATATTTACCATATTAAAAATTAAAGCTTGATAAATGAGTCACTTGGGTGACTCAATCAAACATCTGCTGTAGGCTCAGGTCAGGATCCTAGGGTCCTGGCATAGAGCTCAATGTCATACTATTCAGTGGGGAGCCTGCTTCTCCCGCCGCTCCTCACCCTTGCCTAAGAGTGCCTGCCATGTCCCCCAACTCAAAATCTTTATTTAAAAAACTTGATAACTATGAAAAATAATTCTAAAATCAGTTGATTGTAAACCCTTTAATGTTAGCTTATGTAATGTTTTTATGAAAAATAATTATAAAATTAAAAAAATAGATCTTGAGTATCTCTTTAATGCCTCTCTTAAGAGGAAACTTCAGATGTGCTCTGCATTCAATCTTCCATGATAACATACTTTTCTACAGCATCTGGGAAAACTCCACTGTTTTTGTGGTAGAATGAGGAAGAAAAAGACCATCATATTAGTGTTATTATGAAAATAGTTTTGATCTTTTGAAATGATTTTGGGGTCCCTCAAGGGTTCCTGGACAACACAAGGAAAACTCCTGCCTTAGTATATCAAGCCTAAGCCAGCAAATTTGAAGTGTTTGCAGACCTTTTTGAAGTTTAGTTCTTCGCTTGTTGGTTTTTTTTTTTAATTTTTTAATTTTATTTATTTATTCATGAGACACACGGGGGGGAGGGGCAAAGACACAGGCAGAGGGAGAAGTAAGATCACGCCCTGGACCGAAGGCAGGTGTTAAACCGCTGAGCCACCCAGGGGATCCCTAGTTCTTGGTTTTAGATACTCTTTTTTTTTTTTTAATCAAATTTAACAACTTTAAGATCTAATGTTTAATATGGTGATGGTAACTGGTAACACTATATTGTGTAATTGAAATTTGCTGAGATGAAGACTTAAATGTTTTCATAAAATCTGTTAGGTGATGATGTGTTAATAAACCAGATGGGTGGAATCCTTTCACAGTGTCAAATCATCACAGCATACACTAAATATCTTCCAGTTTTGTCAATCATACTTCAATAAGGTTGAAAATACACAATGAAGAAAAGCATTGTAACACCTATTGCACAACAGTATTTAAATATTTCCCATTACTAAAAGGTTTCCCCCCCACAACCTTTTTTTTTTTTTTTGAGTATGGAAGTGGGGTGGAGAAGATAAACTAGAGTTATTAGTATGTTGTTGTAATGCTGTACGCTGAAACACATTTTGTTAAGTAAGACATTAAGTTATACTGAGCTAAGATTTGGTGGGCAGAATCCACACAGTGTCATAGACTCCTATTCTTCAAGGTTCTGGCCTGTAAACTTTTAACTGTCCTGGAGTTAACCTGGGTGTAAATTAACTGTCATTAAATAATATACCATTTACTTGAGCTGGAAAAAAAATACCCTTTTTTCTTAAAGTGAGACTTTGACAAGGAAAAAAGTATGTTGATATAATTTTTTTTTTTTGATGCATGCTCCTTATCCCCTGCAGAACAGGTAACAATTCACAAAGCCATCGCTTTGAAGAGCAGTGGTGTAGATCACTCTGCCCTGCTCTGATGTCCTCTCATCCACCTGTCTCAAATCTTATCTACCTCTCCAACCAGACTAGTTATCATAATCAATCTCATGTAACCACCTTCCAAGCAACCCAAATCTTCCAGATACATGCATAGAAGTATTCAGTTTGGGGCAGCCCAGGTGGCTCAGCGGTTTAGCGCCACTTTCAGTCCAGGGCCTGATCCTGGAGACCCGGGATCGAGTTCCACGTTGGCTCCCTGCATGGAGCCTGCTTCTCCTTCTGCCTATGTCTCTGCCTCTCTCTCTCTCTCTCTCTCTCATAAGTAAATAAAATCTTTAAAAAAAGTATTCAGTTTGTATAATAATTTAGGTACAGGGAGTAGTAAGTGGTGAAAAAGCTTTTAGAACTTGGCCTTCTGTGATTGGGTTTCTGCAACTTGGTTGTAGCCTACCTTTGGAAACTAGAAGGATTGAGAATTAACTTTCTGTATGAGAGGTTTGGAGGCACAGGGCTGATTGCCAATAGCTTCATTATTTTGAGGCATAATCCCAAGAGCATAAGTGTGACAGAATCTGCAATATTTTTTCATCTCTTAAAATTATTGCAGCATTTTGAGAATTGGTATTGATTTGGTGGCAATAATGGGCATCCTGAAACTTAAGTTTTTATCCTTTTTTCTGTCACCAATTAGTTTTATGGCGTATGGATAACTCTTACGACTATCTCTAGGCTTGTTGCCTACTTGGCAAAATTAAAGCTGAGTCAGCAGGGCATGAAGGTTCATTCTTTTCCTCAAGCTTTAAGATTGGGTCACTGTCCACTGGTGAACCAGAATTGTAGACTACCAACGTATAACATTTCATTAATCTCAAAGCTCCTTTGAGGAAATAGTCCAGAAATTCATCTAGAAGTAACTTGGGATTCTTCCAGATTCCTGGGGCCAGTGCACTTCTTTAAATTTTACACTTTTTAGATCAGTAGCATGGAAATTGGCCCTCCTTTCAGATTTCTCTAATTTCTTTATAATTTTACTATACCTGTAAAATACCTAAAGAGAATGTATCTGAGAGTTTTTGAAAGGCTAGTTTTTGTTACAGGGATATGAGTGATGCTGCTGACCTCATATATTATGTGAGACAAGGTTTAGCTTGCCCAATCTCATGGATTTTGAAGGTGAAGCAAATATATGGCTTTTAATTAGCTCTGTGTTTATAGTTTTATTTTTAAATTCTGTGGGTTTTTTTTTTTCTTCACTAAGTAACAGTGAATACAGACCAATTGTTCTTGGTTACTAATATATATGAGTATTATTGTGCATGAGTTTAAAATTGATACGCCATCATGTCATGAAATCAGTTAAGTATGGGTTTTCTAATCTCCACCCCCCCCCCATGTGACAGGATTTCAGCAATTAAAATTATGTAATGGGGAACTTTGGTAATGCTTTTCCAAAGTCAAGATGTTAATTTTGCATTTCTCATTCTGTGCTTAATAAACTAATGTATATGAATCTGTTTTAATTTCGTATTTTACCGGATTTTCCATTGTTATTTTTGAAGGTTTTCATAGACTAAAGTCTCCTAAGAGATATAGATAGATATCTACACACACACACACATAGATAGATATCTACACACACACACACACACACACACACACAATTACATTTTATATCAGGGTACATTTTTTTTATGGTCTTTTCCCTTATATGTGCTTTGAAAACCATTGACTGTTGAAGTTTCATAATAAGTGGTTAAATAGTATTAATATTTTCTAATTTTTAAAAATGTATTTTTAAGCCTTATGATTCTGCAGATGACTGGTCTGAGCATATTAGCTCTTCTGGGAAAAAATACTACTACAATTGTCGAACCGAAGTTTCACAATGGTTTCCCAAAAGAGTGGCTTGAAAGGTATTTGCTCTTACTCATTAAAAAATACTTATTATTCTTGACTACAGCTTAACATCTTAGAACTTTCTCAGCTTAGGTTTCTTAGTGAAACTCCTCATTCCCCCCTTCAATTGCAATAGTTGGCCCATTATGTTTTCTATAATTTCTCTTTGCTTAAAAAAAAAAAAGAAAGAAAGAAAAAACTTGGATAAGTCACTGTCCACAAGGACCTTGTAAACCATCAGTATATTTAAGATTTTATATCAACCTATATTATCATTTATAATGAACATTTTCATAATTTAAAGTATATTAATGTTTCCTTCATATGTGTAGAATTAATATTGGGGAGTTTTGGTTGTAGGGTTTAATGGTGTTATAAACAATTGCTATAATGCTATCACTGAGAAACATTAATGTTCTGTTAGCTATGTTTCATCTCCCATACCAGTTGATATTATGGCTATGTTCAGTTCTTTTATTTTCCATATAACATTCTGTTGAGCATTTGGTCAGAAGTGTCATATGTAAACTCATTGTACCTGATGTAATTTTTATGAGTTTATCTATGTTTTATTTTTAGAGAACAGAGACAAAAAGAAGCAAACAAGATGGCAGTTAACAGCTTCCCAAAAGATAGGGATTACAGAAGGGAGGTGATGCAAGCAACAGCCACTAGTGGGTTTGCCAGTGGAAGTAAGTATTAATTTTTTTTTTCTTTGAAACAACATGATGTTTAATTCACTCCTATAGTTTGTATGTTTATATCCATATGCATAGCTGTTTACATATGTAAACTAAAATAATGTAAATGTATAGTTTCTTTTATGTTAGATCTGTCTTCCTAACCTCCACCATTTTGTTTCCTGAAAAGGAAAAGAGTTCATGGAGGATTAGTACACGTATGTTATTCTTCACTACTCATACTGGCTATGATGCAGTTGAATTGGTGGAAAACAAAATCTCATATTGTGGATTGACTCTTAAAACAGGAGTTGTTTGGGTTTTTTTTCCCCCCTTTGCTGAATTGTGTCCTGTTAAACTGGACAGTGAAACTTCTTCCAAAACTCATTGAATGTTTGAATCTAACAATTGAATTGTAGCCACACACAGATGGTAACATTAAAGTGTCTCTTGGTGTTTTGTGTTTATCAGTGAGAAACTTTTTTACCTTTTATCTGGGAACTGATTACATCATCATAGATGTGAATAGCATCTCTATACTGTGAGCATACCTTAAAGGTTTTTGAGGTCACATTTTGTCTAAGTGGGACAATATGAGTAATATGCATTTATTTCTTAATTCAAATTAAATTTGAATTTGAAGCTTTTAGTAAAGGTCCTCTATTCCCAGTGGCTTCCTTTTGCCCAGAATAGAATTTAAATGCCACCATAGACTTCTTAGGCTTTTTATTAGATTTTGAAATTTGGAAGAATTTTTAAGATGTGTTCAGGGAATTCTTGGACATCTTCTTCCTGTAACTTACATAGAAGGTTGTATTTGGTCTTAGCAAGACAGTACTGCTTTTTTGATGGGAAAAGTTTTAAGATGAAGCAGATAGTAAAGTAACATAATTCTTCACTGAATTTTTAAGATATGTTCCTTTGAACATTTAATTTTTTTGTACTAGTGAAATTGTATTTAATTCTTACAAAACAATGATTTAGTGTACTGAAGTAAGGAAATTAAAACTATTTTTGAGACAGAAGACTTGGGTCCTGGTTCCATTTTACTTAATATCTTGAATAACTGTTACTTCTTGCAAACAATCAGAAATAAGGTAAAGGTTTTCCTCTCCAGGTTTAAAAAAAAAAAAAAAAACCGCACCCAGCTTGTAGTAGTTCTGTCTGAACAAACTGCAGAAGGATATTGAGAAGATATGGTGGAGGAGTGGCAAATGGTTGTAAAAAAAATAGTCACTTTTTTTTTTTTTTTTTTTAAGATTTTGGGCCAGGCCTCTCACTTAGTGGGTGATAGTTCCCAGAGAGGGAAAAAAAATAGCCTAGTGCGTCAGCTTTATTCTTTCCAAAATACCCTATCATTTTAAGTCTCTTCTCCTCTCTTGAAGTAAATGGAAGTAAATAAAGATCTGATGGAAGTATTGATGAAAGTGAAAGTAGTGTTTTTTTGTCTTTCTAATAAACCATCTTTAAGGAAATAAAATCAGAATTGTGTTTTTAAATTGTGTGCATCTTTTTCTTTCACAAATGAAGGAGTTCCTTCTCTTTTTTCTTTGTAATTTCAAAAGTGAAGCATGTTTGTTACTAAAAAATAAAAAGGGGATTTTTTTAATTTCATGAGCCAAGAACATTTGGGGACATACACTTTTTTCTGCGTGTATATAAATGTGTATTAAAACTACATATGTGTGTGTTTTACATAATGGCATTATATGTTACTATTTTTAACCTTTTTTTGTTCATTAATATTTTGAGGAAATATTTCTGTGTCAGTTTAGAAATCCCTGTGTGTTAAAATTACATGGTTTTCCTTTTTTTTTTTTTTTTTTTTTTTTTTTGATGTGCCCTCATTTATAGGTAATCATCTGTGGATACTTGGGTGGTTTTTATCCTTTTCCTACTGTCAGCAGTGCTGTGATGTCTATCTTTGCCCATTACTTCCTTAGTCACATTCCTAAAAGTGCAAATGAGGAGTCAGTAGGTCTCTGTGTGTGTTGAAGTACAGTCATGTGTCTCACTTTTTCAGTTTTAAGTGATAATTAGAAAAAAAAAAAAAACCTTAGCTATATTTCTTTTTATTTTTCCTTAATTGGTCAACTGAGTTATACCTAAGTGTGGTAGTAATGAAGTCATTGAGTCATTTAAGTGCTTAACTTTTTCTGTCCAAAAAGTATTGGCAGAATTTTCCCATGTGTCCAGCACATTGGTGTTCATGTTGGGTAAGACCTAAAGCTTTGCAGTTTGAACTGCCAATACAAGGTATGCGTGTTGGTGGGGGTGGGCAGATTGAAAGATTTTATATGAAAGGAGAAAAAGGTAGAAAATCAATTTATTTTATGCACTACAGCAAATAATGTTATCTAGAACTTGACCTTGAAAACTTTATGGATAAAATTTTTAATTTGGTTTTACTGCTACTAGATTATTTTCATTGTCTTTAATCTGTGCCTTACAGAATTATTGCTCTATACTTAGAGAAACCTTAACTTGGTGTTTCTCAACTGTAGCACCAATGACATTTTGGGTTAGGTGATTCTTTGTTGTGGGTTGCTGTCCTGTGTCTTAGGACATAGAGTACTGTACCTGGCCTCTACATGCTAGATGCCAGTAGCACACCTCCTCTCTTCCAAGTTGTGATAACCAAGAATGTCTCCTTACATTTGCCAAATGTCTTTGTTGTGGAGGCGGTGTGCAAGTAAAGTCACCATGTTAACTGTTTCGTCTAGAGTTGTGAATCATAGAAAGCTGTTGTAGCTACAGCTTCCTTAGTTCCTATAATGCTGCTGCCACTGTAAAGCTTACAAGTGTCTGAAGAAGTATCAACTTTAATTTTCATCTGAATACATTTGCTTGATACTCTTTGACTCTAGTCTTACAGAAGTGAGATTTTTTTCTTGGTGTCCAGGAATTAAAAGTTATTGGTAATCAAGTGACAGGATTGGTGGGAATTGGGTATGGTATTATTTCTGTTTTATTCCTAAACGTTTCTGTTGTAGCAGTATTCTTTTCAGGAAGAAATTGTAGAATAAAATTTAAGTTCCTTGTGCATGCAAATGGATAGTTTACTGATGAGTTAATATCATGCAACAGATGTTTGTATTTTGCTGTGATTAGCTCAATCTGTTCACCTTTTTCTGTTAAGGTTAATATATGTGTAACTTACAACACTGAATTTCATTTATTAAGTCAAAGACTTTGTGTTTTGATATAACTAAAGCTTTTTGGCAGTAGCCAGTACATTCTGTTTAGTATAACATGTAGGAGTTGTACGCTGAAGGTTTGGAAACTGACTTGTAGTTTAAGCATACTTCCTTCTTTGTGCTGTCTTGGTTTCTAGATTCAGAGGAACCATGAATTGGGAAAAAAAACCTAAAATACTCAATGGGGAGGGCATCTTTTGGTAATATTATTATTACATATGTGCTTGAATCTTAAGATATTTCTCTACTTGAAAGTTGTTTTAAGTTTCAGTTATTGATTAGACTTATAATTTTGGTTAGAGATTTTTTGATAAATTTTATCAAGATTGGAATTTTCCTTATTTTTTTGTGGAAGCAGAAGTATTTCTGAGGTTTAAATGTTTTGTGACCAAATTGGAAGAGGATGTTTTTAATATAACTGGTAATAGCAAGTAGATTTTTCTGACTATGCTGCTGGATGTAGGCCTTCTCTGTTTTCAGATAGCATTATCTATAACTTGAGCTTATTACTAACTTGTATTGTTAGCATTTTCAAAAATATGAACTGATTTAATTACTGATTGCACAGTTCATCATAAATTCAGCCGTCCCATTTAAAGCCCTAGCACAAACTACTTTAGAGACCACTAATTAGCTACTTCAGTATTCAGAAAAATCAGGCTAATAAAGCTAATATTCCTTTGCAGTTGAACCACTGTGGATAATTCAATTATTAGAACCCATGGCCCATATTTTAAAAGAATGGACCATTTGCTTTTTATATTTTTAAAATACTTTAAAATTTTTCATTTGAGTGAAACGTTAAAACTCCATATATGGACTGTTTGTTTTTTTTTTTTTTTCCAGTGTTTTGTTTGAATTGTGGTGTGGTTCTAAAGAATCCCCAAAAGCTCATAGCTCATTTGAAATCTGACTATAGATTACTTAGAGTTGAGGCTAAATATCCTCTTTCAGTATTTGCTGGTGGTAAAACTGCAGATACTAACTGGGCTTGCAGTTTTATAACAAGATATAAGTATGTTGCTAAATTAGCTGATGTTATAGACAGGATTCTAACGTAATCTTTTTTCTTCCCCCTTCTGTCATTCCAACATCTCTTTTTTCGAACTGTGAACTAAAGTGGAAGACAAGCATTCCAGTGATGCCAGTAGTTTGCTCCCACAGAATATTTTGTCTCAAACAAGCAGACACAATGACAGAGACTACAGACTGCCAAGAGCAGAGACTCACAGTAGTTCTACGCCAGTACAGCACCCCATCAAACCAGTGGTTCATCCAACTGCTACCCCAAGCACTCTTCCTTCTAGTCCATTTACGCTACAGTCTGATCACCAGCCAAAGAAATCATTTGATGCTAATGGAGCATCTACTTTATCAAAACTGCCTACACCCACATCTTCTGTCCCTGCACAGAAAACAGAAAGAAAAGGTATGCCATTATTACTAGATGCTGCACGTTGAACTGTAGATTGAGTTTTTTTTATTATATTACAGTATCTCCATTAGCTTGAATAAGACTCTTAATTATAAATTCTTTTTAAAAGTCTTTTAAATGTTACTGCGTAGATTTAGGTCTAGAGTTAGCCATATTTAGCTTTTTCTTTTAATTTTAATTACTAAGCCTTAGCTGTTTTGCCTTTGACACTTCGAAGTCAAGTGCTTATTAATTTATAAGTTAGTAATGGTTTAAAGTCAAAGGACTGTCCCATCATATTTGTGTAAAAGTAATTTTTGTTTTTTGTGATAATTGTCATGATGGTTTAGTTGAGATATTGTCTCAATTTTCTGTTAATTAAAATTTGATATGAATAGAGACCTTTTAAAACCTGTTATTTCTGCACAACATGCAACTATTGGTTTCAGTTTGTGAATAAGAAAACTGTGTCCTGGGCCAGAAGACAAAGAGTCTTAAAGTCTGAATTAGAACTTAAATCTGAAGGGTAGAAGTTAACTTCAGAACTCCAATTGTGTTTATCCAGCTCAGTGCTGATAACCGTAGCATGTTAAAGGAGAAAAATTGTGGCTACAACTACTCAGGAGATAACATACAACAGAAGCAGAGTGATGAGATAATAAGTTTATTTGCACAGACCACTCACAATTCTAAACTTAACACATTATAATGTGTTTTAAGAAATGAAGGAAATTAAAAGACAATAGGCAAATAAATTATAGGCAGACCCATTAGCAGCCTAATTAGCAGATTAGCATGAGTAAATTCTGAGAAACTTTTAAACGTCCTGTGGGTTTAAGAGATGTTACAGGGAGCTAATGAGTCTTTAAGCTTTTAATCTATGGTTTGATTCATTATTTCACATTGATTTAATTTGCTTACAAAGGGTTCTCATAGATTTCTTTGCTGCTTGTTTTCTTTTATGCATGTTATTTGAATTTCTTCTGTAAGTACTCATTCCATATTTAAACCACGTACTTTGGGCCGCCCGGGTGGCTCAGCGGTTTAGCGCTGCCTTCGGCCCAGGGTGTGATCCTGGAGACCCGGGATCGAGTCCCACGTCAGACTCCCAGCATGGAGCCTGTTTCTCCCTCTGCCTGTGTCTCTGCCTCTCTCTCTCTCTCTCTCTCTCTGATGAATAAATAAAATCTTTAAATAAATAAATAAATAAGCCACGTACTTTTATCATCTGGTGCTTAATGCATCATAAACAGATCGTCCCAAATGTTGTCAGATTCCCCTAAGATAATTTGTACCAAAATCCATATGTTGAAGTCATATTTACCCTGATGCAGAATTAAATTTGTAAAGAGAATTCTTGAGGGATGAAATCTGAATTAATGCAGTAATTGTTAATGTGGTAGTACTTTCTAAAGGATGTTAACGGTTTTTCAATTTTTATAATTTTGATTATTTAGTCACAGAAATTCTTTTAAAAATCATTAAATCCTGTGGCCTTTTAAAAGTCTTTATCTTGGGGTGCCTGAGTGACTCAGTTAAATGCCTTTGGTTCAGGTCATGATCCCAGGGTTTTGGGATTGAGCCCTGCAACCATCTCCCTGCTCAGCAGGGAGCCTGCATGTCCCTGTCCCTCTGCCCCTCCTCCCTACTTGTGCTCTCCCTCTGTCTCTCACACCTTTTTTTTTTTCTCTCACACCTTTTTAAAATCTCAAATAAATAGAATCTTTTTTTAAAAAAAATATCTTTATGTCATTTCTCTCTTGTTAATTTAATTCTTAGCTCTTACCTCCTTTTTGAAATTCTTTCCATCACTGGCTTCTGGAATAATGCTATTTTTCAATATTCTAGTTCTCTTCTTGCCCCCTAAATAACCAGTATTGTTCATCCTTTTACTGTTTTCTTTTTTTCTTGCTCAGTATGTTCTCTTTTGCCAGGCAGTCTTATCTACAAAAGTGACTCCCAAATCTTTATTTCTGACTCCTACCTTTTATCTGCTTTATTTCAATAAGGACTTGTTGTGTCCCAAATGCCTCCCTTTCCCCACAGCTTATTCTCAGATTCTTGGTAAGTAACTACACTGTCCTCCCAACTGTTTCTTGTTCTTTAGAATTTGTCCTCATCTCTGTCTACTGACCTGTCAGCAGATCTTGGATTCCGCCTTCTCTATCCTTTCTCTGGTTGTCGCCACTACTATGGAAACTCCAGGCATCTCTCTTGAAAAAGCCTTCTAATAACTGTTCTGCATCCTTCCATCCACACTATTCACTGACAGTTGTTTCATTATAAAATTTAGATTGGATTGTGTTACTTCTAATACTTTTCCATTATCCACAGGATACGTCCATACTTCTTAGTGCCTGACAGTCTGCTTGCAGCCTGTTATATCCTGGGCATGTTATATCCATTCTTGTTGTGAGCTTTCGCTGAAAAAGGACATGCTCTAACATTCCATCCTGTCGAGCTCTTTAAGAGGCAGCTCCAATGCCCTTGGGTTCTCAGCGTCAGTTATGCTCTCTCAGTCTGTGTTTCCCAAACCTCTCCCTGTTATATTTATTTATTATTATAGCACCTATCATATTGTAATTTTAGTTGACTTAATTAAACTGTTTAGAGTTAGGTATTAATTACATGTTGAACTTGGTTCACCTATACTACCTTCTCCCTCCATGCTTCACCATTCCTGACAAATTTTTAAAATATCATTAAAAAATTTCTTCTAAATATTTATTTATTCATGAGAGAGCGAGAGAGGGTGGGGGGTGCACAGACACAGGCAGAGGGAGAAGCAGGCTCCATGCAGGGAGCCCGACGTGGGACTCAATCCGGGGTCTCCAGGACCACGCTCTGGGCTGAATTCTGCGCTAAACCACTGAGCCACCAGGGCTGTCCAAATACCATTAAAAATTAACTGTGTACCAGGCTTGGTGCTAAGTGTTTACTACATATTTTAGTTTATTTTTTAAGACAGTATTGCAAAGATGGTGTATCTTTTAGATAAGAAGAACCTGAACATTGCCACTGTTTAAGTACATGATGTTAGAGGCAGCTTCTCCAAAATTCATGTTATTTCCATAAAACCCTAGGGTAACGAAAGACACAAATCTATATTAATTTGAACCCCAGTAATTAAAAATTGGTAACAAATCCTAGATGATTCCATTTTAATACTACAAAGTATATTTGCTAATCACAAACTTTTTCTAAAACTTTTACATATGGTAATTTTAAACTTACAGGAAGAAACTTGGTTACCTTGCAGTTGACTATTGAAATAGGAAAAATTGTATAATTTTCCCAAGTATTCCTTGTGTATAAATGAAGACTACTATTTTCAAACTGTTCATTAGTTGGTCTAAATTTGTGAAGTGTCCATTAATTTGAAATATTTATTTTCTCTCAGGCACATCCATGTTCTTTAAGTTAAGCCTTTTTATTGACTGTTATCAATATACTGATTTCCTTGTTTGAGTTTTCCTTAACAAATAATTTATATTAAAAGGCTGATGATTGGGTAATATCAGACTTTTGGACTCTTGGTTGTAAGTGCTAATAGTATGGCTAGGCTCTATCTGGGGGTGTCCATGGTAAGATGCTGTGTTAAATAATAGCAAGATCTTTGTCATTATGACCCACTGCTCTATCCCTAGTTCTGGAAAAAAATAATAGACCATCAATACTTGTAGATGGATAAGTAACAGAGAATGGTAATGGTGTGTGTGTTAAGGGCTTGGAAAGCACTTACAGTAGTTCATGGTTTAGGAAATGTATTTGGAGAAAAAGAAGAGTATTATAATTGTTGTAAACCTAAAGATTTAGATCTGTTTAATGCCAGTGTGCCTTTTGAGAAGAAGCAACTAAATTAATTAATTTAAAGGATAAATTCAAAGTCTGTGCTTGCTTGAGAGACAGAGTGTGGAAAATCTGAAGCTCTGGTTTTGTAGGAAACAATCCTGGTGTTAGGTAGGGTGAAACAAGGTCAGGCATCTTCTTTTAGATCTGTATTTGTTGTTAGGATAACATTTGAACATCTCTTGGCATATTACTTTATTGGACAACCATATAACAGAGTGATAGAGACAATGATATACTTAAACACCTAAAACTTGGTTTTTATCAGTTGGTATCCCATTAACCATTCCTCATATATATATATGTATATATATATTATTTATTTATTATACAGTGCAAGAGAGAGAATATGAACTGGGGGACTAACGGGGAGAGGGAGAAAGAATCTCTAGCAGACTTCCTACAGAGCATAGTGCAGAGCCTGACAAGGAGCTTGAGCCAAAACCAGGAGTTGGAAACTGGAACCTGGATGAGAAGTCATCCAGGAGCCTCTTCAGTCGCCCATAGACTGTTCTAAATTGTATCTAACTCTACCCTTTCTTCCAGATTCATGAAATGACAAAATAGGCAGGAAACCATTGCTTTGGCCAAATAACTGCCAGAGTGAGAGGAGTTTAATGACCTTAATTAATAAGTTTCTTACTTAGTAATTTTAGAGTTATGATTTATTAGCATAAACAAACTTGAAAAGTAAGGCAAAATAACCAAAGAAGCAGACCTATTCATTGAGTAATGCTAATCTACTGAGGGCTAGTTTGCATCTAAATCCTTAATGTGGTTACTTAATTCCGCACTCAATCTAACGGGAGGGGGGATTAGTCATTAATGTGAGGTGTGAGTCACTTGGAATAAACTTTGCTTTTGTGTCTTGATGGTATGTAGACTGAGTGAAATTTAAATGAACCTGAAGATTTCAGTATGCATTAAGGCAGTACTAGCCTTTTATAAGCTAGTGTAGTAGGTCATTAACTAACTTGAGTGGGCCATGTTCAGCCCTCACTCCTTTGCTTTACTTTATAATAATTTTTAGGATTACTAAACTCTTCATGAAAATTAGGAAAACTGGTTACAGATGTGTTAGTGACTCAAATTTTTTTTAAGATTTTAAAAAATTTATTTGACGGAGTAAAAGAGCACAAGCAGGGGAGAAACACCCCCCCACCAAGCAGGGAGCCTGATGCAGGGATGCAGGGCTGGATCCCAGGGCTCTGGGATCATGACCTAAGCCAAAGGCAGGCATTCAACTAACTGAGCCATGCAGGCCCCCCATGATTCAAATTTTGTTGAATAACTGAATACGTTAGTAGAAGAATTTAGTCTGTATTAGTCTATAACTTTAAAATTATGCTAGTTAATCTAAGATGGCACTTTTAACAATGGGACAGGGGGAATAGCTGTGATGAAAGAATATACTATTTATAATTTGAGGGGTGGGGAAGGGCTTTTTAAATCAAGATCCAGTATGCCTTTGCCTTTTAAAAAAAAATGTTGATAAATTTAAACACAAGACATATCTCAAATTGGTAGAAAATACTTGCAACACGTATAGCAATATGTTAAGGATTCATTAAGAATACGTCAAAACAGTAGGAAAAAAGACAATCTAATAGAAAAAATAAGCAGTAGATATGAACAAGCAGTTATAGAAGAGGAAATTAAAATTGCCAGCCTTGGCTTACAGCTATAAAAGTTAACTCAAAATGGATCAAATACCTAAAGTTAGGAGCTGAAACTATAAAAACTCTAAGAAGGAAACGGGTGAAAATTTGTGTGACGTTGGATTTGGTAGTGATTTCTTAGATGTGACACAAAAAGCACAGGCAACGAAGGAAAAAGATAAAACGGACTTCATCAGTATTAAAAGCTTTTGTGCATCAGAGGGCACTCTAGAGTCAAAAGGCAACCCATACAGTAGGAGGAAATAAATTGTAAATCCTATATCCAGTAAAGGATTAATATCTAGAATATATGAAATCCTATAACTGAGCAATTAAATGAAACAAGCTAGCTCAAAAATGGGCAAAGGACTTGAATAGACGTGTTCTCCAAGGCCAGCCAGTAAGCACATAAGGCATTCAGCATCAGAGAAAGCAATCAAAACTACAGTAAAAAAAACATTTCACACCCATAGGATGATTATTATGAAAACAAACAGCAATGAAAATAAATGTTTTTGAGGATGTGGGAAAAATTAGACCTCTTTTTTTTATTTTTATTTTTTTAAGACCTCTTGTACATTGCTTCTAGGAATGCAAAATGATGCAGCTCCTGTGGAATACAGTTTAGCAGTTCCTCAAAAAATGAAACCTAGAATTACCATAGGATCAAACCATTCTGTGCTTGGATATATAACCAGAAGAATTGAAAGCCAGGGAATCAAACCGGTGGTTATACACTGATATTTGTACCATTGTTATTTAAAATAGCCAAAAGATGGAAATGGTTCAGGTGTCCATCAGCTGTTACAGGTTTTAAAAAATATATATTAGCTAGACATACAGCCTTAAAAAGGAAGGAAATTCTGACGCATGCTGCTGTGACATAGATGAAATTGAAGACCTTATGCTGAAAGGAGGTAGTATAGTGGCTACTAAGGAGTGGGATGATGAGCCCTTGTTTAATTGGTGACAGAATTTCTGTTTGGAGAGATGAAAAGGTTTTGGAGATGGATAGTGCTATGTGATGTTTGCACAACAGTTTGTAAATACTTAATGGCCCTGAGTTGTAAACCTAGAAAGTAGTTAAAGTAGTAAGTTTTATGTTATATATATTTTAGCAGGCTAAAAAATTTCAAGAGAAAGATTATCAGTGCATATTGGAAATTAAGATTAAAATAAGATTTTTCACCTTTAAGATTAGTGACAGTTAACAGCTGGATGTGGGGAAGCACAATTGGTGGGAATGTGTATGTCAGTTATTAGAGGAATCCCTTTAATAAAATCTGTTAAAAGTTTCAATACGGGGATGCTTGGGTGGCTCATGGTTGGGCACCTGCTTCGGCTCAGATCGTGACCCCGGGATCTGGGATCAAGTCCCACATCAGGCTCCCTGCGAGGAGCCTGCTTCTCCCTCTGCCTGTGTCTCTGCCTCTCTTTCTGTGTCTCTCATGAATAAATTTCAGAGTATGTTTATCCTTTACATGTATAGCATAAAGATTTCCTCAGTTGAATAAAAAAGCAAGGTGCAAAAATATATCTTAACATATTTTACATCACCATATTTCTGTACGTTTGTAAAATGCATAGAAAAGGTTCTGGGTGGATATGTGATTTAACATATTCATGAATTATCAAATTAAAAATAAGTGAAAATCACAGATTATATACCAGGTTACTGCCACCTAGGTACCTTATTATTACATTTTTTTCCTACTACTTTTGAATACTTTGTTTCCTTTGTAACTTCCCCATGTTGTAATCTTCAGTGTAACACCATTACTACAAAACAGAACAAAACAAACTGCCCTTCTTGCAACAGTAGTTTGAGCTTTGTTCACATGTTCCCCTGAATATTATTACAGCAACTCTCCAAGCATCAGAGGAAATTAATGATTAGAAATGTAGTATGGTACCTTTTACCCTTTTTAAGTGCAGTGTCTTTAGATCTTATTGTAGATCTAGAAGGAATTATTTGGCGTGCCAGAAAAATGTAGGTCAAAAATAGATTTTGACTTTGGTTTATGCTCTTGGATATTTTGGATGGGGGCCTAGATTTAGAAGAGGTGAATATTAACTTTAAACCATAAAAGAATTAGGGTATAGTAACAGATTTTTAGGTGACTCTGAAGTTTAGTCTTTAGTAGATTATGCCCCCTACTGGTAAGCATTGGAAATGTAAGTGAATAATTCATACAAGTATAAGGGGAAAGAAAAATTTTGTCAAAGCATATATACCAAAAATGAGAGGATAAAATTTTAAAGTTTATAGTAAAGAGTTGGTTAGAGATCTGTAAGTCTTAGAAATAATCAGAAGGGAAAGTGACTTAGTTTAAGTTTAAAATAGGTGTGTAAGAGATTGAAAAAAATGCTCAAAGGAACCTAGATTTGCTTGGGGAGAGTTTACATTTAAGGAATGAGACTGGAGGATGATATTCTTTAAAAGTGGAAGAGCCTATAGAAATGGCTTTGTAATGCAAAAACTGTTCTTTTACCTACATTTACTTCTTGGTCTTTATTTTGAAAGACCCAAGTTTTTATTTGTTTAGTTTGATAAAAATATATATTTGATGACATTACTGTTTATTCCAAATAGTTCCATTTCCTCTCTGTGTTTTTTAAAAAGAAAGGTTGAGTATTTTATAGGGTTATTTAAAATAAGCTTAAATAAGTTAAATTTATCTCTAAGACTACATATAGTTCCTTACTTTTATGAAAGTAGCATAAAGCTGTAATTGTCAGTTATTTAGGATGGAGATCTTAGACTTTCCTCCGTATTATCATAAATTCTATACTTAGAGATTAGAGGGAGAATGCATGTACGTGGACCTGGGCCTTTACTGCAGGATCAGGTACCCATTCAACAAGTACATGTTGATGCCATCTTGGTGTCATGTCCTCTCGTACCAGGGCTATAGAGATAAATACAACAAAATCCCCCTACTGAAGTTGTTAAAGTTCTGCAAGAAAGGAAAGACAATAAACTATATAATAGAAGATACTGGGTAACGTTAATAGATCTCTTTTAGGGCATTCAAAACACAGGAGAGGTACCCAACCAATACCTTTCTTTAGTAATATTTTAAGACTACCTTACAGAGTAGCATTTTATATTTATATTATTAAATTTTTTTTTAATTTTTATTTATGTATGATAGTCACAGAGAGAGAGAGAGAGAGAGGCAGAGACACAGGCAGAGGGAGAAGCAGGCTCCATGCACCGGGAGCCTGATGTGGGATTCGATCCTGGGTCTCCAGGATCGCACCCTGGGCCAAAGGCAGGCGCCAAACCGCTGCGCCACCCAGGGATCCCATATTTATATTATTAAACTCAGTACATTGTTCTCAGTTATATATATAGATTGAGGAAAGTAATATGTAAAATGTTTAACATGTAACATGTTTTGGAAGAGCATTTGTATGGATGTGTCTTTATAGGGAGACAAGGTGAGTGGAGCTATTATTAAAATAGTGTGGAAATACTTATATATGTGAAGAGTCTAAAAAACCAAAACCAAGTGTATAGATACAGAGCACACAGCTTGGTGGTTGCTGGGACGAAATAAGTGAAGGAAGTCAGAAGATACAAACTTCCAGTTATAAAGCAATGGGGACATAATGTGCATAATAATACTGTTGCATATTTTCAACTAAGTCTTGAAAGTTCTCATAGCAAGAAAAATAATTTTGTAACTGTTTGGAGATCATTTTGCAGTATATATAGATAAGAATGTTGAACACCTGACACTACTAGAATGTTGTATGTCTGTTATACCTCAATGGAAAAAATAGGAGACCTACCTGGGAAAAATGATTTAGCTTTTCTGTCTTGCATCTTATCCTTAATTCCACTCACTCCTGTACCTTTGTGCTATGCTGCTTTGTTTTGGTTTTGTTTCCTTTGGTTTTTAAGGTGAAAAGCAACCTTGAAAGCTCTAACCTGTTTTTTCAGAATCAACTAGGGTGTCAGAATCACCTATAGAATTCTTACAACTTCAACATATGCCTGGGCCTCCCCAGGTTCATTAGAGTGGAGCCCAGGTATCTGTTTTGTTTTGGTTTGTTTTTAGCTTTATAGATAATTCTGATAAGCTTTCTGCTGAAAACTGATACTCAAACCTTTTAATAGAAAAATTCTGGCCTTTAAAGATGTTGCCTGTTCAAGGGTCTCCTAGATATTAAGCAGGATCACCTGGTTTCCATACTACTCTTCAGTGATCTTCTTTGACAGAACTTCAAAAGAAATTTATCTTAGAGTAAACAAACTTACTAAAACTAAGAGTTAAGGATATTTAGTTTTTGTTACTTTATTTCTTTATGGTAATATGTATAGTTTTCTTTTCTGGGGTGTTTCCTTTTTTGGATTAAAGGGCAGCACTCAAGAGTTTTTTAAGCTGTGCTTATTTTAAAAATGTGTGGATAGATTGAGCAGCATCAGAATACGTTAAAAAAACAGAAGAAAGCCACAATAAAAGTAACAAAAGAGTAAGGATCATTTCAGAGGTATGTAAGCACTAATTTGATGGTTCATGCAGAAAGTAAAAATGCAGAACTTGTTTTCATTTTAAACATTAATCAGGAATGCCCCTAAGCTGACCCTTAAGGAGTATGATCTGGAGAAAACTGTCATCATAAATGTAAGAACTGACAGGTTTACTAGTAATTCCCAGCTTCTGTGGGGACATGAAGATTAATAAATGTTTAGTTCTTAGAATTGGAAATGAGGATTTGCAGTTACTAGGTAGCAGTGTAATATTCAGATGCAGTATTCCTGCAACTTTTATACGTCATATAATAGTCTTAATTTGGGAGATATATATATATATATACACACAAACTTGAAAATCTTCAAGAAATAGGTGTGTATGGAAAATTAAAGATTTTTAGCAAATCTTCATATTTAGGCCAGTATTGTAAGCATATGCATGAACATCTTGATTAGTTGTTTTAATATTTTTATCCAGAGGTCCTCTGTTCCTCTTTTTTTCTTTCTTTAAAGTTATTATATTAGTAATATTCCATGGTATGAAAGTACAGTGTTCATCTTTCTGTTGGTGAACATTTAGTTTGTTTCTAGTTTTGTGCTAAAATAGAAACAAGCATTGTATTATTATAAAAATTGTAAAGCCATTCCAGTTTCTTCTGGGAAATGTCTTTATTTCATCTTTTGTTCATTTTTCTTTCGTGTAGTTTGTCTTTTCTGATTATAGGAGTTCCTTAGAATACTTATCTGTGCTTTGAATGTAATTGGTTTGCTTTTTGTAGTTTTCTGCATCTAGATGTCAAAGATACCTTCTTGTTTTCATCTTCTAGTTCTAAAGACACATAACAGAAGTTTAATCGACCTTATATTGGTTTTCTTTCAATTGTGAGTTTTTATACTGGCAAGACACATTTCACTAGCTGTGTTCTTTTTTTTTTCATGAACTTCATGGCCGTACTAGCCCTTACCTTTTTCAAATAAGTTAATAGAATCAACTTCTCAAATACTGCCAAAAATGCTTTTGGAGTTTTGATTGCGATTGCATTGACTCTATATATGTAATTTGCAATTATAGCTTTCAGATAATGACCATTTTCCGTGCATGTTTTATTTATTTATTTATTTTTGGTCTATTTAAAATACTGAATATATGTATTGTGGATGGGTTGCTATTAAAAAAGCATCATTTCTAGTGCTAATAAGTTTTAAATGTGACAAATAGATATATTTATAGAAGGAAAGTATGTAATCTGGAAACTCAATTGTTAAGTATGAAAGTTCAAAGTTGGAGTTTCATTCTTCTGATCTGTAGCCTATATTGGAGGTGCTCGCCATGGTGTTAAATCCTGATTTGTTTTCTGGTCATTGTCATGTTTTGGAGGGCTCTTACTGTGGTCATAAACATTTTCACCTTAAATTAAGTCCAGGAGAATTGTATTGTACCTTTATCTTAATAGAAGCTTATTTGAACGTGTAGTTAATACATAACTGTGTTTGA
This sequence comes from Canis lupus dingo, assembly GCF_003254725.2. Lineage (NCBI taxonomy): Eukaryota > Metazoa > Chordata > Mammalia > Carnivora > Canidae > Canis > Canis lupus. Next base: position 5,109,899 of record NC_064244.1, on the reverse strand, counting down.
AACAGCATTACCAGTAAACAGAACATGAGACTTTTAGAATCAGACATGAATATAGCAGAATCACTGCTTTACCAAGTTTTGTGATTTCAAGCAAGTTACATAATCTTTCTTGTTTAGTTTTCTCACCTGTGAAATTGGGATATAAAAATACTTAACCCTATTATTCTAAGTAGGTAGATCTTTACTGAGCCCCCTCCCTGTGTCACCTTGGGAAGATGGAATGAAATTACTTGAGTTGGGTGTTTGGCACATGAAAGTTGCTCTTTCAATGTTGGTTCTAGTTTTCTCCAAGTAGTTTTTTTTTGGTGTTTGGCACATGAAAGTTGCTCTTTCGATGTTGGTTCTAGTTTTCTCCAAGTAGTTTTTTTTCAGCCTTGTTATCTCCTTTTTACTTAGAGTCTGCACCAGGAGACAAATCTGTATCACATTCTTGCACAACTCCTTCCACATCCTCTGCCTCTGGACTGAATCCCACATCTGCACCTCCAACATCTGCGTCAGCAATCCGTTTCTCCTGTTCCACAGTCACCGATACCTCCATTACTTCAGGACCCCAACCTTCTCAGACAGCTGCTTCCTGCTTTGCAAGCCACGCTGCAACTTAATAATTCTAATGTGGACATATCCAAAATAAATGAAGGTAAATTGGTAACAGTTTTATTATTATTATTTGCTTCGTGTCGTTAGTAAATTCCCCAATTTAGGAGTGGTCTTTTGTTTCATTTTGAAATTCACATTTGAGCGTCATTCTTTGAAATTCATATCATAACCTCATGGTTGTTGAAAACCTTTGGTATTGTAATTAAGTTAGTAGTACTTGGATTTTTCCTGTATATTTTTCTTTTTTTTTTTTTCTCTGTATATTTTTCAAGACTTGCTGTGTACGGTATTTACCGGAGATAAAGCTATTCTGTCTGCTTAATGTGTATAATAAATGTCTTTTTTTTTTTAATTAAAGAGCATTTCTAAAAACTGATATAAAAACACTTAAATTCTAGCATATTGTTAATTCCAACTTTGCTTTTCAGTATGCTGTTTAGCTAGCAACATCAAAGAAGTCTGAATAAAAGTGGATATAGTTTTAATTGACAAGCTATTCAAATTCAAACAGTCTTAAGAGCATTTTAAAATTTTCTGTTTAGAATAGTCCATTTCAGTATGTGTACATTGTTACATAATATATTTAACAGTAGTGCTAAATGGTTAAGTTCTTCCTTTATCTTAAAAATGGAGCTATTTCACGCTAGTTGGTCAATAATTTTGTTCTTACTGTACTTTCTTGCATTTTGATTTTATTCTCTTAAGATAACTGTGCCATTCTATTTGATAGGTACATGTTTTACTAGGGAAAGTAGGACTTTAAGCAGTTTGAAGAGATGATAGCATAAGAAAATGTCAATAATAAAGGATCTTGTGCTTTGAAAATAAATGATGTTCCTAAATTACCTAGCTTCTTTTATTTAATGTCTGTTCTTTAAAAGATTGTTGGAGTGGGTATTAATGTAGGGTTTTATTTTATTTTATTTTTAAAGATTTTATTTATTTACTCATGAGAGGCACAGAGAGAAAGAGAGGCAAAGACACAGGCAGATGGAGAAGCAGGCTCCATGCAGGGAGCCTGACATGGGACTCGATCCCGGGTCTCCAGGATCATGCCCTGGGCTGAAGGCAGGCACTAAACCGCTGAGCCACCTGGGCTGCCCTAATGTAGGGTTTTAATGGTCACCTTGTTTAGTAAAGCATTCACATGAAATAACTACCCTTTATCTTTTTAATTTCAGGTAACCTACAAAAGCCCTTTAGCTATTAATGAATAGATTTCTGGTATAATCAGAATTTCCAGGGAACACTCTTTACTGTTTTTAAAAAGTCTCCGGAGTTTCTTAAATTGAACACAAATTTTAATGCAAAGGAAAACTACTGTTTTCCTTTACAAAAAAAAAACCATTAAATTTCTTCTACCTCTGATCATTTCCTATCTCTGGACCCATTTTATTACCATCTTACAGATTTTTATTTTGAGAGTTCTAGTTTGAAACACTGCAGTTTCTTTGGGGTTTTTTTAGTTTTCAAGTTGTTACTAATACCATACTGTGCCACTATGTTTTTATTTTAATTTAAGATATGTGTTTAGTTCTTACAGCAGCTGTGACACAAGCCTCATTGCAGTCTATAATTCATAAGTTTCTTACTGCTGGACCATCTGCTTTCAACATAACTTCTTTGATTTCTCAAGCTGCTCAGCTCTCTACACAAGGTATTCATTTTCTTAGGTATTGTGAGAATTGTATATTAATTTGGAGCAGGGGGTTCATGGTAAAACTTTTTGGTTTCTGAAGAGACTAGCTATAACAATTTGATGTTTGTTTTACAGGATCCTGTAATTTGTTTTTAATTTTATTTATTTATTTATTTGAGAGAATGTACATGAGGGCGGGGAGAAACAGACTTTCTGCTGAGCAGGGAGCCCAATGTGGGGCTCAATCCTGGGACCCTGAGACCATGACCTGAGCAGAAGGCAGATGCCCAATCTATTGAGCCACTCAAACACCCCTGATGTTTGATGATTTTTTTTTCTAACACTAGTATATACAGTATTTTTTTTTCCAGATGAGGCAAACATTGACATTTATCTTCCAGTATTGCCATTAAATCTGTAATACATATTTAATTCAGACTTTAAGTTGTCAATGTACTCTAAAGCTGAGTGTAAACTGATATAAAGCTGAGTGTAAACTGATAGGTCCTCAATTTTTATGAAACATTGAATATATTTTAAGTGTTGGTTTGGTTCACATTTGATGTTTAATGATTTTTGACTGACCACAGGATACAGAAATGCTCAAGTCCTGTCTTAAATTACCTATTTCTCTTCTCCATGAAACATCCAATGGAAAGAGGCATATATAGGAACAAAGAAGAAATGAATTGGTCACTTTGACTTGTCCCCCTGCCCCAATTCTGAAAACTAATAAACTGAGCAGAAACACTTATTCTGAAATTGAAATATAATAGTGCAAAGACTTAACTCTCTGGTTATCCTCATGAGGCAGGAGATAAAGGGGTATAACCAGGCCTAAATATAGAATAAGAAAGAACAAATAAGAATGGTGAGGATGCCTTCCATGTGAGAATAGTTCAGGCTTACCTTCTTGCTTCAGCCTAAAAAAACAGGTTGGAGGAGGCATACATTGGATGTGCTTCTCTAATTCACAGCTCGTTTTTAGTCCGTGACTCCAGTGAGTATTTCAGATTCTGACTTTAAACAGTTAAGTGTTCTGTCTGGTGTTCAGGGGGCATGTAGAGGGATGGAAAGACCTCTACATATATATTACGGAAGTTTTGGTTTATTTGGAATTAATTAATTGCTTTACTTTTTCACAGCTCAGCCATCTAATCAGTCTCCAATGTCTTTAACTTCTGATGCATCATCCCCAAGATCGTATGTGTCTCCAAGAATAAGCACACCTCAGACTAACACAGTCCCTATCAAACCTTTGATTAGTACTCCTCCTGTTTCATCACAGCCAAAGGTATGTTGCTTTTGAGGGAAATTTGGAAAAGAAAGCACGAAAGCACTCACTTCTGGAAAAACAAGTTTAATGTTTTAGACTCTCTATTGTAGGAAAAGCCCTCTTTGAGAACGTGTAGTAGTGGTGGAATGATGGGTCAGCTTAGATGCAGGTTAGTCTCAGTAAATTGAGGACTCTAGAGGGAGTTGCATCTATGCTACTTTTAAACATTTTTTTAATTAAAAATTATATTTATTTATTTACAGAGAGGGCATGGGGGGGGAGGGCAGAGGGAGAAGCAGACCCCTTGCTGAGCTGGGAGCTCACTGGCGGCTTGATCCTAGTACCGGGAAGTCAGACACATAACTGACTGAGCCACCTAGGCACCCCCATCATATGTGTTACTTTTATACGCTGATTGTTTTCTCTTACTGGCTGAGATTTGTGACCTGGAGGAAGAGTGGGATAAAGAAGGATAAAATAATTGTCTTAATATTTGTAGAGTTTTTTAACTTTTTAAAAGATATAACCTGTTTTCCAGTGGCTTTCCTCCCATACTTTTATTTTAGAAATGAATCCATTTCTGTGCTAAGAGCTTAATAGTATTATATTTAACTTCACATCATGAGAATCAACTACTATTTGCTTCATTTAATAGATAAGAGAATTAAGCCTTCAGTTAAATCCAGTTTTTGTGGTGGAATCAGAATTTAAGGCCTAGGTCTTTCTGAACACAGAATCCATTTTACTAAGCTTATACTACCTGTGTTTCTCCAAGCAAAAGTTTGCATGAATGGCTCCTCAGAGACAGTTAGAAAATTGCTGGTCTCTTCTTATTGGAATATAAACCAGACCTTAACAACACTGCCTTCAGATTTTATACTATATCATTTGAGTCTTGCCCAAATTTTTTTTTTTTAAGATTTTATTTATTCGTGAGAGACACAGAGAAAGGCAGAAACACAGGCAGAGGGACAAGCAGGCTCCATGCAGGGAGCCCGATGTGGGACTTGATCCCAGTACTCTGGGATCACACCCTAGGTGGAAGGCAGACGCTTACCTGCTGAGCTACCCAGGTATCCCTTACCCAAAATTTCTTAAGCAAATCTTAGTCATACTCATTCTTTGCTTTGTAGTCCTATTACCAGCAAAACATTAAAAGATTTGGAAGTTGGTATATGCACAAATTGCAGTTTTTTTTCTTAATGGTAAATTTAAGAAATTCTTTTTAGTTAAAAAGTAGGCTATTTCAATCCTTTATGCTGAAGATTTTTTTTTTAAGAAGGAACTTTTTTTTTTTAAGAATTTATTTATTTATTCATGAGAGACACAGAGAGAGAGAGAGAGAGAGGCAGGCAGAGAGAGAAGCAGGATCCATGTAGGGAGCCCGACGTGGGACTCGATCCTGGGACTCCAGAACCAGGCCCTGGGCCAAAGGCAGGTGCCAAACTGCTGAGCCACCCAGGAATCCCCTGAAGATTTTTTTTTTTTTAAGATTTTATTTTATTTTAATTTTTTATTTATTTATGATAGTCACACAGAGAGAGAGGCAGAGACGTAGGCAGAGGGAGAAGCAGGCTCCATGCACCAGGAGCCCGACGTGGGATTCGATCCGGGGTCTCCAGGATCACGCCCTGGGCCAAAGGCAGGCGCTAAACCACTGCGCCACCCAGGGATCCCTAAGATTTTATTTTTAAGCAGTCTCTACGCTTATCGTGGGGCTCGAACTCACAACCCTGAGATCCAAGAGTTGAATGCTCTACCTACTAAGCCAACCAGGGGTCTTGCCAAAATTTTATATTGAAATAAAGTTAAGGCTTAAAGCTTTAGGCTTTTTCACAGAAGCCTAAAAATAAAAACATATTGAAAGATAACTTGAAATTGATGCTAGGACAGCTTTTAGGTCTTCCTTAGCTTATCCCTTCCCTATTTAAGTCATTTATCTAAACTCATTTTAGGGTCAGTCTGGATTGATACATTTAACTCAAAATTTAAAAAGAAATTAGTCTATTCTGCAATTTCATACTGTTTGCACTTTGTGAGAGAAGGAAAAAATTGTTTCAACAAAGGAGATCTTCTTAGAGCTTAAAACTCGTCAGGGTGTAGTATCTTAGGAGTACAATAAATAATGACTAAAAGTGATTGTAAAGTTTTACAATCAGTTATAAGATTAGCATTTCAAATCCCTTATGTATATGGGCATCAAAATTTTTTTTTAATTTTATTTATGATAGTCATACAGAGAGAGAGAGAGAGAGGCAGAGACATAGGCAGAGGGAGAAGCAGGCTCCATGCACCGGGAGCCTGACGCGGGATTCGATCCCGGGTCTCCAGGATCACGCCCTGGGCCAAAGGCAGGCGCCAAACCGCTGCGCCACCCAGGGATCCCCATCAAATTTTTTTTTAAGTGGGAATTCAGTATTAAGTAGACCTTATAAAAATGCTTATAAAAATGATTTTTATGTAGCCAGGCTATCCAGATTTGTTTGGGGGAATATTAAAAAAAAAAAAAAAAAAGGAAGAAAGAAGAAAAAAACAAAACTATTATTGGAGGATGTGACTTAATCACAAATGGCTGTCTGCCTTCGTGCCTTAATTCGGGGCTTGTGTTTAAAAGTACTTGTTTTCTTTTTCTGTGGCATGTAAGTATGTGTAGTGTACATATCCTCACTGACAATCATGGTCCTCTTGTTCCACCTCTGTAGGGTAACATGTCTTTGAAGACCACTCCAGTGTTGACTCATTCACTGGTAGACCAATCTATACGCTCTGCATATGTGGTTTAAATTTGAGCAGCTGTATTTGTATGATATAGTAACATTAATTTTTACTGATATAAAAATAACTGAATCAGAGGAGCTATCTTAGTGTATTAGAAAGAAAACTGGGCTCAACATTAGAGAACTAGTTTGTGTTCTTCTGCTTTACAAAAAGTAATCTTAAAGTCTTCTGGGCCATTTTATGAAGAAATTCTATGTTAGTCTCAAAATGAACGTGGCTCTTCTAACTGTGAACTTTGGGAACTTAATCTGACTGCAATTCTTGAAGTCTCTAGATTTTTCAGAGTTTAAGACTATCCAACTAGATTTGGAGGGGTGTGTGGATTTGGGGACCTGGATGACCATGATTTACACAATTAAATATGTCTATATCACTAATAATTATGAAACAATTAGGGGACAGCTCATGTTATCTTAAAAATTACTAAAGAATAGAAATAAGAGACTTCACATTGATAGTACTTTTGGTTTTATGTACTTTCCATGGTATTTATGTATATAATACAAGCCTGTCTCACCAGATTTTGACATTTCAGGTTAGTACTCCAGTAGTTAAGCAAGGACCGGTTTCACAATCGGCCACACAGCAGCCTGTAACTGCTGACAAACAGCAAGGTCATGAACCTGTCTCTCCTCGAAGTCTTCAGCGCTCAAAGTAAGTTCATGTGTGTTGAAACATTTTTTCATTAATGTTGCATGCTGCATTGTTTGAATATTATAAAAATATATGTATAATAGAACTTGATCTTGTAAGAATCCATGGTTAGCCTAAGTTTTATGTATTATAAGATTTACAAAGGCAAATCTTACTCCAAGTAGGTTGTTGTCTCTAGTAATGAAGCCAGCTTATTTTTTGAAGAAAGTCATTCTTCAGATTTTACTTAATAGAATATGATAGGAGTAACAATATGTCATACTTGTACAAAGAGGGCACCTGATTTTATAATACTTGTTGGAAATGACATCATTTTTTAACCTCCTCATAGCAGTTTTAGATATGAGTGTATTGCTGAATCCAAAAATGGGAAATACTATTTCTCAACTGGTATGTGTCAGGTTTTCCTAAGAGCTTCAATTTTGACCCCTGTGTGGAGTGCTTGTCAGATAGGGCTGTATTGTGTTACATGTTTCTTTGTTAATTAACAAATACAACTTTAAATGATTTTCATTTGATTGATTTTCCTATTTTGATTTCTTGCTATGAGGTAGCAAAATAATTCAACTATTGTTTTTATTGTTGTTTTCTAAACAAGCATTTCAGAACTTTTACATCCAAATGAGAGTTGTTCCCTTCAAAATAATCACCTTGGGAAGCTGTCTACTTACTCCAGCAATGTTGCCATTGCTCAGAACATTTTTGGGAAATACTTCTTTTAAATTGTCTTTAGAGGCTGCAGTATTATTTTAAATATCCTCAGTGATGAAAACTCTTCATCCTTTGGGAGATTTAGTTTTTGGAAATAACTGAAATTCATTCAGAGCCAAGTCTGGTGAAGCAGGTAGGAAATCAACTTGGGTGATTAAAGTTTTGGTTCTTACCACCATATCCCCAAACCCTAGCCAAACCATACAGTTTTAAAAGAAGATAACTTATCTCAGAGTGTTATTTTGGGTCTTATTTTGCCACTAAACTCATTTGTTGCTGTCCAATAAAATGCCTGTATTTTGCTTCACATTATCTACCCTCTGATTCAGTATTTTGTTCTGACACTAAACAAAGGCAATAGATTTTTTTCCCCCTCTTTATCTACATGTACTTAAGATGCAATACTCAGTTGTGCCTTATATCTACAACTGTTAAAATATGACCATTTCTTAGTTACATTCTGAGTAGTGTTTCTGGTATACAAAATCACAGGTTCTGCTGTCAAATTTGAAGAGCACTATTAGTTTAAATTTAACTGACATTAGTGTTCTTAGAAGGGCCCTTTTTCCTCCCAAAAGTGTGTTTAAGGAGTACATGATATATAACTACACTTTGGATTTTAAATTCTAAGTATTTGATGTTAAAATAACAGATTTTTCTTAGGAATTTGGATATCTTTAATTTAATAGAAGATATTGACAATTTTTAGGTATCTCCTTTTAAAAATATACTATACATTCAATTCTTTTTTCTCTTCCAGTAGCCAGAGAAGTCCATCGCCTGGTCCAAATCATACTTCTAGTAGTAATGCATCAAACGCAACAGTTGTACCACAGAATTCATCTGCCCGACCTACATGTTCATTAACACCTACGCTAGCAGCACACTTCAATGAAAATCTCATAAAACATGTTCAAGGATGGCCTGCAGATCATGCAGAGAAGCAAGTATGTTACATGATTCATAGCAGATGTTTTACCTTTGGATGAATGACAAAATATAATTTCTTCTAGAAAATCTAATCTAGATCACTGAATTTAAGCTACATTTAAAGTAATGTCTAATTAGATTGTCTATAGTCAGTGCATTAAATTAAATATTTGGTAAGCACTTATTTTAGGGCATTTATGAGATAACTTTTTATGGTTTCACATAAAATATTTTAATATACTCAGCATTTAGCACTGTGCTGAGTGCTTTATTTTCTCCACTTCTCAAAACTGTTAAGCAGTGCAGATGAGTTCTCCCATTTTACCATTGAAGACCCTTAAGACCAAATAAATTATATACCAAAGTCACCCAGTTAGAATAGTTATGAGGCTTAAAGCCAGGATGCTACTCAGCCAGCTGCTCTGATAGTTTTAGAACTTGTTCATACTATTACTCTTCTATCTCTCCACTAGACTAGCAAGTAGAAGTTAGAAAACAGTTTTGCTTTGGAATGAGGGACCTTTGGACATTCCAATTAACTGCCATTGGCTTCTCCCTTTTAGCAGCTTACTGACTGTCTGAAATTTTCTCTAAGTTCACAGAGGTAATATTGCATATCTTATGACATCAGAATACAGTGAAGTCCCTTTTAACATTGTTACACCTGAACTTTACTCTGGCTGACTCAGCATCTTATTAACCACGAATCATGAGCTCTTCTATCCTTAGTGCTATGCAATACTAAAATTGGAAATACTATATCCTCCAGAAGTTGAAGGGGGAAATCTTGGAAAAATACCTTCTTTCCACCATTAGACAGTTTTTTAAAGAAAATCCTTTTTCTCCTTTAGATTCACTATCATTTTTGTGGATTTAAAGGCGGATTGTTCTGTAATCTTGGTACAAAGTTGTCAGAAATTTAATGTTTTGGGGTTTTTGTTTTTTTTTTTTGTACGTGATTGTGGCATGTATGTGATCTTTATTTCTTTAATTATAGGCATCAAGATTGCGAGAAGAAGCCCATAATATGGGAAGTGTTCACATGTCAGAAATTTGTACTGAATTAAAAAATTTAAGATCTTTAGTCCGAGTATGTGAAATTCAAGCAACTTTGTGAGAGCAAAGGTAAGTTTTTCACTGACAAAGTTTTTGTCTTAGTATATCTTAAATCAGACTGAAGAATATAAATCAAATTTCATTTCTGAAATTTAAAGTTCTCTTTGATAGAACGTGTTCCATAACACTGTAACTGCATTTTTAAAAAACGATTGATTTAAGAGAGAGAGTGAGTGAGGTGGGTGGGGGGGAGCAGAGGCAGAGAATCTTTAAGCAGACTCCCTACTAAATGTGGAGCCTGATAACACGTCTTGATCTCTAGACCCATAATAAGATCATGACCTGAGCCAAAACAAAGAGTTGAACTCTCAACCAACTGAGCCACCCAGGTGCCCCACACTATGATTACACTTTGTAATTTAATAATAATCCTGGTGAATGGTAATGGCATCTAGATTTTAGTTCTCTAACCCATGGTAGATGCTTCATTAGACTTTTGTCTTCTAACTCTGTAAAGTACAATAGTATTTAAATAGTGAAATGTTATAACACTGTTAACATATAATGTTAACTAAATGTTAACAACAACTGTTAACACAGTTGACAGCAACTAATTATAAAGGGTCTCCTCTTCAATTGAGGGTAGTATTTGGTTGCTGGCCATACTTGTTTCAGTTGAAATTTCAAATCACTGTAAACATTGTCTTTGGATATTTCCAAGATCCCTTGGAAATTTAATTGTCTAGCAAGTATATCTGTTTCTGAGGTGTTTTCACTTAAACTCTTCTTGTCTCTCAGTTTTTAATCTAGTATCCTACTCAAGCAAGGATATCTACATCCAAGTAAATAGGACAGATATTTTTTACATGTGTCTTATAAAATCAAGGACAAATTTTTAAGGGCCTCTCACATCCTATCTTTATAAGTCACTGGGTCACAAGTAGACTTAGTCTTAACATGAATCTACAAATATTTAGTAAATACCAAGTTGGCATTTATAGTAAAAATTGAAAACTGTTTTTGTCTAATCCTTTATTAAATTCTCTGGAGTTGTATTTTGAATATCAACTGGGATTTGTTTATGATTGCTCTGAAAGTACTTCAAACATACATAAAACTTGACTACATTTTGGCTTAATAAGACAGGTGATTTGACTTTTAGGAAATTATTTGCTGCCCCAACTATTGACAACAGTATACACTGATTACCAAGCTATAAATACTATATAATTATGCCTATTTCACTGGTACAGGCAGTAAATATCATACTCCATAGAAAAGAAGGGTCAGAAGTTCATGGAAGGTTTATGAAGTTCATGGAAACCTAGTTAGCCGTGGAGTTTATTTTATTTTTTGTTTTAAATATGCTTGTTAATTGGAATTTGACTCAGCTTTCTTTATGAGCCTATGTTTATATTGAGAATTTGTTCTTCAAAATGATTAGCCTCTTGCACCTAGTTTATTCTAGGCTTATTCTGTTGTGGCCTAGAAAACATATTTGGCTCAGGTTGTGATCCCGTGGTACTGGGATCAAGTCCCACATCAGGCTCCCTGCAGGGAACCTACTTCTCCCTCTGCCTATGTCTCTGCTTCTGTATGTCTCATGAATAAAGAAATAAAATAAAATATGTGTCTCATATTTAATATGTGCTGCCTTTTGTGTGTATCTGTGGTGATACAGTAAATGACATTTTTAAAAATCAGTCTTTATAGTCAAATTAATTGAGAAATTGTTAGAAAACCAGGAGACATTCTAACTTTTGTCATCCTAGTGTTTCATGCATTCACTGGTCATTTTGTCTTAACTCTAGACTAACACATTTATTTATTTTTAAATATTTATTTATTTGAGATGGGGAGGGGCAGAGGGAGAGAGAATTTAGAGCAGACTCCCTGCTGAGCACAGAGCCTGCCATGGGGTTTGATCTCAGGACCGGACCTTAAGATCATGACCTGAGCCAAAAGCAAGAGTTGGGACACCCAACTGACTCAGCCACTCAGGTGCCCCTAGACCAATCCATTTTTAATTCCTTAGTTTTAACTGTAGTTATTCATTTTATCTTTTTTTAAACATTTTTAAAAGATTTTTTATTTATTTAAAAAAAATTATTTATTCATGAGAGAGAGCAGCAGAGACAAAGGCAGAGGGAGAAGCAGACTCCATGCAGGGAGCCTGACGTGGGACTCGATCCCGGTCTCCAGGATCAGGCCCTGGGCTGAAGGCAGAGTTAAACTGCTGAGTTAAAACTAGACCTGCCCTACGACCAGCAATTGCACTGTTGGGGATTTACCCCAAAGATACAGATGCAGTGAAACGCCGGGACACCTGCACCCCGATGTTTCTAGCAGCAATGTCCACAATAGCCAAACTGTGGAAGGAGCCTCGGTGTCCATCGAAAGATGAATGGATAAAGAAGATGTGGTCTATGTATGGAATATTACTCAGCCATTAGAAACGACAAATATCCACCTTTTGCTTCGACATGGATGGAATTGGAGGGTATTATGCTGAGTGAAATAAGTCAATCAGAGAAGGACAAACATTATATGGTGTCTCATTCATTTGGGGAATATAAAAATAGTGAAAAGGAATGAAGGGGAAAGAAGAGAAAATGAATGGGGAAATATCAGAGAGGGTGATAGAACATGAGAGACTCCTAACTCTGGGAAATGAACAAGGGGTGGTGGAATGGGAGGTGGGCGGGAGTTGGGGTGACTGGGTGACGGGCACTGAGGGGGGCACGTGATGGGATGAGCACTGGGTGTTATGCTGTGTGTTGGCAAATTGAACTCCAATAAAAAGAAATTTTTTTAATTTTTTAAAAAATTAAATAAATAATATAAAAATCATGTACTATGTATTTCCCTAAATTAAAGTGGAGTGAGTCAGAGCTCCAGGCGCTTGACAACTGCATCCCCTCACACTGTGTCAGTTTTGGGGCCATCATTGGAGACAGCCATGGTTCAGTGTGTTTCTGATCGCAGAGGTCCATGAGTCCCCAGGACACCAGATCAATTTTTGGAATTATTTACATACTTAGAACAATTGAGATAAAGAATAAGACTCTGGTGAACCAGGCAGATGGAAAACCTCTCTGAAGGTGACAAAAAGCCAACAGCTCTAAATCTACAGGAGCTTACCCCAAATGGACACAGCGATTCCCTGGGGCTCCCTGCTCCTACCTCCACAGTCTCTATCTTTATCTCCCCCATACTAGATCCAGGCGGGGTCACACACATATACATAAAGATTGGTTGGTTCCACAGTGACTCTACACTTCTTTCCTTTGAAGAATAGCATATGCTGCATGTCTCTAATAAGAAAGTAATACAGGTTCACTGCAGAAAATCTGGGAAAAAGTATAAGAGAGAAAGTAAAGGAAATTTAGGGAAAACTAATATAACATTTGGTTCTATGGCTTTCCAAACAGGTTTATATGTTTTTTAAAATGGGGTCATGCTGTACGTTTGCTTTTTCACTAAATTTCTACGTTTGCCTTACACCTTGTTAATAAATGATAATAATCTGCCATTTGGTCTTCCCTGATGTGAAAATGCTTTTTGCCTGTGAAATATAAACAGATTGAAAGAATTCAAAATCCAGCTTCATCCAGTTTAAACTTGAATATTGAGAGACTCAAATGTTATGAGAAGGGGTTATCTTTAGAATAAGAATTACTAACTAACATTCATTGGATGCTTATTCTTATGTTAGGCATGATGCCAGGAACTCTAAAATGTTATCTGGTTAGATGCTTACAATAACCCTGTAAAATAGAATCATGGCCCTTATTTTCAAATGACACAGTAGCATAGAGGGGTCCAGAAACTCGCAAAGGACTCAGTTTGGCATTGGGGGTGGTGAGTCTTAGTGCCATGTCAGCCAAACTAAAGGTCATGTTTTTAACTACTGCATTCAATTATTCAAGTGGTCTCTATCGATAAAGTCATTTCTATACACTAACAATGAGACTGAAGAAAAAGAAATTAAGGAGTCAATCCCATTTACAATTGCACCCAAAAGCATAAGATACCTAGGAAAAAACCTAACCAAAGAGGTAAAGGATCTATACCATAAAAACTATAGAACACTTCTGAAAGAAATAGAGGAAGACACAAAGAGATGGAAAAATATTCCATGCTCATGGATTGGCAGAATTAATATTGTGAAAATGTCAATGTTACCCAGGGCAATTTACACGTTTAATGCAATCCCTATCAAAATACCATGGACTTTCTTCAGAGAGTTAGAGCAAATTATTTTAAATTTGTGTGGAATCAGAAAAGACCCCGAATAGCCAGGGGAATTTTAAAAAAGAAAACCATATCGGGGGCATCACAATGCCAGATTTCAGGTTGTACTACAAAGCTGTGGTCATCAAGACAGTGTGGTACTGGCACAAAAACAGACACATAGATCAATGGAACAGAATAGAGAATCCAGAAGTGGACCCTCAACTTTATGGTCAACTAATATTCGATAAAGGAGGAAAGACTATCCACTGGAAGAAATACAGTCTCTTCAATAAATGGTGCCAGGAAAATTGGACATCCACATGCAGAAGAATGAAACTAGACCACTCTCTTGCACCAGACACAAAGATAAACTCAAAATGGGTGAAAGATCTAAATGTGAGACAAGATTCCATAAAAATCCTAGAGGAGAACACAGGCAACACCCCTTTTGAAGTCGGCCACAGTAACTTCTTGCAAGATACACCCACAAAGGCAAAAGAAACAAAAGCAAAAATGAACTATTGGGACTTTATCAAGATAGGAAGCTTCTGCACAGCAAAGGATACAGTCAACAAAACTCAAAGACAACCTACAGAATGGGAGAAGATATTTGCAAATGACGTATCAGATAAAGGGCTAGTTTCCAAGATCTATAAAGAACTTATTAAACTCAACACCAAAGAAACGAACAATCCAATCATGAAATGGGCAAAAGACATGAACAGAAATCTCACAGAGGAAGACACAGACATGGCCAACACGCACATGAGAAAATGTTCCGCATCACTTGCCATCAGGGAAATACAAATCAAAACCACAATGAGATACCACCTCACACCAGTGAGAATGGGGAAAATTAACAAGGCAGGAAACCACAAAGGTTCTAGAGGATGTGGAGAAAGGGGAACCCTCTTACACTGTGGGTAGGAATGTGAACTGGTGCAGCCACCCTGGAAAACTGTGTGGAGGTTCCTCAAAGGGTTAAAAATAGACCTGCCCTACGACCCAGCAATTGCACTGTTGGGGATTTACCCCAAAGATACAGATGCAATGAAATGCCAGGACACCTGCACCCCGATGTTTCTAGCAGCAATGTCCACAATAGCCAAACTGTGGAAGGAGCCTCGGTGTCCATCGAAAGATGAATGGATAAAGAAGATGTGGTCTATGTATACAATGGAATATTACTCAGCCATTAGAAATGACAAATACCCACCATTTGCTTCAACGTGGATGGAACTGGAGGGTATTATGCTGAGTGAAGTAAGTCAATCAGAGAAGGACAAACATTATATGTTCTCATTCATTTGGGGAATATAAATAATAGTGAAAGGGAATATAAGGGAAGGGAGAAGAAGTGTGTGGGAAATGTCAGAAAGGGAGACAGAACATAAAGACTCCTAACTCTGGGAAACGAACTAGGGGTGGTGGAAGGGGAGGAGGGCGGGGGATGGGGGTGAATGGGTGATGGGCACTGAGGGGGGCACTTGACGGGATGAGCACTGGGTGTTATTTTGTATGTTGGCAAATTGAACACCAATAAAAAATACATTTATTATAAAAAAAATAAAGTCACTTTTGGAGACCATGACAAGGACAAGGCTTAACATGCTGTTTACTAGAAACCCTACTGAATGACAACCTATTAATCTATTAAGAATCTTTTTTTTTCTTTTTGTTAGTATTTTAGACCACAGAGATGCAAAGAGACTTTGTTTCCAGCTTATGATTTAATCTGTAAAGTAAAAAAGTCTATCCAAATCACAGAATAGGGACTCTAAGCTCTCTTGAGCTCTCTCCCATGCTTTAATTAGATTGACATTTTAATAGATGTGATATCCTTCTAATCACTCTTCTATTGCCCAGAGTGAATTACTGCTAAATAACTCCTAGACAGCTGTGGCTACATCACTTTTAGAAGAAATTTTTGTGGTTAGCCTCTCTTTGGGGTAGTCAGAGCTTCTGAATGAGTAATGATAAATCATTCTAAGTGATGTTTGCCTCAGCAGGAAGGAAAAAAATACCCAACAACCTGCAACACGTATCTGTTGATGACTGAACTGCTTCTTCCAGATCCACTATGACCAGAAGTGAGTTCTACTTCAAAACTTTAGCATGACAGGAAGAGATTGCAATTGAGCTTGGCGAGTATCAAGGACACTGCTTGCAGAAGAGTTATTGAAGACTGAGTTTCGACAGCCTTGAGACGAGGGAGTTGTGCAAGCTTTCTGAATAGTGAGAATTATAAAATGAAACCCACCTCATCTTCATGGATAGAGTTACAATTTTTTCCCTTTTGCAATATACTAGCTAAATTATTTATCCTGAGGCCTTAAAGAACGAGTGGCTTCCAAAGTCATTTCAGAGTTTGAAGAAAAATCTTTTCCAAAAATTAAGCCAGTGTTTCCTCCAGCCATGACTTCCACCATCTGGCCATAGATTCTTTTCCTTCCTGCTACCTCTCATGTGGGCTGGCCCCTCACTATGGCTAATGATGCCCAGATGTCCTGGATCCACAGGGTCCCCACCTTCAGCTGCCTGTCAATGCATCATCTCCTCTAACTCCTGCCAGGAAATAAAAATTAGAAACCACATCCCTCTCTTCTGGACCAATAGCAAAGAGCTCCCTGGTCAGGGTAGGGTAAGTTGACATCTCAAAGCTTTCAGGGTAGGTTATATTTCCATTAAGAACAACAGAATATCTTTATTTTTCCAGCAGTACCCATGAAGGCACAGACCCCAGCAGTCTGTGTGCAAACCTGTGAAACCGTTGCTTGGCTCCTTATCAGTTAGGGAGTCTAGCCTTGATGGCTTTCCTTGCTATGCAGAGCATAAGAACTTGAGACTAATGGCTCCTTGTTAATTCCAAGTGGTACCTTTGTTATTGTAAAATGCACAGGTATTCTGACGCATCAATCTAGGCTGGAGGACTAAAGGTGAAGGAAGTGGGACTTATAATTTGAAAGGAACTTTTCAAATAAGCAGAGTACCACCCATCTGTCATGCCTTAACTTCACTTTCAATCTTTTTCACTAAATATTCTTGATGCTAAATTGTTCTGCGTAATCCCAATCTACCAAGATTGCTCCTCTGTGATCTCAAAGGTTCCACCTTTCCAAAGTCTAAGACTTTCACTTTGAAACTTCACTTTGAAAATGAGAATGCTGTCTATGGGGAGGAAATTGTTGGTGAGTGACCAGAAAGGGGGTTTGGAAATGTTAAATATTCTCATTTCTGTCCTTAGTTCATTGTTATTAACTACAAGGCTGGTCTAGTGTGAGGCGCAGAGACAGTTTAGTGCAGTGGTTGGAGCCCAGACCCTGGAACCAGACAGCAGGAGTTGGACTCTTGCTCTACTACTTACTATCTCAGCTGGCCAGCCGCTTGACTTCCTTGTGCTTCAGCTTTCTCACCTATAATGGGTCTAATAGCACAAGACTCATAAACTTCTTTTGAGGACCATATGATTGAATATTTTCTAAAACAGAAGAGAGCTTGAGCACTTACACCAAGCACTATATAAATCCTCATAAAATTAAAAAAAATTAACCTCCTCTCACTTTACTTTTTACATCTAGAATATGGGGTTGAATGTAGTCACCCGTAAAAGAGTATTGTTCAGAGATTTAATAAGAAAACCATTATGTAAGAACAAAATATTTTAACTCTGGGCAAAGTCCATCAGCTCAGATTAATGGATTAAGTGTGCAGAATCTATCATCGTCAAGGACAAAATGATGCTACTTTGTGCCAAACTATCACAACATGCCAAGACCAAGAGGACTGGAGCCACATGAAAGAAGAGCTGCAAACTTGAAGTGTCTAATGGATGTCGTTACTTCATTTTCGCAAGGGGAATATTGGAGATGTTACCCAAAATGTTTCATCCATGAAAGCTACGTTTCCAGCCAAAGTCTCAGAAAATGACTTCCTAACTATGCATGAATAACTCCCTGTGTGTTGCAAGGAGCATTAATTGTTTATAAAAGCACTCCATTTACATTCCAGTTGGGCTACTAGTTTTGAAAACTGGATGGACTTACCAATTCTTAGCTAACCCTTAATTCTGGCCCAAAGTTGACATTGATATTCATCCTCTAAGTTCTTCAGTAGCACAAGAACTCTTTTTCCCGAGATCAATGATATAGCTGCCACACTGCAGTTCTAGAAGGTTGACTTGTCAAATGAATGTGTAGCTGCATAGTGTTAGGTTGTGAAGTATTAATAGGTCTATCTTCAATAAAAAGAAATGGAAAAATATGCATTTGTAATGATCTAGAAACTGGCTGGAGAGTCTGGCTCCATCCATGTATTTTCTTTTTCTTTTTTTTTTCCATCTATGTATTTTCAAGCTCTTCAGTATCTCTGAGAAACCATCAAAAAGTATTTTTCCTTTGATATATGAACTGTAGTGTATCTTTGAATTGGCTCACATTTTTGCCATGCTTTTCAAATTCCTCAAATTACCATCTCCAGAAATGGCACTAGAGACTAGGAGACCTTGCTGTTAAACCTGTCTGACTGCATTAACAGCAGAAATGACACAATAAAAGAGATGACGTTCACAAACTTCTTGGATCTTTCCGAGGAGTAGCAAATGACAGCTTCTCTACTCACAGTTCATCTGCTGTATTTATTAATAGAAAAGAAACATATTTTAGACACAAGATGAACAGGATTACTAGTCCTTCTACTTTTCAAATACATTTCAACGTTAATACATTTAAAATGTTAAAACTGTACTTGGCATGTCAGTGTTCTATGTTCACACATTTCTACATTTAAAGGTTCTGCGATTTTCTGCTTTTCATTTCAGAAACAGTCATTTAAAGTCTAAAGTGGAGTAGGGATGGGCTTTGAAATGAAGATTGGGAAGATTTTTGCTGATGGTATTGAAGGGCATGAGAATTTTAAGAAGGAACTAGGCATAAAAGGAAGATAAAATCCTTCTGGTGCCTTGGCTGTGGCTAGAGGTTCAAGAGCACTAGTCTAAAGGTCTTCTGATGTCCCATTTCGATGAAATCCCACCACCACCACGACCACCCCTCCACCTCTGCCATTTAAATCTTGCCAGAGGTATCCACTCTAAATTTCGTCCAGAAATCTACATCCCAACACATTTATTAAATTCCAAAAACATACAGATCCTAATCCACTATTATCACCTAAATTTAGAATACAAGAGATTTATAGGGAAAAAATGGGAAAAATTGCTGCATGGTAATAAGTTGATCTGTTTGAAGGGAAAACAAAAACATTTTATAGATCAAAAAACCATCTTTTTGTATCATAATTTTTTGAAGCACAAGATATGTCCTGGGACCATAGGAAAACAGCCGACTCACCAGGCATGCAGCCTTGGGCAAGCTATGCACACTGCGTCTAAGTGTCTTTCCCTACAGAATGGGGACAGCAGTAACCCTACTTCCCTGGGTGGCTGTGAGGGTTAAATGAGGTAGTGAGTACTGAACTCTTGGAACAATTCCTGGTCCATAGTAAAGGCTATGGCATCATGATTCCTGAAGTGAAGAAGCAATGCTGTCACCCTTCACCAGCCACAGGAGCTGCTCCAAGTTCCACGGAGGTGCTAGCCCTATATGTGCTTTCTGCTATCACACCCTAGCCTCTAACCTGTCTTCTTGAATGCTGTAGAGAGGAGAATAATTCACACAGGGAACCTCTCCAAAGGGCAGGCTCCTGGATCCCGTCTCTGAGACTGTGACTCCATAGGTCATAGAGATGCCAGAAATGTGCCTTTGAATGAGTTCCCCAGGTGCTCTAATATATGGCTGCCTGGGGAGAAAAACTGCTGCAGAGCATCACAATATGTGCTGCCGAAGTGAGCACTGCTGCAGAGCATTAGAAGTGGTTGTGTTTGGTGCAGGAATTTCTGGGTTTCACTCAAGTGTAGCAGCAAATGTACAATTTCTTCAGTTTTTCTCAAAAATCATTATGGATTCTTAATGTTCCAACAAAGATCAAATAACAGGGCTGTATTTAACAAACTAAGTTCTTGATTCTATCTTCATGTGAATAGAAGATATAACACTATTGTTGGAAAATATTTTTCAGAAATGGGTGCTCCAGCTTCAGAGATAGTTTTCATTGCCTATTTTTACTGAAATATGAATATAATGCCACTAAAAATGCCTTTTTTGGGGGAGAGATAAAACATTTCACTTTACTTGCATTGCTTTTCCCCAGTTATTACAATTTTTAATATACTATGACATATAATTCAGGGATAGTCATTACAAATACAAACTAGAGAAAAAAGAAACCCAAGATTTTTGCTGTAATATATTACAGAATACTTCAGAATAATCAAATCATCCTCTTTCTTCTAATTGGAACAGTGATGGTAACAATATACTGTTATAAGATCTGTGTTTTCTGTTTTGAAAATAAACATGTTGGCCCAACTGTATATTGCTGTGGTGGTGGGACCTTTTATTTTTGTAACCCTTGTATTTTTTTATCTTTCCTTTGGGAAAATAGGGTGACAGATAGTAATCCACATGGGATGATTAAAAACTAATTATTCAACGTAACATAGATTTTTTTCTTTCTAGGGTAGGATAATATGCTTTTAAAAACTAAAGTAAACTTAGTTTCTGCTGCTCTTAGTAGAATGTTTTATTCACGGCTGCCTCAAAAAGAACAGAGCATTGTTTTATTATACATCAACATAGTGATGAGGTTTTACAAACAGTTTTTGGTCGTTTTTAATGTTATTTTTATAACAGCCCTGAGACATAACTAGAGCTATATGATCTCTAAAGAGGAACAAGGTTAAGGGTACAGAGGGCGCCTGGGTGACTGAGTTGGTTAAGCATCTGCTTTCAGCCCAGATCCTGATCCCAGGGTCCTGGGATCGAGTTCTGTATTAGGCTCCCTGCTCTGTGGGAAGCCTGCTTCTCTCTCTCCTTCTGCCTGCCACTCCCCTTGCTTGTGCTCTCTGTCCAATAAATAAATAAAATCTTAAAAGAAAAAAGGATATAAGGTACAGAACCACTCTGCAAAAAGCGGGCTACCACCAAGGCCAAAATCACTGAAATTGAATGCAGTGGAAATGATGTTGAATGTAGCTGTGAAGTAGGATTGAGAGAGTCCTGTCCAGGCCTGTGGGTGGCTTTGCTCTTGAACAAAGGCAAAATGTCAGAGCATCTTCTTGGACCAAAGGACCAAGAACCAAAGTGCAAATGGTGGTCACCTCAAAGCCACCTAATGGTTGATGGGCAGGCTGAGAACAGAGAATGGCCCAGGTGTCTGTGGAAGGGTGAGCTGAGAATGTTCCTTTCCAGAGCATGTAGACCCATCCTGTGCTGAGACCCAACTGCCAATGGCCTACCAAAATTATATATAGTGAATAAAAAGGGTCACTAAAATAATAAAGTTCCATACCACAGCCTTAAGAAATGTAATATTCAGGAAAGGTACTTCTGTGAGCTTCACAAGATATTAAAAATATAGAACTTAATCATGGAAACAAAGAAATGATAAAGAGAAAGCAAGCACCCATATACATCAAAAAACAAAACAAAACACAACACCAGATCTCAATGACCACCAGGGAAGAAGGAGAACAAATATAATATACAGAAAAATTCTTGCAAAGCCATTTCATGAAAATTTAAGTACAAAAGAATGGCACATTTTCATGATTTAAATATATTTAAATGCAAACAGCTGCCATACATATTGTCTTATAAATGTTATGTGCTGTGGTTTGTAAATAAGGCACCTTAAAAATAAAAAGAAAATATTTATTTTATCATTAAATATTATTTAGAGAAAAGAACAATGAAACTAAAACTTTCTCAAGGCTAAAAGTAGTCCTCTGCCATTCCTTATATTTTCTACCTTTTACCATAATTTTGAGACTTTAGAAAGAAATGTAGCATTTTAACAATCAATAACATAAATCAATTTTAAACAAAAGAGAGAAAGGGAGGGAAAGGCAGGGGGCTGTGCAAAAAGAAAAAGAAAGCAAAAGTTACATTTCCAGAACAAACTAGATCCACTTACCCACATTTTTGTTTCTGGTGATGGAATACTCTATATACATTCTCAAAATGATTTAAAAATTAAAATTTCCAATTCTAAATTCTCTTCAGACATCCAGAATTAGATGGTGAATGAGCAACGAGAAACAGTCATTATTGCCTTGAATCAAAATGATATAAAAGAGTCTGGCTTTCCGGTGGTCATCAAGACAGTGTGGTACTGGCACAAAAACAGACACATAGATCAATGGAACAGAATAGAGAATCCAGAAGTGGACCCTCAACTTTATGGTCAACTAATATTCGATAAAGGAGGAAAGACTATCCACTGGAAGAAAGACAGTCTCTTCAATAAATGGTGCCAGGAAAATTGGACATCCACATGCAGAAGAATGAAACTAGACCACTCTCTTGCACCAGACACAAAGATAAACTCAAAATGGGTGAAAGATCTAAATGTGAGACAAGATTCCATAAAAATCCTAGAGGAGAACACAGGCAACACCCCTTTTGAAGTCGGCCACAGTAACTTCTTGCAAGATACACCCACAAAGGCAAAAGAAACAAAAGCAAAAATGAACTATTGGGACTTTATCAAGATAGGAAGCTTCTGCACAGCAAAGGATACAGTCAACAAAACTCAAAGACAACCTACAGAATGGGAGAAGATATTTGCAAATGACGTATCAGATAAAGGGCTAGTTTCCAAGATCTATAAAGAACTTATTAAACTCAACACCAAAGAAACAAACAATCCAATCATGAAATGGGCAAAAGACATGAACAGAAATCTCACAGAGGAAGACATAGACATGGCCAACACGCACATGAGAAAATGCTCTGCATCACTTGCCATCAGGGAAATACAAATCAAAACCGCAATGAGATACCACCTCACACCAGTGAGAATGGGGAAAATTAACAAGGCAGGAAACCACAAAGGTTCGAGAGGATGTGGAGAAAGGGGAACCCTCTTACACTGTTGGTGGGAATGTGAATTGGTGCAGCCACTCTGGAAAACTGTGTGGAGGTTCCTCAAAGGGTTAAAAATAGACCTGCCCTACGACCCAGCAATTGCACTGTTGGGGATTTACCCCAAAGATACAGATGCAATGAAATGCCAGGACACCTGCACCCCGATGTTTCTAGCAGCAATGTCCACAATAGCCAAACTGTGGAAGGAGCCTCGGTGTCCATCGAAAGATGAATGGATAAAGAAGATGTGGTTTATGTATACAATGGAATATTACTCAGCCATTAGAAATGACAAATACCCACCATTTGCTTCAACGTGGATGGAACTGGAGGGTATTATGCTGAGTGAAGTAAGTCAATCAGAGAAGGACAAACATTATATGTTCTCATTCATTTGGGGAATATAAACAATAGTGAAAGGGAATATAAGGGAAGGGAGAAGAAGTGTGTGGGAGATGTCAGAAAGGGAGACAGAACATAAAGACTCCTAACTCTGGGAAATGAACTAGGGGTGGTGGAAGCGGAGGAGGGCGGGGGGTGGGGGTGAATGGGTGACGGGCAATGAGGGGGGCACTTGACGGGATGAGCACTGGGTGTTATTCTGTATGTTGGCAAATTGAACACCAATAAAAAATAAATTTATTATTAAAAAAAGAGTCTGGCTTTCATACATAAGAGTAAACAAACTACATATTTTTGTCATGAAAGTACAAAATAATTGTGTTTTTGGGTGGCTGGGGTGGAGAAGGCTAATGACAGCCAGGAAAACCATACATTCCTTCTAGTATCCCCAAGCTCTTGTAGGTAAGTTAGGTAAGTGGCCTTCTCCCCTTTTTAATAGGATGTGGTAGTTCTAGTCACTTTTCCACACTCAGGCGTTGGAAGCAAGAAGAGGGATTGGTATTCAAGGGAAGACTAGTTTTTTATCAAAAACAAAGAGATGGGTAGGCCTCTGCTCCTAGAAGAGTGCCATAGCACCATTGTTCATGACATTTCCTATTGTTTTGGATGTCTATCTCCTTAGACGCACACCCAGGTAATGCCCAGCATGAATGCACCACTCTTTGTTTTGCATACAGTTTGCACATAGGTGCACAGCCAAGGGAGCTGAAGGCATCTACTGAGCATAGGAGGAGTAACAATCCTTCTCAGGCCACCCAGAAAGGGAGCTGAACACAAGACATTACAAAACACATATGAAGAAGTGAGCCACTGTTTCAGGCCTCAGGGCAGCAGTTAATTACACAGACCTCAGCATAAGATGAGAACAGGAGGTGAGAAGGTGGAGTTGGCAAGTAAGTCTTTTTAGAAAAAGTATTTCTTTTATTTTCCAAACTTGAAGTATCTGGATACATTATCTAGTTGATTTTCAGCCTGCTTTAGGAGGCTTATAAAAACCATTCTATAAAATAATTGTTTATTAGACAACATAACATATTGATTCTTACTCAGACAAGAAGGTGGCCAATAATACTCTCAAAGTGAAATTAGTAAGGAATCTGTATTTGAGTTGACTTATAAGAGTCTGTAGGAGAAGAATAAAGAAACGAAAGATGAGCAGTAATGAAGAGCCCTTGGTAAAAATACATTTAATTATTCATACAACTAATGATTGTAAAAATAAAAATTGGCAGGGCTAGGAAAAGCAGAAAGTGGGCCTAGAAATAGAAAAGAGATTATCTTATACCGAAGAAAAGAGGAAGTAATAGGAGTTGCGTGGGGCAAGTGTTGGAAGCACCTATCAAAAGGTTGCTTTAGAAATGTGAGTCAGAGTTCATGACTAATTGAAGAATTTTTCAAATGGAATTTCAAGCTAATTTTAGAAATATTTGAGGCACAGAGAGAATAACCAATTAGTTGCTCAATTCGCCCAGCTGCTTTTAATGGGATTTGTGCCTTTGTTTTGGTTTATCATGAATTGAGCACACCTGTTCTCTGCTAATAGTACAAACTGTGAAGGATAGACTCACTTAACCACACTTGATTCCCTCAAAAGTAAAGTACACTGGAAAAAGGATAGATTTAGAAGCAGAGAGCTTGGGGTCTGAATCCCAGTTCTGTTGTATATTAGCATGTGGTCTGAGACAAGTTACCTAATCTCTCTAAGCCTCATTTTTTTCATCTGTAAAATAGATACAAAAAAATACTGAACAATGAGGACTATTGTAGAAATTATAAATAAGCACTGTAAGACATAAGGCACCCAGTAATACTTAATACATAGCAGTTATAATTATTCCACAATTGGAAATACTCTGCAGTGGCAGCAACCTTTTGTGAATGTTGAAGATTTATCTTGAAGTGGAGCAGATAAGTAACAGAACAATTTGAAATAGCTTTTGTATTTGAATTATCTAAGCTAGGTCAAGGACAGCCATGTTATGTCTACGATGCTCAAGTGTAGAGAATTCTCACAGGAGCAAGGTTGCATATTATGAAGGCTTCGGTTTTGCAATGTCTTGGAGACTATCACTTCAGTTGCTTGGTAGCCATAATACTCAACACTTGAGGATGGAATCTTTGGTGAGAGTGAGAATGAGCATACCAAGACAAATTACAGGATTATGTCAGCAACTGGTCTTTTGCTGCTCATTTTGGGGTTGACGCATGTAAGCTATTGGACCAGTGGCTTATATATGTTACCCATGTAATCATATAGGCATGTTGGAGTATTTACTCTTAAATGCTTAGAGAAAGTATTACATGTGAAGACCCTTATTCAAGGTAGACTACAGCACCTAAATTTGAGAAAACAGCTTTGGAAATTCCTAATTCTTATAAGCTACTTCCCTAATATTTATTATTAAGGATTTCCTATGAAGATATAACTAACTAGTATATCTGTCCTTTTCACAAGGAATAAACTAATGACTTACATCATATTTAAAAGGCCTTAACTGTATCACTGCTTCATCTTAACTATACTTGAATCCTTAAATTCTTGATTGACTGGAGCAAGAATATATAGATTATTTCAAATACTCTTGATATTTTACAAAGAGACTGATGATTATTAAAAAGTTCTTCCCACTAATGACCAAATGAACAAAATACTTATTTTTCTTGAAATTTTTTTGCCATCTCTGAATGGTTGACACTTTGATAGAGAATGTACAACTACACTACAGTGAATCTGAAGTTATCCAAGTGAAAACCAAATTATCTTTTTGTACCAAATGTAAAATTATACTTTGTACATATTATTTTATCACCCTAAATCCCCCCTGCCTTTTGGGGGCATAAGTAAGGGCCAGGTTAAGTGAACACAATTCAGGTGATGATAATGTTAACTGAGCATCTTGCAAGTTGTAAGTGTGCAATTTATTTCATTTCCCTTTTGTGTGCACATATCATTTCCTTCATTTATAATATAGAAATTGAGACTCAGAAAAAATGACTGTCAAGTCCAAGGCCAAGTTGTTAGTAAACACTAGGACTAGTACTAGAAGCCACATCTTTTAAGCACAACAGAATTTGCTCTTCTCCAAGTTGTCTTTATTTACTTTTTCATGAGTCCATGGTTCATACAGCAAACATTTACTGAATGCATCTTATATGCCAGGCACTGTGGTAGGCCCTAGAAATACGAATCACCAATGAATCTCATCCCTAAGCAACTCACACTTTGATAAATGAATGACAACAGCTCCTTTTGCCAAGTGCTCTGGGAGCAAGGAGGAGGAGAGAGCAAAGGCAGGGGTAGGAGCTGGTGGTCCTGAAAGGAAAAGATATCCCTGAGCAGCAGATAGAGGCCTTGGGCAGCTGCAGCTGCAAGCAGTCTCCTCTATTCACACTAGCATGCCCAGCCAGTGTTATCATTATCTGAGTACCAAGTCCCAGAAAAGATGGGAAAAGGACAGGCCCGGGGAAAGATGAGCAGGAATTACTCAGGTGAAGAAGATGGGGGAAAAGCATTCCAAGGGAAGGGAATGGCTGCTGTATGAAAGCACGATGTCATGACATTATATGGCTCCTTTGGGAGACTCTATTTGGTGTAGCTGAAACGAATGAGGTGGGCGGCAGGGCAGTAGGGAAGTGAACCAAGAGAGATTAGCAGAGGCCAGGCACTGTGAGGTTTATGGTTTTGGGTGCATCCTGCAAGGTACAGGAAGTGAGTGAAGGGTATTTACCAGTGGTATGATCAGATGTGGATCATAGAAAGCTCCCTCTTGCCGTAGTGGAAAACCAGATTGGAGGAGCCAGGTGGGATCATGGCAGGAACCTAAGGCAGAAGTGAAGAGTCCTGGGATTAAGGACGGAACAGTGAGGATGACAAGCCAAGATTTGAGAGATAGGGGGGCAGACTTGTTGAATGTCTAGATAGGTGTAGAGATGGGAGTCAGGAGTTTGAGATGTCCCTTAAATTTCTGACTGGGATGAATGGATGGACAGTGATGATATCCTCTGAATTTAGGAAGAAAGGGAGAAAAGGAAATGTCCCTTTAGAGGAGGAGGGACATAATGAGTGATTCTGACATGCTGAGTGTATGAGGTGCTTTGAGGACTTACAAGTGTGGATGCTGGCTTGATGCCATCCTTAACATAGAACACTGTGTTTCTGGATGACTTACAGAAATTTTTTGATATTTTCTACTCAAAGCATTTATTTTAACATGGAAATTCATCAGCATATAGGAAAAGCAGCTATACAAATAAATAAGGATGAGTCTTATATGAATCTAACTACAGAATAATATTTTAGCACATAGATCTAAACATTTTCCCATTTGTTAATATTTTTCAACACGTGATTTAAAAAGTCTAAGATACCAAAGTCTTAAAAGATAAATTATTTAAAAATCTTTATTAGTCACACACCCTTAAAACATTTGCATTTGCTCTGAGAGGGAAATATACACCCAAAGGGTGAAGGAGAAAAAAATAGTTTCCTTAAGTGAAGGAATGGGAAGAACAGAAGATCTATCTGGCCACTTGCCAGAGAATATTGAAAAGCTGGACATTTCAAGACAAATCTCCACTAATCCATCTTTTACCAAAGTTCTCACTTAAAGTCCACTTTTTGACATGAAATATTTAATAGGAACTTATTTTAGCCACAAAGTGCCCTTAAAAAAATGTAATACTGGGCTCCTTACTCGGCTAAAAGAAGAAGGTATGAGAAGAAACTTGCATTTAAAAAAAGGAAAAAAGGGACTTGAGGAAAGCCTTGACCAGTTAATGAGAGTTTCTATTGAAAACTGAAAGTTAATGACAACACAAAGTTTCTTTGCTATTTAGGACAGATGTTTCTTAAAGAATGGATAAATCAATAAAGTTCATTTTCTATTGGCATCTGGAACCACAATTTTAATCTGTTGAAATGGCACAAAGACAAAGAACAAAATACAAATAAACACAAAAAGGTTTTCTGTAGAAAGGAGCACCTTTTAATTGGCTTTCACCCTCAGTTTATATTCAGCTCCCTAATGGGGAATAAACTCCCTCAGGAAGGTGACTTTTTGTTGGGTGCGTGCATGATGTTCATTTGTCTTGCATCTAAAAATTAGAACATAACAAGCTTCTAATCATCACCTGTTAATTCAAAACAAAAAGAATTCTTTTTTTTTTCCATTGAAAGCAGATTGTAGTAAAAAAAAAAAAGGGCAGCATTCTCCAAGGTCATATGCTGTTGGCAAAGCTCAAAAAAACCTTGTAGTCCAACTTGCTTATGTTCAGCTGTGTTTACTTAGACTTAACATGACAAAGTCTGCCTCTGATTATGCTGTGCAGTCATCTGCCCACAGATAAATAGGTATTACACAAACTTTTGGAGAGAATGACATTTGGCCTCCATAATTTTGGAATAATTTACTATGTACCTTCAACTTAAAACACCAAAATGATCCACAATATGTTTTTGGGAATGAAGCATAAATATTTCATTTTACAAAGGGAGCAGTCTCCATGACCTTTATGGATTTTAGGTGATTTACTAACAAAGTATGGTACTGGTTTGGAAGGTGTGGGGTAGCTCTGCAACAGGCAGTTTGAGGCAACATTTATTTCAGTCTTTTCAATAACCATCAAGATTTCAAGGAATTTCTGTAAACAAACTGTCACTTAAAGAAAATAACTTTCCATCATTTTTTGCAACAAGTCTCCAGAACAGAACATGCATATAAAAATAAGAGTTAACTAAATTATTTCCAGAGACTGCATCTTGGAGTAATGTTTACACTATTGGTAGAAAGCAAAAGCTCAATGTTTTACCACCATATCTTACAGTAAATGCAAAATTTTGCTTTTGGAGTAATGTAAACCATTTCCACAGCATACAGTCTGTTCCTGATTACCTAAGAATTGATTCTGACCCATCATATTTACTTTGCTTGCTGTTGTATTTACATAATAAAAGATACACAGACATTCCTCTCCAAACTAAGATTGTTTCAAAGGTGGAAGTACTTATTATATTCCCCAGCTATCAATCAATAAACCAATCAATCAACAGATCTTTACTGTATTTTGCTAACAGCTGGTAATACAGTAGTGAACGAGAGGGAGATGGTTCTGTCTTCTGAAAATTATCTAATGAGAAAAATGATAAATGGAACACGTGCTGTCACTTTCTGGGTTACCTAGTTTAATTTACATAATTATGAAGAGTTTTCCTCCACAGAAATGAATATATTTTCAACCCTGAGTCTTGTTTTATTATTGAATTAACTTAGGAATATAGCCCTTCATTTAGAATGTGGTCTGTCAAGGGAGCCATGAATATTCAGCTGTGCCAGCTCCCTTTACCAGTTCAGGACACATCTGTAAAAAGGTTAGTTTTGACTGATTCATTTAATACTTTCTAGTTTGACCTTTATTCTAATTTACTGAATTTGCTTTGATACACACTCTGTAAAGTGAAATAAGGTAAAGGATGGCACTGCTACTCTTCTAGCAACTGCCACTTACATTTAATAAGCAAAGATTTCCAAAAGCCTTTCCCTCTAAAGAACTGAATAGATCTATGTACCTTATGCCACATTCCCCCACTGTTTTCTTACTGACTTTGGGATTCACAAACAATGATTTTAGGAATACACACACACACACACACACACATTCATATATGCATATGTTTTCAAATGTGTATGCCTTTAAGGTTAGGAAACAAATCCATAACATGTGCTGGAGACTAGTGTCCTGCTCACACCAGTCTCTACAAGAGCATATATGTAGGCCTCATCAGCTTTATTTTTTTTAAGATTTTACTTAATTATTCAAGAAAGACACAGAGAGAGAGAGAGGCAAAGACATAGGCAGAGGGAGAAGCAGGCTCCATGCAGGCAGCCCGCTGCAGGACTTGATCCCAGGACTCCAGGATCACAACCTGAGCCGAAAGCAGATGTTCAACTGCTGAGCCACCCAGGCGTTCCAGGCCTCATCAGCTTTCAATGCAAAACTGCATCCACAATCATTCTAGAAAGGGCAGATTCCCCAGATTCGACGTGTAGTCAGAGAACTGAATCCAGGAAAATGAGGGAGTATGAAATTCTCTTCTGAAGCCCAGCCACATGACCAAGCCACTGATGGAACAGCAAGCCCAGTGAGGAAGGCTGCTGCTCTAGAGAGAAAGAAATTACTTTCACAGCTTGATACCTAGGTCCTATGATAGCTGCCTCAAAGAGGAAGGTAAATGATGTTAGAAAACATGGGGGATGTACAAATGACCACAGTTTAGTTTCCGAGCATGGGAGCTGTGGGGCCAGTTGATATATTAAAGTAATGAAAACCCTTTAAGTTATGCAGCCACTTGCTGGGGGATTTCTTATTAAGGAAAAGTAAATTTGCAAGTCTTATTAGATTGGACCAAGACATAACGCTGCACAAAAACTAGCACGAATTCCTTTTCATTTTAAAAAAGGAATTTGTAAGTCCTATATGTGCAAATTATCTGACATTCAGTCAGGGCTATCAGGCAGCAATATTATGTCTAAGAAAAGAATGGCAGACATCAGTATCTCCACACATGCAGTTTGCTCTCTAAAACACCGAATTTAACACAGAAGAAAATGTTAGTTAGCAGATCACTTGACGGGAATTAGTTTGCAGAAGATATGTAGTTGAATCAAACTTATATGGCTCTCTCAATGTTAACCAAAGTTGGAAGAAAAAAAAAAAGGAAAGCTTTCACAACCAAAAATCTTGAAAAATTTCCTATATTTTCTGGTTTCATTTTTCCCAGAACTGAAACACCACAAAATAACATCACCTCAGTGCACTCACTTCTAGCTCAGCCAGGAAGTGCTGAGGTACATAAACATTTTTTATTTCACTTTTTTACAAGAAGGTGACCAACATTTTCTTAGCCTTCCAAAAAGCTTCAGGTTTGGAATACATTTTGGTTAAATGTCAGCAAAGGAATTTGCTCATCGTTCAAAAAGCACTTTTTCTTTCCAACTTTGGAATATATGTAGAAACTGTGTTGTGAATGGAATTACCAAAAAGGCTTGGAGCCACAAAGGGAAATCTAGTTTTACAATTCCGAAAAGAGTTGTGTAGGGAAGCCTTCTGTATGGGAGGAAACAGAATGAACAAAGGACATTCATATAGCACAGCTTGTCAAGTGCTTTCACAACCATTAGCAACAGCTCTGGGAGGTAGGACATTTTCTCTCCCTCATTTAAAGATATGGAAATAAATCAGAGAAGTTAAATGATTTATCTAATGTTTTTCAGTTAATGGTAGAGAAAAAATATCTGAACCCAGATCTTCAAAGTCTAAGGCCATAACTAGAAGGCGCAGATTGAAAACCAAACGCCAGCATTGTGCATACTGGGAAAAAGCTAGAAGTCTTGCCAAGGTGTATCATCATCACTATTATTTAACACTGTATGTAGAGGTACAAGTCAATGCAATAAGCCAGGGAAAGAACTCATGGCAAAAATTTCAGCAGGAGGTAAAACCATCACTGTTTGCATGTAATATAACTGTATTGCTAGAAAACATAAGAAAGTCTACTAAAAGGCCTACAAAAATAATAAGCAAATTTATTGCGGTAGCAGAGTATAACAACATATGCAAATCAATGGCATTCTCATATAAAAAGCAACAACCAGTTAGAAACATGTGATGGAAGAAAGGACTCTACTTACAACAACAAAGCAGCAAAAAGATAAAATGCCTATGAACAAATTTAACAAGAAATATGCAAGACTTATTTAGAACATTTTAGAACCCTCCTAATGGCAGCAAAAGAAGCTATGGACAGACATATCAAGTTTTTGGATAAGATGATTCTACATCCTAAAAATATCGATTTTCTGTAATTAATTTGGAAATATAACACAATTCCAATAAAACTAACAAAATAGTTCTTTTTAGTAGACAGGTTGATCCTAAAATTAATATGGAAAAACAAGCAACAATAGCTAGAAAAACTGAAAAAGGAGAAATGAGAATAAACACAGCCATATATTAAACGTATTCTAAAGGCTCACTAATTAAAACAGTGTGGGACTTTCTAGTAAAAGAGTAAAAAAAAAAAGAAGTCAGTAGAGGAGAATAGAGAGATAAGATAGGCTCAGTTTAAAATGTGGTATTCCTGGGGATCCCTGGGTGGCTCAGCGATTTAGAGCCTGCCTTTGGCCCAGGGTGTGATCCTGGAGTCCCGGGATTGAGTCCCACGTCAGGCAACCTGCATGGAGCCTGCTTTTCTCTCTCTCTCTCTCTCTCTCTCTCTCGAATAAATAAAGAGAATCTTTAAAAAAAAAATAAAAATAAAATGTGGTATTCCCATCAGGGAAGAAGGAAAAAGACAAATGGATCAATAAGTGGTATTAGGATAACTAAGTAGCTGTATGGGAAAAAAATTGAGTAGTTTTTCACATTGTATGATACCATATGTCAAATTAAGATGCATTCCTAAAAGATTTAAGGTAAAAATTGAGACCCATAGAAATATTGGAAGAAAACTTGTGACACCCCCTTTAAAGCTGTGAAGGGAGGAAGTTCTATCACTTAAAATCTAGAAGCCATACAGAGACAGATTATTAAATATAATTACAGTTTTTTAAAGACTACATGAGGAAAAAATCAAAATGAAAATAAACATATGTAATTAATAGAGACAAAATATTTATTACTCACAAGTATCTCCCTACTCCATAAAGTGTTCTTCAAATTAATAAAACATTATCCACAAGAGAGTCCCATAGCAAAAAGAGTATGAATATATATACACACAGGGAGAATGAAATTTTGTGACTGTCTTATTTCACTTAAAAAAATGTCTTTAAGGTTCATTCATTTTGTAGTGTGTGTCAGAATTTCCTTCCTTCTTAAGGCTGAATACTCTTCCATTTTATGTATATGCCACATTTTCTTTATGCATTCATCTGTCAGCAGACACTTGAGCTGTTTTCACCTTTTGGCTATTATGAACAACACTTCTATGAATGTGGGTGTTACAAACATCTGCTTGAGTCCCTGTTTTCAGTTCTTTTGCATATATATATCCAGGAGTAAAATTGCTGGATCATATGGTAATTCTATTTCTGCTTTTCTGAGGAACTAGCATACTGTTTTCTATAGAGGCTGCACTTATTTTATATTCCTACCAGCAGTGCACAAGGGTTCCAATTTTTCCACATCCTTCCCAACACTTGATTTCTGTTTTGTCTTATTTATTTATTTATTATTTATTATTTATTTATTTATTTATCTTTTTTTTTTTTAAATAGTAGCCATCCAATGGGTGTGAAGCAGTATCTCATTATGGTTTTGACTTGCATTTCTCTAGTGACTAGTAATGTTGAGTGTCTTTTCATGTGTTTATTGGCCATTTGTGTATCTTCTATGGAGAAATGTCTATTTAACTCCTTAGCCCATTTTTTAATTGAGTTGTTTTTTGTGGAGTTGAATAGTCTTTTATATAAAATAAGGGAAATAATACTTTATATTCATATTTGCTTATAAATATTAAGGATTCTCTGTAAGGGTATATTAAAAGTTAAATATTTAAATAATGTACTTAGATGACATTCCTCTGTTACATATTTATAGTATCCTGTATTTCTTTGTAGTATTTGGCATACTGCTTCGTTCAATGCTTATCTCCCACAATATGCTGTCTGTCATGCTCATTGTTTTAGCTTTAATACATAGCAGAAAAGATCTCAAGGATTATTTGCTAACAGACTCACTAACTGATGAAGAGAGTAATTTATCACGTTAGAACATATTATGCTATTAGGATGCTAGACTGTTAGATTACAAAATAGTAGTCTTGTTGGAAAGCAGAAAGAAGGACCCAAGGGAGTTAAGCAGCAGGCTCGGGGCTGCATTATGATTTTTGTATGCTCTAGGGCCTTCTGTCTTTGCATACTCTTTCCTATATAAAAAAAGGTTAAAATTGTATTTTATGATTACATCAATAGGTAGATGTATATAATTCACATTTGTTATGTATTCATTACTATTATGTTCATTTTTCTTTTGATTTTAAAAGAAGTAAGATAGAAGTATTTCCATGGGTCCTAGCCATTGTGCTACTGTTTGGAAGTTAGCCCTTGGAGAGGTAACCAAGGAATAAGTAGTAGATGTGAGGTATTTCTTAAAGAAAGCAGGCCTATGATGCTGTGATGCTATGACCAAAGACTTAATCCTGGGGGACTGAGAGGCAATATGAACACATGTGAACCAAGTGTGCATGAAAAGAAGTAAAAGGAACATACAAATTCAACCATTTTGAGGCTTATCTTCTCTGCTTCTGCACCACTGTTCTCTGCCCTCTCTAACAACTTGCTACAGTAGTTGGCATCCATTGGCATTAAACAGGGGTTACTTCTGTGAAACTAAGTTTTGAATTTCAAGGACAATGAAAAATAAAACAACTTTCTTCTCACCCTACTCTAAAATGTTCTTCTAGTTAATTCACTTGAAATTTCAAGAGAAATTTATCTTTAAAAGAAACTAACTCTGCTTTTCTAAATGGAAACTTACAATCTATAAAAAATTGTCTTCTTTTGTTTGTTTGTTTTTTTTTTTGGTGAGCATAGTGAGATGAACATAGTGACTCCTGTTGTACATATACACACACACATTATGTTTTAGAGAGAGTGTGTACACAAGAGGGGGATGGGGCGGGGGAAGGGCAGGAGAGAGAGAGACTCCCAAGCAGACTCCACACCCAGAGTGGAGTCTTACAGGAGGCTTGACCTCATGACCCTGAGATCATGACCTGAGCTGAAATCAAGAGTCGGATGCTTAACAGACTGAGCCACCCAGGTGCCCCCAAAATGAATTATTGTAATAAAATATTTTCTTATCTCAATATGGTCCAAAATATTACCATTTTAACATCTAATCAATATAAAAATTGATGATATATTTTCTGTGTTGTTTTCCTCCACATATTTAAACATATCTCAGTTTAGACTAGTCATATTTTAAGTGTTCAGTGGCCTCATGAGACTAGAGGCTAATATATTGGACTGCACAGTTCTAAGTGACTCTAGATAAAATGCACACATGAACCACTCTATGACCCATCTCTTAATTCTCATAGTGAGATAATGAATCCTGAGGAATCTCTGAAATACTGAAAATGTCCATAGTTTCCCACAGCATTCCTGTGAAAGCAGAGATTTCTAGAGTTATCCTACAATGAAAAAGTTGAAGATAAGACAGGGCTTGACTGTAGCATGTATTTTGCTTTCCATTCTTGATCCCTGGTTAAAGAAACCTCTTATTCACTACTAATTGGTCATGATGACCATTTCCTTTTACCACATCATCTTCAGTTTCTGTATTAGCACAAGGAGAAAAGATTCCTTGCTGTTGCTGACTTCATGCACACTCTTTCCCCCTTAAGAGTACTTTTTAATCTTTTTTTATGGGATAGTGGGAGAAGACTGAACGAGGCTTATAACAGGCTTATACATAAGCCCCACAGTACTCAATAAATAAAGAATACCAGTTTAAAGACTCACCCCACACTACTCAACATGGAATCCACAAATTCCTTCAAGAGTCTCTTCAGGCCTAATTTGTCAGTAATTCCTGGTATTTAAAAATTCTCTGGTCCTTTAGCATACAGACCCTGATCTGGAAATAAGAGTCATTCCCTTATCCTATTATGATTTTCTTGTCTTCTTAGCTCTCTCCTTTCTCAGTCCAATGAACTTTTCAAATGTTCTTTTCCCACATCACTATGAAATATTTTTTGGATGTTTCTCTTCTAGTTTTTCTTTCCTATTACACATTTATTCGGTCTTTCAATTTCTGACATCATTATTTCTTATAATCACCACTATACTTTCTATTTTTCTAGATGATTCTCTCTCAAAATCAGATTCTCTAGCTCTTTATCAAGATAGAGCTATCCGACCTATAGTCAAGTATTAAAACAGCCCTTCCATCCCAGGAAAGAAATTTATATATAATTTACCTCAAGTACCCAAGTTTAAATGACCAGTGGTTAAGATAGAGGTGAATGAAATGATTTTTGATTCTGGCTGAGTCTTTCAATGGTGGCAGAAAGCACTTGAAGAGAAGTGTCTAATTGTGATGAGCTGGCTAAAGAAGGTAAAATGTGTCTAATGTTGCTCCTTTGTTTTTTTTTAAGATTTTATTTATTTATTCATGAGAGACACACACAGAGAGAGATAGAGGTAGAGACACAGGCAGAGGAGAAGCAGGCCCCATGTAGGGAGCCTGATGTGGGACTCCATCCTGGAACTCCAGGACCATGCCCTGGGCCAAAGGCAGGAGCTAAATCGCTGAGCCACCCAGAGATCCCAATGTTGCTCCTTTGATTTAACATCCTCCCAGCTTTTCTCTCGTTAATAAATCAGAGAGTAAGCCAAGGATTGGGGATCACAGAAGGTACTCCAGTGCTAGAAGAAAGCATGGTCAGGGCCTAACTTCCACTTTGAAGATGTCTACCTCTTCAACACAACCTCAGAACTCTAGGGGTTATAATGACATTTCTGGCTTATCCCTAACTCCATACCTCTGCCAGTTTCTCAACATATGTGTTTACTGGTGATATTTCTAAGTCATATCATGGGACTAGATGGGAAGCTTCTCTCAGAAATATGATAAACTATAGCCCAATAATATCACTGCTTTGAAATAAGATAAAAATCTTTTTGTCCTGCACAATCACATGTAAGAACAAAACTATTCATGCTAGAATACCCTAAAAATGGAAATAGAATGAAAGCAGCAGTGCTTTGAAATCACAGACCATCACCAAGGAGAGGACCATCATGGGGAAAAAAGAATGTGTCTCTTAGAATAACATAGTTTCAAATTTAAAACAAATGGAAGAAATGATCTAATTATCTAATTGACTCCTTTCCTAAAATCACTATCCACTTTTTAATACCAATTTCTATTCCTCTATCATGTTATTCACTTTTCCTGATAATGCATGTATCATTTTCTTAATAGAGCACGAACATAAAACAAAGTATTTTCTGGTGGATTTGTTTTCTTTTTTCCCAGAAGCTTCAAAGCCACCCTCAGTTTCCAAACTGGCCAGGAAGATGGAATGGACAAGTCCATTAGTATGGGCTTCTGAGCCCAGAGATGACCTCTACACTAACTGTCCTGACCTGGATTCAACTCTGCAGAGGTTATGAGAGCACCCTGCCTAACCATCAACTCTGCTTCAAAGAGGAACCCCAAATAAGTCCTAAACTCATAGTCCCAAGAACACTAGAAACTCCAGAACTATCTCCAAATGGGGTTCCAAACCTAGGTGGAATGATGGTTGGGTTTTAGGGAATCCTTGAAATCTTTAAAATTATAAACACGTATAACTAAAGAAAATAAGTTCCCATTTAACATCACAAATACCTTATAAAGAAAGTGAAAGTAATAAACCATGAGGCCCCTTAGGTTTGTTTAGCATCTTGGGGGGCAGGTTAAGTATGCAAAGGTAGGCCTGGAACAGAGTTTGCAAGCTGATGCTGGAGAAAGCTGGATTCTACTACACTGAGTGAAAAGAACTTGGAGATTTCGAGACAATTAGGAAACTAGCGGGTGAATAGGAGAGGGTGGAAGGCAGAAACTTGAACTAGTGAGATGCTGTGAGGCTGGGGGACCACATCAAGCATAGCAGGAAGAGTCCCATGTGGAATGTCTAAAGGACACTTAAGAACAGGGAAAAATAGTGCTGCACATGAAACTATGTGAACTGCTATAATATAAGGCTCTCCTCCGTTCTCTCCAAATTTTCCATAGTCTACTACATTTCTGCATCTTCTGAGTGGAAGGACATGCTGGCATTTGAGGAATAAAGTACATTTCATATCTGAATCTTTGTGATGCAGAACAGGGACAACATATGTGAGATGGCAGTGCAACCCAAAGGTTGAATGTAGCATGGAAAGTACATAGTGACATATGCTTTGAAGACAGAACCCTCAGGCATAGTCAGAAATCCTCAGAAGGAAGGGCACCTGGGTGGCTCAGTGCTTGAGCGCCTACCTTTGGCTCGGGGCATGATCCCAGGGTCTGGGATTGAGTCCCACATCGGGCTATCCGCAGGGAACCTGCTTTTCCTTCTGCCTATGTCTCTGCCTCTGTGCCTCTCTTGAATAAATAAATAAAATCTAAATAAATAAATAAATAAATAAATAAATAAATAAATAAATAAATTCCTCAGAAGGGCCTGACATTCCACAGCATGAATAAAGTGTCCAAGAGAATCCTATTTAGATTTAAGGAATCAAAGATACTCCTTCTACCATCTGGGTTACACTGAAGTGTCAGGTAAGGAGAATGGATGCACATTCCTCTGGACAAGGATCCAAAGCTTTCTATCCAGTTTTCAAAGCAGCCCATATACAAAAGGAGGAACAGCTCTAAATAAACTAAGAGTCACTGTTTGGGAGACTTCTACTCCATGAATGATTTTTTTTTATTTTGAATATACTTAACTAGAATGGAAAACACCGTAAAATCAAGTGGAAAAAGCCTGAACGAGGAGCTGAGAGACTCAACTTCTCTTTCTGGCTCTGTCATTAAGTAGCTGTGCACCAGTGGGTCACTCCTTCCCACCCTGCAAGAAAGCAGGGATAATTATCCTTATTTTTACGTCATAGAGTTATAATGACGATCAAATAAAATAACAGATGTTCATGTACTTTCTAAAGTACATAGAGCAACACAATGTATTAATAGATCTAATCTGGCATTAGATTTGCTAACCTAATACCAGAATAGTAAGTACAAAAAATGACTTTAGTAAAAATATTTTTACAATTCAATCATGGATATTATACCCTTTTCTTGC
Organism: Canis lupus dingo; assembly: GCF_003254725.2. NCBI lineage: Eukaryota > Metazoa > Chordata > Mammalia > Carnivora > Canidae > Canis > Canis lupus. The sequence goes on along the minus strand of NC_064244.1, from coordinate 5,070,798 downwards.
CATAATAAACAATGGCATTCTGCTTTAAAGGATATTTTTATCGTTCATCCAACTTTCGGAGTCTCACTGTGTTCTAGCCTCACTTTACAACTTCTATTTTGTGACTTTTCCTACCTACTGCCTTGTTCCTCTACAGGCAAGCACATCATACTTATGCAAAGGGAAAAGAGGCTTTGCTTGCTGCTTCTACACATGGCAATGGACATGACATTTGATCTTAACATAGGGATTAAGTCATTCATGAGTAGAGCCCAAAGAGAAGAACAGCTCCAAAAAAACAACTAGCCTTGCTGGTACTACAACATCCAGAAATTCAGAGTTGCTTCTGGTACAGTTACAATTTGTAGTCTGTCTGGCACTGAGAAATCCAACTGCAGTCTCTGTGGTTTAAATAAAATGTATCTACAGCAGCTTGGAGCCATGTTTTAAAATTTTCCATGTTATTTTAGTTCAAGGACAAGCTTTCAAAATTAAAAGAAAACTTTGGCTTTAATTATAGATTAAAAATGAGGGTTTTTTTTTAAAGGAATGCTATTGTGTCCAACTTTTGGAGAGAGCATTCAAAATAAAAAAAAAATTCTTCCCCTAAAGTAACAATCTTCATTAATATAGGAAGATCAAAAACTGAGAGCATACACTCACACATAAAGACAACATTTTTGTGGCTTTAAAACTATGATAGTCACAGTTCATCTACTCAGTATGATATTTTCCAGTAATTTCAGTTACATTTTACAATCAGGATGCAATACTTTAATAGGCATTACTGCTGACACAATGACAGGACTAATAAAAGGCAGTTGATATTTTTGTTTAACCTCAAATGTAAGAAAAACCTAATATCTTAGAATATAAACTTAGGAAACATAGAAGTTGAGTTATATCCTTCATATAACCAAAGGATTCAATGCAGGAATATTTGAAGTCATCAAGTCTCTACACTGTCTTTAAAATTTGATTCAATTTAAATCTAATGTTTGTGGAATGTATCTATTCTGCAATTCAAGGCACAGCTGTATTTTCTGTGGATTTCTATAGAGTGGCTTGAAGTAGAAGCCTGAAGTCAAATTTACCAGCAGAGGCTGTAAGTGAAGCCTTAGACCCCAGACTCTAGACAAGTGCCAGCTCCTCTCCTGCCCTCAGTGCTCTGGGGCCACTCAGGATGCTACAGGAAAGAATCTGACTTCTTTTCTCAACAGATTTGCTGCCCCCTCCAAGGGAAAAGCTCCCCCTAATAAAGGGCCCCATCACCCTTGTTCTATATGATTGCTTTATCTACTTTCTCCACAGCTTGGGCTCCACAGCTCTCAGGAAAATTGCTTTGGGCAGATGTTTGCTTCCCTATGGCCATTGTTATGTCCCTGGATCCCTTCTCCTTTCTACAGAGATGCTCTGTACTTCCTCCTGGAAGTCTATGGCCTGTGTGCCATTGCCTGTCCTACAGAGAAAGCTCTGTCCTAATTTGTCCTAATGGCATCATCTCCAGCCTTAAATACTCATTCATACTGGGACTCTGAAAAAACTTGCATTACTACAAAGGAAGTGATGAAATAAATTCTGGACTGAAGGTTGTAATCAAAGATGAAGGAGTGACAAGGCTGATAATAATCTTCTGGAATGGAGAAATGATTAGGATGGCCCAGAGGAGTGAAGGGGGCTCCTTTGATACTCTCTCACACATTCAATCATTTAGAGACCTGCACGTTCTGCTTTCAAAATACTGTGTGGGAAATGGGGATGATAGGTGGTACTTACCTCACAGGGTCGTTATGAAGATTAAGTAAGAAAATGACTGGCACTTGGTAAACAGTGCTCAATAATTACCAGCTACTATTATTGTCATTATTATGCCTAAACTATTTTGACCATGCTGTTTTCCATCACCTCACAGACATCAGCTGTCCTAAAATAAAGTCCTGCAATTTTTAATGGCGATTCATTTACTATAGAAGACAGAAGGGGTAGACAGAGTACCTACTATGATTGGTGGGAGGCTGAGCACAGAGCAAGGACATAGGCTCCTTAGGAGCCAGGAGGTAGAATAAATCTTGGAAAATGAGGTGGGGGGATCTCTCAAGATATTACCATCTGTGTAACTTTCCCTAGGTTTGGGGAAAAGTAAAAAAAAAAGGGGGTCCAGAGCAAGGCTTTAGAGTCAAACAGATCTGAGCTTGAATTCTAGCTCTGCAACATCACAGCTTATGTGGACAAATTTTATATAACTGTTCTTTCATTGTCAAAGTAAGGATAGTAAGACATATATCACAGAGTTATTGTGGGGTTAAATAAAATAGCACATGAGGGTAAAGCACAGTGCAAGGCACATAGTAAGCACTCAATAAATGGCAACTGTTGTTACCATGTGCAGTAGATGTTCACCATCACACTGGGAACCATTTAGGAATCTACCTTAGAAATACATTGTCAGGGATCCCTGGGTGGCGCAGCGGCTTGGCGCCTGCCTTTGGCCCAGGGTGCGAGCCTGGAGACCTGGGATCGAATCCCACATCGGGCTCCCGGTGCATGGAGCCTGCTTCTCCCTCTGCCTATGTCTCTGCCTCTCTCTCTTTCTCTCTCTGTGACTATCATAAATAAATAAAAATTAAAAAAAAAAAGAAATACATTGTCAGTTGTCTGATGGTTGCATGTTTGTTAAAATGCCAGCTTCAGGGCAGCTGGATGGCTGTGGTCAGTTGGTTGAATGTCTGACTTTTGGTTTTGGCTCAGGTCATGATCTTAGGGTTGTGAGACTGAGCCCTACATTGGGTTCCACACTCAGAGTAGAGTCTGTATGGGATTCTCCTCCTCTCTCTCTCCCCTTCTGCCCTCCCCTTACTCACACTCTTTCTCTCTTTCTCTCTCAAAATAAATAAATAAAATCTTTAAGAAACAGCCTCATGTTATGAGCTAACATTATGATATTATTATGATAAATATATGTATCATTAAGGAAAGCAAGACTAATCAAATATATAAAGAGAATACATAATGTGCAATTTTTGTACTCATATGTAACTAATTATGTAAATGTCAACTAATTTATTTAGACAAGATTTGATTTCACAAAACCTATCCATAGCAAAGCAGTATACTTTTCATACTTTATAATTAAAAGATCACACTAATTATAATGCTTATTGTCTAAACTTTTGAGATCGAATGGGCAAAACCTTACTTAAATACCTCTAAGTGATCTCTTCTGGGATAGGCAATATTTTGCCCCTGTGACTTTTTCCCCAGTGTCACATCTGTGAATCTGTTATGTTCCATATTAAAAGTGGCACTGCAGAGGTAATTAAGATTACCAATTAGCTGACCCTAAACTGTGGAGATTATTCTGGATTATCTGAGTGGGTGCAATTTAATCACACATGCCCTTATACTCAGAGCTTTATTCTGTGGGGATACAGGACAGAAAGATTAAGTGTCAGAGGGGAGCAATGTGCTGTTGCTGGTTTGAAAATGCGGAGAACCAGTGAGGGGATCAGGCAACTTTGGTAAGCTGAGAGGCAAAGAAGTGGGGTCCTCAGTCTTACAATCACAAGGAAATTATTTATGCCAATAGTTTAGACAAACTTATGAGTGTGATCTTTCCCAGCGCCCCCAGATAAGAGCCCAGTGTGACTGACACCTTGATGTCAACGTAGTGAGACTATGAGTAGAGAATCCAGTCATGAATGCCAGACTTCTGGCTTATAAAACTCAGAGGTAATAAATGGTATTAAGTTGCTGTTGGTGGTAATTTGTTATGTACCGATATAAAGGCAATACATAGGAGTAACAACTATTCTGCACTTTATAACCACAGTTGTCCCTTTCAAATCCGTCATGGTTAAGTATTAAAAAATACTCCTTTTCTGTCTGTGGCATATGAGCTGTCTGTTCCTAGCAATGTATGTTCCATGATCTCAAGCTGGCTTTCCAGCATTTCTTTCTTCTTCTTCATTTCAAAGCCTTCATTTAATATTTTCTTAGAATAAGTGCTTGGATATATTGCTGCCCATTAGCATCTCCCACAGAGGGTATGCAGGTTTGTTGGAAAAGAAAGCCCTTCAAATCCCTATATTCCAGGAAAAAAAAAAAAACCCTTGTGAAGGGATTTGCTGCAATGTCCGGCTAAAAATTAGCTCTGATATTTACTGTTTATTCTTTTTGCCCAACAGCATATCAACCAGTGATAATATGTAAAGCCCTTGACCTCATCGAAATGATTCTAGTGCTTCAAAGGATATACCAAAGCATTTGCTATATAATCCAGAGAAAGACCCACCCCATAGAGCAGATATTGCCTAACATCATGACAATAAAGTCATCACAAGCAAAAGACTCTGGAAATGTTAGGTCCAAATAAAAGAGGGTGCTACTCTAGGAAAGACATTAGGAACAGTGGCCTATTTTAAATTAATTACTGTATAAATAGCACAGTCTCCACATGTTGACAGCTGGACAATCAAGAATATCCCTGAGGGAAGAAAGAAAACTCATAGAAAAGTATTCTGTGGTCAGTCTACCACTGCCCAGAGACATGAGAATGTGGTGAAATATTCAGTCAGCTTAGCCACAGTCGAACAAACTGAGGAAGAATCTGGATAGCAGAGCCCTAAATAAAGATCATGCATTTTACTCTTTAATAAAAAGAGAGAGAGAGAGAGACTGGAGAAGGGGATTGAAGGAGGAGGGGAAGGTAGGGAAGGAAGGAAGAAAGGAAAAGAAAGAAATTAGAGAAAGTCAAGATATTCTGACATTTTCAAAATAAATCAAATATGTAAATTTTAATATGCAGCTCTTTAATATGATATTTTTGAAATATGATAACAGTTTCTCTCCCATGGCATCTCTTTACTTTGATATATAACTTTAATCAGCTATATTTATAGCAATAGCTAAAAATTATTAAGTAATCCAAGTACAAAAGAGTAAAAAAAAAAAACCTAACAATCTGAAGTATATGATTATTCAATGCTCCATTAATCGATTTGCTTGACGGAATGATTGGGGAAAAGGAATGGAATTCTTAGCCACTTTTTTTTACTTAAAAATTCCCAACAGTACTCACTCACAAAGAACTTAGGTTTTCCACTGGAAGGGTGAAAAGAAAAGTTAGTTCTAGCAAGTCCTGCCACATGCTCAACTAGAGGGTAAAATAGTATCCATTCAGATTTGAAATGGATACTATCACATTTCAAAAAAAATCACATTTCAAAAGTGTAGCATTTATTAGGTCTATGACTACCAACTACTACAATATCATGTCATAATTACAAGTATTTTTTATTTAAATTATATTTACCTTTTTATTTCAAGCACTGAAGTTTGGAAAGTCTTATCATCATAATGTGTCATGTTTATGTACATGAAACCCAGCAAGATTTTTCCAGGAGTTCCCATGTTCCATTCTGTATGAAATTACTCTTTATTTATTATTCCTTTGATATTCAAAATCTATACATAATTCTGAATGTGTGTAAATTCCCACTAAAAACTATCAGCAACAAACATCTTTGAGAAAAACATTTACTGACAACAGTCTATATTACAGAGTTCCCTTTAAGATGGTGCACTGAAGAAGCTTTACTTATGTCTCTCAAAATCCCATTAAAATTATGGGATGTAAATTTAAAAACAAGTGCCTAGCAATGCTTGAAAACAATAAATGGCACCACCATCAAATCAGAAAAATTGAGAAATTCACAAAAGATGAAATGCAGACTAAATTGATGAGGAAATCTACACAGAGAACTACAACTCAAAACAAGTGGCAGAGTGTGGTAGAGTGTGAGCTGCTTTTCCCAACAGGGCACAGAAGACACTACAAGCCAGGAATTTATAGAGAACAAAGTGGGCCATGGGAAGAATCATGAAGGTTACCAGTTATAGAACAGACATCAGAAGAGCTAGCCCATGCTTTTCCTTGCTGAGTCTGTAGAGCACCTCTAGATTACCTGAATCCAGGACACAGTTTCTACAAATGTTCTTTAAACAAGTTAGGGGACCTAGCAAAGATGACTCCTAGCAAAGGCATAAAGGCCATTAAGAGATGCAGAGTAGAGATTCAGATAACTTCTGATCTCTACAGGGGTTATGACTGCTATGAAAAAGGAGTGATAAGAAAAAAAATGATGTTCTTAGAAAATAAAAAACAAGACACCAAAATTAAAAGAAGTAGAAAGGCTGACCAATAGAATGGATGGGGCAAAGCTGATGACCAAATGAGTGATCTGGAAGATAAAGCAGAGATAATTGTTCATGATATGGAGGGAAAGATGAAGAGCATGTGAGAGAAAGTAGAGAACCAAGGGATCCCAGGCCAAGATGATTTCATAGATGAACTCTTTCCAATCCTCAAGATATACAGAAAAACTAATCCTTACGTTGTTTAAACTTTTCCAGAGTAGGAAAAGATGAAGTATTTTCTAGCTCATTCCACAAGCCTGATATACCTCTAATATCAAAATTGTGCAAGGAGAGTGTTAGAACAAAAGAAAATTATAGATAAAGCTCACTTGAGAATTTTGATATAAAATGATTAAATAAGGGCAGCCCTGGTGGCTCAGCGGTTTAGCGCTGCCATCGGCCTAGGGTGTGATTCTGGAGTCCCAGTTTCAAGTCCCACATCGGGCTCCCTGCATGGAGCCTGCTTCTCCCTCTGCCTGTGTCTCTGCCTCTCTCTGTCTCTCAGGAATAAATAAATAAAATCTAAAAAAAAAAAAGAAAAAGAATTCAAGGAGGTTAAACCCTAAGAAACTTACTCTACACAAACAGATTAAAAGAGGACAGTCAAATGGTATTAAAAATTGTGGAATTAGCATCTGATCATTATAATAACCTATTTAGTTATGTGTACATTTTGGGAGTGGGGAGAATCTCTTATTAAATAATCTAGGAATGGAAAGAGAATCCCTTACATTGACAAAGTGATGACATCAGAAATTTTCTGCAAACGTTATACTTAACAGTAAAATATAAGAAAAATTCCCTTTGATGCCTGCCATCACTACTATTATCCAACATTGTTTTGGAAAATTTGGTCAATGGAATGTAATAACTGGAGGGAGGGAATAAGGGCAAGAGAGAAAAGAGCAGAATAAGTACATAAAGCTGTTACTATTTGAAAGTTGGATGTTTATTCATCCTCTGACAATCAGGTAAAAGAAAATATAAGATGGTATAAGAAAAATACACAAACCTCAACAGATTTCCTATTATATATCAGTGATAAATATGATAATATGTAATAGATTGGAATTCATCCACAATGGAAACAATAAAAATGAAAAAATAAAACATCTAATAATTTAATGAGAAGTATGTAAACCTTATGTAAAGAAAACTATAAAAATTTATTGAATATCCTGAAAAATAATCAGCATAAATGGAAAGACTGAGTGGAAAGATGATATAATAAGGATAGAGATATTCCCCAAATTACTATATAAATTCAATGCAATCCCAGATGAATTTCCAATGAAATTTTTTAAATGAAACTTGTCAATCTTATCCAAAGTTCAACTGGAAAAGAAAATCTTAAGTGCCTTGATGAGAGTATTTTGAAAACACGGACAGCAGACATTCCCTGCCATATGTCAAAATGCACAATAAGGCTCCAGTCACAAAAACAGTGTGCTACTGACGTAGAAGTATTTTAAAAGTTTGGTGGAATACATTAGAGTCTAGAAATAGACACATTAAAAGGAAGGTAAGGTATAATAAAGGTAGCATTTCAAATATGTAAGGAAATGTGGAAGTACTCAGTAAGTTGTGTTGGGACAAATGGAGTTGAGGAAAAAACAGAAATCAGATCACTACTTCATATAATTTACAAAAAAGTTTAGGTAGATAAATGTACAATTTATCTTTATCTTTTTATATACTTGTACAATGTACAAGTATATAAATGTACAATTAAAATAATAAAAGTTTGTTTTTATGTTTTTTTGGGATAGGTCTACCTAAAAATGACACAAGACATAAAGAACACACTGACATATTTAATCATAAGCCCTCTCCACTCTTGGCATCCTAACCTACCCTTAAGGTACAAAACCCTCCCTGGGCAAGGTCCTTTCCTACTACCATGGGGGCTCCTGTGGCCAAGCTCCCTGAAGCTCCTTTGAAATGTTCCTGAGCTCAGAGTCCAAATTTGTAGTGATAAAATGGTATGCACTTAACTATGACTTTGTCAACTGTAGCCTTCTTTTTCTCCCTCTACTTTTTCGCAGAATCTCAGATTTTCAAAGGTATAAAATACTTATGCATCCCCATTTTACAAGTGAAGGAAAACCAAGGCCCTGGTTAATAAAAGAACTTGCCTTGGAACACATACCTAGCTGCTAGCAGTTCAGCTGAATATGGAGCTCCTGGTTTCAAAGGCAATTGGTTTCTGCTCTTTCCACATTATAACTTCCTGTGGCCTAATCTACAAGTGGCTAATTTTCAGGTCAGGTATGGAGGCTTACTACAGAGAAAATTTGAACCCAATAAAGTCATTTTTCAAACCACATATGAAACAGTAGGAATTTAACTATAGTCAAAATACAGATTAAACTTGTATTGTTTCCAGAGTCCCTACTCATTTATACTATAATTTTAGTTAAAGTACCTGAGAGACAGGATGAGATCAAATAGAACATAGATCATTTGCCTTTGTCTTTTTGTTCTGAGCTTCCTATTAGCATTTCACTGAGTGTGTATGTCAGAGGGTGGGAATTAGGAATGGTATTTAGGGGTTGGTAATATGTCATGAAATCATAACGTTGAGATTTTTTATATTTTCCTAATGAGAGGAAAGTTATTGTAACTATAAACTAAATTTTACTGCTTCAATCATAGTAACCATGAAATAGTCCTCAAACACCTTTCAAGATAGTTGAAAATTACTATTCCAGATGATTTATGTTTGTACTTTTTAAAGCACATTTTAAGAAAAAATATAAATAAAAAACCTCCTGAAGGAAAAAAGAACACAGGTTAGATAAACCAGAGGCCCCATGGGTTATGAGTAAATCTGAACTGGTGCCATTTTTCTGGAAAGGTCTAAAGTAAAGGAACCCAGGAGACACAATAAAAACTAAGACAAGACCAACTGCACTACTGACAAGGTTGTGAAAAAATTCCTTGATCCAACTGGATAGATTTAGCAGCTCAGAAAGAATTGAGGAGTGGGGGGGAACACCAAGAGAGATAAAATGAAGTCAAGACAATGATAAAAGAAAATGCAAAACAATGGCAGTCAACCTCAGTTGCAAACTAGCAAAAGCTATGTGGGTTCTCAAGCAGCCACAATATTATAACCATCTAGTTTTGTGCTCAGGCGAAGACATCACACCAAAGGCACTTGGCACCAAATAACTTCTGGCCAGGGATTTTACATTTAGAAATGTAAGACCCAGTAACATTTAAGGAATTCCCCCTCTTGCCAGATAGCCATCCTCTTGCCCTGAAGCCATGTGACAAATGATCCTGAATACCACGTTGCCTTTTATGCATCTGTTGTCTAAATCAGTGTAGAAACTGGAAGGAGAGACTGAATTCTGGCCCTTAGCAAAAGGCTACATTTTAGTGTCATAATGACAGTCTTGGCAGAACAGGGCATTCTTACTTGAAATGTCTCTGCCATACTAAGAGCTTTGTCCACCATAACCTGAACCTGGCTTGATCGAAGGGACTATCAGTTCTAAATTTTAAATACACAATCAACTATGTGAAAATTTAAAAGAAGCAAACTGTTTCTTGGAAATCTCACTTCATGAATGATTGTCTCTGACTACTTTTTAGCACTTGAAAAGGTTTCATTTTCATTTGTGTTGTTTTCTGTTTTTATATCACCAAAATATTTCTCTCAAAATCACCACTGAAAACTTTTTTTTTGTTCTTTTTATTTAATGACACTTGATCAAAGGCAAAATTGCTTTTGTGTACTCTGTGTGTGTGTGTGTGTGTGTAGTGTAGTGTATAATGGCACCAAAAAGGGAATACATTCTTTCTGTCAAAGATGTTCATCTTGGTCACTGTATCAAAGATGCTCTAAAGCACTGAAGCCGGTAGGCAAGAAACTGTTTTTAATCCTCTCTGAAGTGCAGGATGGCAAGAGAGACACAACATGCACTTGAGAGCATCCTGGCCACAGTGCCATCACTTCAGGGTTGCCCAAATCTGTGAGTATTTTCATAGCTTGCTTTTCAGACTGGAAAGATCTAAAATTGTTGGAAATAGATGAGCAATGTTGTGCTTAAACCTGAGACTAGTCTATCTTCCCCAAACCATTTTCAATTTGGGTTGTTATTATCACTCAAGTTTTTTTCTGGCCACTATCAGGTAAGGATTCAAGGTCTCCAGTGTCCACACAAGGCAGAAGGAAGATACCACTGGTCATTTTGAAAAGCCACTTTGTTTTCCTAACTACATCCAATTTCTTTCACCACTATGACTACACACACATGCAGACACACACACACAAACCAGCAGTATTAAGTTTCAGGCGTTTTCTGCAAACTATTCATATTTCCCTTAGTAACCAAAGGATGACCCCTAGGTAACGATGCCTATTACGGCCTGCAGTCCATAAACATATGTAAAGATCTTTCCACTGCAGCCATTAAAATAGAGAACGTTTTTTAAATGAACATATACCCTGCCTAAGTTCTCAAAAGTTCAACAAAAAATGACTTAAGTATTTACTTTTATTTAAAAGTAAAAGTCAATTAAGTACCTGAAATTGCCCAAAGCAATCAGACTTATTGTACCAAGGATCTGGATCATATCTCCAAACAACTAAGCAACTCATCCAAAAACACTAACAATTTCAATGCCTAGAATAGAGCCTAAAACAATTTTCTAACCTGCAAATTCAAGAATTGAACTAGAGGAGCCATTAAAGTTCACTCTTGGATTTATAAAAATATCCTTGACTATTTCCTTCTTTAGTACAGTGAAAATGAGAGAAATTGGGTAACAAAGTTGTTAAAGAAGAAAAGGAGAAAAGGGGCATTATGCAATTGTATTTTAAACGGCCTTCCTTGACCTAAACTGAAAACTAAGAGAAAAATTCAAAATTTGTAAAAGAACCATTTCTTTTGTGAGTGAACAAAATTGTTACTTTGTTGCTTCCTCAAAACTCACAACTATAAATGATATAATTTCTAATAGAAAACAAGAACAGGAGTTTCCAAAATTTAAAAGTACCAAAATTCTGGTCTGGAAGAAAACACGTATTTATTCTGAGTAAAAATTCTGTTACATCAAGACACATTTTGACATAGAAAAATACCTGTTTAATTTTAGAAACAAAGTAGGGAGGCAGAAGGGAAAAACTAACTGCAGTTAACCAAAAAAGAAAGAAAGAAAAGAAACCACTTCCATATTCATTAAATAGAATGTCTTGTTATTTTCACAGACAGTAAAAACTTTTTGACATCCTTTTTAGTCCCAGACTGGAGAAGTGTCAATGGATCTTATTTGGTCTCTTCTTCAGTGTGTAGAGTTTACAAACCTAACCAAATTTAGAATTAGTGGGAGTTATGCACTTATGTTCCTTATACATAAGAGAAGGAAAAAAGGCCCTTTTATGCCAGCTTTGAGCTGGGCTTGAATTTTTATGACTTATTTAGAAGCCCTAGGGAATGAAAAAAAAAGTTTCTTAATGGAAATACTGACACAGTCTTAAATATAGTGACATGAACAAGCACTTCTATGAAACAGCACCAGAATGTGACTGACCACTCCAGCAAGTTTGAAGTGAAGACAGTTGCAGACAATTGATGATAACTGACTGAATGACATTAGGAAAGTAATGGCAAGCTAGAAAAATCAAAATTTCCGGTTGGTAAACTTGTTTTTAATAGGAAAATATGTAAAATGTATGGGATCTTTACTCCAGTAAATGGAGGAAAAAGAAAATGTAAAATTTTTGCATAGATTTTCTTCAATTGTTACCGAATTAAAAGTAGTCATTCTTAAAAAGTCAAAGCTGTCATATCAATCCTGAGAGATGTAGCGAAGAGTTTAAATCAGTGGATCTAAATCTTGGTTTCTCAGATCTTACAAGGCTATGTACTAGATAGAGATACACAACAAATACTTGTTTTTTGTCTACCTGTTACACTTTTCATTCTTTGGTGGATTTCTAAAAATTAGCTAGTCTTTTCCATTTATCATCATATTTTCCAGAAAGTCACTTATTTACTTGAAAATTGGGTTAGTTTCATTTTATACTTTCTAAATTACTATGTTGAATCTCTTAAACCTCTCAAAGTTTTCAGCTACATTTTGTTTAGCATTTTCCTCTGGCTTTAACTTTTTTTCACAATTGCCTCTTTTTAAAAAAGCTGTTTAAACTTATTCAAGATCATTTTTTTTCTCTTATCATGTTCAGGGACACAGATCAACATGTATATGTGTACATTAAAATGTCCTTTATAGTTTGGAAGGCAAACAGACCAGATCATTAAAACACTAACTCATTTAAGAAACAGTTACGGGGCAAATATGGGAAAGACACTGTATGAAGTGCTAAGGGGGCTATAAAATGTATAAAACACCACTTCAGGACCCCAGAGAACTTTTAAACACATAAGGCAGTGAGTATCAGCACAAAAGAGAGACAGAATACCGCTGTCTTTCAGAAAAACAGTGTGTCTAACCTTCCCACAAATGTGTATTAGTGTTGCTATCATACTTAGGTATCGGATAGAAGAAATGTAATATTTGTTACAATGTAAAATGTTCCCACAAATGTGATTTAGTGTTGCTATCATACTTAGGTATCAGATAGAAGAAATGTAATGTTTGTTACATTGTAAAATGTAAAAGGAATGCAAAACGTACATTTTTAACAATGTAAAAGGACAGAAAACATTAGGACTAAACATAGTTCTAAAAAATGTGTATATTTTCTAAACCAAACTGCCATAGACTTCCGATTTGTTTGCAAGCCATATGGTATAGGGGCTTTAGGTCTCAGTATTTACATTTACGGTTTTTCAGACTCTCATGTAATACCAAAGAACAAAGAAAAGTGAAGGAAAAGTTACCCCTGAAGAAATCAGAAGAAATCAGAAAACTGCTCATGCCAATAGTTGTTCTTTTTTTTTAAATTTTTGTTTGCCATTACTCTCTCAGTTTTTAACAGTAGATGGAACACTTTTGCAATTTCATTTAAATTTTGCAAGTGAATTCATAAAGGAAATTTAATTTTAAAAAGCAAGCTACTGTTAAATACTCCATATGATGTATTTGGCTTTCATCATCACTGATAAACATTTACAAATCTATGGTGTTTAGAATATCGTGCTTAAGTTTGAATGATTCTGGAGTAACCTCACGCCTACCCGAAAGTCAGAACTTCTGTAGATATCATTTATAAGATTACTGCTTTGGAATAAGTAATTAGGAAAGAACCCTTTTCAAATGGCTATGAGAAAGACATCATTCTTTATTCAAAGATATTAGGGGCAAGTTTAGGATTGTGGTTAATTCTGAAACTACTGATTTGAAAGGGTGGAATATATAAAAAGCAATAGGAGGAGGTAGTTTAGAGAAGAAAGGATATTGAAGCACACCCCAGGGGATCCCTGGGTGGCGCAGCGGTTTGGCGCCTGCCTTTGGCCCAGGGCGCGATCCTGGAGACCCGGGATCGAATCCCACATCGGGCTCCCGGTGCATGGAGCCTGCTTCTCCCTCTGCCTGTGTCTCTGCCTCTCTCTCTCTCTCTCTCTGTGACTATCATAAATAAATAAAAATTAAAAAAAAAAATAAAATAAAATAAAAAATAAAAAAAAAAATGAAGCACACCCCACATGCTGTGTTTAATATTATCATCTTAGGAGAACAGACAATTCTATATTTTTAAAATCAGTACTTAAATTTCTACTTGGAGATTTCACTTATGATGGAATACCTCATTCCCAGATGGTGTTTGATAGGCAAAGTATTATTGTAGTAAGGATACAAGACAAGAAATTGGATAACCTTTCAAGTATCCTTTAAATGTCACTAACTGGGCTCGTGATAGAGGGTTTTATTATTCTCCGCTGAAGTACATGAGCAGTCATTTGCATGCCAGGAAAAGAATGTCTGGAATAATCCAAAAGGGCAAAGCTTAGCTCTTTCACTAAAAATAAGGAAGTGACAGGCACAAAAAGGGAAATAAAAGAAGATAAAAGTATCCAAAGCAGACTTACTAGTCAACAAATCCCATAGAGAAACTACTATGTACACAGAAACATACTATTTTAACAGCTGGCTCTTGACAAAGCCTTCTCTTGACTACCATGAAGCTTTCTTTAAGCTACTCACAAATACAAAACCTAAAATTGATGAAACATATAAATTAGTAGTGATTATTCACTGTTGAAAAAGATCTGCCAAGACAGCCCTTTAAATCTTTCTTCTGCTTCATGTAACTATGGTTTCTTTGTTGAGCAGCCTAGCACAAAGCACAGGGCTCCAGTGAGCCTAGGATAGGGCCTGTGTAGAGTGGCTCTTAATATTTTTGTACATGGAATGAATGCATGAAAGAGCACCTCATACATGAGAGAACTGTATCTCAGAAACGTACCTGTGAAAGTCAGCTTTCCGAACTGGGAGTGCACTTCTTCAAAGAAGCCATTCTGTATAAAGTTAAGGTTAAATCCCAGGCTAATTCAATGCTTTTTTTTTTTTTTAAGATTTTATTTATTTATTCATGAGACACACAGAGAGAGGCAGAGACAGAAGAAGTAGGTTCCCCACAGGGAGCCTGATGTGAGACTGCCCCTGGACTCCGGGATCAGGTTTTGAGCCAAAGGCAGATGCTCAACTGCTGAGCCACCCAGGCATCCCTAACCCAGTGGTTTTACTGAACTCCTGAGCATACCTGGGTTTTTACCACTGATAATGCCCTTTACATTCTAAAGTACTTGTGTATGTAGGAAGAGAGAAAAAAGAACATCATTAGCTGAGAGGAAATGTTTGAAAATGGCATTTAGCCTCTGGCATCCTCCCAAACTTATTTTCTACTTCCTATTTCCTCTTTCCCTAATAACCAAAATCCTTAGTTCTGTCATTTTGCTCCAACTGTGGCAGGCCATCCAAATGGCCTCTACCTTCCAAAAAATTCCATGTAGCAAATAAATGACTTCTTTTTTTTCTCTCAATCAAAATCTCCATTTCTTCAGGGATATTCACCTCAGTCAAGTGGAGGGGAAGCTAATCTAATTAATTCACACTACCATAGGAAAAGAGTTCTATCGGCCTGTATGTTTTTGCCACACCACATGTGTCTAATTAAGAGGGATTTTAGACAGTTTAACACGATGAAGTTTAAACATTCAGCCTGTGGGAGCTGGTTAAATTTATGAATTATATACTAGCAGAGCAGTGGGGCTCAGAGAATAAGCATTCAAATGTACTAGCCATTTATAAGTTGATCATTTGTGAGCTGCAAAAAGAAAGAACATAACAGGGATTTGTTCTCAAGCCAAGCAAAAGAAGGGGAAGAAGTCTACCCGTTTTACTTCAAGACTTGCCTGATTTTTCCCCTTGTCAATAGACTTCTTAGAAACCTCTCCTTTCTCCTTCAGTAAAGAAGGAAATTTGTTAGGTTTTTGAGGATAAATCAAACTGCAATGCAAGTTAGGAAAGGCTCCAGTGAGGACTCACTGTAAGGTGGCACAGATGGCACATAGCTCCTTCATGGATGGTCCCATCTGGAGAATATCAGTACTGATTCAATAGAAATGGAGGTGGATATTAAAGCTAGTCTTCATCCTGATACCTCAGAGAGCAGACTCACTGAGGGACTAGAGGGCTCGAGGTCAGTTTGTCATGGGGATTCACTCCATCACATACCTGAAAATTGTCATCCATTAACCTAACATGATGAACAGTAAGATGAACAGTATTGTAATTTTAATTTAGACATAGACAACACTGAGTGACTAAGTTTTCTCAAGTATTATTTAGCTGTATTTAGAAGCAATAACCTTAATAATTCTAGTCAATTCTTGTTTAAAGATTTTATTTATTTATTCATGAAAGACACACAGAAAGAGGCAGAGACATAGGCAGAGGGAGAAGCAGGCTCCCCAAAGGGAGCCTGATGTAGGACTGTATCCCAGGACCCCAGGATCACGACCTGAGCCAAAGGCAGATGCTCAACGACTGAGCCACCCAGGAGCCCCTAATCAATTCTAATGTTATAATTTCTGCTGTTAGAAAGAAATATTTTAGCCAATACTTATTGAAAGCCTATTTTGTCCCCTGGGGGAAAAAATCTTTTTTATCCCTTGCATGATGGGGAGACTGTAGATTACAAAAAAATGTTTAATGTCTACATAAAATCAACAAAAACATGTTTGCATCTACTTTGATGTCAGTCAAGTGGAGAGGAAGCTAATCTGATTAATACACACTGACATAGAAAAGACTTCTATCCACCTATATGTGTTAATTATGATTACTACTTTATAATCTAGCAGGCTTCACCCTCCTAGAATTTACAAGAACAGGTGAAATGAAACTCAGTGATACATTATCTTTCCACACACCAACTCTTTCATTTGGCTTTTTTTTATTCAATTATCATTAATGGAATGAATCATAAGATACTAAAAATGGGTGAGGAAATGGATACAATTCTTTTTTAGCATAGATAAATTAATACACTATGTTTAAAGGTGATCTAGTCTTGAAAAAGAATTTAAAAGATGAAATCTTTGCACTAGGGACACCTGGGTGGCTCAGTGATTGAGTGTCTGTCTCTGGCTCAGGGTGTGATCCCGGGGTCCTGGGATCGAGTCCTGTATCATGATCCCCACAGGGAGTCTGCTTCTCCCTCTGCCTATGTCTCTGCCTCTGTGTGTGTGTGTCTCATGAATAAATTTTTTAAAAAATCTTTAAAAAAAGGACAAAATCTTTGCACTACTATAAAACTGGGGTGGAGGAGGGGAGTGGTATTTAATAGCAGATTGAGAGGATTTCTTTTTAGGCAAAGAAAGAAAGATATAACCAGAAGGAATTGAAGGAATTCAGAATAAGCCTGTATGCCAGAGAAAACCATAGCAGTTGCTCAGAAAGTATTTATTGAAATCCCCTGTTCTACTATTTATGCTTGAGTGGTAACCCA
The DNA here is from genome assembly GCF_003254725.2 of Canis lupus dingo. Lineage (NCBI taxonomy): Eukaryota > Metazoa > Chordata > Mammalia > Carnivora > Canidae > Canis > Canis lupus. The sequence goes on along the minus strand of NC_064244.1, from coordinate 5,053,697 downwards.
GCTACAACTGCAGCAACGTTGTCGCTCGGTTCCCCCAGAAGACAGCCATTTATTATTTCAGGCTGAGATTTAGCAGACGAGTCTTAGACCACCAATCTTTCTCAACTCTCTATCCACAAAACCAAAAAATTTATTTCGTTCTTTTTAAAGTTCATACTCATGCATGCAAAACCAGAAGTTTACATGTCTAGGTTGCTTTCTCATTGTTTGCATAACTAAAAAATAGGCTTTTATTTAAAAATAGAACTTGGCAGATGAACAGGCCATTGATTGGATATTTTAATAAAAATAAATGGCCAAGATACTTAATTTCGAGAAGTATCAACTATACAGGCAAGTTTCCCTCTTTGGTTTTCTACTTTATCACCTTTGAAAAGAGCATGCATTTTCAGAAGATTCATCACAATGTGTAAATTTCAAATTTGTTTCTACTGGGTAACATAAAGAAATTTATAAGAAATTTCACAAAATAATAGATCTTCAATTATTCCACCTAATCAAAATTAATCTTCATTGTTTCAAAAATCTTCCTTGTTTTTGTCTATATATATATTTGTACTGTCATAACTGCATTCAATGTTTCCACAATTTTAAATTGTTTTCCACTTAACCTTATGCTATCAATATTTCTCATGTTGCTTTAAAGTCACTATCAGTATTATAAATAAAAATGTTGATTTTTATGCTATTCTAATCTAGCTTTGGATTAGAATAACATTTACATTTTTAAAAACTGACATACTTCCCATATTTTTATATGTTCCAGAAAAATGCATGAAGGATGAGAATTAATTATTTCTTCAAAGTTTGGGGGAAAAAATCCAACAAATCTATCAAATCATATGTTTTGGGAACAGGGTTTACTAAAATCCTTGACTTTCCCTGAATTAGTGATCATTTATAACTTTTCTCATTGTAATTTTATAATTTACTTCGTGTGGATATTACCAATTCATTTCATCTGCACATTTATATATAGTATATTGTCAAATAACTGTGCATAATACACCACAATTTTAAAAAATATTTTTAATGACTATATATTGATTGCTATATCTCCTTTCTCATTTCCAACTTTAATCTCTGCCAAGTTTTACCTGTTTCTTTTAGTATTGCTTTCAGAGTCAACTCTTAATTTATTTTTCAGCTTTCCATGTTAACTTTTTCATTTTATTTTTATTCTTTTTTCAATTATCTGTACTTGCACATTTTGACGTCCTATCCCTTTCTATCTCTGTAAATAAAATTAATGAAGCTCTGAATTATCTCCAAGTTCTGCTCTGGTCACATTAGTTAGATGTTAGTATGTAATTAAAAAAAATTTTTTTATTAGCTAAATAGTCTTTATTTCATCTTTTACTTCTTACTAGACCCAATTATTACTTACAAGACTAATTTTGTATGTCAGAGCATTTGGAGTTGTTTTCAACCTTGAAGTTGGAGATGCAAACAGAAAGTGAAGTTAAGTCTTTAAAAATGTATTGAGATTTTCTCTGAATCCTTACAGATAATATATCTTTTTTAAAAAGATTATTTCTTTATTTATTCATGAGAGACACACAGAGAGAGAGGCAGAGACACAGGCAGAGGGAGGAGCAGGCTCCCTGCAGGGAGCCCGATGTGGAACTTGATCCCGGAACTCCAGGATCATGCCCTGAGCTGAAGGCAGACACTTAACCGCTGAGCCACCCAGGTGTCCCACAGATAATATATCTTGTACACATTTGTAGACACTTGAAGATTTCCAGTTAAATAATCTGAAAGGTATATTAAACAGACCAAATGTAATTCTTTTATAAAGACCTATTGCCCACATATCAAGCTCCTTACAAGGACTACACTCAGTATCATTTGTGTAGTGTTTAGCAGAGGGCCTAGAATATCATAATTGCTCAATAAATGAATTGTGGCAGTATATGTAATAATTAAGAGTTATCATAGTCTTGTAGTAGTTATGTTCCTCCTACCCCTTACACAGGCTAAGCTGCACTACTGATCCGGAGAAGAGTTATTAACTTGTGTTTTTGGTCTGGGTTTTCTTATCTATGATATAACATGGCAGGACTAGATGCTTTCTAAAGTTATTTCCAACTCTAAAATTTCTAAATCTCATTTGTTGGCATTTTCAGGATCTGGACTCTATCTGCACCAGATGTAGGTCACACATATCCTTTGTTCTGAAGCAACTTGCTCAAACACACTCTTTACGAGCAAAACTCTGGAAACTGAAGTGAAGATAGACATTTTTACCAAACTCACTACTCCATCAGAAAGTTCCGGACAGGCAGAAATCAATTCATAATTTTTGGAATAAAAGTAAAAATTTCAAAGCTATTTATCAGTCTTACTTGTGCTTTCCAGGAATAAAAGTAAAATTTCCAAAGCAATTTAAGCCCGATCTACACTTTTCCTTCACATGAGTCTTGGCACCCATGCTAATTTGTGTTCATTTTCCATCACTATTAGCAATCAAAGAATTTAAGAGAAAAGATGGAACACAAAGTGTTTGCATGGCTGGCTATAATTCAGGGCATTCCTCCTCCAAGAATGTATATCATTGAGATTAAAAATGAGCATTAAGAATGAAAATTCTCATCTTTATTACTAAGAGTGAAAAACCCAAGTAGACCATCATCTACTAACAAGTACATCTGGTAATTAAAAACAAAACAAAAGCTTTCAAATTAAATTATGAGCTATATGTGAATAATCTCTTATAAAAGCAGTAAAGATCATGCCATTATACCTGTTGAATTTGCTGCAGTTTTAGTTCTATTTTAAACAAGGTGTCATGAAAAGCACAGACTTACCTGTACGGTAGACAAAGTTGCCTTCGGTTTCTGATGATGAGGGAGACACCAATTCTTCCTCAAATTCATTGGAACTAAAAGATCCCGAATGGTTTCTTTGCCTTGTCTTTCCCATCATGGCAGCATTTGTGGCCATGACATGTCTCAAGGAGTCGTTAAGGTAACGATTCAATAAGCTGCTCTTGTATTCGGGGGGTGATACGTAGTCCTCACTGGCCTGTGACTCTGGCCTCACTCCAGCTTTTATGACTGAGCTTTCACTTTTAGTCACAGGATGATGAACTGGATTATTATAGCCCCCTTCATTTATGTGGTTTCTTGGAGGATTTTCTCCATCTAAGGGAGAAAAATACCAATAGGTAGTACTTACATATACTATTCCCTGTTATAGTCAATCATTAAATATATACATAAATAAAGAATATTTAAAGTATATTAAATTGTCTTTGATACCCCAGGTTAATTTTTAGGGAAAGGAAGCAGGAATCTATGTAATCTCTCCCTATGGTATCTTAATTTTAACGAATTTCACAGAAAATGTTATTCTGACACATGATAAATCTATAAACAAGAGGAAGCAGCCATATTCTGTTGGTCATTTATAGAATTGTAAAAATGAAGTTACTTCACGCAATAAAAAAGAATCATTAGAGTACCATCATATTTAGTGGAGTCAACCTTAAAAAACAGCACTTGGGGTGAACTTCTTATTAATAGAGGGAAAGCAAAATAAAAATATTAACAAACCTTCAGAACATGAATCATCGCTGCTTACACTAAGTCGCTCAGCGTTTCCTTGAACATACTTGTTGTACAGTTTTATTCGTAAAGCCCAGCTTAAATCTGGCTGTCGAACGGTATTCTTAAGCCGACGTCTTGCATTAGCAAACCAATTTGACACCTAAAAAAGTTTTATTTTTCAATTAACAAAACAAAAAATATTACCCATCACATATTACTTTCCCACAAGGGACCTAAGCCTCTCACAGTATCTCTGATCATTAAATATTCTCAGAATGCAATAGTACTAGACATTCATTCATTCATTCAACAAATGCTGAGCACTTACTACAGAGACTGAGCACCTACTGTGTTCTAGGAATAATAATAATTAAAAAAAGAACAGGCTTTGCCATCAAATGCTCAGTCTAGTAAGAGGTAGGATAGTGTACAAATAACTTTAGTATAGGAAAGAATGTGATTGAATGGCTTAAGAGGCATTAAAATAAAATGATACAGGAATCCAAAGGAAGAAGGGGTTACTTTCATGTATGACTTAAGACTTCATGAGGAATTAAGTGAAACATTGAAGGAGTGTGTCAGGTATAATGGGTAGGAAAGTGTGTTCCCAATAAAGAGGACTTGAGAACAAATATAAGTCAAATTCCAGAGACATTGTGGTGGGTGAGGAAGAGGGAAAGAGTTAAAAATGACCTTGAGCCATTCCTTTGTAACCAAGAGGAGGACAATGCCATTTTGAGAAGGAAAGTAGAACTGTTTATGGGTGAAATGATGTGCTTGGTTTAGGGAATGATTAGTCTGAGGTACTGGAAAAGCATACAGGTGAGATGTGAAGGAAGAAAGTAAAAATGATATCTGAGACTCAAGGGAGAAGAAAATCAGATGTGGGTCAAATGCACAGAAGTGTCGGCGGCAGCTTTGAGTAGTCAGGGAGATGGCTGAAGACCAAACCCTGGAAACCTCCAGAGATCAAAGAGACCGAATTATAACAGAGAAACTAGCACAGCAGTCAGATACAGCAATCAGAGAAGTAGAGAGAGAGAAATGCCAATAACACTCAGCTTTTTTTTTTTTTTAACACTCAGCTTTAAGTTGAAAGTCAAATGCTTCCAAAGAAAATAGCTGAATGCAAAGAAACAAACACTGCAAAACAAAAGAAAGTTACTTCCATTTCTTTTTAATAGATACTATTGTATTTCTGGAAGTTAGAATGGTGCTTGAGATTTCCTTGAAAATATCTGGCTATCATCAGGAAAAAATATATGTAAATAACCCAAAGGGCCAATATTTGCTTTTAAAAGAATGATATATGGAAAGAGAATTACGTCTTTCTGCCAATTTTTTTCTAGAACATGAGTCCACATTACAACAATAGTTTGTGTGGCAGTGCTTACGTTGGAAGTTTCTTTTTTTTTTTAGAGATTAATAATATAAACCTACAATTTTTACATATTTCTCAAGACATAATTATTGAATGGGCCTATGGTGAATCCTACTTTTTAAAAAAACAGAACTACATTTTTTTCCTCTTTGACTCTACAAGTTTTTAAAACATGGTGGTTTTTCCCAATTTACATACACACACATACACATGCACACACACATATATACAGAAAATATATCATAGGTAATATATATCCAATATTAATTACCTTTGAGTCTTAAGTAATAACTGTCCCCTTAAATTTATGTGCATTGATGTAATAACTCACCATGGCATTCCAGAAGTTTTAGTTTTTATCAAGCCCTCTTCCTATCAAGTTGTGCTATTATACTATGATTTAATATGGCTTCAATTTTTTTAGTCTTCTCCAACCTCTAGACAGACACCTTCTGCAAATACTCATTCAATAAATATACATTGAGTAGTTCTTGTGCTCTAGCTATGGTGGTCAGTGCTAGGAATGTTAAATATTAGGATAAACTTCGTCCCTGCACATATGGAAGGATTAGTGTGGAACTATGTATTAACTGAAATACATGGGTGAACATTTACTATGGAAGCACAAAATGCCTGGTCTAGTCTTCAAACCTTCCTCTACTCTCCAAGTCATAGCCGAAGTATTTATTCAGGTTTTTGTTAGTAGTAACTGGGAATTTTAGAACTTTTTTTTTCTGGATTTCTCTATCTTCCATTCTATGCACTTGAATGAATCTTAACCATCACCATCAACTTCAAGTGTTGATGTACCATTATGATTTAATTGCTTGACTTCTTCAAATCCTCATCAATATCTTGTTATCCTATAACTGTGGCATAATGTTTTCCTATTCTGAATTTGCCAAAATCAAGTGTGAATCTACAGAAGTCACTTAACTTTTCTGAACTTCAAACCCTTCATCTATAAAATGCATTAGATGGTTCCTAACATCCTTGCCAACTCTAAAAACTAAGATCTGTGAAATACAGTCTAAGCTCTCCTACAAAAGTGTTAATTTATTCCTTTTATAGTTGGTACTAATCTACCTTCTGCTTTTGACCACTGCCCTTTTGGAGCAATCAGACATGTGTGTTTATGTCTTAAACTTTAGCACAACCATCATATAGTACAGTGTAATCCAATTCTTACGTGACTCTGCATATTTTTATTTAAATGCAATGGCCTTCTAATTTCCAAGGACATTAAGACTATAATTCTAACATACAAAAATTGGGACCTTTGAATATCATGGTGGGATTACAGTTTTTCAAATACAGGGGTCATATCCTTTTTATGTTTTATATAATTAGTTCTTACCATAATATATTTATCACATGTTAGAAGATTTTCCAAAAAGGTCTGCTGATATCTAAGATGAGCTGTCTGTAACCTGATTTCATAAGTTTGACTGGCAAGCAATCTGCTAATATATTCACTCTGCCAGTACTTTATCACTAGAAATTTACTGTACAATTTAAGGTGTTTAATATCTGCTTGCATTGTCATGTAAACAGCAAACAGTTGGTTAACAAATTTGCATAAATACTGTTTTTCTTTTCTTTTCTTTTTCTTTTTTTTTTTTTTTTTTTTTTGGTCCTGATGCACTAATGCAAACTCCATCTGTTTCACAGAAGGTAAAAATACCAGTTCAGATTTTTCTACCTTCAACTTACTATGGATTCCTTCAGGTTGTCATGCAAATCTCATTAAATTCTATTTTACACGAAACAGGCCTCCTTACTATGGATAGGTTCTGCAACATCATTTTGATGTCAAACTCAGAGCTTAAGAAACAAGGTATTTTATAGTGAAAACTTGGAGAACCAAATATCTAGAAGTTGGAAGAGAAAAACTAGTAATTTTCATCCCTACTTTAACCAAGGTGTTTACATTCATCGTATTGACAGAGCAATCATTATAGTAAACCCAAAGGGATAAGCCAGCATCTGTCCACCTTTGAACATACAGAATTAAAAAACTTATTCTGAGTTACCCAACTGAAATATTGACAACCTCATTTCTATTCCATATAGTATAACACTTGGAATAATGTAGAAAGACCAATTTGAAATTTTGTTGAAAATTTAACAGTTGCTATAATCCTTGCAGTTGATAACTACATACATATTTCGGCAGAAGCACTCACCAAGCAAAAATGGAGTTATGTCAACAGAAGGGGCAAAATCTTAGAACAGAGCAGTTTTAATCAATGGTACATTGGTATGTTTAGCCATTATCATAGAAATGTGAAACTTCTATAAGTAAAGGAAACATTAACACCCAATCATTAAACATAATCTCAAGCTCAATGTGCATTGCACTCTGCATTGGGATCATGAAAGAAGTCAACTCAAGGAGACAGTTCACTCTTATAATCCAGAAAAAATATAATAACTATGTTTTAAAATATATACACATGAACAATGGGCAACACTGAAACCAGATATAGCACCCATCTGTCCTTCTCTGAAAAACTTCTTCCAAGGCAATTATTCTGCAGTATGCTCTATATCCTACAATAATATAAACCCTAAATGCATGCCACTTTATGTCATTCCACAATAAAGCTCTTCACATTTTGATAATACAGAGTATATTTTTTATAATGTTTAAGCAATGGGCAGCCACAGAGATTAAGCACAATGGAATATTTTGGTTGGTTAAAGTACACACACACACACACACACACACACACACTACCTGTTAATTTTATGGAAATGTGTATATCTCATTAGGTAGTAAGATGTCAGGTTAACAACAAAGAACTCTTTTAGCTTCATTTGTCAGGGATAAATAAAATATAAGTGTAGATTAATGTCCTTAGTGCTTCTATTTATCAGAAAAAGTACCTTTTGAGGTGCTAAAAACATTTCCTCCACTAAAGTTTCAATTCTATGCTTCTAGGTTTAGTGGGACTGCTGACCAGGTTTTATGTTCTTCCTTATCAATTTAAGAGTAACAAAACAAAGCAAAAATATGTTTTATGGAAAGCTTAATGGCCTGATACACAGCCAAAAGGAAAATGTTAAATGTGAAGGAAATTATCAAAATACAAGACACTCTAATAGTTAAGGAATAAAAGTTATGTTAATTGCTTATTAACATCAGTTATAGAAACAGAGACAGAAGGTACTGCAATAAACAAGAAATAGGAGTTTGGAACTAGAAATAAGGGGAACACCCCATATTTATTCACAGACATTAAAAATATGACATATTTCCAGACATACTGAAGATGATAAAATGAGTTACATTCATGCCGTTGTATGGAACCATCATATAGCATTAAGGATAATGAGCTGCTCCCTGTGTATTCAATGGAATGGATTTAAAAACTAGAATATCTATAAGATTTCAAGACATTCTCTAGTTTTCAAAATGATACTTTGGAAAGCCACATGGTGATTATAGCGGTATTCCCCAAAAGAACCTATTCACTCTACAAACATGTATGAACAGTTTATGGAAAATACAGTGCTGGATAACATGGGGAGTGTGAAGATGAAAAAGACATGATCACTATTCTCAAGAAACCTGACTCCACAGTAGAAATTTGTTCACTGGGAGAACGTGATTCATTAAATAGGGCTCTAATTTGCAGAGATCAAAAGCTTTATTCAGCCCATAGCTTTCTATTTTTCCTCCAGAAGTGTAAAGTATTTACATAATTTATTTGGTTTCCCAGAGAGTCAGAATTTGCTTGAATGTTGAATGTATGTCTGACTTTCACAAACTCCCCCATACAATGCAATATAAGTGCAGCTGACCCTTGCACAACACAGGTTTGAACTGCATGGAACCACTTATGCACAGATTTTTTTTTCACCAAATCAGTACTATTGTAAATGTATTTTCTCTTCCTTATAATTTTCTTACTAATATTTTAATTTCTCTAGGTCACTTCATTATAAGAGTATGGTATATGATATGTATAACACACAAAATATGTTTCTATCGACTGTTCATGTCATTGATGAGGCTTCCAGTCAACAGCAGGTTATTAGTAGTTAAGTTTTTGGGAAGTCAAAGCTATATATAGATTTTTGACTTGCAGGAGGGTTGGTATCTCTAACTCTTGGGTTGTTCAAGGGTCAGCTGTAGATAGATACGTATGTATACATACACACACACACACATATATATACAGATATTCTTACATGGATATCTTATTATGCCTCATTGAAAATAACTGGACCAAAATTGGATTATTATACTTAAAGTCCCTTGCCTATTCCACACATTTTTATTTTTTCTGTTAATCACTATAAAGTTCCAGAAACCAACTTCATTTGCTATAAAAATTTGAAAATCATTAAGCAGGAATCACTTATTATTATAAATAATTATCTTCGCTTCACTTAAAAATCAAATAATTTTGTGCATTTTTATTTTCTGAGGAGTAGTGTAAGAGAAAGAAAATACAATGAAAATATAAAGTATAATTAGAAAACCATAATAGAGTTACCAAGCTCTTAATGCAGAAAGAATGGTTATTTGCATTTGAGCTATCATTATAGGTAGAAAATAATTTGGTTCTGTATTAAAATTATGACTGCTTGCATTGCAACTCAACAGTACTATTGTACACAAAACTTTAAATGTCTCTGCTAATGACAATGTTACTTTTCATAATTAAAAAAAGTCTAAATATGCCATATGCTTTCCGTATAAAAGGACGGCAAGCATTAAGTATGGAACTGTATGATATACCAAATTAATCTAATGTTTTATTGCTGACATCATTGTGAAGTATTCAAATAGTTCTATAAACTAGTGTATTTTCAAAATAAATAGCATACCTGTTTAAACTGAAATTTGAGCATATGTATTTATTTTCACGAGTCAAGTTTTTCTGACTAGAATCACTGAAAATTCATAGTTTTATGTTAAACAGATACTGAGCCAAGAACACTAAATAAATTTTCCCCTCCAGTGCTACAGCAAATCACTATTAATACTATTGCCTGTTAACATGAAGCAAAACAGATGTTATTCTCTACAATTGTATTCTGAATATAAGCAGACAAATGCATATTATAGTTTTAATAAGCTTGAATACAAGTCAACTTTCATGCTTTGTCAAACTTTCCAGCAATTCCTAAAATGTCAACCTTCAATACTCTGGAAAGCAAGTTTTATTTTATCTAGTAGTTAAGTATTATCTTTTATTTGGGGCCTCCCTCACTATAAATTTAATGGAATGACCAAAACTTCACAAATGCAGTAATGTAGTTGCTACTATCATACATGAAACTTCTCAGCTCACTTACCTCCTCCTCCTGTTTCTGAATAAATTTGTTCTGTTTGCATGTATAAAAGTTCATGTCACCACACTTATTAAAGAAGTCTGTGGTGCGTTGGAAAGAGCATTTGATCTGGAATTACATTATTTCCAAGACTACTTCTATCCCTTAGTAACATTTAACTGCCACAGTGCCTTGGTCACATCACCTGTAAAATGCTCATTACTGCTCTAACTCACCATATTTTGGGGGAATATCAAGTAAGATTACGTACGGAAAAGTCAAATATAAAGAAGTGTTGTTCACTAGAGAAGAAACAAACCTGCACCCTTTCTCTGCACTTAACAAAGTGGTAAACCAACCACTTGAAATTGGCCTCTTCTCAACCCCAGTAGAAAGATACCAGCAGCAAAATTGTGTGGATTCTAGCTAATGCTCGGGATGCCTCTTACTTAATAAAATAAATACAATTAAATTAAATTTTAAAAAATCCACCTCTTGCTCTTCCTCTCCATCTCTTGGCTCTATTAGTCAAGGTAATTCTGAAAGTCAGCCTGTAATCGACCTTTCATGTGGGGCCCTAATGTGTAGTGCCTTTGTTTGTACACGGTTCTCAAAGTTTCAGCCAGGGCCAGCAACTTTAGTATCCTGAAAACTTGTTAGAAATGCAAATAATTGACCCCACTCCAGACCTACCCCTGAATCAGAAACTCCCGTGTGGGGCCTAGCAGTGTGGGTTTGAACAAGTCCTCCAGGCGACTCTGATGCACGCTCACGTCTGAAAATCACTGCAGGTCGTCCCATCCTACCCATCTATGCATGGCACCTTGTCATAACTCGCAGGTGACTTTTCACCTCCCTCCTTCACAAAGCACCACGCGTCCCTCCTGCATCGAGCACGAGCACTGAATCGACAGCTCAGATTGAGGGGAGACCCAGGGCAGGAGCCCGAGCCCCAGGACGGGCCTCCGCCGGCCCCGTCCCACCGGCTCGGCTCGGGAGGCGTCAGGCGGGGGTTGGCGCAAACACGCCGCGGGCCGGCTCCTCGGCCGCCGTTACGTGCACGAGCGTCATCTGCGAGCCGAGCGCCAAGAGGATCTTCTCAGTCTTGGTGGGGTACGGGTTGTCACGGTGCTTGTAGAGCCACTGCTTCAGGGGCCGCGCCATGTCTTGCAGGGCCTGCCGCTTGTGCCTCACCTTCCCGCCGTTCTGCCTGGCCCTGAGCATCGGGGGAGGGGGAGGGGGAGGGGGAGGGGGCGGCCCGGGTGAGCGGCGCCGCCCGGCCGCTGTCCCCGGGGCCCCGGGGCCCCCCGCGCCTGGACGCCTGGACGCCTGGACGCCTGGGCGCCGTAGGCCGCGCGGCCCGCTCTCGGGGGCGTCGGGCTCCGAGGGACGCGCCCGCCCCGCGCCCGCCAGCGGAGGTGAGGCAGGGACGGAGCCGCACTAACGCGCATCTCGCTTTGAAATGGCCTGCTTGCCGCCAGGGGCACGTGGCGGCAAGGACACTGTCTTGAAAGGCGGGAGAGCTTGGCCAGCGGCCAGCGCCTAGAGCTGGAGGGGACCGGACGGTTGTTAAGCGACCTGAGGGAAAATGGTATTTAGGCTCCGGATCTCGCAGCGGGGCCGGCCCCTCTCCCCCGCGCCCGCCCTAGGGATGGGCCCGGTCAGGGTGCTGCCAGCTCTCGAACGTTCCCGTGGGGAGCTCACGCCTGCCTCTCCCGCCTCTCGGGAGCTTCCCGAGCTCAACCACTGGACGGCGGGAATAGAGCAAGGGATGCTGGCGGTCCTGCCGCCCCCGCTCTTTCCCACGGAGCTATTTTCTTTGATCCTCTGGACAAAGGGGAAATTCTCCACGCAAGTGTTTGTGGAGGAAGGACGCAGAACCTTAACCCCCCCCACACACACACACCCACACACCACCCCAGGGGCCTTTTCCCGACTGAAGGGAGGCTTTAAAAGGTATGGAAAGCTCGGTCCCTGAGCAAAAAGCACGTTCAAAAAGGGAGGGAAGAGGCTGAAGCAGCGCGGAGCCCTAGGAGGCTTCGGCGCTGCGCTCCCCGGCGGCTCCGGGAGGTGTCGCCGCGCGCCGCGCCCTGCGGCTCCGGGACGGTCGCGCGCCTGCGCCGCAGCTTCCAGGACTTTCGCCTCCTGAAACACTTTGAAGTGCAACTCAACGCGAAAGGACTGGTAGTGACATTTCCACGAAACCTAATCTCTATTTCACTAACCAGCAACGCCGCAGAGCAAGCAGCTGATGCAATCTTTCAGGTGGAGACGGCCAGGACGGCCGCCCCTCTCCCGCGGGGCGCTCGGGGAGCCGCCGCGACGCCTCGGCAGCCGGAGGGAGCTGCCGGCCCACCCGCGAGTTCCCGCTCCGCAGCGGCCCCTCACCCCACCAAGCCGAAACCCGGCGCGGCAGGCCGGCCGCCTCCACCCCCCCCCCCACCCGCCCGGGCTCGCAGCGGGCCCCGCCGAGCCGCGCGCGCCCGCGCCCGCGCCCGCGCCCAGGGCGCCCCGCGCATTGGCGACCTTGCCAACACCTTCGAGGCAGCTCCGAGGCCCCGTCGCGACAGAAGATGGGGAAGGCCACGGGGCCGGCCTGACCCGGGACGCCCTGACCGCTTGGCCCTGCCCTGTTCCTTGGCATCGCGCTCAGCCCCCTCTGCCTAGCTCTCAGCCGCGTCTGCACCCGTGGGCCGGAGCGGGGCAGGCAGCCCCCACCCTGAGATGCAGGTATCGGGGCCCGAGGGGCCGTCCCAGGTGTTCTCACTTTCCAACAAGCCTCTTGTGAGCTGTCCTGATGAGCTGATTCCCCTATATTTCGAGAAACTAATGCTCGAGACCAGGGGCGGAGACCTTCCCTCCCGGGGACTCTGGGTCTCTAACCCAGGGGCCTGGCTGCCACTTGCACGCCCCGCGCCGCTCACCGCTCCCACTGTCCCGGCTGCAGGCGGGCGGGGGTCCCGGGAGGGTGCGCGTACCCAGTCCTCCGGTGTCTCAGGCCGAGGTTGTCCTTGAGGGGCGGGCCGTCCGGAATGCCCACCTCGGGGCGGGCGTGGGCACTGTCCAGGACGCCACCATAGGGCCGGCTGCCCCGTTCCCGCTCCGCAGCACCGCGGTCCTCAAAAAGCACGGCGCCGCTGAGCTTGTTGAAGACGATGGTGTTCATGGTGCGGGCTGGCAGGGGCGCGCCGCGCGGCCGCAGCGCCTCGAGGCCTGGCCGCCGGGAGCTCCGCAGGGCTCGGGTTCTAGACGAAGAAGATGCATCACGTTACTCGCTCAGTGCTCACGGCCCAACGCGTCCCGAGCCCCGGGCTTGGCCGAGGCTCTGGGCCCGGGAGCCGAGGGGAGGAGCGGGGCTGCGGCACCTGGACACGGGAATCCTTGCTCTCCCCACCTGGCTACACCGCTAACCCGCCAGCCTCCCCTCCCCCCCAACCCTGCTCGCTGGGGGGACAGGTCCCTACCCTCCTTCTGGCCCCCCGACATCGAGTTCCCAAGGAACCTCAACCAGGAATAATTTACCTGCGTTGGCAAAGGAAAGTAATTCCTAAACGAGTTCTTTTCTTGGTTTTAATCTGGAAGAACTGCAATCGGGTTAGCGGAGCCCGAGAGGCGCGGGGAGGGGGGTGTTGGTTCTTCAGGCACACGGAAGTCTAAAGCATCGCGGAGCTCCCACTCGGGTTAGAAGGAGGGATTGGAAGGAAGGGAAATTTGGGGGTAATATGAACGACTACATCTGCAAGTCCCGGTTAATGAGTCCCAGGCCACACTGGGATTCCGGGGATTTTCATGTTTTCTAGATCCTGGATGGTTTGGCTGAAACCCCTGCGTTCTAATTCTGGCTAAGGTCCCTGGGGGTAGGGGTGAGGGCAGGGAAAGTCAGCTCACTCCAGAGCTAGAAAGTTAAGTGGCGTCAGAGGCAAATGCACCACTTTGTGTCCCTCCCCCCCACCCCCGCCCGCTCCAGGACGCGCAGGGTCCCGGCGGGTCAAAGGCGCCGGAGACCCGGGCCTCCCGGAACCCGCTGTCAGTGCGGTCCTCTTCCTCAGCGCGGGTGTGAGCCTGGAGCTCGGAGCCCCTCCTCACTCGCCCCTCTCTGGAGCCTCGGGGAACCATTTCAGAGGTTGCATAGGTGTCAGGAGCGGAAGGAGGCATAGCGGTCCGCGCACCACCGAGCCTGCGGCTTCCATCCTTGGAAAAAGCTTGCAGCTCACCTCCGGGGTCGCGGCGGCCCCGAGCCTCTGGCCGCAGAGCGCCGGCCTCAGGTTCAAGCGCGCGCCGCGGCGGAGCAGTGGAGTTACCGCCCCCATCACCCCGCCTCGCGCCTCGGGGTAGCTCCTGTTTCTCCCCAGCCGCCTCCGCACTCCTGCCAGCGCCCCCTCACCCCGCCCCGCCCGGGCCGGGGCAGCCACCCCAACACCGCCAGATCTTCTGCCTCGCAGAGCGCCCACACTCGCCAACGCCCCCTAACCCCGCCCTCCCGCCGCCACAGCAGCGGCCACGCGCGACACTGAGGACCGTGACCACAAAGATTGAGAGACGGCTACCGTCAGGATTCCTGGGGAGGTGCAGCCAGCCTTCTGCGGAGTGCTCAGTGCACTATAAGGCTGAGTCCTCCCGCGCAGGCAGGTACGTGTCTGGAGTGTGCCCACAGCCTCGGCGAAAAGTGTCCAAGCAAATTTCCGTGCTTGCAGCCCCTGTTCTAAGGTCAGGACTAGCCTTGGTGGTGGTGGTGGTGGTTGTTTTTTTTTGTTTGTTTTTTTTTTTTTTAAATCAGTGCGCGTAGTGCTTTGCGTTCACGCTGAGATGTTTGTCCAACACACCCTTTCCCACTCCGACTGTGTCTCTCCGCCCCGTGGTCCCATAGTCAACGGCGAGTTTTTCCAGGCGACTCCGCCGTGAGGTTTGCCACCCCGGACCTTTTCCTGGCTGTCCCAAGCCCACGCAGAGGTCGCAGCCACAGACACCCGGCGCAGTCTGGGTCTGCAGGCTGCAGGCGAGTTGGGAGGGGGCTGCAAGGGTCCGAGAGCCGGGTCCGGAAGCGAGGGGTTCGGGGCGTGGGGCGTGGGAAGCGCAGCTGCCGGCCCTCACCCGGCGCCCAAGCGCAGTCCCCAGCGCCCCTTTCTGCTCCTGCACCCCCCACTTCCCCTTGCCCTGCCTCGCTCCAAACTGTCGCTTGGGGAGCTCCCTGCGTGTGGAACTACCGCACCCGACGCCCGCGAACAACTGTAAAGCCGCGCAGGAGCGGCCACCCCGGGGCGCGGACCTCGAAGCGGGGTGGGGGCAGGGCGGGGAGAGCCGAGGGCAGGAGGCAGAGGGAACGCGCCCCCCCCCCCCCGGAGCCAGGGCGAGCCGCGCGTCCCCCGGCGCCGAGCACGACGCGCGACCCGAGGGCTGTACCTGTGGCGGGGCGGCCGGCGGCCGGCGGCAGGGCGGCTGGCTCTCCCGCGTCGAGGCTAGGCGCGCTCCCATCCCCGCCGCATGTTCTCGGCGCGGGCTCCAGCGCGCTCACCGCAGCCACCGCCGTCCTCTCGGCCTTATTTACGCAGACGGGCGCGCGCGGCCCGGGCACAGGAATACCGAGGCCTTCTCATGTTTCTTGACTGCGCGGCCCAGCCGGCGAACATCCTGCGGGCGCGGTATCCACGTTCCCGGGCCGGCGAGAGGAAGCCTCAGCACCCTCCCGGCCGCGGGGACTGCCGTTAACCTCGCAGACGAGCCGCCGCTGTAGGCGCCGCCGGGGAGGCCCCCCCGGCCCCCCTCCCCCCCCGCTC
The DNA here is from genome assembly GCF_003254725.2 of Canis lupus dingo. Classification (NCBI taxonomy): domain Eukaryota; kingdom Metazoa; phylum Chordata; class Mammalia; order Carnivora; family Canidae; genus Canis; species Canis lupus. The sequence goes on along the minus strand of NC_064244.1, from coordinate 5,037,705 downwards.
GCCGGGTCCTCCCCAGCGGGGCCCGGCTCTCAGATCCACCGGCCCCGCAGGCGCAGAGCAAAAGGGGCTATTTCCTTCACGCTTAGGGGAGAAATTGGAGAAGCCGCAAGTAGCGCTCGGCTCGGGCTCCGGGAGCCGAGAGACTGCGGTGCAAATCCCGCGTCTTAGCTGGCCCGAGAGCCGGAAATTTAGCCACGCGCGGCCAGCAGGAGAGTGCGCTGCGATGCGCCCTTCATTTGCTTCGCGATTAGCGGGAGAGAAGTTAGAGCTCAGGTTTGTGCCTCTAACGTGCGAGCATATCACGGGAGGTGCTTGCGCCCCGGGAGCTTCTTTTCTGGTGTCACCGGGCTTCTGAGGTCCGGGTTGTCTCGGATCCAGGCGCACGTCCCGCGTCCGAGGCCAGGGCTGGAGAGGCTGCGCTCGCCGTAGACACAGGGGTGGAGGGAGGCAAGGCTGGGGCGAGGCGAGCCCAGGTGCCCAGCCCACGGTGACCCAGGTAGAAAGAGAGGGCGAGCCCAGGGCCAGGGACCTGCATGGAGGAAAGGGCATGGAACTTGGAAGAATCCCGAGCTGGGACACAGTGCAAGGAGTCAGAATGCCTCTCAGATTCCCTTATTGACGATAGTTCTCTTCCCACCATCACCCTAAATATAAGAGTAGCGAAAGCTGTAATTTGGGTGCAACGGTGAAGCTCAGAGCTTCTGGCAGCCTTGAATATCCTCCAGGCGCCGAGCACGAAGCCGCCCGCGTACTCGCCGCGGGCCTTGCCGCCGCAGCGACACCTTCATCTTTTTGTAAGAGCGAAAGTAGATTTTCCCAAACCTGAAAGTTATGACATCATTATTCTTTTCTCCTTAAAGGTGGCTGGTCAGCTCTGGGGCAGAGGCCCACCTAAGCATCTTCCTTTTATGGCCCTGGAAGTGGTTAAATATATCTATATATTAAAGCTACTATTTCCAAGACTAATCACACCTTCGAATTTTCCATTATGTTATCTCCCAAAATACGCGATGGCAAACCCGGCAGTGGCACAATCTAAAGCAGAACAGGACGAAGGTTTAAGTTTTTGCGCGTTAGGCAGATAAATATTATCATTTGAGCACATTCCCCCCTGTCCTTGTTTTCCCTTCATGTATAATTTGAGGTTGGAACGTTAGCATTTTGTCATTGGCGCCGCACTTGACTTGCTGAAGTGTGAATTCAATATACACATCGGTCTACAGAACTCGCTGTGGGATTTAAAGTCCCATCATAAAATTTCAGCCACAGACTTGCAGCGAATAAGTTTCACAACAATTGATAAATTGATAATTCACAGGAAGAAAGAGAGGGATTCTCTCCTATGGTTCTATGATGGTGGTCACCAGTCATTATAATGAAATCAGCTGTAAAACGCCCCTCTGACATCTATTTTGGCCAGCTGTGCTGTGTAAAGCAACAAGCATGTACTTGGTTGCTTGTAATTTCATTGTACAGTACTGAGTTAGGGAGTAGTATATACTGCATTTTGTTGTTTTAGTCTTAACTGCATTTACACAATTTTAAAATGCACTTAGAGGACTTTCATCTTAGATATATTTACGTATAAGATTTGTTTTCTTAAAATGTGATATAAAATATACAGCAAAATAATCTTTGTGTGAAACATTTTTTATCTGGTATAGGAATAAATATACACACCTTTGTCTTAAGTCACTGAAAAAGTATTGCAGAATTATTTTAGATTATAGTTTAGTAATTAGAATCCATTTTAAAATAAAAAAAAAACAGTGAAGGGTTGGTTTTTAAATGAAATCATATGGAGGATCCCTCCATAATATACAAATGGGCATGTGTTTTCTGATAGACCAAAATTTTTATTTTTGCAAGTTTCATCCTCTGTGCAAGAATAAAGTTTCTTCTTTATTTTAACCCACAGTTCAGACACAGTTATCATTATATTAAATTCCACCTCTTCTGAAGATGAATTTTACTGAGCTTCTAATGCTATGTTGTAATCTCAGCATATGAAATGCTGCATTATAATCCTCAGAAGCAAACCTTCAAGTTTTAGAAAACATATCAGAAGACCTAAGAGAATATGTAGTTTGTGGGAGATGGCCATGTGCAGGTGAAAGAAAAAACAGCTTAGGCCAGAAGTCAGAAAATTTGAGTCCTAATCTTAATTTTGGTTAGTTTGATCTTGGTTTAGCCTGAACTTACTAAAGCATAAAAGATGAAGCTATTAAGTTTTCCACAAATTTGCCATATGCTATTATTAAGATTTTTTTTTAATGTGAAAGCAATATATTACTACTGCTAAAGCTAGAAAAATGTTAAGTAACAACATTTGGCAGAAATCTTGATTCATTCTGTTAGACCTAGAGTGTCATTATAAACATAAGCAATTTTCACTTTCTAATAAAAAAAAAGCCTTTGGTATTTTACCAAGGAGCCTGACAGTTCAGAACAAATATTGATTAAAGTTTTTGAAAATAAGGATTGCTTTTAAACTCTTTTTTTCTAGTTATTACTTATAGGCAATGATATAAATTACAAAGCCAGGGAATGACTGTCACTTCCCGTCCAAATGTTATAAAATAGTAAATTTATGAACAAATAGCAGGTTCACCTCACACTTGGCCAGTGTGACTTGTAGAGATACATGTCGAAGTGCATAAGGGAAACAGCGAAGCCCATAGTGAAAGCCACAGCTGCAGAAACGTGGTGGGTGAGCCAGCAGAAATGGGAGCCTCCAAATTTCTCACAAGGCATTTTTTGCTTTGTTTATGATTTAATTTTAATTGCATAAATAATGCAGGATAAATTCTCTCTGAGAGGGCCTTCTCCATAAATTCACTCACAGCCAAGGAACAGAGTACAAGTGAAAGTTCCTCGTCAGCCAGCTCCACCCAGTCACGTTCCTGGGTAGCAACCACCAAGAGGTGGCCACTGCTGATTTGATGTGCAGCCTTTGGCTCCTTCTTCTCTGGGTTCACATACATGAATGCAAGCAAATCATCATAGTTTCGCTTTCTGACCTTTTGAAATAAATGAGACCATAACTTATGCCCTTATATAAACATACACAGACACACAGAATTAAACTAAAACTCGCTTTTTCATTCGATTTCATAGAGAACTTTCATATTAGGACATATACATGTAATTCCGTATTTTTAAGTCTTACATGATGCTCCATAATCCATTTAGTCATTCTCCATCATCATTTCTGCCTTTTCAATTCTCACTATAATAAACATTAAACACCTTTGTTGGACTATTTCTGCACAAGTGTAAGCATGTTTCTAGGAATCGCTATACAGATGTGGAATTCCTGGGTTGAAGGAGACATGATTTAAAAATTTTGATAGATATTTCCTAATTTCCCTCCAATCTATGCCCCTAAAGTCCCCGTTTGCTGACGTGCTACATAGCATTTCATATATTTGGACATCATAATGTTTGCCAGTCTGATGAGTAAAATAGTGTCTTATTGTGTGAGAAGATTTTCATTTGTTTATAAGCCATTTGTATTTCTTAATTAAAGAAACTTGCTTATAATTTTATTAGATGCCTTGTTAATTTTATAAAGATCCTTTATAAATCATTTTTCCATGATATATATGTTTTATATAGTGCAAATATGTTACCTGGTCTGACATCTGCCTTTTGCCTATTTTGATTTTGCCTTATAGGGGGTTTAAAGGTGAATATAGGTCAATAGGTCTGCATTTTCCTTTATGAATTCTTGGTTTTGTGTCTTCCTTACAATTTTGTGTCTGTATTTTGTGTTTTTATTTTCTTCTAATGGTTTTAAAAAATTATTTTCACTTGGCTCTTTAATCCTCTTGGAATTAATCTGTATATGTTGTGAGGTGGAAATCTAACTTGATTCTTTTCTCTTCTTCAGTTGAATAGCTAGTTATTCCTGTGGTGTCCCTTAAAGAGTTTTCCCCCACTGATTTGAAATTCCTTTTCTGGTGTACATGGCGAATTCCTTTCCAATGTAGATTGGTCTAAGAGATGTTGCAAAACACCCAAAAGGCTGTAATAAATTTAATCTTCAAAATTTTAAAACCATCTTGCGCTCCAAAGACTTCCAATATTATTCTGTTTCTAATTTCAGAGCATGTCAAGTATCGAAATAGTAATATGCATGGCCTGGTTATGGTTCTAATTTAGAAGGCTAATTCAACACTGTTCTAGGACGAAGCTGCCTTTTATTTTGTCGTGTCCTGCTCAAAGCAGGAGAGCAGTTTCGGGCAGCCATAGTCTCCAGAGTAGAGGACGGCTGTACAGAGCTTTTCAAATGCATCACATAACCAAGTGGTAACTGACCACCAGCAATATAAGGTTATTTGTAAAAGTGATGAGTCCCTGCCATCCATCATTTGAAAAAGTAAAATGCATCTTTTTTTTTTCTTGCTCAATACTTAATGGAATGCGAATTACTTTTTTTTTTTTTTTTTTCACAAAGCAACCAGTCAATATGAGAACCTTCAATCTGCTTGCATATTAGTCGAATTCACTCTGGACAAACATGCAAATATTTTGTTGCCAACACTCCTCAAAACGTTAGCTACATAAAAAGTACAGAAATACAAATAATGAACAGTCAGTAGAGCTGAGATCCAGGTGGGTTAATGTTCTTCTTCTACTTCCCAGAGCTTGAGACAGGGCCTGAAGTAACCGTGAAGCACTAACACTTCATCTTTTCGTTTCATTCCAAAATATCTTCGGTAGCCACCAATAATCACAGAGTCTCTACTCCATTATACACATGAAAATATACTATATTGTGGAATCTTGAGGTGAAATCTGGAGAACGTTTTGTCCTCAAAATGTGCATTGAAATACAAGAATTTCTCCCAGGAGACTATTCTATCTTGAAAATCAATTTGCTTGCATATCAAAACGTGGCCATTTAAATATAGTGAAGACTTTTGATCACCAGCTAGTATGACTCTATGTTTGGAACCAAATGGACTTCAGGTACTCAATAGAGTTTTAAGATGCAATTACTCTATGTACTTCATGCTGTATCAAGCTTTTGGCTGACCCCACCACCCCATCCATCCTCCCTGCTTTCATTTTTATTCTGTTTTCATGTATGTGTGGTTTATTTGAATAAATTCACCAAAGGAATGCGTGTGAGCAAAAGTGATGTATTCAACTTTTGCTTAATCTGCTTAAAAAGAAATTGCTTGTCTTCTTTAACTCTTCCCTGTTACCAAGGGCTGGAACACGGATGTGACAGTGACCCACATCTATTGATCAGATAACAACTCAAAGAACAGCAGAGAGTCACAAGATGAAAGGAACCTGGGGCTTTGAATGGACCACATGGATGAGAGCTTCCGGGCTTGGGCTCAGATAACTCTTTCTGGGAATGGCTGGACAGTAAATGTGTGAGGTTTTGTGGGTCATAAGTTCCCCGTTCAACTCTGCCACTGCAGTGTGAAAGCAGCTGTAGATAATGCTTGAGTATGAATGAGTCAATGAATGAGTGTTGCTGTGTTGCTGTAAAACTATTTAATGGACACCGAAGATTGAGCTTTATGTAATTTTCATGTGCAACACAATATACTTCCCTTGACTTTTTTTTTTCCAGTCATTTAAATATGTACAAACTGTTCTTACCTCAGGAACAGAAACAGACAGCAGGCTAGATTTGACGGGAGGTTGATTTTGCTGGCCCCCCGCACCTGGGCTATTCAGCTCTGGACTCTTATGAGGGACCAATAGACTTCCCCTTCTTGAAGTCACAGTACTTTGGGGTTTCTTGACAAAGGGAACTTAGCCTATATGCTCCATAATGCACACCTGTACAAAGTTACCGCCAGCGGGCTTAAGCAAAGCACTTTTAGATGACTGGAGGCTTTCCCAAACAGAGGGAACTCAAAAGATGTCAAGAAAGCATGCTTTCTCCCCTCTCCTCCTGAGAATGTGTTAAATATGTTTAGAGAATCAGCCTAATTATTTTCACAATATTTTTAATGCTGTTCTTTTTGTATTTTAACCCCCTTTAAAAAAAAAGTATTGACATACCTTTAGACACGGTATTGTTTGGGTTTTGATGCTTATGTTTTTTTTAAGTCATGGAAAAATGGTGATTAATTTATAAGGATTACTGTTTTCTAGCTCACTTCCTCCTGCCTCTCCCCCAAACCCCACAAAATTCAAACTATTTTTTCCATTGTTTTCTTTTAAAATAATCAACAGTAAACATTTATGGGACACCTGCATGCAAAATCCTGTGCCAAGAACTGCATTGAATTTGATTTAAAAGACATGATCCTTGCCTAGCTTAGAAACTTGTTAAGAAAGCCCCAGAAAACAAACATACCTCATCTAAAATGTTCTAAGGTGTCTGATATAAAGATTGCTTGAATCCAGTAAATCTGTAAATCATCTGTAGAAATTGCATGAGGGAGCATAAAGACGATAGAAGGGCCATTTTATGTGTCTGCTAAAAATTTTGTAACCATATTACCAACATCCTTCCCGAAAACATGCAAAAAGATCATTATTTCAGAAATTTGAGCCTGATTGAAAAACAGCATTTTCACCTCTTACATCAGACATTTTCAAGTTTTATGCCAAAAACCTCTGGGTTTCAAGAGAGATTTTTAGGGCTTCCATTGGAAAAAAAAACAAAAACAAAAACAGCAAGAGTAAACACAGGAGTTGTTAGCTCATCTTTCCTGGTCCAGGCCTTCCTGAAACCTGCCTCTGGTCCTCCACCTTTACACTCTTTTGGAAAACTCTTGAAGGGAGAGGGGGTTTGGAAGAGACGAGTTTTGAGAATAAACTTGTCATATGTGGCAGTGAGGTAATTCTTGAGAGAGAAGCCTCTACCTCTCTCCTAAGACCAATTCTTGCCCAAGTGTCTCGGCTCCAGACTACCCCGGCAGGCAACTTATTGGGGTGGAGTGGTGGGGTGGAGCAGTTGGGCCTTCACCTAGAACTATACAGTGATCCTAAGTAATTAGCTATCTGTTTGTTTTGATATTCATTGATCTTTGCTAAGTGTGCTTTGATGTTGTCAGCTACTACAAATCCTGTTTTAGAAGGGAGTGTGGGCTATACAAGAAAGGGAAAAGGAAAAAAGGTGTTTATGCCAATGAATTGTGCAATTTAAATAGCCCAAAGTCTAGGATAAGAGAAGCCCTGTAATATCCAAATATCACAGTTTTTTTTTTTCTTGGACCTGCAGTAGCGGTCAGCTCAAGACAGAATGTCCTAATGCTGCTCTTCTGGACTCTTATAAATGGGGACATAGTTATGGAATAAAAAAATTTACATCATATGCACATGGCACTTACTACATGCCCATGTACCATCGTAGGCACTTAACTCATGTCATTCTCACAGCCATCCTTTGGGGTAAGCACCTATTAGTGCCCATTTTGTAGAAGAGGACGCCTAGGCCTAGAATTGCCCTAAGTCACGGGTTGATCACTGGTGGAGTTAGGATTTGAATGCCGTCAGGCAGGTGCCAGAGCTCATTTGCTGAATCACCTAATTCTGACTAACCGCCTCTCTGAAGGTACGCTGGAAGGGTAGAGAGAAAGAACGTTACTTGACTGCATCATTGTAGGCACAGCTAAATACGTGGTTGCACACCTTTTGGCTCCTCATGCAGCAGCAGGAAATTTGACACCAGTGTGTTTGCTTTCCTTTCTGTATGTGACCTTGGTGGGGAGCAGATAGACTCTCAGTGTCACCCAGAATGTGCTGACTTCCCACAGCTCCGACATCATTGCAAAAGGCTGTACTTCCTGTTAAATTTCATGTGTGTGTTCACACTCAAAAGCTAATAACTGCTGACTCTTCTGTGGGTTCTCTCAATCTGGAGAACATCCTTCCTACCAGGCGGTGAAGTGGTTCAGCAATGAAAAACAACATACTTTGGAACACCCCCAGCGATCTGGAAATGTTGCTCTGTTATAGGAATAGACACAGCATGATTGTAAGTGGCATATCCCAAGTGGGGTGAAAACCAGTCGTTTGACTGAGAGGCCTAAAGAGATGATAGTGGCTCCTACAACTTCATGAATTTCTTGCTGTTTTGTCTTGTCTTGTTTTGTTTTGTCTTGTTTTTGTTTGGGATAGCTTCTAGGCCTCCCTCTAATATTCGTGTAGTCCAAGGCAAAAGTACAAATGGACGCCTACACACCATATGTCTAAATATTTAAAAGTTACAAATCAAGCTAAAAACACTGTTAAATAAAATATGTCACATCCCTCTACCTTGACAACTATACTATCATGATGAAAAATCAAAAACTATTTAAAGTTATGATTTTTCTTTGAAAAATATTGAAGACAAGTTGGTTTAATTGTTACTGCACATGTCTGGATGTTTTGTTGTTGGACTAGCAATGTTAAATGAGTAATAAAATGAAAGAGACACAATTTGTAATTTATTATGTATTTATTTAGTTAAATTTATTTTCCTTGTCTTCATTTCAGTAAAGATCACTGTGTTATTATGATCGATATGCTCTCATAACTTGTGTTCTGAAGGAATTCAAATAAAAAGTAATTCTACTAAAAGTGTCCAAGATATATTGAATATATGAAATAAGTGAATATATTTTCATCAAGAATGTACATTAAAGCAAATATAGAAAATTTTAGGTTTAAAGTTATTTTAATATAGTTTATATATTTTTAATATATATTGTTATGAAGTGCTATTTTATTCTAAAACATTATATGTAACATTCAAATAGAAAAGAAAAATTAATAATTAATGAATATAGGATTTTAAATAAAGCTGAAATTTTATTTAATATTTTGGAAAATTAATTTAGAATATTCCATATAAATAAAATTATCTGTTCATGCTAGTGTTCAAGGCATAGCTGGTTGTCAGTGTAAAGTATTGATATCTGATTTCATGAATGACAGTCTAGATCTACACACTTATCAATCTTTAAGTGTTATAAATTGTTTAATATTGCAAAATGTTCTGTCACTGCCAGGTGCAACCACTGCAAAGATTTGCTAAACATTGAATATCTTGTATTGGAGAAGCAAGAAAGTGATGCCAGGCACTTCTGGAAAACAAATACTATATGAAGCAAGGCTAGATTGCATTCAGAGGATTTGCTGAGTTGATTAACTTATCTTTTCTCTCTGCTCTTGAAAGAAATGCTCACCTCTAATGTTCTTAGCAGGATAACCAAAACCTTTCCAATATTTGGAAGTGATTACCTTTTATCCTCAGGTTATACAACAAACAATGTGTAGAAGAATTCCTATGGGCCCTGAATGGTATTGGTCACAACAGCAGATTTTTTGGTTTAAAGTCATTCTAATGAGTGCTAAGTCCTATACAACAGAGGCACTGTGTGCTCTTTAATATAGTTACCTGCACACATGTGTGTGATGTAGGTCCTTTCAAAGAAAGGTTCAGGACAGTGGCCCCTTGCCTGGGTCTAAGGGTGATACTGGTTGTTTCGAGTGCTTTTAAATTTTTTGCATTTATTTACGTACTGATTAACTGACTTCTAAAAAATTTATTAAACTTGGGTTCTCTGATGAATCAAAATGAAATCACACTTACTGAATAATTCCCATGAGTTTATCCTCTGATGAGCCTACAATGATTAATGCATGTGACAACACCTGAAGTGACAGAAAGGAGTGTCATTTTTAACAGGGCAACATACATTTTTAAGAGGGGCAATTATTACAGAGCCGTTCTTAGGAAACAATATTTTCACTGAGGGTCAGGGGATTATACACTTGAGCGAAGTCAGCTTTTCTGTTTTTTTTTTTTTTTAAAGATTTTATTTATTTATTCATGATAGTCACAGAGAGAGAGAGAGAGAGGCAGAGACACAGGCAGAGGGAGAAGCAGGCTCCATGCACCGGGAGCCCGACGTGGGATCCGATCCCGGGTCTCCAGGATCGCGCCCTGGGCCAAAGGCAGGCGCCAAACCGCTGCGCCACCCAGGGATCCCGCGAAGTCAGCTTTGCAAATTATTTCCCTTAAGATGAATGAGGAGACAGCTGATTATGGGCACTGCATATGGCTACTACCACTTACCAGCCTTATTCACAGGCAATCATGAGCTCCACAAAATGCTTTTTATTTCCTTCAACACCATGTTTTTCAACATGTAGCTTGTGAACTGCCTTAAGCAGGGGTACTTGTTAAAAATGCACATTCCAGATCCCAACTATACATGCTGAAAGTCAGGTTTCCTGGGCTTAGGCCCTATGGCAATGCTAACACAGATGTTTCTCAAACCATACTTAGGGAAAAAATTGATTTAGGGCAGTGGCGCTTAAGCTTTTTAAATTATACACCCTGATTAGTAAAAAATATTTTGGGCAGATGTCTCTAATATATAATCATGTATTTGTAAATAGTCTATGTGCACTATTGTCCTATTATATCATGTTAATTCTAAAACACAAAAAAAAATTTTTTTAAAGGCAAAGGTAAGTAATATTTTTAAAATATCTTTTTCTCTCAGTGAAACAAAAATATTTTTTGCTTCCAGCAAAATATAATTGTTAATAAGTAAATATATATTAATATGATCAACAGGTTTTAGTGAAAGTTTTATAATTTGAATTGCTTCATAATTAAAAAAATCTTGGCTTAATAATAATTTAAAAGTTGGGGCTCAAGTTCAGGTTAATTAGAGACTTGTTTTTCATGTCATCTCAAAAAAAGATACTTCAAGACAAGACAGATTCACACAGAATAGGTCAATTTCAGACCACATTTACCATTTGTTTTCGGCCCACCCACAATTAAAAGAAGAGTTTGCTTAAAATTATGCTTACAAGTCTTTGGGGATCCCTGGGTGGCTCAGCGGTTTAGCACCGGCCTAGGGTGTGATCCTGGAGTCCCAGGATCGAGTCCTACATCAGGCTTCCTGCATGGAGCTTGCTTCTCCCTTTGCTTGTGTCTCTGTCTCTCTCTGTGTCTCTCATGAATAAATAAATAAAATCTTTTTAAAAAAATTATGCTTACAAGTCTTCCTTGATATCAATCAGTTCTTATAAATTAATCACATGTTGCATTTTTATTTTCAACAACTGACTTTAATAATTCGCTTAAACTCTTTGAGAAATTTTTAAAAAGATGTGAAAATTTCTGTTTTCAAGTTTTTAAAGTGTGATCGGAGTTTCAATAGGCAATACAAGTCATTTTAAGGAGCAAAATCACACAATGGTGGGTACACTTGTAAATCATGAGTGTCTTTTGGAAAACAGTTACTTTCTCAATTATTGTTAAATGTCATCTTTACCTGAAGGGGGCAGATGAAGAGTGTTTTATGCTTTTTGTTCTTAAATAACAGCTAAGGTAGATTCCCATTGAAAGTCATATCCTCAAGAAGATAAACAAATGACCATGGCTTTTAAAGCTGAAGTTTCAGAGTTGTAAAGGAAATGGTGAAAATGATGAGGCTGCCAAGAAGTGAGCATAAGCTAGATATTGGGAGACCTGTGTTTTATGTCCACTGCTTTCATTTGTATCCCATAAAAAAAGAGCAGTCATGGATGCTAATTGCTGACATTGCCAATTCACTGTGGGAAGGGTATGGAGGCCTCTGGGATAATTGGGTGCGTAGTGGAATTCTTTACTGTGAGGGAGAATAGTAACAATAGCAAGAGCTCATAATTATGGAACCCTTAGGTGCCAGGCACTGTCCAGGGTTTTATATGAATCACTTCATTTCTTACACAATGTCCTGGCACAGTCCTAGAATCAGGTTTTTCTGGATGAGGAATCTGAGTTCAAGGTCATATAGCTACTAAATAATGGAGCCAGGAGTCTGGCATGTTAGGGATTTCATTTGTGGATCTGGGGATTTAAAATGCAGGCCTGGCCCTGGACCTACGATTATGACTCAACTCTGACTTCCCAGTAAGATGGAGGAGGTACTAGAGGGTGCCTGGGGGGCTGAATGCTACACACTCAGGAAACCGACCAATCTCCTGTGGAAGGTGCCCTCTGCAATCTTAAATCTGCAAATAGAGCAGAGGCTAAAATAGCTGATCTTGTCAGCTGATCTTGTGGAGCATTGATTTCCTGAAGACTACAGCCTTCTTTTTTTTTTTTTTTTTTTTTTTGACTACAGCCTTCTTGGCAGGATTTCCCCGGTTGTTTTGGATCTCATTTACTTCAGAATGTGTTTCTTTAATTTCTGTGACATATAGAGATGCAATATTAGTGGCTGGGGCAATTTCTTGCCCCATTATAAATATTAGTTTATGTTTTCTTGGAGGGCTTCCTCTGATTGAGTCAATACTTTAGCATCCATTCTATTCCAGGCATTGTGCTTGATTCTTGAGATACAGTGGTTTCAAAAATCTGTCCCTTGCCCTCAGTCTAGACAGAAAGAGGTAAGTGGGTAGGTAGTTAATATAGCACGTTGAGATTGTTTTTAGGGCTAAAACAGCGTGCAGAGACTTGGAAAGACAGAAAGTTTCCCAAAGGGATGATTTGAAGATAGCTAGGTGGAGAGGTACGGGCTGCAGAGACTTCATTCACGTGTGTATCATCATACTTCAAAATAGGTATCATGTGCTTCCTATCTCTTTCCTCACTTCTGTCCTTGCCCAATACCCTCTTCACAGATTTCCTTTCATTGTTCTTCTGTTTTTAATTCCTTTCTTCCTTTAAAACAGAATCACTTTCTTATGTTCAGAAGTATATTATTAGCAATAAACAAAAGGAGATGAGCAAATCTTCACCAATAGTCCTTACCGAAGATTAAGAGTTCTCTGTTTAAAGTCATTGAAAATTATTGCAGTAATCAGTGTGAGGTACCAGAGAGGTCTAAAATTCTAAGGGCATTAAATCATGGGCACTCCCACCCTCAGTGTTTAATTCTTATAGTTTTTAAACCACACACACACACACACACACACACACACACAATCTTATTGTTACAAACACTGCTACCTTGAGAAAGCTAGAAAATAAGATAAGCAAAAATTAAGAAAAGAAAAGCACTATATTCCCACCATTGGAGATTATCTTTAATATCTTTTTGATTTGCTTTCAGATACTTTTTTATATATGGATGTATTTTTATAAAAAATGAAATGATTGCAAAGCAAGTTGTTTTGTATCTTGGTTTTCTAATGATCTTTCCCTTTGTGAGTCAAAATTTTAATCTTATCTAATAGTCTATCTTGAATCAGATTTTCTCAATTATCTTCATAATACCATTTAGAGCTAGTAGGTCCTACGTGTTGAATCTAGCTTTTATGGCTCTTGGTTTTCTTATATTCTAGCATCATCCTTAATTTTTTCCCCCATTGTACACTGACTTGTTGAACAGATCCGACCAAGGACCCCAACAGAATGATTCGTCTTGGTTTTGTCTGGGCGTCTTCTGGTGCTATCATTGAACTTCCCCCATCCACACTATTTTCTTATGCTGAAAGTTTGGTTTAAACTTCTGCTCAAAAAAAAATAAAAAAATAAAAAAATAAACTTCTGCTCAGGTTATGTTAAACATTTTGGCTAGAATATGCCACAGGTGACAGTTTGTGTTTTTTTGTGTGTCACATCAGGAGACATAATGTTTGATGGCTCCACCATTCAGGGGGCTAAATTTGAGCACTGGATTCGGGTGTTGAAAATCTGGTCGCTTTGTGAACGTACACTTATGTTTTTCTCCTGTGACTAGAAAGAAATCTTTGTAGTATTGCTTTGGCACTTTATAACAGTTAGATTCCCCATAAAACATGCACTTAATGCTTTTTAACACTACTTGACAACCCTTGCCTAGGTCAATAATTTCATTAGGGATCAACAATGATTAAAATCTAATTCAATCCTTCCTTTTCTCTTAGTAGGTAATACTTTTCTATGAAATAACACTTTCTTTCATCAAGTGGTGTTGTTTTGTTTTGTTTTGTTTTGGTTACTCTGTAATATAGTCTAACTGGGGCAGCAAAATAAATGTTTAATATTCCCCATTAGATACATGTTTTCAAAGGAAAAAACTTACTTAATAACTGCCTCAAATGGTGACATCTGGTGAGGAGGGCTTCTTTTTTCAGTATCATTCTCTATTCATGGATTTTCACTGATTCAATCAATGTTCCTATATCCTTGAAACATTTCTGGTCTAAAAAGTTTTAAGTTGAGTAATTCAGTATCAGTTGTTTTACACTGAAGTGCTACTTAAGAGAAACAGATACAGCCAATTCTACAATTTTATGAATATTTTGAAAAAATGAGATTGACAAGATGGTGAAAATCCCTTTCATTACACATGACGAGCCACCTGGCTCAGAGTATGCCCTTCCCCGGTTGCAGTGTGTGAAGTTCAGTCTGTCAGCCTCACAAGATGAAAATGAATTTACTCTTGGAAAAATGGATTTACAAGGCTGAAAGGGAGGCACCATTTCACTAACTGTTCTCTTGTACCATAGGCAAGATAAGATGTCTCTATTTAGAGAATTTTTCTTTTTTATTTCACAATGCAGATATGGAACTTCAGATTTTTTCTTACCCATTTTAAAAAATGAGTTGATAAACAGCTGACTACTGGCTTAGTGGTGCAGCTCATCACATAGCACATACATTGGAAAGAGGTATATATTTATTTGCTTGTTATTCTGTCTTCTAAAGTGAAGTCAGGGATCCCTGGGTGGCGCAGCGGTAAACCAAGAAGAACATGAAAATGACAAACGTGTGTGAGCGGGTATATATAAGCATGCATACATGCATGCATTCACAGAAAGATGTATTATTGAATTGTAATGTTACTGAATGTCTTGACTTCAGCACTGAAAGTCTCGTGTCTGGGTAAACACTCCAGTCCCAGGCAAAAAGGGATGGCTGGCCACCCTAAAGTTACCAGATAGAAACCACATGGGATTCAGCAACAGATCTCTGATCAGTCTTCCTGTTCTTGACTCAGACATTTAATAAGGCCTTTAATTCAGACATGAGTTAATATGTCAAACTGGCAGGAAAATAACTTATTAAGTACATAAGAATATGAATTCAAGTAAGTATGAGGAATGCACTAAAAGTCTTTAAAACTGCCAGTATGAAAAGGATCAAGAATTGTACTCCCTATTTTTTCTTCAGAAGAGGTAATATAGCTGCCAGTATTTCTGAATATTCCAGCCAAAGCTTGGAAAATAGCATGGCGGAAGGTACGAGGTACTTGAGTTGATTTTCACGATGGAATTTTATTTATACAGAGACCATTCATTGACTGTTTAGTTAGAAAAGACCTTAAAGAGTTATATAATCTATCTTTCCACATCTAGTCAAGGCCACAATTAGATCATGATGGGATTCTACCCAATATATTTTTAAAGACCCTCAAATAAAGAGATGTTCCATTATTAATTTTATGCCTCGCCTGAAACTCTCATCCTTTATATGGAACTAATTACTTTTCTGGTTGATGCTAGAGAGTGTGAATAGCCAGAAACCATTCTCTGACAAAGGTTAGAAGATTATTTTTCAATTTCCTTTAAGTATTTTAATTCTAGAAGCTTTTAACTTTTCTTCAAAGTTTGTACTTTTAAACTTTTGATTACATCTGTGCTCTGCTCCAAATCCCTAATGCATACATTTGGGTATGTTCTGCATTCCTAATAGCTCCTAGGTGATGCTGATGGTTCAAGGACCATAGTCTTGCTTGCTTGCTTAATTGAAGTATAGTTGACACACAATGTTACATAAGTTTTAAATGTACAACATAGTGATTCAGCAACTCTGTACATTATCCTATGTTCACCACAAGGATAACTACCATCTGTCACCATACAACACTGTTACAACACCGCTGACTACATTCCCTATGCTGTAACTTTCATACCTGTGATTTATTCATTCTGTAACTGGAAACCTATATACCTCCCACTCCCCTTCACCCATTTGCCCCTCCCCCCACTGCCTTGCCCTCTGGCATCCACCAGTTTGCTTATTCTGTATTTATGGGTCTATTTTTGCTTTTTTTTGTTTATTTGCTTTGTGTTTTTTTTTTTAACCACACGTTGAAGAGCAAGGTTGCAAAGAACTTAGTTATAGCTTACTTCAGACTTTTCTTCTTAACCTAGAAAGACAAATAGTACCCAGTTAGATACAGTCTTTACAGAAAGCAGTGGACATAGATAGAGATGGAAAAACTATTTTAAGGGTATTATTGGTATAGAGAAATATTTGTAAAAACAAAATAAGAAAGCTATTTCTGTAGCATAGTGACTAGACTGCGATATAAATATGAATACTATATACAATGGTGACTTATCCTGTAATTGCTGATTGCTTTAGTTATGAATTTTTAATTCACACTTTATAACTAGATTTAGACTTATTTTACTCCCCTTTGATGAAATTATTTTTCTCTACTTATTTTTTCTTTTTCTTTTTTTTTTTAATGATTTTATTTGTTCATGACAGAGAGAGAGAGAGGCAGAGACATAGACAGAGAGAGAAGCAGGTTCCTTGCAGGGAGCCTAAAGGGGGACTCGATCCCAGGACCCCAGAACCGTGACCTGAGCCCAAGGCAGACGTTCAACTGCTGAGCTACCCAGGTGTCCCAATTTTTCATAACATGAATATATGAAATTACTTTATACAAAGAAAGTTCACATGTGGAAATGCAGTATTGCAAATACCATAAACCAAATACATTTTTATATTTTGTAATTCAAGCTAACATTTAGATTGGGGTGCCTGGGTGGCTCAGTCAGTTGTACATGGGACTCTTGATTTTGTCTCAGGTCCTGATCTCAGGGCTGTGAGATTGAGCCCAGCCTGTGGCTCCATCCTGAGCGTGGAGTCTGCTTAGATTTCCTCTCTCCCTCTGCCCCACTCCACTGGAACAGCTGAGGGCAGCATGGAAAACCTCAAATGTCTCTGTGAGGAGGCCTACCAGAAGACATATCAAAACTGCAGAGGCAAGGCCTCTATCGTACTTCCAAATGCCAAGTCTCCCGCAGAGTACATCTGATTTGTCAAGCCTAGATCACATTCAGAATTCAAGCTGCAAGGCAGTCTGGAAAATGTAGATCTTAAGTTTCTAGTCTCTATGACCTGAGAAGGCCAACTAGAAAAGGGGTGGAATGAATGGTGGTCACCAATACTTTATACCCTGTCCTAGGACTATTGTTCTAGAATAGAAGCTCAACATCTACATGGGATGATGTTCTTTTTTGTCAATTCTGACAAGTCAGTATATCAATCTATCAATAGTCTTCCTGATCTTGGTCAAACCATAAAAGTTTGATATTCTCAGAAACATACCAGAATGAGGCAATCTTAGATTTGAAATAATCGTGTTATTTAAAGATTTTATTTATTTGAGAAGGAGAGAGTAAGCACAAGTGGGAGTGGGGAGGGGCAGAGGCAGAAGGAGAAGCGGGGAGCCCAGTGTGAGATCATGACCTGGGCCAAAGCCAGACACTTAACTGACTGAGACACCCAGGCGCCCCTTGAAATAATCACTTTATTTTTGGATCGGTGCCTTTATATATATATATATATATATATATATATATATATATATATATTTTTTTTTTTTTTTTTAGCTAGAAAATGCATTCTTCAGGTAAAATATCCCTTGGAAACATTATACATAAGTAAATAAATAAATAGCTACCCTCCTCAAAGTGGCGGTAGGGCTTGTTGGCAGAAATATTTTGGGCTTTCTGTGTATTCCAGGTGGTTGCTTAGGTCTTCCAGATTCCCTTAAAGTTAGCTTGAGACCATGTGATGGCTTTCCGGCCCTAAAACCCCTGTGGATCCTCCATTCCTTTCTTCCCATTACAGACAGTGGAGTCTGTGTATTGATACATAATAGCATCACACTATGATGACAGCTGGACCCTACGCTTACTAGATGGAAGAGGTCTTTTGCCTTATGCTGGTGTTTGTGGGGAGAGAAATAAACATTCATGATAGGATACCATTGAGATCGTATGTCATTGCAGCATAGCCTGGCTCTCTTGACAAATGTGGGCCTGAAGTCCTGCAGTCTCCACCTCTCATTCTTCCAATGCCAGCCTCTTTGCCTCTCCTTTTCTCTCTGCTTTCTACTTGCCTCCCAAGGCAAATCTACATCGCTACTTCCGGGTGCACAGTTTGTAAACCATTACTCTCGGCTTTTCAAGTACCCCCTCCTCTGGTTTTAAAAATATAAAAAACTGTGTGATAAATGAGTATTACTTTATAGATAAATGGAGGATAGGAGTGGGGTAGAAATGATGTTAAAATAGGCACAAGGGGTCCCAATTTCTGAAATAAAAATTACTACAGATACTATATCTAACCACTTGAAAATAGTATATTTGACTAGCAATAGAAATAAAGTTATATTAATCAAATAAATGGGAGCTATATTAATCAATCACAGAACATTCTACCTAATGAAGAACATTATCATAATATACTATAATTAATCAGCTCATGAAAAGCAATCTCAACAAATAGATCACAAAATTCAGAAGGGTTTATTTGAAAGATTGACAGGTTTTGGGGGGAACAGACCTATTGCATAACTCATCCAGGAATTTGATTACTTTCTTTTCCTCATCAAACATTTCCCTGCAATAATCTTAGGCACCAGAGATCAAGCAGTTGACCTCACTGATACATTGGAGGTCAGACTGTTTCTGTCAGCTTCTCTCTGGGATCCATGGTGTCCATGAATGTCTAGAAGGTCAGAAGGAAGAATGTTAATGGACTGAATATGGATCTATCTGCATTTACAAAGCAAGCTTCTAATCCATTCACACCTCAGCTCAGATGCCACCTCTTAGGGAGATCTTCCCTGACCACCTTATCGGAAATAGCTGTACTTTCCTCCCTGATCACTTTCTAGGCCTCGCTTTACCTTATTTTCTTCATACCACTTATCACTGATTGAAATTCTATTGTTTATTGTCCTATTTCTTCACTAGCACGTAAGCCCCACAAAGAGAGGTGCACCTGGGTGGTTCAATAAATTGAGCATCTGACTCTTGGTTTTAGCTCAGGTCATGAGATCAAGTCCTGTATCAGGCTCTGTACTCAGCACAGAATCTGCTTGAGATTCCCTCCCCTCCCCTCATTTGCTCATTCTCTCACTCAAATAAATGTTTAAAAAAAAAAAAAAAAAAGCTCCACAAAGAGAGAGCTTTTGTTTAACATCACTGTAACTCCAACAAATACATTGCCTGGTACATTACATAGTAAGAATTCAATATTTCTTATATTTCCTATGGTTCTTTGCCAGACACAGTGGAGAGTTTCCTCTGATCTTTTCTATGAGAACCTGGTAGGGCTTTTGGAGATAAAACTCATTCCACCTTCCCAAGGCTGGATCCCACTCTGGAGTTTTTAATTCTCAAATTTGCACAGAGCCTCCAGCAATTTGTCAATTACAATTTAGGTTTCCTATGCCATAAATGGGTCTCTAGAAGGTTTTTCCTGCGTGGGATTCACCTATCTGTCTCTATAATTTTTGAGGCAGGGGTTTGCCCTATGACCTCAGTTCTCTAATGGATCCCAGAATTGTTGTTGATTCAGCTATTTTTATGTGGATAGGAGAGATAACTTCCAAGTTCTTTTTGTGCTGGACTGGACACTGGAAACCATTCAAAAATTTTACTAAATAAGTGAATAAATGCTATAAGAATGTACAGCTATCAGCTGGCCTCACTATTCTAGTTTTGTAAATCTGAACTTTATTTTAATCAATCACAACATAATTATACAGGAAGAGATGAATTCTCATGCCAGTGAATGGCACTTCTCTGATGACTGAACTTTTGGACTGAACATCATATTATTTGCATAATATGGAAAGTGGTATATAAAAGTTACATTATTTATTAATTAATAATTCCTTAAACTGAAAGCAACATATTCTAAATGTATTGATTGTGGTATAGGCTAAGCTGCAATAACAGATACTTCCATAAATCATTGGTTCAAATATAATAGAAGATTATTTCTCTCTCTTACAGTCTGGAAGGAGATGGTTGCCCAGGTTGGGGTGGGCAAAAGATCAGATAGAGCCCCAGGCTGAGTTCAAAGAGAATATGTAACCGGATCCTGGCTGTTTAGTTAGGAAGGATTGTATATGATCCAAATATAAAGTGTGTATATGTGTGTACAGGGCTCAGATGAATCAATTTTAGCATAGCATTCCATTTGAAGAAATATATACTCCAGTAGCCCAACAGAAATTAAAAGACATTTTAATATTTTATGTGCATTTCTCAAGAACTATTAGGGAGATCTGTGCCATAACCCACAACAATACTTTAAAAAATATTATCTGTCTTCCACACTTCTTTCGTACTCCGTGTTTTTTGCAGTCTTCTCAAAATCCCCCAATTCCCCTGACACCCACCTTTTATGGCTTTTCTGTCTTCTTCCTCCTGCCCCCACCTTAAGCTCTTTCTTATTTAGATCAATTTAGAATTGAGCTTCTTTTTATGGTTTCATTTCTGCTTTGCTCATTACCTGGATTCTCCACAAGAAAGAACCCAGGGCTGACCCAGAAAGCAAATATCCTTTCCCTTACTTGACTGCAGCTCTGGCCCAGTTGCTCTCCCTGTCTTCTAATTTTGCATTACAAAAACACCAAGAACTAGACTGGCAAAGAAAGACTTGCTTAAGGTGGTGGGGGAAGGGTAGAATCTGCACAGACAGGACTGGGGAGGCAGTGAATACTTACACGTTAAGACGTCTTGTTTCCATCACACATATATCATTAAGAGCTCAAGTGAGGATAATGTGGACTGCTATAACTCCAAAACAGATGGAAAATCTCTCAGTTTAAAAATATTCACAAAGCTAGATTTATGCAGATGTTCCACCTGAAGGCAGCGCTGAACAAATTAATGCTCACTGTGGACTATGAAAGTCTAATCTATAAAGTGAAAAGGGAAGAGAAGGAAACTGAAAATTACTGAGCACTTACTCAGTATTGGGTTAAGCTCTTTAAAGAATGTCATGTTATTTAAAATCCCCCCATAACCCTTCAGATCAGTGTTCTCGGCTTGGGGATCTATAGACCATATTCTCACTCATATGTGAGTGCTGAGATTGAAAAATGCTTGTGTTTTCATACCAAAAATAGCATGAAAATGTTTAACACGATATAGTGTGAGTGCCTGACATTAACCTTTTTGATTGTAATGTAGGTGCCTGACATCAAGCTTTTGATTGCTGAGGTATTCATTTCAAATAAGTCCATCTCAAATAAACATACTGCCAGCTGTATGACACAGCTACTAGCTAAACAACTGTGCTAAGGAGTTAGGCTGCCCTCACCTGTGAAGGTCCCTTTTCAGAAAGCTCTGTGTCACCTAGATAGATGATTGCTTGAGTCAACCCAATTTTTCTTTCTTGCACCCCAATTCCTGCTTGGGATGCTGTAAATTCTCCAATAAAGAGTGAACCCAAGAAACCCTAGGGAACCACACTTGGATGCCAATAAAGTCAAAGCCCCAGATCCACACTTCTTCCCTCTCTCTCTACCCATGACCTCACTATATGGCCCTTGGATGTGCTGTGTACCCTCCAGGACCTCCAGTGCTCCCTTATCTTTGGCACTGAGGTGCATCTTGCAAATGTAAAAACACAAAGGCTGGTACAGCCACCACCATTGACTCTGGTCAGCGAAAATGTCTATGGGACCTTGGCATAAATAATATGGACCCAGGTGATTGGCCTCGGGCATTCCTGGGCCAACGCATTACTAACAATTGGCTGGCACTGACAGGAACACAGGGGCATGTTCTAGATCATCAGGAAGATTATCTTATAATCAAATAATTCTAACCAAAGAGTCATATGACTGTATGCTACTGTAATTGAGGTAGACTAGTGAGAAAGGCATGCAGTCAGACTTGATCTGTAAATGACATGTGTAAGCCAAGTGAAGGCCAAAATATCTCATACTGTATGAAATAAATGATGACTTTGTAAGAGCTAAAATTCAGAATTGGGCTGAGATTTGAGTCATCACCCGGCATATGGTGGTAAAGTCATATTCTAAAGAACACGCCTAGAAGCAGTATTAACATTTGAGCTGTGATTTGATATAAACCAAAAAAAAAAAAAAGTCATCACATTGTTAATGCTATTTCCTTGAGGTTTGTTGTTTTTGTGAGTATTTAAACAAATTTACAAAATGTGTTGATTTATATCAGGGCGGTATATCAGAATGATTTATATCATTCTTCCCAATTTTTCATCTCTCTCTATCCCAGCATTCTCTGTTCTACAAGCCAAGCTTATGTCTTGTGACTTCGCAGCACCCCTCACTAGAGAAGGCAGAATGCCGTAGGAAGCTGGAAAAGAGGCAAGCTGTTTATGTGGCAGCAAAACACTGGCAAAACCGTTGCTTTCAGTGGCCCAAAGGCAAAAAAAAAGTACTTAATGAACCTGTGGCAGACAGAAAGGTTCTCAATCAGAATCTTGATAATGTGAACAGACTGTAATTTGCTGCATTCAAAAAGGTACAACAAGAAAGTGATGAGCTCAGAAAAACTGGCCACTTTGCAGGCAAAATTGAGAGGGGATGTAGAGAACCTAGAAATTCCAGAAGCTGTAGGGTTGATAAATAAAATTGTTTCTCCTTTCCATTCAGTAAGAGATAAAATTTAAAAACACCTTGTATTTGAAAGACCTACTAAAAAATAGCCTCACAGAAATGACAAAATCCAGGCACAACCTCATTAAGACCGACCTTAAGGCAATGTCTGGCAGTAGATACCTTCACCTGGACAAAATGACTTTTGAGAAAAGTGATTATGAACTCAAAGTACTTGTAATTAAGTCTAGAGAGAGACAGGCCTCACAAAAACTACAGTGTGGATTTTGGCACATGGAGTGGCTGTAATTAACGGCATCAAAAATCCAACAGGTTTTCAAGAGCCATGTTTGCAAAAGTGCTGCCATGCTAGATGAAGAGGTTGACTTTGAGATGGATCAAAAAGCTCTGGGATCCCAACTTTCTAAGGGTAGCAAGTGGGTGAGAGAACTGCTCATGTTCGGCAATACTATTTCAGATGTGGCCCCAAAGGGTGGAAAGAAAAATCACACCGGAGGCAGAGCAGGGCTGTGGAGAACAATGGACTGGGCCCTTTGTCCCAGGGAGCAGAGCCAGGGCCCGAATAAAGGACTGTTCCCTACCCTAGTGGAGAAACTGGCTGATATATCCCTGTTTCAGAGTGTCTGTGGACCAGTTGACCCCATATGCCTTCCAATCTTCCCTTTTTTCAGATAGGAGAGTTTACTGCTAAATCTTGTCCCTGTTTTATGATTGTATGTTGGCAGAGGGTGACAGATTCCTTGGTTTTGTTTTGGCTTGTAAATATCTAGATTGGGAAGAGCCACATCTGGCCCCAGGGTAAAGCACAGATCCTGAACTTTGAACCCCATGCTATGACTGGATGAGACTTTTTAATTAAAATGTCTTGAGAGGCAGGGGTGGGGGGAGTATGTTGCAAAAGGGAGCAAAGTGAATAATTATTATTTGAAGGAGACTGTGGTGGATTAAGCAGCTGTCATTCTCAATTCTTCATATACTTCCTCTTATAGATCTATTCATCCATGCTCTTTGCCTTGGGACTTTGCAGTACCTCGACTAGAGTAAACTAAGATATTTCCTTGCCCCATTGAAGCTGGACCTGGCTGGAATGTTAATAAACATGATGAGGCTTTAAATATGTGTGCATGGTTTGGCATTGCCTCTTTAGTCCAGTAATACATCATTAAAAAAAACCTAAACAAAACTCAAAGAGCCAAAAAACCCAAACAATAACAACAACAAAAACCCCATACTCCGTGTAGCCTCTGATCTCAAAATGAAGACTTGAGGAGAACTGATTCTACTTGTAACCTGGGGCTAGTCTTTACCTAGTCTACCTGACATCAGCCAAACCCAGCTGTGAATAAAAAAAAAAAAAAAAAAAATTTAATGTGCAAGCAACAGAGATCTTTGGTGCTTTCATTTATGCAATCAGTATTAGTTGACTAATAAAATTCACATAAGGAATATAAGTATAAAGAATTCATACCTCATTTTATGTTTATACATCGCTCATGTCATTAAGTTAGAAAACATTTTGAGTTAACAATAGAGTTCAATTTTTTTAAAGATCTCCATGGATTTATCAAGTTTTAGAAACTTTGCCTTAGAGAGTTCTGATTAAACCCATTTTCTACTATCTGTCTTTCTGCCTCTTTTATTAGTTTTAAGTATCTTCTCTTTTGGTTAGGTGACTATTAAAATTTGCTCTAAGGGCATAAAGAGATTAAAAGAAAGAAAAAAGTTTTCTAAGAAGAAAGATAGAAAGGAAAAAGCTAAACTGCTGAATTCAGATGATGCAATTTGGCAGAATAATATAAGCAGAACTGTGAATGTCCAAACCCTGTCAGAGATTTTCACCATCAAAGGATTGACGTACCAGGTTTGCGCATCCCTACTGCGGCAGACAAGGGCAGCTTTCAAAATACTTCCAAACTTGGGACTATTCATCAATAAGGCTGATACTAACATCAAAATGTCAAAATGTGCAGCCTACAAAAAAAAAAAAAAAAAAAAAAAAAAGATAGAATCTTGCAGAATTAGACCAGGAATGAGAGGCCCTTGGGGAATAAAAATGCAGATTACAAAACAAATAGAATCTTTTAATATTCAAGAGACATTTTTTTGTTGAAGTTTTCCTCACTAGACCATAATTTGAGTAGCTTCAGACATTAATCACATCATGGAGGGGTGAACCGCCCCCCACCCCTGATTTATTTTTTATGTGTCTCACTGTTAACAAACTTTTTTATATTTAGAAAAAACTTGAAAGCTCCTTGGGGATTTGCACAAACTGTTCCTAAGGTGGGCCATACAGAACCCTGTGGTCAGTCACTCCATGAAGGGAGCTGTGGCTTCCTTCAGTCTTTACCTCCTTTAGGTGAGCGGAGAGGAAAGGCTAGAGCAGCTCAAGCACCTCCCAGTCTGTCTAGAGGGAACTATAGTGACTACACAGGTTGCTTACACACAGGTAGGCTGATAACAAGAATGTCTTGTTTATGAGCATTACTTCCTCAAGGAGTGTTGTGGGGATACTAACGTGGTAAAAAGAAGGAAAGGAAAAACTAACAAGGAAAGGAGGTTAAGTCCTCCACCTCCAGCCATCTAGAGCCAATTTTCTCACTTTAGAAAACTTCATTTCTGAAAGCTCTCAAAAACCTGCCCACTTCTTAATTTACTGACCATCTCTTGGGTAAGGGTACTCACCTCCTTCATATGACATGTTGGGGCACATTTGCTCTGGAAGCAGTTTGGAATCAGAGAAGAATGGTTATCCCACAAATGTGGGGTCTCTTTCAGGGAATGATGCAAAGTCATTCAGTTTCAGGAGGTGAAACTTAGAAAGGTTGCTCTTGCAGATTCAGGGTCCTGGGGAGGTCATTCTGGTTTGGAGGCTCTCAGCAAGCCCTTGTGTCCAGGCTTCTTTGTCATTGGTAGCCCGAGGGATAAAGAGAGCAGCTGTTTAACCAGGGCAAACTCTGTTCTGGAACCACTGTGAGAAAAATAATACTTCAAATCAAATTCCTATCAAAAAAATTCATGGATTTTTGGTCAAAATTAAGACTCGCACAGTTATCTTTATTATTGGTTGATTGATTGCTTTTCCCATGATCATAGGTGAGACCACTTCGTTTCCATCTTTACCTTTTCTACATTCTCCTTAGCTCCTTTTTTTGGGGATGCTAATCCAATTATTTGTGTTGTGGGGGTGGTAATGGAAAAAGAGAGTGGCTGCAATTATGGAAGGAGTGGGGGTATGGATCTTATTTTCAGTGCAGTTTTTACAGTAGATTTCCTTTAAAAATTACATTGAGCAGGGATACCTGACAAAAATATTACTAATACATAACTCTGAAATTAGATATAGCTATGTCTTATGTAGACCACTGTACATATCCTTAACTTGAGTAATTAATTTTGGATAGATACATTGCATTATTTTTATTTTAAAATTCTTTTAAAATCAGGAAAATTATTCTGTTTTAACAAATACAGAGGACAAACTGGTAGTTGCCAGAGGTGAGGTTTTTTGGGGAGGGGAATGGTGAAATAGATAAAGGGGATTAAGAATATAGACTTATCATGAAGAGTGATGAGAAATGTATAAAACTGCTGAATCATTATATTGTGCACCTGAAACTAATATAACACTATATTAATTATACTTCAATCAGGTTTTCTTTTTAAAAAAACAACATTTTTGTTGAAATATTTCAAGTTATTTAGAGGTACATAAAAAATGTTCAATCTCTCTGATAACAGTTTAACACTTTGGTGTATATTCTCCCAGACATTACACATACCTCCATATATAAATGGACTTTAACAAGCTTTTCTCCCTCTAGTTTTCATTGATGCTCTTCCCATGTGAGTTTATGTAATATAATTCATTCTTCTAAACAATTACACAGAATTGTATGTACTAGAATTTATTTAATCATCCCTTTATCGATTGGGCATTTAGGTTACTTCTAATTAAATTTATATTATAAACAATGTTGAAAAACAACTATGTAGAAATACTTTTTTACTCACTTAGAAAATTCTCTATAGGAAAGATTCCTAGAAATGATATATTTGATTGGCCTTTGTGCTTTTAAAATATTCATAGATGCTATCTGATTATTTTCCAAGAATTTTACTAGCTTATAAATGCATCAAAAATAGATAAATTTTGGGATGGCTGGGTGGCTCAGTGGTTGAGCATCTGTCTTTGGCTCAGGTCATGATCCCAGGGTCCTGGGATTGAGTCCCACATCAGGCTCCCCAAAGGGAGCCTGCTTCTCCCTCTGCCTGTGTCTCTGCCTCTCTCTCTGTGTCTCTCACAAATAAATAAATAAAATCTTTTAAAAAATAGATAAATTTTCTTCCAAATTCCTTTGAATTTTTATGCAATCATAGAATTCATTTAAAAAAAGGACATTTATATTCCTAACCTCCAAAGTAATGGTATTTGGAAGTAGAGCCCTTGGGGGGTAATTAGGTTTAGAAGTGGTTATAAGTGTGAAGTTCCCATGATGAGATGAGCGTCCTTATAAGAAAAGGAAGAGCATGAACTCTCTCCATCCCTCTTTCATCCCCCTCCTCTTCTCTCTGCTGTGTGGGGACAGTGTGAAAAGGCAGGCATCTGCAAACTATGAGGAGGATTCTCATTACATTCTCAACATGCTTCACACCCTGATCTCAGACTTCTCAGAGAAATGGATTTCCATTGTTTGTCACCCAGTTTATAGTATTTGTTTTGGCAAAGCCAACTGACAAATACAAGAGTTTTCTTTCCAGTTAGGGTGTTCTCAGCTGCAAGTGATAGAAAGCCTAATTAGGTGGGGCTTAAGCATTAAAGACATTTGTTACCCTCCCCCCGCCCCACCCCTTAAGAACTTCAGGGTTTCAGGGAACTCCAGGGCTTGATAACCTCACAAATCTATCAGGGGCCTGGGTTCCTTTATCTTTGCACTTCATTGTTCACACTGTGTTCCTACACATATGTAGGAATTCCTGCCTTTTCTCATGATCTCGAAATTGCTGCCACAGTTCTAGGTGTCATATTCAGACAATTTTTATTTATTTATTTATTTATTTATTTATTTATTTATTTATTTTAAGATTTTATGTATTTATTTGACACAGAAGGAGAACCAGAGAGTACAAGTAGGGAGAACAGCAAAGGGAGAGGGAACAGCAGGCCCTCCACTGAGCCCGATGTGGGGTTCGATCCCAGCACCCCAGGATAGTGACATGAGGCCAAGGCAGCCACTTAATGACTGAGCCATATGGTCACCCCCAGATAACAACTTTTTGGGGCAGAAATGGTAATATGTGTGACATTCTCAGAGTGAGGAAACCTTTGCAGCCCTCTCTAGCATATTTAACGCTAATGTCTCACTATGCAAAATGTAGTCATAGACAATGAGATTGCCATGATTATCTTGCTTCAGTGAAGACTTGCCCTCTGGGCTGGGAAGAAGCCTACCCTTCTTGTAAAATTGATTGCTTTAGTTCTGTATTGCTAGAAAACAAATTACCCCCTGAATTTAGCAGCTTTAAAGAACAAACATTTATTATATCACACAGTTTGTGAGAGTTGGAATCTGGGAGTGGCTTAGCAGGGTGGTGGTGCCAGTTGAAGGTCTTTAATGAGGTTACAAAGAAGTTGTCAGCAAGCACATGAGAAAATGCTCCACATCACTGGCCATCAGGGAAATACAAATCAAAACCACAATGAGATCCCACCTCACACCAGTGAGAATGGGGAAAATTAACAAGGCAGGAAACCACAAATGTTGGAGAGGATGCGGAGAAAAGGAAACCCTCTTACACTGTTGGTGGGAATGGGAACTGGAGCAGCCACTCTGGAAAACTGTGTGGAGGTTCCTCAAAGAGTTAAAAATAGACCTGCCCTACGACCCAGCAATTGCACTGCTGGGGATTTACCCAAAGATACAGATGCAATGAAACGCCGGGACACCTGCACCCCGATGTTTCTAGCAGCAATGTCCACAATAGCCAAACTGTGGAAGGAGCCTCGGTGTCCATCGAAAGATGAATGGATAAAGAAGATGTGGTTTATGTATCCAATGGAATATTCCTCAGCCATTAGAAACGACAAATACCCACCATTTGCTTCCACATGGATGGAACTGGAGGCTATTATGCTGGGTGAAATAAGTCAATCGGAGAAGGACAAACATTATATGGTCTCATTCATTTGGGGAATATAAAAAATAGTGAAAGGGAATAAATGGGGAAAGGAGAAAAAATTAGTGGGAAATATCAGGGAGGGAGACAGAACATGAGAGACTCCTAACTCTGGGAAATGAACTAGGGGTGGTGGAAGGGGAGGAGGGCGGGGGGGATGGGGGTGACTGGGTGACGGGCACTGAGGGGGGCACTTGATGGGATGAGCACGGGGTGTTATTCTATATGTTGGCAAATTGAACACCAATAAAAAAGAAATTTATAAAAAAAAAGTTGTCAGACTGAGTGGCAGTAATCTGAAGGCTTGACTATGACTGGAGTATCTGCATTCAGAATGACTCAGTAACATGGCTGTTGGGGGTGAGGGGAGCTCAGTTCCTGGTTGGCTTTGGCTGGGGTGTCGGCTCCTTGCTGGATGTTGGTGGGGTGTCAGGTCCATGCCATCTGAGCCTCTCCACATCTGGGCTGCTCATGCTTGGCAGCTAACTTCCCGGAGGGCAAGCATTGCGAGGGAGTGAGTAGTAAGCTGCACTGCCTTTAGCGACCTAGTACCCCAAGTCATGCACTGTCACTTCTACTTTATTCTATTCATCAGAAGTGAGTCACCATTAGGTTCTGTCTCTTACAGAAACAAGTATCAAAAAATTTGTGGATATATTTCAAAACCATCAGAGAAAAGTAAGTGCGGCAGCTCTTTCACAAGAGAAGAAATGAGGGTGGCTGATGAGACAATTGATTATTTTTTTTTACCTTCCATTCTTGGTTTGCTAGGTTTTTAAAGATTGTGTACACTTGAATTTTATCAAAAATCATTTCAATTATAGAAGCAAATGGAACTTTTTTCTCTTTTAATGTGTTGGATTATATTCTTAGATTTTTCTAATGCTGAAGCACCTTATTAGTAGTGGGATAAATCTTTATTGTCATTCTGTATTATTATTTTTTGTACATTGCTTATTTGATGTTGCACCTGTGTTCAAAGGTGAGATGCATTTCTTCTTTATTCTTCTATTGTCTTGTCAGGTTGTGGTATTAAAGATATGTTAACCTCATAAAATGATTTGGGAAGCCTTTCCTCTTTTTCTATTCTCTGAAAAATAAACCATGTCTAGCTGTCTCTCTTGCTGTCTCTCTTTTTGCTGTCCTTGCTTAGCCTTTTTTGGCTCCAGGGATATCTTTTAATTTGAAAATTTGTCTTTCTTAAGAGTGTGGTGTTTTCAACCACTGCCTTTTTTTCTCTCTAATAATCATATTTAGCTTCTCGTTTCACAAGGATCCCACAGTTACAGTCCCTCTGATTTATTTAGGGAACAGTTTTTCAGACTTTATTCTGCTAAAAATGTGACAGTTTCTGTGGAACTCTAGCCTAGTACTTTTGCAAAGTTTTAAGTAGGCATCCCTCCCTCTCAGTGCATGATTCCCTTTGGCTCCATGGATATCCTGACTCTACCCAAGGTGGCTGAGAGGGTTCTTGTTGGGAAGATGGTAACACACTTCTCTGGCAATTTTCTCCTGTTAGTGCTTGGACTCACTTATGAGCACTTGGTGCTGGTTTCTTCATAAAGGGGGCCTCATTTGCTTTGTATACTACAGAAACCCTTCCCGATACCTGTTTTACTGGTGATACTCGTCCTTGATTTCTAGCACTTAATGGATTTATTCCTTTTACTCTTTGGAAATTTCAATGAGCTTTTGGGAGGAAGGATAATAAACCTTCGTGTTGTCCATCCAACCTGCCATTTAGACTACAAGTCTGTTGCTGCTACTTACTATGCACATAGAACTTGACCTCCACACAAGCATGTCCACAACTATGGTATTTAGAATCCATTATCTTTTAATATATACATTATAAAAATAACATATGCATACTATAGAAAACGTGGAAAATGCAAAAATGTGAAAAGAAGGAAAAAAGATCCATTGACCAAACACCTCAAAATAATGGCTTGTATCAGACCTGGTATTTTCTTGTAATTCTGTTAAATATTTGTAATCATACATATATTTTTATATCTTTTTTTTTTTTTTTGAGAGAGAGTGAGAGAAAGAGCTTGAGCGGAGGGAAGGAGCAGAGGGAAAGGGACAAACAGACTCCATGCTGAGCACAGAGCCCTGTGTTAGGCTCGCTTCCAGAACCCTGAGATCATATCCTGAGCCAAAATCAAGAGTCATATACTTAACAGACTGAGCCACCCAGGTGACCCTGTATATCTTTTTTTATTTAGTGTTATACCAGAATTCTCTTTTAGTGCTATTGCTTGTTTTGTAATGATAGTGTCATTTTTGAAGTCACTGTTTTCATGATTCTAGTATCTAATTTTTAAAATCTAATGATGGTCTTTGATGTTGCTTATAGCATTCCATTTTTCTGTTTTTACAGGATTTTCTACTAGTCCTTGGGTTGTGCTTTCTATGAGCAATGATTGCTCACCTTTTCTCTTTCTATGATCTTTTCCATTATTTTCTTTGCTGTAGTGAATTTATATATACTTGATATGTTATTTTGTTGCTGAAGGCAGCCCTACCAAAGTGTTCTCTCACATCTGAATATAAGTGAGTCATCTCGATTCCCTTATCACTTATCTGAAACCTGAGAATTCGAGGACCGAGTGCTGGTGTTCCAAATACTTTCAGAAGCCTGGTTCTGATCTTTAGTGAATGAGTCGTGATCTTTCTTCTATAATTTAAAGCCCTGTAATGGGATTAATTACATCTAAACAGCGGCATTTCTTACTCCCTTCAGTAATTTCCTTAAGCTTCACATCCTTCTCGACTCAGGCTATAGCACTTCAGCAGAGCCACTTCTTGCACTTCCCCCAGCTCTCCCCAGAAGCTGTTCACACTCTTCTCTGGCTCCTTTTTTTTTTTTTAATAATAGGATTTTTTTTAAATATAAAATTGACATACCATAAAATTCTTCATTTTTAGGCATACAATTCGTTGTTTTTTAGTATATTCACAGAGCTGTGCAACCATCAGCACTAATTTTAGCACTTTTCCTTATCCCCCAAAGAAACCCCCCACCCATTAGTAATCCTTCCTCATTGTCTTCCTCCTCCCTCATCCCCCTACTTTCCTGGGAATTGCCAATCTACTTTCTATTGATTTGCCTGTTTGGGACACTACATATATGTGGAATCATACTGTATGTGACCTCTTGTCACTTAGCATGATATTTTCAAGGTTTATCCATGTACTATTTATTTCTTTATTTGAGAGAGAGAGGAGAGAGAAAAAGAGAGAGAGAAAAAGAGAGAGAGAGGGAAAGAGAGAGAGAGAAGAGAGAGAGAGAAAGGGAGAGAGAAGAGAGAGAGAGAGGGAGAGAGAAGAGAGAGAGGGCGAGAGAGAAGGGGCAGAAGGGAGAGGGAGAGAGAGAACTTTAAGTAGGCTCTATGCCCAGCATGGAGCCCCTACAAGGTTCGATCTCACGACCTCAAGATCATGACCTGAGCCAAAATCAAGAGGTAGATGCTTAACTGACTAAGCCACCCAGGTGCCCCTATCCATCGACTTTTTAAAAATTGTGGTAAGAATCCTTAATATGAGAGCTACATCCTTAACAAAATTCTAAATGTATGATATGGTATTGTCTATAGACACGAGGTTGTGCAGCAGATATCTAGAACTTATTCATCTTTTACAATTGAAAATTTATACACATTGATTAGCGACTCCCCATTTCCTCCTCCCCACTGGCACCCACCATTCTATTCTTTGTTTCTATGAGTTCTATTGTATTAGATTCTTCATAGAAGTGGAATCATGCAACATTTGTCCTTCTGTGACTGGCTTATTGAACTTAGCATAATGTCCTTAAGTTTCACCCATTTGTCACATATTACAGGATTTCTCTCTTTTTTAAAGCTGAATAATATTTCATGGTACTTATATACCACATTTTCCTTATTCAGGTTGTTTCTTTATTCTGTTGTGGGGATAGGCCACATTTCGCATCATCAGTTAATGAACGTTGGGGTTGTTTCTACTTTTTTGGCTATTATGAATAATGCTGCTATGTCTCAGGGGTTTTAAGAGGGGGAATATCTCATGAGTTTTGATACAGACATTCTTTGATGGGGTATGGAAGGGGATGGGTGGTGGGAATCTCCTTAGACTTCTCTGCCCTGTGCTCTCACTCTAACAATGAATTTGCCTTCTTCTCCTTTGCTTTCTTTCTTTTTGTTTTATTTGTTTTAAGATTTTATTTATTTATTTGATGGAGAGAGAAAGAGAGAGACAGAAAGAGCAACAAGCAGGGGGAGTGGCAGGGATAGGAAGAGGGAGAAGCAGGCTCCCCGTGGAGCAGGGAGCCTGATGTGGGGCTCGATCCCAGGACTCTGAGATCATGACCTGAGCTGAAGGTAGATGCTTAACCCACTGAGCCACCCAGATGCCCCTGCTTTGTTTGATTTTTTTTTTTGAGAGAGAGAGAGAGAAAGAGAGAGAGAGAGAGAGAGAGAGAGTGAGAGCACGAGGTGGAGGTAGCGGCTGAGGGTTAGGGAGAGAGACAATCTTAAGCAGGTTCCATGCCCAGTATAGAGCAAGATGTGAGACTCAATCTCACGACCTTGAAATCATGATCTGAGCCAAAATCAAGAGTCAGATGCTTAATGAGCATCTGAGCATCTGAGCCATCCAGGCACCCTGCTCCTTTGCTTTCTGTTCCAGCAAATCCTTGTTTGTCACTGAGCTATTTGTCTGTGCCTCACAAGGGACTGCTCTGCAGAGCCCTCTATGTGTTCTATCAAGAAAAACAAGAATGGTGAGCCACCATTCTTTGTTACTAGCCAGACACTGGCTTGGGCAAAGGAGTTCTCCCTTCTACAAGAGTTTGCTGCATTTCTTGTTCCATACTGCTCCCCTCTGTCCCAAATAACCTCTCCTCAACTGAGTAGGAGTCACAAGAATATTTAGGATTTCATGTATTTACCTTCTTCCTCCCTCTCACTTTCCACTGTTCTAGAATGGAGAGTTAGGAGTTCATCCAAATGACATTATTTATTGGTCTGTTTCTTGCCCTGACTACCACTTTTCAAGCATTATTATATGAAATTGGCCTTCTCTCTATGCATTGCTTTTTTCCTTCTGTTTGTAACCTATTTTTTTTTTTCATTTTATTAGTTTTAAGAGGAGGGAGAGACATTTTGTGATTTGGCTTTTTTTTTTCAGAAAGTCTTCAAGTGATTCTCCAAAAACTGTTATAAATTATTTATTTAATTGCTATTTAATAGTCCATGGTTCAATGTGACATGATTTATTCCAGAATTCCCTTATTTTTGGACATTAGGTTTGTTTCCCTTTTTGGCTATTATAAATAATGCTTGGAGGAGCAAATTTTTCCATAAATCTTTTTGTTTCGAGATCATTTTCTTAGGCTAAACTGCCAGATGTGTAATTATCTGACCAAAGAATAAGATGGTTTTTAAGTTACTTGAAACATCTATGCAAAATTATGTCCCTAAAAGATTTCTCATTTGCACTCCCAACAGTATGGGTTACATGACTCTCTGATTGAATTTTTGCTCTTATTTAAACAAAACAAATCAATGAAACACGTAACTAACTTCTTGTTAGAATTTATGGAACTATGAGTTAGAAAAAGCATAAAATTCGTTGTAACTGCCTTACAAGGCATAAAGGTGTGACAATGCTATTATTTTGTTTTGTATATCTGCCTACTTTTTGGTGGCTAGTCTTTATTTCAATGAAAACAGTAGAAAGATACATGTTGGATCAGCATGATCCACCAAGTTTGGGTATACTTAAGTAGATTTTTCAGAATCTTGACTTCAGCTAGGTCACTTTTTGTTCTGAACAGTTTTATTAGGGTAGACATACATATTGAAACATATAGTATAGTGCATATTTTAAAGTGCTTAATTTGGTACATTTGACATATGTATATGCCCATGAAACCATCAGCACAATCAAGACAAAGAATATTTCCATAATTTCTAAGTTTCTTCTTGGTCTTGTATTCTTTCCAGGTCTTTCCAGCACTCCCACCCCTCATCTGCTTTTTTTGTCACTGAAGATTAGTTTGAATTTTGTAGAGTTAAATAAATGAAATCATAAATTACATGCTCTTTTTTTTTTTGTCTGGCTCTTTCAATCAGTGTAACTATTTTGAGAGTCATTTATATTGTCATGTTTCCAGTTTGAGGACATTACCAAAGAGTTGCTATGAACATTTCTGTACAAGACTTTGCATGGACATAGGCTTTCTCTTCTTTAGGGTAAATACTTAAAAGTGAAAAGTCTGGGTCATATGGTAGGTATATGCTTAATTTCCAAATAAGCTGCCAAACTGTTATCCAAAGTGTCTATGCCATGTCACATCCTACCAGCAGGGTATGAGAGCTCCATTTCTTCCACATCATCACCAACACTTGGTATGTCAGTTTTTTTGAGTTCAGACATTCTGATTCTAATGGGTGGGTAGTGGCATCCCATTGTGATTTTAACTTGCATTTCCAACTGGGTTATTTGGTGCTTTATGGATGCCTAGTGATACAGTGGAACTGTTGTGTCCCTTTATATAGTTTTGTGATGCTGGATACATTATTCGATCTCTCTGTGCCTTGGTTTATTTATCTAAAAATATATAGATGAAGAAAACTGTACCATATACTTCAAAAAAGTTGTTATTAAAATTCATGGACATTGCAAATGTAAAATGCTTTGCAAATTACATAAGTAATAGATATTATCATTATGATGGTTAAATTGCTGCATGATTTTGGGCAAATCACTTCAACTTATTTGAGGATTACTTTCCAGTTCTGTAAATTGAGGCTAAATAAGGTGACCTCTAAGTTTCCTTCAAGTACAAAAATGTTCTTGTCTAAAAAATATACTGATGTTCCAATACCACATATATATATAACACATTTATGGAAAAGTACTCCTTAATGTGGAAAAAATGATAGCAAAACATTAAAAAAATGCAAACTTTATAATTTCTTATTATCTTAGCTACGCCATATTTTAGAATTTTAACACAGATTTCTATTTTTCTGTGTCTTATGTGGAGGTGGTTACTAATAAGACCTTCCTTCATCTCTGTAACTACTCTGATCCAGAGAGAAAGAAATTTTAGTATTCATACACAAGTTCATCCTCTATTCCAAATATATGGAATTCAAAATATTCAAAATAATGTGGTCATTTCACTAAATATCATGCA
Source organism: Canis lupus dingo (assembly GCF_003254725.2). Lineage (NCBI taxonomy): Eukaryota > Metazoa > Chordata > Mammalia > Carnivora > Canidae > Canis > Canis lupus. The sequence goes on along the minus strand of NC_064244.1, from coordinate 5,001,798 downwards.
GTTTAAGGCATTTTTGTGAAGTTTAAAAAACTTTATCTGCTGGGGCACCTGGGTGGCTCAGTGGTTGAGTGTCTGCCTTTGGCTCAGATTGCGCTCCCCATGTCCCAGGATTACATCAGGCTCCCCCCAGGGAACCTGCTTCTCCCTCTGCCTAGGTCTCTGCCTCTCTGTGTGTCTCTCATGAATAAATGAAATCTTTAAAAACAAAACAAAACTCTACCTGCTTATTCAGATCAAGAGCCAGGCCAAATTTTGGGATGATAAAAGGTCTAGGAATCACTTCTATCTGGATTTGCATATAAATGAAATCATTTAAAGGAACACCTAATTGGAATTGGGATCAAGGGAACTGTGCTATGAAACTATTGGAGGATTCGAGGTTCCCTATTTTAATAATGTTCTGCCAAACATCTGTTTTATTGCTTAAAATCACGTAAACAAATAATAAGAGATTTGATAGAATAGCATCTCAAAGTTGCTTTTTAAATTATTTAGAGATTTAAGGATATAACTTGTTGTATCTAATGTATTTCTTAGCAATTGACCTAAACATGTTAATTCCCTCATAATTTCAATGACTTCATTATATTTTGATGCAGTTTAACTGCTCGGTTTGAAATATACTCACAGTGACATGTTTTTTCTTTAAGTCTTCCTGAGTACATTATGATTTGTCCATATTCCATAGAGTTCAACAGTCATCTATTAGATTGGAGAGAAACAGTAGCAAGCAGGAGCCAATTCCTTCCTTCATATTCTCCAGTATTTAGCAGTTGAAAGCTGACAAAGTTAAACCAGTGGCCTCCCATTTCTGCATAAGAATTCTGTTTTTCCAATATTTTATTTCATCATTTCACTGTCTTATTTTAGTTTCATTATTCCCATTTCCGGGCTTGATATTATTGGATTTGTTTTTACAACAGTTGTAGAATTACAATGATAGCTCCAGTTTTTTCTCCCTGACTGTATTCACACCCTTGGCCATCTCATTGTGAGTGGGGTGACTGTTCATCCCTCAATAAGCAACTCAGCCAGCTAACTTTCTTTGGTTAGTGGGATGTTAGCTGACCTGACTGACACAAGCCAAGTCTTGAAGAAGGTGTCTGTGGCTTGCTAACACTGTGGACATCACCACGAGAATATCTTTGGGCTAGCCTGCTGGAGGATGTGAGAAAGTGGGCACAGCCAGAGTCACCCTGCTTATGCCCAGTCACCTGGATCAGGCAATGGCCAGCTGACCCCCAGTTGTGTGAACTGGTCCAGCAAAGGTTGGCAGAACTGCTAAACCAATCCTCAAATCACCCCAGATGCATGAGCAATAAACACAACATTCTCTCCAGCAATGCAGCAATGCAGTGTTATTGTCACAATAGACAAGGACACACTACCAAGTCCTATCCCTAAGCAACTTCTCTTCACATATATAATATTTAAAAAAAAAAAAAAAACTAAAGAGACTATTTGGAGTGGCTGAGCATCTGCCTTTGGCTCAGGTCATGATCCCGGGGTCCTGGGACTGAGTCCCACATCAGGCTCCCTGCATAAAGCCTGCTTCCCCCCTGCCTGTGTCTCTGCCTCTCTCTCCATGGCTCTCATGAATAAATAAATAAAACCTTTTTTAAAAAAAAATAATAATAACCCTTAAACAGACTATAAGGGTAGAATAGTCTAGAACAAAAAGGTATGGATATCTTTTGGTCAAATTTTGCAAGTATGCCAGGAATCTCCTATGCTGTTGATGGTGAATGAGAAAAAGTTTTATACCCACATTGTTTGACAAGATGGATTGATTAATACCATCAGAACTTTCATTAGGATAAAAAGGATAAAAGCCAGTGACAAGTCTGATGCTTTTCTGACTTAAATAAATTCAGGTAGGTGTCTTAAAGAAAAATTGGAGTTTATTGTTTGTTTGAAGTGCAGTTAGGTGATATAGTTACAAGGCATTGGTTCTCAACCCTGGCTGCATATCAGAAGCACAAGAGGAGGGTTCCAAAAATACCCATGTTCAAGCCCATCCCAGACCCCCTGCACCGGCATGTCTGGGAATGAGGCCCAGGTTTATACATTGTTTAACAGCCCTTCAGGTTTTCTAATATGCAGGCCAGGCTGGCAGATATTACCCTAAGAGGAATGATTGCATTATATAAGAGATAATGCTAAACATTTCATTCTGACCTCAAAAAGTAGGTTTCTTACAAGAGTAGGCTTCTACCCTTTTTTTGCAAAAAAGGTAGTGGTCGGTCAGTTCTTTGGTGACAAGGTACAGAGCAGAATGATTTAAAGACTTGAAACATATGGACACTGGAAGGTCTTCCAGAGTAGTTAGAGCTCACTGTCTTGTGAACATTGTTGGCATGTAGGTTTTATTTAAGTTTTTATTTAAATTCAACTTAGTTAACATATAGTGTAATATTAGTTTCAGGTGGACAATATAGTGATTCAGCTTCCATACATCACCTGGCACTCATCACAAGTGCACTCCTTAATCCCCATCACCTATTTCACCCCCCACCTCTCCTTTGGGAACCATCAGTGTGTTCTCTAGAGTGAAAAGTCTGTTTCTTAGTTGGCCTCTTTCTCTCTCTCTCTCTTTTTTTTTTTTGTTTCCACATATGAGTGAAATCATACGGTATATGTCTTTCTCTGACTGACTTACTTCACTTAGCATAATACTCTCTAGCTCCATCCACAGCATTGCAAGTGGCAAGATTTTTTTTTCCTTAGATATTATTTGAGAGAGGGAGAGAGCACCAGCAGGAGAAGGGGCAGAGGGAGTGGGAGAAGCAAGTTCTCTGCTGAGCAGGGAGCTTGATGCGGGGCTCAATCCCAGGACCCCAGGAGCATGACCTGAAGTGAAGGCAGACACTTAACTGAATGAGCCACCCAGGCGCCCCAAGATTTCATTGCTGAGTAATATTCCATTATGTGTGCATATCTGCTCATTTGTTAATTGGATTGTTTGTTTTGAGGGTGTTGAGTTTTAGAACTCTTCATATAGTTTGGCTATTAACCCTTTATCAGATTTGTCATTTGTAAATATCTTCTCCCATTCTGTAGTTTGCCTTTTAGTTTTTTTTTTTATTGTTTCCTTCCCTTTGCAGAAGCTTTCTATTTTGATGAAGTCACAAGAGTTTATCTTTGCTTTTGTTTCCCTTGTGTCAGGAGACATTTCTAGAAAGAAGTTGCTGCAGCTGATATCACAGAAGTTACTGCCTGTATCCTCCTCTAGGATTTTGATTTCATGTCTCACATTTAGGTCTTTCATCTATTTTGAATTTATTTTTGTGTATGCTGTAAGAAAGTAGTCCAGTTTCATTCTATTGCATGTGGCTGTCCAGTTTTCCCAGAAGCATTAGTTGAAGAGACTTTTTCCTACTGGATATTCTTCTCTTCTTTGTCAAAGATTAACTGACCATACAGTTGTAGGTTCATTTCTGTGTTTTCTCTTCTGTTCCATTGATCTCTATATCTATTTTTGTGCCAGAACCATACTGTTTTGATCACTATAGCTTTGTCATATAACTTGAAGTCCGGGATTGGCATCCTCCAGCTTTACTTTTCTTTTTCAATATTGCTTTGGCTATTTAGGATCTTCTGTGGTTGCATACACATTTTAGGATTGTTTATTCTAGTTCTGTGAGAAATGTTCTTGGTATTTGATAGGTATTACATTAAATGTTTAGGTTGTTTTGGCTAGTATATTTGTTCTTCCAACCCATGAAGATAGAATGTCTTTCCATTTCTTTGTGTCATCTTGAATTTCTTTCATCAATGTTTTATACTTTTCAGAGTAAAGGTCTTTCTTTCACCTCCTTGGTTAGGTTTATTCATAGGTTTCTTATGGTTTTTGGTGCAATTGTAAATGGGATTGACTCCTCAATTTCTCTTTGTGTTGTCAGCATATGTTTTGATCTAATAATTTCTACCTGTCTTGTTCAGTGTAGCACACAGTTCAATAATCTTGTAACTTTCAAAAGCTTTTCATTAACAATTGCTCCTTAAGCCCCTCAGTCTCCTTCCCCCAAGAATGTACTAACCAAAGCTGAAGCAAAGAAAAGTATAGTGCTTCTATAAATCAAAAACTCCCACAAAGATTATGGGTTTGGAAAATGGTAATTATGATTTCTGCCTCCATAGCAAGTTGAACTACTGTTTGAATACTTTAAGTGGTAATATTGCTTGCTAGCATAAGAATTCTAGTTTTTTTAAAAAAAGATTTATTTATTTATTAATGAGAGACACAGAGAGGCAGAGACACAGGCAGAGGGAAAAGCAGGCTCCCTGCAGGGAGCCCGACGTGGGACTCTATCCCAGGTCCCCAGAATCAGGTCCTGGGCTGAAGGCACGGGCTGAAGCCTGTGCTAAACCGCTGAGCCACCCAGGCTGCCCAAGAATTCTAGTTTTAAGTTCAGATAGGTTTAGATTCAAAATCTGGTTTTATCACTAATTTTGGTTTTGTCATTTTAAAAATGGAGATAATAGTTAATGGTCAGTTGCTCATGAGGTTGCTGAATGTATTAAATAACATGTCGCAGAAAAGTGTCCTTCACAGTTCTTGGCAGACAGTAGTACTCAATACATGTTATCTATAATAATGATAATAGTTATTTTAATTACTATTATATCATAAGGCAATCATTCTATTTTATATTGCTTGGCAGCTCTGTACGATATTTAGGCCATTATATATTTTCTCAGAACTTCCAGTGACTGCAGTCATATTCTGAAGTACTGGGTGTTAGGACATTGACATATGAATTTGAGGCAGGAGCACAATTAAGCCCATAACAAAAAGCTTTGGAATCTTCTCCCAGAGTATGAAACCAGAGCATAGTGACCAAGGACAGAACACAGCTAGAGCTGATTCATTGAGGTAGGGTTTCTTTGAGCGTCTTTCCATTAGTACCCAGGGCTGCCCTGACTTGACTTCTGTCCTTCGTGAGACTTGGTCCTTTGCTTTCTCTTTTTTTATGAGCAATCCCCATTCCACGTGATGCACTCTTTTCTTTTCCCTTTAAGCTAGCCAGAGTTAATTTCTATTGTTTGCAATAAAAAAAAACAAAACTAAACAAAAAAAAAACCTCTGACACATACCCTGAAGTTTGTTCCCCAAGTGTGGACTCTAGACAACTTGTGCCGAAAGGTGGCATCACCCTTTGGAAGTCCTTGTGACCAGAACCAACAAATTCCCAATTTGAGTTGGACCAAAAGAAAACTCCCTATATCCCTGGGTGGCGCAGCGGTTTAGTGCCTGCCTTTGGCCCAGGGCGTGATCCCGGAGACCCGGGATCGAATCCCACGTCGGGCTCCCCGTGCATGGAGCCTGCTTCTTCCTCTGCCTGTGTCTCTGCCTCTCTCTCTGTATGTCTCTCATGAATAAATAAATAAAATCTTAAAAAAAAAAAGAAAACTCCCTAATTGTGTATGTGTGCAGATATTTTACTTTATGAGTGAATTAAATTACTTATATGCTTAATAATAATTTGTTCAAAGAATATATGCTGGGAAAGGATTAGGAGAAAGTGCTCTTTTTTAAAAAAAATTCTATTTATCACTGAAAAACCTTATTTTTTTTTGGTTTAGTTAACAATTGTGAAAGTTCCCTTATGAAGACCAGGAAAAAAGTTGGGCTAAACGGACAGAACACAAATTCTCTGGTAAGAAATGTGTTGCTTGGTAATAAAAGGTTTCGAGTGAAAGTCAAACCCATAATGCTTGATTTACAGGGTGGCTCTGACAAAGACTACTATTTATACTCAATGTTCATCCTCTATCTCCCCTTTTTATGGTATTAGACTATTTTAGTTGGGTCCATGGCCACCCGGAATAAAGGTGACATCTTCCAGCCTCTCTTGCAGCCAGTTGTGGCCATATGACTATAGCTATTGGATGAGTTACATGGACAGTTTTATGGTTTGTACCCTCCCCTTCTCTTTTATTCCTTGCCATGACTAATTATGGATCTAGTGGGCTCTATTAGACAATGCAGACAAGGGCAACATCTAGAAGAGCACTAGGCCAAGAGAGAAGGAACATGGCCATCTGCTGATTTTATGGGACAGACCCTTGGCACCACCTTGAATACTAAGATCCTTAGTATTGGAGAAAAATAAGCTTCTCAAAAAAAAAAATAAGCTTCTCTGTTGTTTTAGGCTCTGTATTTTGGTTTAACCTGCAACAGTATCTATGTCCTATCTGATATAGTGGCCATTAATATGCTTTTTATCCTTGATTAAATATGGGGGTAATAGAGCAGCCCGGGTGGCTCAGTGGTTTAGGCCGCCTTCAGCCCACGCTGTGATCCTGGAGACCCGGGATCGAGTCCCACATCAGTCTCCCTGCATGGAGCCTACTTCTCCCTCTACTTCTCTCTCTCTCTCTCTCATGAATAAATAAATAAAAATCTTTAAAAAAATATGGGGGTAATAGTGGTAAATGGGACTATAACCAAATTAGAACTGTTGGTAATGAGTTGTATTCAACATGCTCAGTGAACGATGAACATGTACAATATTCACTTTTATCATATGTTGAAAGTGAGAGGAAGGCCCTCAACTTCAGTAAGAAATGTTATATTATATATTTCAATTCCTCTTAAAAAATGCTAGCAAAGAGCATTGCCATGATTTCAAGAGGTTTGCCAAAGTAGCTTGTATTGCAGTATAGTGGGTTTTGTTAATGGCCTGATCCTATCACTTCAGAGCCAAAAACAACTTAATTTCTTGATGTTTAAGAGAAAAAAAGAGAATTTCTTAATAAAATCAAACTCTGGTGCAAACAGCTCTATCATGCTGTGTATAAGTCCTTTCAAACATCAAATACTCAATTTTCTTCCATCTTCAGAGGAAAAAAATAATGACATCATATTGGGCACATTATAAAACCACATACATATGCTGTAACAGAAGTGGGAATGCTTTTCAGAGTCAAATGGAACCAAAGAATGGAAATCATTTGCCCCTAACTTCCAACTCAAAGCATACAACAGTCCAGCTCTTGAGTGTGGTATGTTCCTTGATTTGGTCTTTGACAGAATGCTGAAAGTAGTCCTCAATTGGAAGTTTGTCCATAATTTCAATCCAAATATCCAGAGCCATTTGTCAGATCCATAAAACATTTTCTGCCAGTTCTGATGACCTATAATTGTGAGTTAGCATTTTTTTTATCTAATAGAATAAAAAATGAAAAATAAAACCATTTGAACTTGGAATCTAATCTAGCACTTTAGCTATCCATTTTTGAGGTTGATGTCAATTTTTGGTGAAAAGATTTCAAATCTTAAAATCTTTCTAACAATTACATAGTTTCTCTTTAATATTCTCATGAGTGTTCTTTTAAAAATTACCTAAAATGGATGTCTCCTATGTACATCTAGTGTCTAATAAGAGCATCTTGTGTTCCAAAAGTCAAGGAAAACCTTTTTTTTCAGAGTTTACATTTTCAGATTCTTTAGGGCTAAGATTCTTAACTGGGATCCATGAGTGAATTTATGAGTCTATGAGCCCACTCACTGAAATTACATCAAAATTTTGAGGATGCAGAGCCATAGCTTTCATCAGATTCACACAAACATTCATAACCCCCAAATAGACTAAGAGCTTATAAGATATTGGATAATAGATACTAAATAAGTGTTTAATATAACCTGGCTCTATACCATTAAAATATTAAAACAGTTCAATCCTTTTGCAATGATGAAAGCAAAATATCTATTGCAACAGCCCACAGTTTTCAAACCTTATTATTTTTCCTCAGTTGTACCAAGTCTTGATACTGTGATACTGAAGCCAGAGCCCTGCAGTGGCTGCTTAATGGAGAATATAACTCAAGATTGGAATAAGAGTTTGATGTTTACTGCATCAGTTTCAAAGTCCAGCTGTAAATATACTATAGTTGAGAAACAGAGCAATATAATCTTTTCAAGCTTGAAAAAACAGTGATGCATAGCCAAATACTTTGAACTGTTTGCTTAAGAACAAATCTATTTCAAGATTTGATTACCACTAACTCAGACTTTTCATCACTAAGTCCTTTCAATTCCATATCATGTGTTTCAAATTTTGTCTGCATAACTTATTTTTGTTCTACTTTTCTGTCAAAAACAATGTGGAAATCCCAGGTTATATAATTGAGGACTTGGAGAGGCCATATACATCTAGCCAACCAAAATAAAATGAAAGCTATTATCATGAAACATGCTTAAGGAAGTGTATCCTTTGTTCGGGTAAAGAGTGCCAACATTTGTGATCTTAGAATGAAGTCAAAGGAAACTAAAATGGGTTTTCCTTAATGCAACCATGTGCAGAATCACTCTTTACCAAACATATGATCCATAAAAATATTTGTGCATATTTAGATACCCATGAGAACAAATCAATTTCAAGTAAAATAATAATGTATTATTTTTATAATATACCTGGAGGCTGAAGTCATCCCATTCATCTTCCTTACTTGGGTTTATTATCCTACACATTTGATAAGTCAAGTGGAAGCCTCTCTGCACACCCTCTCTGTATATAGAGCAGACACCAAACTGCTAATTTCTTTCTTCCTCCTTCCTTGTGTCAGGTTGACCATGCAACACATTTGAATTACTGTTAGAAGGTAAATGTTGCATGGCTTTGAACCAATATCTCTCCTGTCTATAGAATTTTAAATTCACATGTGGGTGTTCTAGAAAGAGGAGGTTACCAATGTGTAGAGTTGTGAAGAGTCACCAAGGAAGGCAATTTAGATTTCTTTGTGGAGGGGTCAAGAGAGTAGGAGATTTTTCTGATAGGTACCTGATGGAATAAGGAAAACATTTCTCTATGGGGTGGCAGTGGAGAAAGGCTGACCATTACTGGACTGGCTATTGTATAAAATTGCCACAAAAATGCTTAATAAAGAGAAAATGAACAGCATATGGACTCTGGTTGAGGCTTCATGAAAACATTCAGGGAAAGAAAGAACAAAGGGCAATCTTTCCAATGTATATAGAAGAAGTAAGATGTTTTCCTAAGTTTTTCTATCACTGTCAGCATTTGGGATGGAAATATGCTGTAGGAAAAAGATTAACTCCAGTTTGCTTAGAAAGAATTTTCCCTGAAAATAATCCTGTGTGTTTTTAATATGTCGGGTTACATTGCCAATCAGTTCTATTTGGTAATTTTCAGTATGATTTCTTTTTAACCCATGAATTATTTAGAAGTAGGTTTTAAAATTTCTGAATTTATCAATTTCTTGGCTCTCTTTAGCTATTGATTGCATTTGTAACTTTGTTGCATTGTATTTTTGAGTTGTGTTTGTGGTCAAGTGGTGATCAGTTTTTGAAAATGTTCAATGTGTGCTTGAAATTAATATGTATATGCCATATTTATTTATAGGACTGTATACATATACAACATATATATGTATACACACACATATATATGTTATGTCAAGCTTAATAATTCTGTTGTTCAGATTTTCTCAATTTCTACTTAATTTTGATCTATTCAATCTGCCTCTCAGAAAGGTATGTTAACCTTTTTCTGCTATGATCTATATGATTTTCCACTATGATCTAAATTGTTAGCCACCCCTTCCTGCCACCTCTTGTTTTTCTGCTTACTTTTTGGCATGTATTTTGAGGTTATGTTTTTAGGTGGATACATAATCAGAATAATTATGTCTTCCTGGTAAATTTATCACTAAGTAGCTCTTGATCTTTAATAATGCTGTTTTGTGCTTAAATCTGTTTAGTATACATCACCTTTTCTTTGGTTCCTATTTATCTGGTGTTGTGATCATCACTGGTTGCTCAACCAGCATCCATTTATCCCTCTTCTAGTAGAACCAGGACCTCAGTTTTGTTCAGGTAGCCACCTCTTTCTCACACAGCTAAGTGTCTCAGGAGAAGGTTTGTTTGGTTTAAGGGTGAATCCATTCTTTTTTTCAGTTGATAGATCATTAGGCGTGGGATTCAGTGCTGGCCAAAATGAAGTGTGTGGGTAGGTAGGGAGTCTTTGGGAAAGTGTCCTTCTTCTGAGCAAGAGCTGGGGTCTCTTATTTCCACCTGGATATTGCTGTTTCTGGTATGACACCCAGAATCGCTGCATCCATCTCGTTAGAAGCCTAAAAACCCAAACAGGGATGTCAGAGCACAGAGATGGAAAAGACCTGGGTCCTTTATACAACCATTTGCCTAATTTCTTCTTGCATATCCTTTTAATTTTTTATGTGTAACTTTCCTTCTAGTGCCTTATATAACCTGAATGAAGTTGATTAGCTTCAGACCTGAACACAGGTTTTTTTCTTAACCTCTTAAGAGGTACATTCTTCCATTTATATTCATTTACTAATATATTTGCTCTTCTGTCATCTTATTTTGCTGTTTTCAACTTCTTTTGCTTTTTAATCTTTTGTCATATATACTAACTTTTATCTATTTTTTTCTTGATAACTTTTGTAATCAGGGCAGCCCCGGTGGCCCAGTGGTTTAGTGCCGCCTTCCGCCTGGGATGTGATCCTGGAGACCTGGGATCGAGTCACACATCGAGCTCCCTGCATGGAGCCTGCTTCTCCCTCTGCCTGTGTCTCTGCCTCGCTTTCTCTCTCTGTCTGTGTCTGTCATGAATAAATAAATAAAATCTTTAAAAAAAACTTTTGTAATCATGTTTTCATTCTGCAAGCAGGTGCCTTTAAAAATAAGAAAAATTCTCAATGTTCAATGCCAGTTTTATAAAAGCAAAAATTGATACAATTAAATGGTAGCAAGAATGAAATAAATCATATATATACATGTAATGAGATGTTGATAAGCAAATGAAGTGGTAATATTGATATTCACCTGGAAAAAAATTTTAAGAGATAATGATAAAAACAGTTTGTAAAATTCTATGTACAGTTGACCTTTTGTGACTTCCTATAGTTTGTTCCCATTCCCTTTATATTTAGCAGAAATTCTGTTATGTTTCTGGCATGTAACGCCACTTTTCCTAGTTTCCACATCTAGTTCAGGCTTTCTTCTATTTTTATCTTCCATTGGTCCTATCATTAGCCTGAGTGGTGGTGTAAGAATTAGAGTTTTTATTTCTTCTGTAAGTCTTTTTTTCCCTTTAGTGTTGGGTTTCATTCATTCGTTCCTTCAATAAATAATAGTGACTACCAACTAAGTGCCAGGTATTTAAGTGTTAAGGTTAAGTATTTATGCTTAATTGTAATATTTTATCATCTATAAACTAAAAACAAAAGAGGCTGGAAGATAGAAGGTGTTAGAAAATAAAAGCCCAATAAGGTAGCTTTGACTATGAATGAATAGGAGAGATAACTTCTCATTATGTATTTGTTGTTTTCCAACTGAGTAAGTAGAGTAGTGATCAGAAGAGAGTTCAAGGAAAGTAAGAGATTAGTAAATCTGAAGTTCCTCTTATTATTTTTTTTAAAGATTTCTTTATTTTTAAAGATTTCTTCCCAGCAAGTGGGAAGGGAGAGACAGAGGGTGAGAATCCCAAGCAGCCTCCCTGCTGCGCCCAAGAGCCCAACGCAGAGCTCAATGTCATGACCCATGAGATCATGACCTGAGCTGAAATCACTAATACTTAACTGAGCCACCCAGATGCCCCAGTTTAAAGCTGGTTTCAAGGTGTGAATCTTATTCTACAACTTACCAGGAAAATCCTGCCATGTCACTATGTAAGAAAATCAATAGCCTTTTAATTATCTATGCTTCAGTTTCCTCTGTAAAATGGGCTAAAAAAAAATAGTGACCCTTCTAGGTCTAGCCTAAGGATTGAGTAAATACAGGCAAATGGAGTAATAATGACATAGCTATTATATATTATAATGATATTACATATTACTACATGATATTAATAAATTCTATTATATAATGATATTATATTAATATGTCAGGCACTTTGTACTTACTTTTCATATGTTAGCTAGCCCCTTTAATCCTCATGTACCCTATGAAGTCAGTGTGATCTTTCTTATTTTGCAGATGAGGTTTAGAGGCTTACTCAAAACATTTTCCCCAGGAAATAAATTTTTTTTCCCTAGAAATTTCAAAGATATGAAGACTAGTAATTACAGGGAAAAAAACCTGAAATTATGCTTTTTTAGAAGGCCAAAGTTATTGTTAATTTAAGAATAAATGTATCACCCACAGTTGTTCTCACCAATTACATTTTGTTGAAATGAAAATAGAATTTATTGAGATGATAATTGCATACGGGACAACTATTTGCATTGGAATGTTTTTGGTTTTATTTGGAATTGGGCAGGAAGCACAAGAACCTTTGTTTTGATTTAAAGATTTTATTTATTTATTCATGAGAGAGAGGCAGAGACATAGGCAGAGGGAGAAGTAGGCTCCCTACAGGGAGCCCGATATGGGACTTGATCCTGGGACTCCAGGATCACGCCCTGGGTGTGAAGGCAGGTGCTAACCCGCTGAGCCACCCAGGTGTCCCGCACAAGAACCTTTGACTCTGTGGAAGACCCATTGTGAGAAATGGGATTCACACTCTCACACATTTAGTGACACAATAACTGAGAAGAGGAGAAGGCTTTGTAGCACCTATTATGCTTTTTAATACATAGAATTGTTGCTTTTCTTTAAGAGAGAAATGCAAGAGATCCAAGCTAAGGTTTACTCCCTGAGAATGTTCTATAACCTGTCATGGTTTGTTACACAATAACCTGCCATTGTTTGTTTCTTAATATTTGCCTACTTATTCACCCAAATCAGAGCCCAGTCAAGGACAGTTTATTCCTGCTCCCCTTCTGTCACCTGCATTACCTGAAGCAGGCAATTTACTGGCTCCCTCCACTGCACACTTCCCCACTGAGTACCTGCTATGTGAGGTGAGTGAGATGGAGTCTCCATGTTGTAGTCTCTACAGAACCCAATGAAATCAGCATAAATCCATTCCTTGCCTTGGTTCCTCAGGGATGGATACAGTTAAGTCTAAAGCAATCTATGTTGTCATTACCTGAGTCCGTTCAATCAGCGGAAAGCCCAGAGGTTTACTCAGTGGCTCGAGGAAGTGAAACTCTTTTGAATGGAGTGATGTGAGGATATGACCTTTGGAATTGCTGCAGCCCTTTTGCAACTATGAGGGAACCCAGCTGAGGAAGACAACATACAGTAGAGGGGACAGCCAACATAATTTCAGACAATAAAATTCAAACTATAATGGAAGTTTACTTGAAGATCACTCTACCTTTGGAGAGTGGTTACAAGGTCCAGTAAATTCCCTTTATTTTATTTTATTTTATTTTAATTTTTTTTAAAGATTTTATTTATTTATTCATGATAGTCACACAGAGAGAGAGAGAGAGAGGGGCAGAGACACAGGCAGAGAGAGAAGCAGGCTCCATGCACCGGAAGCCCAACGTGGGATTGGATCCCGGGTCTCCAGGATCGCGCCCTGGGCCAAAGGCAGGCGCCAAACTGCTGCACCACCCAGGGATCCCTCCCTTTATTTTAAATGCCATTTTGAGTTAGGGTTTCTGCTTTCCAACTACATGCATCTTAGTCAGTGCTGACAGTGGTGTCAGACAACAGGCTTGTAGAGAAATGTATGAAATCCAGGACTGTTTATTTAGCCATATGGTAACATAGTCAATAATAACTTGGTTTTTATTATTGCAGCTGATTAACTGCTTCCTGATGTCTTTTGTGTGTACCCTACATTGTATTATCTTTCTCACTTTTGATGTGGTCCGTACACATTTGTGTTCCTTCTTTTTGTTCATCCTTGGTGATCTGGCTCAACATCTTTCCTTGGTTCTCTAAATTGCCTTTCAGAACTTTGCACAGTTCTGCTCCTCCAATTTGGCAGGCTTTTCCCTGTCCTGCACTTCCCATATAGTTTGTTCACCTGCCAAAATTGTTTGTTTAAAGAGCATCCAGCTCTTCTGGAATCCTTTCTTCCCATCAAGTCTTTTTTTTTTCCTCGTCAGTGCCCTACACTTGTTGAAATTTGCTTTCCCAGAACTGATTATTTTTCCCTCATCAGCTTCTTTCCTTTTCCTTAGGAAAGGAACTTTTTTTTTTATTACTTTTACAGAAGCTTTAGTTCTCTTTTAAGTCTTTATTAACTCTGCCATTATTGAGAATTGATTTTAAAAGGACTTTTCCCTTATGATGCATTTTTAAGCAAGTAACTATCTCCAGTATATTTTAAATCTATTTCACAGTTTGTGGTTGACCCATTTTCTACAGACAATATCGGGGAAGTTAGAAACCTGTCTGATCACTACACTGGGGTATTTGGATTCCTGTCCTTGTATAATTCCAGTCCTTGTATAATCTGCTAAAATAGCTATAATTATCCCCCACCCCACTCCTAGCTCATCATATGCATACCTCTTTTCAAAGTGACTTTGTAGCTTTTTTGACCCATGACTTCAAATGCAGCAGAGGTGATGTACTAGTTTTTCCTAGGATTCAAGAAGCCTTGTATACATGTGCTTGTTCTCTTAGAACTTGGCCCAGCCTCCATGTGAACAAACACTGGTTAGCTTACTGGAGGATGAGAGACTCCATGGGAGATTCATGTCAGCTCATCTGTCCCAGGTGAGGCCCTAGACATATGAGAGCCCAGCTAGTAAAAGCAAAGCTAACCTCCCGATGATAGCAGATGCATGAGGGTGCCCAGCTGAGTCTAGTCCAAATTGCTGACCAGCAGAATTACTAGCTAAATAAGTGGTTGTTTGGAATGGTTTGTTAACCAACAAAAGCTAATTGATAGAGAAATATTTAAATCTCTGAGGATACCATCATGGAAGGAGAGTGCTAGGAATGAGGGAGGCTATGGGAAAGGAAAATTGGTGGTAAGGAAGAAAGAGCCCAACAGGGCAGGCAATGTCAGTCAGAGGTCAACTGTGAGAATGGCTGGGAGGCAGAGCTGAGGTTGGTATTACAGAGTAAGTTTTCTTTAGTCCTGCCCTAACCCCAGAATCTCCCACAAATGACTCCTACTCATGTTTGCCTTGGATGCGTGGTATTTTTCAGAATCAGAGAAAAGAGGTTGTGTTTCATATCTGCAATCACAAGGGTATGAAGGGAGGAAGGAAAGGGGAGTAGTTGCCAGAAGTGAGACTTAGGTTAACTGAACATCTAGAAGAACCAAGCAATGATTAGAATTGTGCAGTAAGGGGGATCCCTGGGTGGCGCAGCGGTTTGGCGCCTGCCTTTGGCCCAGGGCGCGATCCTGGAGACCCGGGATCGAATCCCACATCAGGCTCCCGGTGCATGGAGCCTGCTTCTCCCTCTGCCTGTGTCTCTGCCTCTCTCTCTCTCTCTGTGACTATCATAAATAAATAAAAAAATTAAAAAAAAAAGAAAAAAAAGAATTGTGCAGTAAGTCAGAAAGATAGGTCCCACCCAAGAATTCCTGGAAATATTCAAAGTGTTGAGTTTTTTTGTCCTATGTAGGTTCAAGCCAATTTTATCTAAATCTTAGTGCATAAGATCACCCGACAAACCAGAGAATGTTCAGTCACCAGGAGCCATCAGGTAATACAAGCTTCTGTCTATCAGATACGTTGTGTCTTCATTTGTTTCAAAAGCTTAAGGTGGCTACTGAAAACATGGTATGGCACACCAGTTCAGCTCTGGCATTGGTAAGAAGTCATTTTAATTAATTCATTGCTAATGTTTCTTTTAGTACATCTGGGATCAAAAGAGAAATCTGCTCACCAACCAATGTAAAAAGCCAGGCAACAGCAAAACAGGTGTGAAGTTAAAACTGAATTCTTGGGTGTGTTTGAGGTAGAGGGAACAATGCAGGCAAGATGTAGAAGCAGGACAGTACAGCATATTTGGGGAAGAGAAACAGTTTAGTCTGGCTGATTATAGTGGACAGTTGTTTGAAATACCATATGATGTATTTTTCCTCCCTATTATTTCCAGAGTTAGTATTTTTTATTTGTTTGTTCGGGTAGTTGGTTGTTTTGAAAACCCTGCAGCCTTCCCTCCATTAAACAAAGAAGATGAAGATAATTTTTTGCAGGGAAAGGGAGACTGAACACTGTCCAGAACAAAGTCCTCGCTCAGCTCTAAGTTTCAAACTAGATTTTTAAAATAAAGTCTGGAGATAAATAATAGTCTCAAAAAATTAGACTTTCAAATACTCTGCAGTGCTAGAAAATCAAAAGAGTGCTTTTGTGCAGTGATGGGGAGAGGGTATGAAAGAGAACTGGGGGTGCTGTTGGTGTCCACTCATTGATCTGTATGATCTTGATCTTATATGGATGTTTGCTGTGAGAACTTTAATTGAGCTACATACTCATAATTGTATAAATAACTGAATGAATAATCAATAGAAAAAAAATAGCCTTTCAAGCAATAGAGGAATGTTTTCTCAAATGTCTTGGAGCAGAGTTTTTATTTGAAGAACCAAAGTTTTGAGAGGTGGCCTCAGAGAAAGATGAAGAATACCATTAAAAAATGTGCCCAAACATAGAGGAGAATGAAAACCTTCTACTTTGGGAGGAGATGCCTGGGAATGCAAGGAAGAAAAGGGGAAGAGGTTGCTTGCAAGCTCTTGTCCCACTTGGAGTTTGAGGGAAACAAAACAATATTAGGGATAGCTTGAGTAGGGGCAAGCCTCAGACAAGTTCCTGTGTCAGCAAAGCATCCCAGAGGAAGATGCCCCAGCACACCTGGCTGGGAGGGACATCTAAGTTGGTGAGCTCAGAGCAGCCTCATAAGATCCTCTTACAGCTTTAAGATGCTGGGAAAGTTGCCGACACATCCCAGCCCTCCAAGAGGGCCCAGCAGTGTGGTGACCTGGATGCCAGAAGAGGCCAGGGGTCCTCAAGAGAAGCTGCTGAGATGAGGCCTTCCCTCTTGACTAGGATCCATGGAGGACTCCAGGCATCAGCACAGTTGCCAGCACAACACCCCAAACTCCAGCCACACATCAGCAGCCACCAACACAATATGCCCAGCGACCATGAGAGCCCAAACTCCCTGCAGTGTGACAGGGAGGCAGACTGGTGATGCAACCATCAGGGAAACATAACTTACCTAGAGGCTCCTCTATGCCTCCCAGGAATCCTCCCTGCCTACAAGGTGCCAGTGAGGGAAGCAGGTGAGAAAAGGGAGAACACTCAAGAAGTGGGCAAACCCTGAAAAATGCCAAAGTTAATCCAAAAGAGCTATTCTTCTAAATCAAGAGAGGCTGGACACTTTTATTTGGCAAAATCAAGTTTTTCAACCATCAGCAGAAAGGCATGTAAAAATTAAAGTTCTATGAATTTCTGCACATCAAGTCAACATATGTGATTTTTTTTTGTTGTTTTGGACCAGAGTACATGTAGAATATATTTGAAAGAGAATAGTGGGAGAGAAGACCGGTGAGGTAGATTGAAATTAGAACACAAAAGTATTCTATAAAGGAAGGGAAATCGAAGACATTTATGTTAGTTTCCTTGATCTCTGAATAGAAGGGCCAGGACTACATCTGATCATCTAAGAATATTTATTTAGAATGTTATTATTATTATCATCATCATCATAATTATTACTTTTAGAAGGTTATTATTAATGTTTTTTTCCTGGGAGACATTATGCTAAGTGAAATAAGCCACTCACAGAAGGACAAATACTGAATGATTCCACTTCAATGAGATTTTCTGTGACTATTCTAAAATGAACTCAGAGAAGCAGAAAAACGAATAGTAGTTGCCAGGGGTGGGGGCTGGGAGGGAATGGGAAGATGGTCAATGGCTATAAAGTTTCACTTATGATACATGAATAAGTTTTAAAAAATTTTAGAATATTCTAGAAACTACAACACATTGCCTATAGTTAACAATTTGTTAAGCAGGTAGGTTTCATGTTACTATACACACACACACACACACACACACGTGACACAAGGAAACTTTGTTTTTAAATATTTTATTTATTTATGAGACAGAGAGACAGAGACGCAGGCAGAGGGAGAAGCAGGCTCCACGCAGGGAGCCCGATGGGGGACTCGATCCCGGGCCTCCAGGACCACCTCTGGACTGAAGGCAGGCACTAAGCCTCTGAGCCACCCAGGGATCCCCGACACAAGGAAACTTTGGAAGGTGTTGGCTATGTGTATTACCTTAACTGTGGTGCTGGTATCATGAGTGTTTGCATATGTCCAAACTCATCAAACTGTACAGATTAAATCTATGCAGTTATTTGCATATTAATTAAAATTCAATAGAGTTTTTTTTTTTAAAGAATAAATTGAGGGTTTTCCAATGCTCAATAAGGAATTCCTCATTCCTTAAAAATAGATCTGCCCTATGACCCAGCAATTGCACTGCTGGGGATTTACCCCATAGATACAGATGCAATGAAACGCCGGGACACCTGCACCCCGATGTTTCTAGCAGCAATGGCCACGATAGCCAAACTGTGGAAGGAGCCTCGGTGTCCATCGAAAGATGAATGGATAAAGAAGATGTGGTTTATGTATACCATGGAATATTACTCAGGCATTAGAAACGACAAATACCCACCTTTTGCTTCGACGTGGATGGAACTGGAGGGTATTATGCTGAGTGAAGTAAGTCAATCGGAGAAGGACAGACATTATATGGTCTCATTCATTTGGAGAATATAAAAAATAGTGACAGGGAATAAAGGGGAAAGGAGAAAAAATGAGTGGGAAATATCAGCGAGGGTGACAGAACATGAGACTCCTAACTCTGGGAAACGAACCAGGAGTGGTGGAAGGGGAGGTGGGCAGGGGGATGGGGTGACTGGGTGATGGGCACTGAGGGGAGCACTTGATGGGATGAGCACTGGGTGTTATTCTATATGTTGGCAATTGAACACCAATAAAAAATAAATAAAAAAAAAGGAATTCCTCATTCCTTCTTTGGAACATCAGTCCTCTGCCTAAAGGGCTAAAAGAGAAATATTCTTTCTCAGGAAATTATTACCAGTATTATCCAAAAATGAAAATCTCACACAGCCACCATCCAGGGCAGGTCCATTTGAGCTCTGTTGGGCTCACAAGCAGAATCTGCAGAGCTGAGAAGCTGGACCGCAAGTCTTGGCAAGAGCACATCTGTCTCACACATTTGTCTGATGCATTCATAGGCAGAGAAGAAGACAGGACTCTCCTTTACACCTTCACATTTGTTGTTTTAGCTCATAATTAGTTCAGATTAAAAGAATAACCCAAATAAATTGACTTCAGAGAGCACAATGTGTTAGCTCATCTTCTGTTTTAAATCAGCATCAGCTGGTGTTTATTGCTTCAACAAGACAGTGTAACTAAGATGACCCCTTAAGGTTTTACACCTTGCAAGTGAAGATTGGGAATAACAGCCAAAGCTTTTAAAAAGCAACACATGGGTCTAGCTGTGAGCTCCTCCCGATGTGTGCACAACACTCCAATAAGACGAGGTTTGGTTGGTGCTACCATGGCCTTGCAGAGGTGCATAAAGCTGGAGGGAAAGAGCGCGCAGGTGCAGACAGCAGCATTTGCAAGCAGTCAGGAAACCGGCCTTACTGTCTTTACAGGACTATTTGTATGGAAGTTTGGATTGCATCCACAGTGCAAATTGCACAAATTCTCATCGCAGCTCTCACCGAGGAAAGAGCTCTAATAGCTCCAGAACAAACTTTTCAGAGGCCTTCAGCCTTTTTCTCTCTCAAAAAGTGCAGTATTATACATGGTAGTTGCAGAAGAGACATATTTCCCCTTTAGCACAGCCTAGACATCACACAGTGGAACTTATGAGAGTTAATGTTAATTTTTTAGGCCATTTTGGTACTATTAGTGGCATAGTTGCAAGGCCTTACTATTTTCCCAAAAGTATGACTATACCTTCTTAAATGCCTAATTTGCACTCACTGAATCACACACTGGAAGAACTTGGCTCCTTCAGGATTTAAAATATACTGAACCTACTGAAGCAGCTTGAGGGGATTCTTTGTCTATGAGTCAGTGACCGTGAAGCTGTTGGAATGCTTAGGAAACAGAGGTCCTTCTAGAGAGACAGTGTGTGAGTGTATCTCAAGTCCACTGACTCTGCTGGTAAGGATGCCCCAAACCACCTTTTCTAATGATAAATTTGAGGAGTTAAGTCTTAAAAATAACTGTATCTAATTCAGCAATTCCACTCCTGCTTGTCTACCCAAAAGAACTCAAAGCAAGGGCTTGAACAGATATTTGTACACCCACGTTCCGAGTAGCCAAATGATGGGAACAACCTGAGTGCCCCTCAGTGGGTGAATGGTTAAAGAAAAGGTGGTATATACTTACAATGGAATAGAATCCATCCCTGAAATGGAAGGAAATTCTGAAGACATGCTGAGTGAAATAAACCAAACACAAAAGACCAAATACTATATGATTCCACTTATATGAGGTTCCTAGAACTGTCAAATTCATGGAGACAGAAAGTAGAATGGTGATTACCAGGGGCTGAAGGAGGAGTTATTGTTTAATGGGTAGTTTCAATTTGGGGTTCTGGAGATGGGTTGTGGTGATGGTCACACAACAATGTGAATGAACTTAATGCCACTGAACTGTACATTGAAAAATGGCCACACTGGTAAATTTTATGTCATTTATATTTTACCATAATAAAAAACATTTAAAAATAACTGTATCAGGGGCGCTTGGGTGACTCAGTTGGTTAAGCATCTGCCTTCAACTCAGGTCATGACCCCAGAGTCCTGGGATGGAGCCCCACATTGGGCTCTCTGCTCAGCAAGGGAGCCTGCTTCTCCATCTCCCTCTGCCCCTCCCCAGCTCATTCTCTCTCTCAAATAAATAAAAAATCTTTTTAAAAAATAACTTTACCCCAAATATAATGCTGACTATAGCCTTCTAGATGAATTTCATTGAAATTCAAAATTCATACAAATTTGAATTTAAAAAATCATCATGCAATAGAAAGAGCATGACTGAAACATCTGTCAGAAGGGAAACAACACTCGACAAGATGGCGAATGATCTAACATAACCTAAAGAAATAATGAAAACTTGTATAAATTAAAGCAATAGTATTAATTAAAGAAACCCCTTACCCTAGCCAAGTGGATAGACTAAGACTTATCCAACATGGCATCCCCCTGGCTATATGAGACTAGAGAGCCCTTGATTTGAGGCTGGTCTGAGTTGAACTGTGCTATAGGTGTAAAATATACATCAACTCCAAAGATTTAGTGAAAAAGAAAATGTAACGGATCTCAATAGTTTTTATATTGATTAAATGTTTTAATGAGAATATTTTGGATGCATTGGGTTAAACATAGTAAACTTAATTTCACCTGTTTTAACACTTTTTAATAGGGCTACTAGAAATTTTATTTTATTTATGTATTTGTTACTTTTTTAAAAGTTTGTTTAATCTCTACACCCAACGTGGGGCACAAACTCACCACCCTGAGATGAAGAGTTGCATGCCCTTCTGACTGAACCAGCCAGCCACCCCTGCGTTTATTGCCTTTTAATTGAGATATAATTGACATACATTTATTAGTCTCAGATGTACAACATATTGATCCAATATTTGCATGTGTTGTGAAATGATCACCTCAAGGAGTCTAGTTAACATCCAACCATGGTTACAAAAAAGTTTTTCTTGTGATGTGAACTTTTAAGATCTCTCATAGCAACTTTCAAATAAACAATCCAGTAGTTTTAACTATAGTCACTATGTTGTACATCACATCCTCAGGACTATTTATTTTATAAATGGAAGTTTGTGACTTTTTTACTTCTTTCACCCATTTCACTCACACCAGTCTGTTCTCTGTATCTATGAGCTTGGGTTCTTGTTTTGTTGTTTCGAGTCCACATATAAGGGAGAGCATGTGGCATTTGTCTTTCTCCATGTACCTTGCTTTACTTAGGCTAAGCTCCTCCAGGTCTACCCATATTGTCACAAATGGCAAGATTTCTCTGGTTTTTAATGGCTGAATAGTATTCCATTACACACACACACACACACACACACACACACACACCTATGCCATTTTCTTTATCTATTCATCCATCAATGGACAGCTTAGGTTGCTTCCGTATCTTGGGTATTATAAATAAGGCCGAAAGGAACATGGGGATGTATTTATCTCTTTGGTGTTTTCGCTTTCTTCAGATAAATAACCAGAAGTGGGTTTGCTGGATCATGTGATACTTCTAATATTTTGAGAAAACTCCATACACTTTCCCAATTTTTATTTTCACCAAATAGTGCATGAGGGTTCTTCACATTCTCACCAAAACGTGTTATTTTTTCAATGTTAGCCATTCTGACAGTTGTGAGCTGATATCTCATTGTGGTTTTGATTTGCATTTGCCTGATGGTTAGTGATATTGAGCAGAAAAAAATTTAAAACAGAGTGGCTTGTCTTTTATTTCTATGGGACAGCACTGCTTTGGAGGTATACTAGGGTGCTTCCTAGTATAACAGTATAGAAATAGAGTTCATTTCATGATTGTGGATTCAATCTCTAACATATAAGAGAATAGCATTATTTGTTACTTTTAAGACTTTATCAGTCCTGCCAATTTTTTCTTAACATCTTTTTCTCATACTTTTTCCTTTCCATTTCTATTCCCTAGTGTTGGCTCTCTGTGGCTTTGAACTAGATCCCGTATAACCAATAATTATTGGCTTCAATTCCTCTTCTATAATCTATTCACTATACCCTGACCAGATTAACTTTTAGGAAACCCATGTGTAGATATTTTTTTCTGTGCTCAACACCTGGTGACTACAGTCTAGGGAGTTTGCAGATTCTGGGTTTCCCCAGAGATTCTGAATCAGTAGGTTGGGGTGGGGCCCAGACTTCACATTGTAACAGGTACCCTAGACTGTATTAAACAGGTCTGAAGAACAATAGCCTGTAGGATTAAGCTCAGATTCCTCAAAGTAATTTTCAAGACTCTTTTCACCTTCATAGTCTGGTTAGTTCAATCTGTCTGAGGGAGAATGGAAACACTCAATATCTAGAGAACCTCTGGAAAAAAATAAACTTCTGTCTGAGCAGCTTTAATACTTGCCTAATTGAGGGAAGTGATTTAACCCTAAAGATATCTCCACCACAGCTATTCTATGACCCTACACTTACCATTATGATAATCTACTTCTTCAGAGTAATTTTTCTCAGCTTCTATCTGAATTTGAGGAAGCCAATCTCTTCAGTACCGCATTTTATAGTGCTGCTATCATAATATGAATCTACATAGACCAAGATAGTTTTGACATGTGTCCTTTTGCACTAATTATTTTCTTTGGTTTTCTATTGATTAACACCAGGCATCTTTAGGGATGCAATTGTCAGGATTTAGTCAAATAATCTTTCATCCTACTAGATAAAGATTATGATGTTGCAGACTTGTGAACCATATCTGGTTCAAAGAATCATTTTGATTTTTCTGCATGTTTGTTGTTATAGACTGTATCTCATAAAAATTCATATGTTGAAGCCCTAACTTCCAATCTCAGAATTTGAAGAAAGCCTTTTAAGGAGTTAATTATGGTTAAATAAGGTCAGAAGGGTGGGGCCTGATCCCACTGGACTAGGGTCCTCATAAGAGGAGGAAGAGCCATCAGAGACTTGTCTCTCTTTGCATGCACACAGAGGAAAGGGCATATGAGGACACAGAAAAAAAAAAAAAAGCATCTGTCTGCAAGCCAGAAAGAAAGGCCTCATCAGAAACCAACCTGCTGGCAGCTTGATCTTGGACTTCTAGTCTCTAGAACTGTGAGAAAATAAATGTCTGATGTTTAAGCCACTACGGTATTCTGTTATGGCAGCCCTAGCAGACTGATAGAATAGCCAATATTTAAAATTTGGGAGGATGCCTGTAAAAATCTGAATTTCTTTTGAGAAGTTGTAAGATTTGGCAACAACTGGCTAGAGATGAATAGTAATTTGTTTGCACTCCCTAGTTCTCCAGTCTCTGTCCCCCAGACATGAAGGCTAAAGGTCCATTGCCAATTGTGTCACTCTTATTTTATTTTTATTGTTTTTATTTTAATTTCAGTATAGTTAACATACAGTGTTATATTAGTTTCAGGTGTACAATATAGTGATTCAACACTTCCACACATCACCCGGTGCTCATCATGACAGGTGCACTCCTTAATCCCCATTACCTATTTCCCCCACCCCCACCCTCTCATGTCAATATTATTTTAAAAACAACAACAACAGCTGAGTGAAGTAAGTCAGTCGGAGAAGGACAAACATTATATGTTCTCATTCATGTGGGGAATATAAATAATAGTGAAAGGGAATATAAGGGAAGGGAGAAGAAATGGGTGGGAAATATCAGAAAGGGAGACATAACGTAAAGACTGCTAACTCTGGGAAATGAACTAGGGGTGGTAGAAGGGGAGGAGGGCGGGGGGTGGGAGTGATTGGGTGACGGGCACTGGGGGTTATTCTGTATGTTGGTAAATTGAACACCAATAAAAAATATATATATAAAAAAATAAAATAAAAAAATAAAAGATACACGAACCATTAAAAACAACAACAACAACATATCTAGCTATTTACACTCACTTATGTTACTTGCCTAGCCCTTGTGAACACTTAGGTTTAAGAAAAGGATTTTAAGGAAAGGGTTTTATTTGCTTATTCATGAGAGACATAGAGAAAGGCAGAGACATAGATAGAGGCAGAAGCACGCTCCCTGCAGGAAGCCTGATGCGGGACTCAATTCCAGGACCCTGGGATCATGACCTGAAACAAAGGCAGACGCTCAACCACAGAGCCACCCAGGTGACCCTGCGTCCACAGAGCCACCCAGGTGACCCTAAGTTTATAATTCCTGATGTAACATATCTACTGACAAAGGTCAGTTTTCAATAGTGAAAACAATTTGCATTTAACTATCCACACTTTATCTAAATTTCATTTTTGATAATAGTCATTCTCTATGAGCAAGCCAACCAGCTATAGATTCTCTAAGACTGTATGAACCATGCTGATGTACACTAATGTACCTTTCAATCATTAAAATAAATTGGGACATAAATCTAAACTTATGACAAATCTTAACTCTGAACATCATGAGCCAATTATGTAATTTGCAAAGGATGTCTTTTTATCAACTAATAAATCAGGGTGGCATGAACTGGAGAAGAAAAATTCCTTTTAGTCTTGACAGATGCAAATAAAGAATAAATTATTTTTACTTGAATATTTGAAAATAATGAATTGGGAGTATAAGGATTCCATCTGTTAGATGAGTTCAAGTCAGCATGACAGTTGTGTATTGAAAGCATATTGAAATATTAACTTTACATCTTGCATTTATAGAAACTAAAGCATAAAACTTTTTAAGAGGCAGAAGATGTAAGAGCCATTCATCAGAGAAAATGGGAACAGAAGCTAGAGACAGAGATTTGAGTGGAGAGAAAAAAGGAAAATAAAAGCTTGAAGGCAAGGAAATTAATCTTAACAATTAGAGCATAAAAGAATAGCACACAAAAGGGGAGATCAGAATTCTATGATAGTCTACAGAATTTACTTACTGGCTGGCAAATTTTGTTGGGACTGTATTTCTTATTAGACTTATACTGTATTTCTACTATACGGGCAAAATATGTTAGTAAATTACTATATCGTTTGTCTTAGCTATCTATAATGAAGTAAATAAATGAATGGGTAAAATCATTCTTTTCAAAACAACAACGTTTTATGAAGCAACCTGTCAATGACCTTCTGAGTTATTTCATTTGTCTACTTCCTATATGCTTGAGAATAGAACTGATCTGCTGAATTTACAAAGACCAAATAAGGAAATGTTCAAAATTTTGCAGATTAAAAATATTCTGATAGTAGGTTAGATGTTTATTTCATTAAAAAAAAAACAAAAAAACAAAACAAAAAAAAAAAACAAACCAACCCTGCTCATTAATTTGATCTACGGGTTGTGTATCCCATTTGTTGATGGAGGATCTCTCTTTTAAAGTTAGTATTAGGAAGAATGTCTATCCTAGCAGTTTCCAAATAATAGAAAAGTAAATTCATTGGGTGTTTTTATTGAAAAAAAGTAATTCATGTTCATTTTGGACAGATTAGAAAACACAGATGGGCAAAGAGAAAGCAAAAATCATTCTTGTTGCTCTATTCAGATATAATCATTTGTTTAATCACAGATTGGTGTATTTAAGTTCTTTCTTCTTTCATTGTGTCTAGCTACATACTAATACTTTTCTAAAAATGTGGCTCAGGGTGTATATACTGCTTCAGAACCTGCTATCCAATTTAACAATATTTTGTGAAAGGCCTTCTATGTCATTAGTTAATATTCTACAACATGTTTTTGTTGTATGGTTGGACCATAATTGGATTAGCCAAAATTTCCCCTAACATTTGTACCATTATAAGCAATGATGTGGTAAATACTCTTGTAGAATAACTCTTGGGCATAATCCAAAACGCACACAAAATTATGAAGCTTTTGGTATGCATTGCCAAATTGCCCTTGCAGGATGATTGTGCCCATTTAGATAGACCCTAGTATGATACGAGATTATCTATTTTTACCAATTCTTCTGTATTTCAAATAAGATCACAAGTAGGAAGAAGTATATAATACAGTGCCTGTATATATTAATTAGCATTATGTACAATTTGGTTCTCTTTCTACTCCAGTGTCATCAAGGGACAGAATTCTACATTTGAGTACATGAGCAAGTGTTTTTTAGGGGGGAATTTAGTGCATTCGAGGCAGTGAGATTCTTAAAAAAGTGGGTTTCCTTACTGTTTTCACTGAATTATAGGAATAAACATAGCCTATTTATTTCCCAAGTCTTCCGTGGGATGAGATTAAATATCTTGAATTACTGAACTGTGAAATTATCTTTTAAACCTACTCCCATTAGGTAAAAGAAAAAGAAAAGATTTACCCAATGATTTCAGTTGTCTGTTTATCAACAACTGAGATTCTCATTTTCCTAACTGGAAATGCATTTTCTGAGTATTTTGGATCATAGTCTCTTAATTCCATGCCTTAGGGAGGCATAATGATAATACCAAAATCTCTCAAAATAACAGGATTTGCAATGCCATTCCATAAATGAAAACCAAATTCCTGTTAACTGTCAGAACCTAAGACAGTTATAAAAAGAGACAAGTTATTTTTAGTGCAAGTCATTCTGATAGTGGCAAAAGAACATTCACTCTAAACAGCAGAATGATCACGGCAAGATTTCTAAAAGGAAGCCCTGAAAACTGAAGATGGTGGAAGATCAAAGAATATCTATTTAAAATTCCTTCCACCTTAAATTCCTTTCAAACTGAAACAGCCGGCTATCACCAAGAGTATATTGGATTCCCAGGATGTCCTGGGGAAGAGTAAAATCTAAAAAAGAACTGTTGCTGAAAACTAATAAGGAATTAAGGTTGCCAGCTTTAAATAGCAGAAAATAAATTATAACACACAAAATCTTACCAAAAACTAATGAAAAAAAAAGAAAGAAAGAAAAGATGAATGCTATTGTAGCATATAGTAGCAAAGATATGGTATGACTGTCCCCTGCTTGTTCTCTGATAGCTCTGGGTGCTTTCACTGTCTTTGACATTTTTCTCACGAGTTCAGAGTTTTCTGTGATGTCATTTCTCACACAGATGCACACACACACACACACACACACACAAACCAAAATTAACCCTTAACTTCAGGTTCTCATTTGTAGTACCTAAAGATACTACCGTCCTGGAGTTAAGAATTTAAAAGAATTCTTAGGAACACACAAGACGATTTTCACGTTAATTTCCCTGAACTGTTTTCAAGTGCTTAGTTTCATTTCACTTTTTAAAAAGATTTTATTTATTTATTCATGAGACAGAGAGAGAGAGAGAGAGAGAGAGAGAGACATAGGCATGGAGAAGCGGGCTCCATGCAGGGAGCCTGATGTGGGACTCAATCCCAGGACTCCAGGATCACTCCTTGAGCTGGAAGGCAGACGCTTAACCACTGAGCCACCCTGGTGTCCCCTTAGTTTCATTTCAAATGGCACTGTTGCTTTTCTTTTATGCATTTATTAACCATAAAAAATGAAAACCCCAGCTTCCTTCTATGAAGCATATTGTGAAAGAACAGTCCTTCACTTCCAATGACTCTTCCAATTCTTTCTGTGCTGCTGTTTTCTACCTGCTGCTTCCCTTGGCTCCTAGGTCTCCCTAATATCAAGAATATTTTGATATTTTAAGATAGTGGTAAAAGCTTCCTTTAATAAAAATATAACAATAATGTTTGTTCAGTTTCTACAGCTTTCATAATCCATGATTTCTAAGATGTATTTTTAATTTTTGTGAAGCACAGGCAAACAGTAACTTTACCATTAGAAATATGTTGAAAGTTAAAGGATTTACACTATTATTTAAATCCAGTTCTTAGTTAGCATTAATACTATTGCCTTGTTCTTATTATCTTCTTTTATGACCTCTTTTTCAGAGGACGGAATAGGATTGATGTTTTACAAAACCTTGAAATTCTCAGAAACGTCTTATTTTTTTAATCAGATAATCTATCACTAGTATAATTTTCATCCTTTACAGGCTTCTCATTTCATACAAATTATTTACATTTAATTCAATTAAGTTTATGATCTTCTCCAAATTATGACAAACATAGACAGCACTTAGTATTTTTCTTAATAAAAACTGCTTAGCCTGTTCTTCAAAGAATTAACTGAGATAGTCAGTTTATGGAACTGATGCATACAAAATGATTTTCCTGGCTAGTACTGGATGCTTGGGACAGTTAGTTCCCAAACATTTTAGCACACCAAGGTTACATATGCGATTCCTTAAAGTGGCCTCTAATGTTTCCATAACCTGATAAAATGCTATTAATCTTTTGTGGCCACTTAAAAAAAGTACTCTGTGTGCTAAAGGCGAGTTCAGAAATTCAAAGCAATTTTATGTGAAGTAATATTATCCTTACAGCAACATAAATTAATTCTTCAATAAAAGTGTTGGTCAGTCCTGTGAGGGAAATAAAACATAATTGTTTATGCTTCGTAAGTCTAAAAGTAAAAATCCCACTCATTGCTTATGTTTTTGTGATTTACATTATCTGGTACAGTGACAGCCATACATTAACTTCTCCGATGTCTGATAGTATTTAGGAGAAATCTAGAATGACCTCAGGATGATCTCTCTAGGTCCCGCTGCCTGACTCTAAATTCTATTTAATAACAGTTCGTGAAATCAGCACATCTCCTTAGAGCTCTCCCGTGGGTTGCAAGTGATCAAACAGACAAAACCATAATGACAGGGCAGTGAGATAGGTTTAACAGAAGGAAAATTCTAAAGACATGCAGAATGACTATAGGACTGCACACCAGGAAGGCCATATCTTTTATTAAAATCATCACAAACAAAAGTATCACAATTTTATTAGCTTTACATTTCATTACATGGCATATCCCCAAAATATTAAATAGAACAAAAATATCTATGCAATTTTTGGATGAAGAGTATCCTTTGCATTTTTAATTCCTGTGTTTTCATTCAGACATTTATCTGTCTGTAAAACATTTGCTCAACATGCTTCCTGATCTAGGCTTCTTGGCCATGGGACTGACATGTTCCCTGTCATGTAAAATTTGGTAGTTTGTAACGTCTGTGCACATTTCAAGTGTATCTTGCCTTGTCTATAGCAAGAGCCAGTCTGCGTATGTTGGATATACATCCAGCTGCGGCTTCCTGGAGGTCCTGGTCAGAAGACCCAATCATACCCAGCAGTAGCTGTCACATGTAAAAGAGGAGGGCGGAGAGGGAAACAAAGTATAAAACCATTAATCTCAAGGCATAAAGTTAGGCTTTGAAAACAATTTTTAATATTAAATGTTTTTAAAAGTCACCAAAAAAAAAAAAAAAACAAAGAAAAGAAAAGAAAAAAGGACAAGAAATGCCATTTAGGCAAATGCAAATATAAATGGTACTTAACCAGACCGAGATTTCTCATGAAATGCTTACCATTTTATTTCCTGAAGCTGAGATAGACCTATTTCTCCCACCT
The DNA here is from genome assembly GCF_003254725.2 of Canis lupus dingo. Taxonomy (NCBI): domain Eukaryota; kingdom Metazoa; phylum Chordata; class Mammalia; order Carnivora; family Canidae; genus Canis; species Canis lupus. The sequence continues at coordinate 4,971,826 of NC_064244.1, read as the reverse complement.
TTCTTTGGTCATCTAACTGCTATGGAGTCTGCTTTGAAATTTGTCTTGCATTCTTTCTGACTTTTCTGCCTCTAGGCCAAGCCAACAGCACACCATGCCTCGGCTATTAGTACAACCTCTTAGATATGATTTCTCTGCATTCCAACCCACTTGATCATGTTACAACTTAATTATGTCAATCCCCTAACTGCATTGACTCCCAGTGCTAAATAACTACAGCTTGGGACAGTTAGTTAACTAACGAGTTAAACAGTCTGTTAACTCATCCTTTAAAGGATTTTTGTGCTTTGGCCTCAGTTTACCTTTCTAGCCACTTATCTTTCTCCTGCTCTATCCTGTACTCCAAGGTCACACACTTCTCCACTTCTTTTGCCCTGATTGATGCCATCCTTCTTCCTAAAAGGCCCTCTCATTCTCTTCTCTGAATTTCTAAATTTTACCTATCTTTCATGACCCAGTTAACTTTTCCACAAAGCCTCCACTGATTTTCATCAAATAAGATGCTATCTTTGCTTTATCAGAACTATCATAGCAGTTTACTCAAATGCCTATTACTATCCTTATATCATCCCTTTTATTTTTTTTAAGTTTTGTTTTTTATGTATTTAAGTAATCTCTACACCCAATGTGGGATTCAAACCTACAACCCCGAGATCAAGAGTTGCATGCTCTTCCAACTGAGCCAGACACGTGCCCCTATGTCTTTCCTATTAAATAGATATGTAGATTAATGCTTTCTGTCCTTTAGATTATAAACTCTAAAACTTATAATACTGTATCATGCCTAATACACCAAAAAATGACATAAAAAATGTAGACACCAAAAACTGACAAAGAAATTAATTAGAACTTTAAAAAAGTCTATCAGTTATGAATCAGATGAGTAGTTCTGACAAAGGATTTGAAAATTTAATTCGAGTCATCTATTTTCTACACAGTAGTATTTGGGTACAAATGTTGATGACAGAAAAGATGTGATAAGCAAAGAGATATTGTAAAGATAAATGTGAAATACCTTAAATATGACAGGCTTAGGGATTGGACTTTTATTCTGTAGGCAATAAAAAGAAGTTATTTAAACAGTTTAATCAGCAGAGTGACATGATCACATTTGTATTTTAGAAAGACAAATTTCATGACACCATGCAGAATATGGATTATAGAAAAGAAAGGGAAGGATCCTGAAGTCCTTCAGGGCAAAATGAATTCAAGGGACATTTGGGGGTTAAGCTTGTGTTGAACACAAATGGCCCAAGGATATCTGGTTATCCAAAAAGAAGAAAATAAAGATGGTAATCTTTCATCATACATAAACATTATGTCCAGGTGAATTAATGATTGAAATAAAAATGAAAAATATAAAACATTTGGAAAGTTGGAGTTGAGAAAACCCTGATAAAATTGAGGTACTGAAGGATGTCTGGCAACTCAGATCCTCGACCTCCTCATTGTCCATGGAATTGTCCTCCACTTCCAGGGTCACATCCTGGTCCTTATTTTTCATCATGTTCAACAGTCCCACCAGTGCTTCTTGGACATCTCTATATTAGGCAATCTCAGAACTATCTCGAACCTAATATATTACAGATAAAATTTCTATTTTTTTTCCTATCTAAACCTGGGTCCCCCATCCCCAGTATTCTCCTATATCAGTGACGATATCACCACTTAGTTGCTCAAGCCAGAAATCTCCTCACCTCACACTCCCACCTCATCTCCCCTGCTTCTATCCAACAATTATATCTTTGTGATTCAACTGCCTACACTTATTCCAAAGTCATTTGCTTCTCTCTATTGCCATTGTCATCACCCCTGTAAAGCCTACAGCACTTTTCCACTGTCCTTGCACCCTCTCTTGCCTGGCCCCCAGTCAATCATTCATACTGTATCCAGAGTAATGTCCTAAATTGTGAAGTTCACTGACAAGGGGCAAAATTCTAGAGAAGCAAAGGGAATAAGACATGATCAGTCTTCTAAGAGTCAAGAGAAAGAAATACCGTCTTCTGAATAAGGGAAACAGAGCTGTTTGGGGGAGCTCCTGACTTGAGAGTTTTGCATTGTTAAAGTAATTAAACAGGAGGCCATTAGATAAAGTGTCTCTAAAGATTTGGTGGCCTATGTAAGCAAACCAAAACCTAATCCAGAATCAACACACTTGAATCTAAGAATATGAAACCTGAGGCCAACCAATCACAAATAGGCTTTCCCAAATAAGGCAAGAGCTTATGCTATAGCCAATCAAATAATTTCCTTGCTTTGCTTCTGTATCTTGTTAAAAACTTTCCCCTAGCTCCTGGAGTGCTCCTAACCACTTTCAGTTTGGCACTGCCTGGTTTGAATCATGCCTCAGTTTATCTTTTTAATAACATTACTAGTGTTTTTCTCCAGCATCATCCGATCACTGAGGTGTAAGATGGAGGAAATAGGTTATAGCACTGCAACTCATTTGAATAGTCATACAGTCTGAGCTGACTGAAAGGACAAACAGAAGGCTACTCATAGGGATGCCTGGGTGGCTCAGTGGTTTAGCATCTGCCTTTGGCTCAGGGCATGATCCTGGGATCTAAGATTGAGTCCCGCATTGGGCTCCCGGCAAGGAACCTGCTTGTGTCTCTGCCTCCTCTCTTTTTGTCTTAAAAAAAAAAAAAAAAGAAGCCTACTTATAATCTGGGAGGATGACCTGTAAGAATTAGGAAGGTAGGAAGGCAGATCTCTGTGAAGTGAGAAAACAGTGAGATGGAAGCTCAGGAAGTTGAAAAATAGGACATTAGAGTTTGAGAATGGATTATGTGGAGTTTAAGATTTTATAGATAAACTTGTATTGCTTATTGACAGGGTCCAGGAAGTGACCATGGGAACATACATCAATATAAGATTGTTAGGCAGTTTTATACATATGTGCACATGCATACACACACACACCTCTATGAACACATTTATTTAATTTATATTCTTATTCTCTCTGCAAAAAGAGCAAATAGTACTCTATGAACATTATTGAAAAATAATGAGAAGGAAGAACAGAGTAGCCAGCTCTCCTTGGTTACTATAACACATGGCTTAGGTGTCTCGGTATTATAACTCCCACTTAAATCCCTTTTCTAGCTTGCAACTTTTAACTCTTGATCAACAATTCAATATTTTTATCAATTTATTTATTTTCTTGTACCTCATTTTATTATCATATGAAAGCTGCTAAAGCAGACACAGCTATATGAGGCTTCGGCTACTTCTTCTAAATATATACTCAACACAGACTTTCATCCACCACTCTCTTTTCACACACACACATTTTAGTTGTCCACCCCCATCCCTATAGCCTTCTATCACTCTTGAGTATTGAGTATTAGCTATAAATGTGGAGATTTTGCTCCTGTATGTCGTTACAGAATCAATAAACAAGAGCAGTCCCAGTCTGGATGCCAAGGGAGCCTGATATTGATACTTCTCTATTCTTAAGTGGACCTATTTTTTCTTTCAATTTCTGCTTTCCAAACTTTAAATTGGTTCTTTAATCAAAACAAAACATTCCAATCATTTCTTTGGTAAATTATATAATCCCTTGAGGATTTTAACAAGTTAACAATTTCCCTTTACATAATGTGTTTTCTCCCTCCATCCCCTAAGTAGATGACTCAAAAGAATTCATGAATTCCCTCATTGATTCCATTATTTTATAAATACAGCATTAAACTGTTCCAACAGCTTATTTATTTATTACTATATTATTTTTTTATTATAGCCATGTCATTATAATGAATAATGTCAGTTACCTGTAGACTTTTCTGGGCCCTCAATGAGAGAGGGCCTGATGCTACATTAAAATCTTGATTTCCACAAGAAAATGGGATGGATAATAAACTACCGTCCAACTTCCCTATATATATGAAGAGTTGTTTAGGAAGTTGAAGGAACATAGATTGCCAGCTCCATCAAGCCCAGCTAATGCCTATCTCACAAGGCCAGCCTGCCTTGCTTTTGCTTTGGTCCTTGGTCTCTCCTCCAGTAGACTCTGTTGTTGATAGTTTTTAAGTCTAGGAAGAGATGTAATAGATTTCTAGCTGTGAACACAGACTATCTGAGCAGAAACTAGACAATTGCCTTATGCATTTTAGCTGCTTTCTAGAAAAGGCAAACAGTCATCAAAAAGGTGGGTTTTGAAGTCATAGCTCCTTGGATTTGTATCTTGACTCTTCTACTTACTGGGTAGGTTACTATTGAATCTGTAAACCCTATCATCTCATAAGTTTAAGGGGATCACCTGCCTCTGAGGCTTCTTGAGAAGATGAGTAAGATAATAGAGACCTTTAAAAAGTGTTGAATGTGCGCCGGTATTCACAGCTTCTTCCTGTCTTTACATTTTTTATCTTCCCCTGCTCTCTTCCTATTTTGTCTGTTTCCTGAACCTTGTAAGGACCCAAGCATGCAGTGTGAGAGGAAAAACTAGAGAAACTCAGGCAGGGAGAACTCATACCAGAAAGGGCAGAGGATTCTTTGTGGGAGAGAAAGAAACAACAAATGGGGAAGGAAAGGAGGAAAGTGGAGAGAGGGAAGAGCTTCCACCCTGTTTTGAATAGAGAGTTTGGAAAGGTTTGAATGGGGGGGGTGTGTTATTTTAGGAGCAACTTTAGGGTGAGACAGATGTGCTGAGTATAAAAAAAGATAAGAGGATTTTAAAGAAGTTTAACAGTGTACAATTGTGCTGTTTTTCAAGAGGGAAACTAGAATTAAAATTACTTTCAATTGCTACCTAGTTGCCAGGCTTTTGTGTCTGACTGCATTTCCATGTCAGGACTGGACCACAAGGCAGCTTGGCTTCACAGGTTATGCATTTGAATCACATAAACCCATGCTTAGTACAAAGTAAGAGCTCCATAAGTGGTATTCATTATCATGGTGATTATTTTGCCAGTTCTGAAGTCTGGTTCTGGCTTCTATTCCCTGGAGTCCAGCCCTGGTTAGTTTGGGAGGAATGAGGAAGCAGGAATCTTGGCCCTAAGGTCAGGCTAGCCCTGTCAGCACTTGCTGCAGTCCCCACCTCATCTCTGGTTGACCCCTATGGGCACCAGTGGCCCAGGCTTCACTTGGTATCAGCTGTTGCTACCAGGCCTTGCATGGCTCCCTTGGAAAGCAGTGTCTTGGCTGGATGCCTGCCCAAACTGAACCTGCATTTTGCTCCTATGCCCTCAGAACTTGTTGCTCTGTGGTTCCCCCCTCTTCTGGCTTTCCAAGTCAGTTGCATTTATTCCCAAACCCTTGATGTCAGTTATATAATTTCATATTACATAAACTAATGAACTGTGAGTGTGAAATGTACTAGTCATATGTTTGGCAGGCTGTTGGCATCTTGGTGTTTCACAGAGAGCCTGCAGTGTGTTGGCAATGCCAGGAGTCAGCTAGATAAAGGTTGCAGAGGGGAGGATCTACTATGCACTCACATGCTTTCCATTAGAATATGTTAAATCAGTGCAGGGTCCTTTTTTATGAGTCTATTCCGTAAATGACTTTTTCTAGGACCTGAGTAACCTCTAGTCCTGAATGCATTAAGAGGACTACTGCTCTTTGGGGAATTAATTTAGTCTAAGTTTCTTGCATTAACCACGAGGTTTCATTCTGCATGACGTATGATGGTTAGTAAATGTTTAATCTAAAAGTTAAACCAGTGGAACCTAGCAGTCCAGTATTTTAAAGGCCTAAGGTAGAAGCAAGGGTGAAATTTTAAAAGAATAAATAAAAGAAGAAAAGGATGGCCTAGAACAATACCTGTGATAGGCAGTGAGAGTTGCTTAAATGTACCTCACTGGCATTGGGCCTACAAGTTACCTAACGTTTGTACAACGTGAAATGATTTTATTAGCTACCATGCTTAGTATGTGCCAGGCGCTGTGATTTATTCTTCACTAGTTAATTTATCCTGCTCTACCCATTTTCCTTAGCCAGGAACATTCTCAATCAAGGGTATAGTGTTGGAAGTGCAGAAGTTTCTGTGTTCTCCGGGCATGAATGGCTTGATATTTGAGAAGCCCTTCTGAGACTCTTTTGGTGATGCTGCTCTATGAATGTATTGGTTTTCCTGCATTTTATTTACTGCTGTAAATGGATGTTACTCACTGCTTTATTAATACACCGACAGGCTGTGTTACTAATGCTGCTTTACAAATTGAATAAGGATGTACTACTTTCCCAAACCACTATCTGGACAAATGTACTATATATGTGTCTTGGTTGTTAATCGGGCTCAGAAATCTATGCTTTTATTTTTCATAAGAGCCTCATAAACAGATTAGGACACTCAGGAATGCTTTAAAATAAATAGAAACATCCACACAACAGAAACTTAGTGCAAAATTCTGCATTCGACAGGCAGCTAACAGAAAGGAGAGAGCAGCACGTTTTTTTCAATCACTAACACACGGGGCAAGGTGAGGGCGGTTTGTAATACTTCGCCATAATTACATAAAGGAGTACTTTCCTTAGGAAAGTGAACTGCAAATTGGGTACAAGTGATTATGGAATCGGTACACTCTTTTGGGTGTATATTTTTTGATCCGTAGACATTTTCCAACTATAAAAACAGTTTTGATATTATAAGGGGGAAAACACCTCAGGTTTACTTTTTTTGAAGTGTTTGTTCCTTTCAAAAACTTTCCCCGTTTTAATCTTTCCCTCCCCCAAAACACATTCAAGGACCTTAAATTTATTGGGAGTTTCATATGTACACCAGAGGAAAACTAGCCCTCCTGCTTGCTTTCCAACTTAATTGCATAGAACACTTTAAAACATCATTCAAACACATTAGTTTTTACAGCATTGGCGTGAACGAGGACACGGGGAGGGGCACAGAGCGTGGTGTGGTGTGTGGATCAGGCTAATTCGAATACTTCCTCCAGCATCAAAGGCTTTGATCTCAAGGCGCATGCCCTGAGCACGCAGCTGTGACCCATGATTCACATCCCCTGGAAGGTGAGGCAAAGGTAGCATGGGAATCGGTGTCTGTATTCAATTTTTACTTTTATACCTAACAGTTCATGATTTTATATAATATTTCAGTTGTATGAAAAATAGGTCCCAATTTGAGTGATAACAGATTTTCTTGTGGTTTGACTCAATATTGTTTGGGTGAACACAGACGGGAAGTATGATTTTTAATTAGAGCCGGATGAGCTCTGAAATACCTGCATGCACACCCAGCTTAGCAAGTTTTCCAGAAAGATTTTGAGTTCCCAGAGCTCATTTGAACTGTGAACCCTTTAGCTATTTTCCAAATCGCAAGGCACTGCAGTGTGGCTGTAGCACAAACGTGCAGCCCAGTAACAAGAAATGCATTTTCACTGTGTCTGCCCTGCACAGTGGCTTCCCAGCTATCCATGCTGGCTGAGGCTTCACAGTGGTTTCTCTCACATCCCGACTTCAAGCCCTGGTAATTCATTTCATATGATGGCTCACTAGAGCCATGGGCCTCAAAACACATTTTACATTTGCTGGTTGGGGCAAAACCTTTGATTCTGTTCAGTCAGTGAAGTGAATCAAGGGGTTTGCCTTCTAGTGGTGTCTGCATGCATCCCAGTGACAGGAGTGTGTGCCCTATTTATGTGAACTGAGGTTCATGTCCACAGAGCTTGAAAGTGGGGTCTGACTTGTTTGATCTACTGCCTCTTCTGTGCGTATGTTTGTTTACACTTGAGTAGGTCTACCCTCTAGTTTTTCATTCACGTTGTTTTTCAATGAACCTTCCCATAGGGAGCTTTTGTGCACACACACACACACACACACACACACACACAGATTGGAGTGCTGGATCTAGAGTACTGGAAGGTAGAAATGGGGCATATAATAAAGCCCTAACAACTCTAAAGAATGCTAGAAATTCTAGAAGTGGACAATGCCTCGATAACTGGCAGCATCAGGAGATTCCTTAAGAAAAAGGAAGTGGTAAGTCTTGGCGTGCCCTGCAGAGAAATTCATGGTATCGTTTGGAATGGCTTCAAGTTCCTCTTCAATTTTTCTTCCCATCAAATGCAAAGAATATCTGTGCATATGGAAGTTTCTCGGATAAGAATGCTAAAGAAGTGAGAGGCTAGGAATGGATAAAAAGATTTATGAGGATAGGGCTGTTGAGGATTGCATTTTGCTATTGAGTAGATCAAAGTGACAAAGAAAATTCTCTGGAAATAAAAAAAAATAACATGTTCTCATAGATTATGGAGTACAGTGGCTATGAGTTCAGGCTTTGAGTTCATAGTCTGGGTCTGAACCCTGGTTTCTCCTTAACGTGTATGACATGTGGTTAAGTCTCCCAGATCCTCACTTTTTGTATCAGTAAAATTAGGATTGGCAGTGGTACCTTTTCACCAGGATTAAATGAAATAACAAATGTAAAGTGCTTGCTCTACTTGCTCATACATGATGATTGTTATAATTACCATTGTTGGTATTACCTGGAATGCGAAGTTGTTTGTTGTAGGGTAGAGAGAGTAAAATGAATTTTTTATCAGCCCACTTTCTCTGCTAGAGTTCCAGTAGGATTGACTCAAATAAATAATTTTGGTCTAGTTATATCGACAATTAATATGTTAACAGGGGCTTGTCATGTCCTGTTATGTGAAAAAAATAAGGGAAGAAAGTGGCACTAGCAGAACTCTGTGTTCATGGTAATAGATGGATCAGTTGCTCAAATTATAGTTTCCTCCTGCATCAGTCTCTAGTCCAGAAGGACATCACCCCCATTGCTAAATAAAGGCATGAAGTAGCTATTAATAAAAATGAGACAAAAGCATTAGATATGGAATATGCTTGCAAGAGAAATGGGAGAAGTTCGATGAATAGGGAAGTGGCTATAATTCAAAATATTCACAAAAAGTTAAGGCTAAGCGATATTATTTATTAATTTATATTATAGAAAACCAGAACTCAATCACACCTCCTTTGCTATTAGAATAATTGAATAAAACTACCTTCATTTTGGAAAAGATTATCCTATAAATTCATTTTTTTTTGAGATTTTATTTCTTTATTCATGAGAGACACAGAGAGAGAGAATCGGAGGGAGAAGCAGGCTCCCTGCGGGGAGCCCCATGTAGTGAGCTGAAGGCAAACGCTTAACCACTGAGCCACCCAGGTGCCCCTATCCTATAAACTCATTTATGAGTTTGATCAGAACTCAGATGCTTTTTTGGTCAGATTTTCTACTTCTTTCTATTGGGTTGGAAGATGTTGAAATTAAAAAATTCAATCTAAGCGAAGGAACATGGAGAAGACCACAGCGAAATGAAGTACACTGATAATTTAATATTTTAAATGATTGTCTCTTCCCCTGCCTGACCTTTACAAGGCACATTAAGGAAAAGATTCGCACCCAGCCTGCTCCTGCTCTCAGACAAAGGTAATAAACTGGGAAAAGATGGAGTATATGATAGGGGCCAAGAGGAATGTGCATGGGGAAGCCACCTATGATAATCCCATGTTTATTATTTTCTATAATATTATCCATAAAGGAGACAAAGTTATATCTGATAAGGATCCCAGAACAAGGTTTGGCTCACAGTAACTACTCTTTAGTTCTTAGCCATTATTATTCCAATAGAAAACATACTTCAAGCACTATTCTAATAGAAAACATACTTCAAGCACTGTTCTGATTCTAGTAACAAGTGAGATGTAACAAAACATTTTCAGCACTGTATTGGCTGGCATGATATCCTCTTATGAAGAAGTCAGGTTATTGCTACCCAGTGGAGGCTGAGAGTCACGTGGGTGGGCACTTCTGTAAGGAAAGGCAAGAGGCCCTCAGAGGAAGGTCAGCAGGGTAAAGTCTCTGAGTCCCTATCAAGTTCTGCCTCTGTGATGGGATCTAAGGAGAAAGGAGGGAGCCCTGAGAGACCGGGCTCATTGCAATTGGGAACGCTGGCAGGATGTAGTACTGACAGGTTACTGCAGGTCCCATGGAAATATAGTAGAAGGAATAGACCACTCTGTATTTCCTGCCTTGGGTTATCACTATGACTTTCCTCTGGTTCTTTAGAAGGAAGTCAAAGAACACTTTTGTGGGGTAAAATGATCTAGGAAATAAAGCAGTCAGGAACTTCATCAATACGTGGTCAAGACAAAATCAAGTTTGAATCAGAGTAACTCAACATTCTCTGAAAATATCAGTGAGGGTGACAAAACATGAGAGACACCTAACTCTGGGAAATGAACAAGGGGTAGTGGAAGGAGAGGGGGGCAGGGGGTTGGGGTGACTGGGTGATGGGCACTGAAGGGGGCCCTTGGCAGGATGAGCACTGGGTGTTATGCTATATGTTGGCAAATTGAACTCCAATAAATTTTTTAAAAAAAAATGCATAGTCAACCACCACCACCAACAAAAAGTATAACTCAACATTCTCTTTGAAGATTTAAAGATACTGGCAGAGTCACACTCTCCAGTAGCCTCTTGACAAATGTGCAAAGGAGGTAAACTTCTTAAGACTCACATGTCTTTTCTATGACTTGATTAAGAGTTTTACTGAATATAGGATTCTAGGTGAGAAATAATTTTTGAAGAGTTGGAAGAGTTTTGAAGGCATTCCTCCATTTTCTTCTTGCTTCCAATGTTACTGTTGAGAAGCCCAAAGTGTTCTTCATGTTTGGTTTCTCTTGTTCACTCTATCTTCTTTTTCTATCCTTTCTCTTCTGAACATTACAGAATCTTTCATTATTATTATTACTATTATTATTATTATACTTAATGTTCTAAAATTTTACAGTGCTATATCTTGTGGATAGGTATACTTTTATCCATTGTATACAGGGAACCTGATGCATCATTTCAATCTGGTAAGTCATGTACTCCAACTCTGGGAAATTCTATTGAACTATTTCATTTCATTTCCTCCTCTCCATTTTCTCAGTTATTCCTTTGTGGAACTAATATTCTGAAGTTAGATCTTTTGCACTGTTTTTTTTTTTTATTTTTATCTTTCCTTTTTTCATCTCTTTATGTTTTTACTCTTTCTGAGAGTTTTTTTCTTTTTAAATTTTTATTTAAATTTTAGTTAGTTAACATACAGTGCAATATTGGTTTCTGGAGTAGAATTTAGTGATTCATCACATACAACACCCAGTGCTCATCACAAATGCCCTCCTTTTTTTTTTTAAATTTTTATTTATTTATGATAGTCACACACATAGAGAGAGAGAGGCAGAGACACAGGCAGAGGGAGAAGCAGGCTCCATGCACCGGGAGCCTGACGTGGGATTTGATCCTGGGTCTCCAGGATCGCGCCCTGGGCCAAAGGCAGGCGCCAAACCGCTGCGCCACCCAGGGATCCCAACAAATGCCCTCCTTAATACCCATCACCCACCTAGCCCATCCCCTCCTACCACCCCTCCAGCAACCTCGGTTTGTTCTCTATCATGAAGTATCTCTTACAGTTTGCTTCCCCCTAATTTTCCCCATTCCCATATATTCATCTGTTTTGTTTCTTAAATTCCACATATGAGTGAAATCATATATTTGTCTTTCTCTGACTTATTTTGCTTAGCTTATTTTGCTTATAAAACACTCTAGCTCTATCCACATTGTTACAAATGGCAAAATTTCATTCTTTTTGATGGCTAATATTCTATGGTATATATGCCACATCTTCTTTATCCATTCATCAGTCGATGGATACCTGGGCTCTTTCCATAGTTTGGCTATTGTTGATAATGCTGCTATAAACATTGGGATGCATGTATTCTTTCTGTATTTTTGTATCGTTAGTAGTGCAATTGCTGGGGCATAGCAATTCCTCAATTCCTTGAGCAAAAAGTTCAACTTTTTGAGGAACCTCCAAAATGTTCTCCAGAGTGGCTGCACCAGCTTGCTTTCCCACCAACAGTGCCAAGACGGTTCCCTTTTCTCTGCATCCTCACTAACATTGTTTCCTGAGTTGTTAATTTTAGCCATTCTGACAGGTGAGGTGATTGTGGTTTTGATTTGTATTTTATCTCCCTGATGATGAGTGATGTTGAGCATCTTTTCATATATCTGTTAGCCATCTGAGTCTTTGGAAAAAATGTCTATTTTGTCTTCTGCCCATTTTTTAACTGGATTATTTGTTTTTGGGGTGTCGAGTTTGCTAAGTTCTTTATAGATTTCGGATACTAACCCTTTTTCAGATATGTCATTTGCAAATATCTTCTCCCATTACATAGGCTTTTAGTTTTTTTGACTGTTTTCTTCACTGTGCAGAAGATTTTTATCTTAACTCCCAGTAGTTCATTTTTGTTTTCGTTTCCCTTTCCTCTAGTGATGTATCTAGTAAGAAGTTGCTCTGGCCCAGGGTGAAGAGGTTGCTGCCTGTGTTCTCCTCTAGGATTCTGGTGGTTTGCTGGTTCACATTTCAGTCTTGCATCAATTTTGAATTTATTTCAAGAAAGTGGTCCAGTTTCATTCTTCTGCATGTTGCTGTCCAGTTTTCCCAACACCATGTGTTGAAGAGATTTTTTTCCCATTGGATATTCTTTCTGCTTTGTCAAAGAATAGCTGACCATAGAGTTGTAGGTCCATTTCTGGATTCTCTGTTCTGTTCCATTGATCTATGTACCTGTATTTGTTGTGCCAGTACCATACCATTTGTTGTACTTGTATTTGTTGTGCTAGTACCATACTGTCTTGATGACACAGCTTTGCAATAGAGCTTGAAGTCTGGAATCGTGATGATTCCAGCTTTGCTTTTCTAAAATTTTCAGGATTGCTTTGGCTATTCAGGGTCTTTTGAATTTCCGTACAAATTTTAGGATTGTTTGGTCTAGCTCTGTGAAAAATGCTGGTGGTATTTTGATAGGGATTGCATTAAATGTGTGGATTGCTTTGGGTAGTATAGACATTTTAACAATGTTTGTTCTTCCACAAGCATGGAATGTTTTCCATTTCTTTGTGTCTTCTTTAATTTCTTTCATAAGTGTTCTACAGTTTTCAGAATACAGGTCTTTGGTTCTTTGATTCAGTTTATTCCTAGGCATCTTATGGTTTGGGTTCGGTTTAATCCTCTTCGGTTTATTCCTAGATACCTTACGATTCTTGGTGTATTGTAAATGGGATCAATTCCTTGACTTTTTCTGCTGCTTCATTATTGCTGTATAGAAATGCAAGAGATTTTTGTATGTTGATTTTATATCCTGAGACTTTACTGAATTCATGTGTTTGTTCTAGCAATTTTTTCATGGAGTCTTTCAAGTTTTCTACATAGAGTATCATGTTATCTGTAAATAGTGAAAGTGACTACTTCCTTGACAATTTAGATGCCTTTTACTTCTCTCTGTTGTCTGATTGCTGAGGCTAAGGCTGCCAGGACTATGTTAAATAGTAGTGGTGAGAACAAGGCATCCCTGTCCTTGTTCCTGACCATGGAGGAAAAGCTCTCAGGAAGATGGTATAAGCTGTGGGTCTTTCCAATATGGCTTTTATGATGTCGACGTATGTTTCATCTATCCATCTATTCCTACTTTGTTGAGGGTTTTTATAAGGAATGGATGCTGTCTTTTGCCAAATGCTTCTTCTGCATCTGAGAGGATCACATGGGTCTTATCCTTTCTTTTATTAAGGTGGTATATCACATTGATTGATTTGTGAATATTGAACCATCCTGGCAGCCAGGAATAATTCCCTCTTGATCATGGTGAATAATTCTTTTAATGTACTGTTGGATTTGATTTGCTAGTATCTTGATGAGAATTTTTGCATCCATGGTCATGAAGGTTATTGGCCTATAATTCTCCCCTCCTTTTTAGTGGGGTCTTTGGTTTTGGAATCAAGTAATGCTGGCCTTGTAGAATGACTTTGGAATTGTACCTTTCATTTCTATTTTTGGAAACAATGTGAGAAGAATAAGTTTAGTTTTAGAAGATTAAGTTAAAGAAGTAACTCTTCTTTAAATGTCTGGTAGAATTTGCCTATGAAGCTACCTAGTCCTGGACTCTTGTTGGTTGGGAGATTTTTGATTAATCTTCCAATTTCTTTGCTGGTTATGGTCTGTTCAAATTTTCTATTTCTGTTCAGTTTTGGTAGTTTGTATGTTTCTAGGAATTTACCCATTTCTCCCAGATTGCCTAGTTTGTTGGCATATAATTTTTTCATAATATTCTAATTGTATTTCTGTGGTGTTAGTAGTGATCTCTCCTCTTTCATTTGTGATTTTATTTATTTGGGTACCTTCTCTTTTCTTTTTGGTAAGTCTCGCTAAGGGCTTATCAATTTTATTAATTCTTTCAAAGAACCAGCTCTTACTGTCAATCTGTTCTACTGTTTGTTGTTTGTTTCTATATCATTTACCTCTGCTCTAATCTTTACTATTTCCTTTTTTCCGTTGATGTTACACTTTATTTGCTGCTCCTTTTCTAGCTCTTTTAGGTGTAAGGTTCGGTTGAATATTTGAGATTTTTCTTGCTTCTAGAGTAGGCCTGTATTGCTATATAATTCCCTCTTAGGACTGTCTTTGCTGCATCCCAAAGGTTTTGGACTGTCATGTTTTCATTTTCACTTGCTTCCATGTATTATTTTTTTTTTAATTTCTTCTTTAATTTCCTGGTTAGCCCATTTGTTCTTTAGTAGGATGTTCCTTAAGTTCCTTGTATTTATGGTCTTTCCAATTTTTTTCTTGTGATTGATGTCAAGTTTTATAGCATGTGGTCTGAAAATATGGATGGTATGATCTCAAGCTTTTTGTTATTTGTTGAGGGCTGACTTGTGATCCAGTATGTGATCTATTCTGGAGAATCTTCAATGTGTACTTGAAAATAATGTGTTTTCTGCTGCTTTATGATGAAGTGTTAATATATCTATTAAGTTCATCTAATCCAGTATGTCATTCAAAGCCATTGTTTCTTTGTTGATTTTCTGCTTGGAAATCAGTGGGGTGTTAAGGTCCCCTACTATTATTGTATTATTATCAGTGAGTTTCTTTATGTTTGTTTTTAATTGACATATTTTTGGGTGCTCCCAAGTTGGGGACATAAATATTTACAATTGTTAGATCTTCTTCTTCTTCTTTTTTTTTTTAAATGATGTATTTATTTATTTTTAGAGAGACAGAGGGAGAAAGAAAGTGAGAGCAAATGGTGGGGAGGAGCAGAGGGAGAGAATACACAAGCAGGCTCCCTGCTGAGCATGGAGTCTGATGTGGGGCTCGATCCCAAGACCCATGAAATCACTATGTGAACTGAAAACAAGAATCAGAGGCTTAACTGACTGGACCCCAGGTGCCCCTATAATTATTGGATCTTCTCAATGGATAGAGACCTCTGAGAGATTTATCTTCCAATTCATGTTCCCTGAATGCTCTCTTTTCTTTTTCTTTTCTTTCTTTCTTTCTTTCTTTCTTTCTTTCTTTCTTTCTTTCTTTCTTTCTATCTATCTATCTATCTCTCTGAGGATGTTCACTTTTTTCATTCTCTCTGCTACACTATGTTTCTTCCAAGCACTGATTTGTTTCCATTTGTTTCAGTTTTTGTCTTCTATATTCAAAACATTCTTCAGATGTTACTTGTTGGGTGAATAGAGAATTTGAGCACATAAATGGGGCTTGTTGGCTGTGTTTTACTGTAGGATAATCTGAGTGGTCTCAGGCCACTCAGGATTGTGCTCTCGATGAAAACACCGGATTAAAGGGGCCTGAAAAGCAGCTCTCATTTTCTCACTATTTCACTGGTCAAGGAAGAAGGGATGCCTTTTTCTTCCCTCAAACGTGTTATCTCCTTTTTAAGTCTCAGACCAACAAAGCTACATCTTCTCAGAGGGAACATCTTTTTCTAATTCACATACAACAGTTTCCCACAGCCACCAGAGGCCCTGGAAAGGCTGGCTGGGGTCTTCCCCAGGTCAGTATCTTGAAATCTTCTGTGTTGAGCTAGTCAGATTCTCCAAGGAAGAGCTTTTCAAACTCCAACCTGTAGAGGAAGGGACTCACTTGTAGGAATTTGGGACTGAGAAGGGCAGATCATCCATTTAGCTTCAGTGTTTATACGGTCACTTAATCTCCATCTTCAGTAGAATATCTTTACTTCACAGGGGCTGCTGTCCTCCAGTCCAGAGACTGTTTTATTTGGGCAGCTGCTGTGTTGGGAAAGGGCAGTGACTTACTGAGTGGAGTTAGGGAAGGGGCTCTAGCTTTTACTCAGTTTCCCTTATTATAGCCTCCATCCTGAACCCTACAGACCAATTCCAGAGGCACTTAGGGCTACCAGTTCTTAATATTTTGAGGCTTCCACATTGTAAGCTAGGTTTTTTCTGAGTTTCTCCCACTGTTGACTTTACATTCTGATTCCTGAGGTCTGCCAGGCAGTTGTCACTCTTCCACTGAATTTGAATTTACAAAATTTTGTTATTTTCTCCTCTCCAATTCTCCGTCTTTTTTTTAGTCACTTGAACGTAATGTTAGATTTCAGAAGGAAGCAAAAGTATATTCAAGAGTTTAATATGCTTGGAACAAGCTATAGGTTTTCTTCAGACTCCAGGAAAAATGTCCTGGATATCAACTCTTAATACAATGCCTGCATTTAACATGAGTTATCTCCCATTGAGAAGAGACTGAAAGTCTATGTGGTTGCCTGTGTTCTATTGTTAGAACAGTTTTTGAGAGAGTATTTAGAAATATTTTTCTGAGAGAGGCTGTATATATATATATATATATATATATATATATATATATTTTATTTATTTATTTATTTATTTATTTATTTATTTATTTATTTATTTATCAAATATACGTATATATAAGTCTCCAGCTCAGACCATTCAATTGCCTGTTTGACATCTGCACTTGGAAAGAAAATACACTGAGTTTCACAGAGGATGAACAGAGCTCAATCCCTGACCCTTTCAAAACCTATTTCCCTATGGCCTCCACACCTCAGTTCATGTCAACTCATCTCTCTAGCTGCTTGGACCAAAAACTTTGGAGTATCCCTGACTTCTTGCTTTCTGTCACTGCCTTTATCCAAGCCATGAACCGATCCTGTTTTACCCTCAAAATGTACCCAGAATCTGACCTCTTTACCTCTGCTGCGGTGATCTGAGCCACTATCATCTCTTTCTTGGATTTAAGGATGAGGCCAAATTTTTGATATGCAAGAAGATCTGGAGCTAACTTTGAAAGGTATAGCCTAGAGAAAACTGAATCACTCAGATCAGCAATTTGTGAGAATCTGTTCTTCTTTTTAAGAAGAAAAGGCAGAGAAGGGAAGAGACAGTAAAGTGATCCACTGGGAGAATGAAAGCCTAGTTCAGAAACGGCCATGGGTTTTTTACCAGCTGCCAAATGTAATACCTGTCTTGAAGTTGTTGGCATTGCTACAATGTATATTTCCTTCCATCACTACAAATCTTTGATTTTTTTAATTAAATTTTTTTGCTTTGTATACAATGACTTTATAAGAATGTTTTTGTTTATTATTCTCATCAAGGTAGAAGTTAGTGGGGAGAACAAGATAAAAGGGTGAAATTTGAAATCTATGTCAGCTCTGGGTACAAAATACTTATAAGAATGAAACAATCCATAACCTGAATGAAATAATCAGACTCTGGGTAATACACAGAATTCCCTCTAAATTAGACATTGTCTAGGGCATGGAAAGCAGAGGGAAGCTTGAGCCAATATTTCCTACATGATCATGGGAATGGCAGCCTTAGCTAACATCTGAACTACTGACTATGGGTTTTGTTTGTTTTGGTGTTTTGTTTTTGTTTTTGTTTTTGTTTTTTGGTAACATGAATAAAATTGTGACTTAAGATGACATCTCATCTCAAAATAAAAAAAATAAACACTTTGACCCAAACAATAATGTCACCCATAGCCTCAGAATTTGACCTTCTCAGTTCCATTGATTTTTACCCCTACTCCATAAAACTAGTCAGCTATTCTCATGGTCATACTTGGGCCTTACTAATCCAGTAACTGTTCCATATCTGCCTCTAATTGCCCTCTAGCAGAAGCTCCAGGTTCTGGTAGAGACAGAACGGGACTGAAAACACAGGAGACACTTGTATATTCACAGTCTTCCTGCTCTTACCTACCTTCTGGGCTTCACCATGTCAGCTGCTTTTCCATCACTAAGTTTAGCTCTCTTTTCTCTACTATTCTCCTAACATACTGATATTACAAATTGAAATCCCAGATCCCAACTAAGCTTCTGGATAATGCACACATGTTCATGGTCTCTTATCTCAACTGGCTCTCAATTCTGGCAATCCACAAAGGTATCCTTTCTCATCAGCTTTTTTTCTCTGCAGCAGCTATTTAAAACTTTCTCTATTCTCCTCAAATTACCCAACTCACTACTTCAGTTCCCTTGCTCTCAGCCTGTGCCTTTGCCTCCTACTTGATGGGGAAAATAGAAATCACAAAAAGGGAAATTGCCCAGCTCCCTGTCATCTCGTGCATAGATTACCACTGCAATTGTGCCCATCCTTTCCCCCTTGCCATCTGTCATACACAAGAGGTGTCTCTCCTCCAGGCTAAACTCATCTCCATGCCCTCAAGCTCTGTGTTCCCCTACCTCTCCATTCCTCTAGGAGCTTGCTCCATATCATTCTCAGTCCGATACCTTCACTGGCTCCCCTCTCTTCCTGCACTTGCCAATGAGCACATAAGCACACTCAAGTTTCTACTGTCTCAGGACACAAAATAAACAAAGAAAAAACCACCCAATCTGCCTTTACCTCCCCTTTCAGCTACCATTCTTGTTCCCTCTTCTTCTCTGCCAAACTTTCCAGAGTGGCCTCACTAGCTGTCTTCATTTCCTCATCTCTTTTCTGAGGTTATTAGAAATTGCTTTGCTATGAATCTAGTATGTGCTTTTTGTTCTTGTCTTTCTTCACTTTTCAGTTGGTCCCACTGGTTATGTCCTTGTTCTCAAAATAATCTCTCTTCTTGACTTTCCTAAAATAGCACTTTCCTTATTTGTTTTGATTTTTTCTCTTTAATACTCTGCTTGTGTGTGTGTGTGTGTGTGTGTGTGTGTGTGTGCATAATCCTCTTTCTTTGCCTTCATGGTATGACTCAGGATATCATATCAACCCTCTCATTTTTTCTTTTCTCTATATACCCTCTAAGAGAAATGTCACCCAGTCTCATAATTCATGGACCATGGCTTTCAAAGCTGTTGTTAAGGCTTCATAAAGATACATAGGCTTCATAAAGCTATGTAAATATGTGTGTGATATCACATATACACATATATCACATCTCTGTATCTTTCAAGATGTTCAAAGCCAAAGTTCCTCAAAAAAAAATTCACAGAGGTCTTCTTCAGCAGGCTTCAGTTAATATTTTTATCTTTTTTTTCATCTTTAGTTTCTAATTTGTTATCAGTGAACATACATTACTTATATTATTTAAAAAGTCATAACAAGTGGATTAGCCAGAAAGAAGTGAGACCCGCAAAGGAGATGAAGAGTCAACAAAGAGGTGAAAGGAGGACCAGGAGACTATGGAATCACAGGAGCTAAGGAAAGGTGGCACTTTAAGAAGATGGTGGGATCAATATTATAATGAGACTTAGGGAGATTAAGTAATTTGAGGACTGAAAAGAATACCTTGGATTTGGATACTTGAAAATTCTAGAGATTACCAATAAAGCAATCTCAGAATTTTTGAAGGTAAAAGCCAATGGAATTGGCTGAAGAATCAAGGACAGCTGGAGAAATGAGGATCTCTAGAGAATGAAACTCCTCTGATATGGTGGATTCCATAGTGGATGTGATCAACTGATGGTGCAATATGAAATGAGTAAGTAGGCAATGAGATATTAAGATTAAATATGCAGAAGTTAGAGGGAATAGCCAATGTCAAAATCTCCAGCTTTTGGAGATAAAATGAGATCATGAGTATAGTGGAGTATAGCCAGGAGAAGGAACACGCAAAGACAAGAGAGGTGTATAGACTGAATGTAGTTAAGGATAAGTTTGTAGGTGTAGGACAGAAAGTCAAATTATTTTCTGCCTGTAACTCAATTTTCTTTTTAATCTTGAATGCAAGTTCATGTGAGTAATATCCCTACTAAATACAGACGTAGGTCTATAATTGATAATTTCACATGGAAGTATTTTAAAACAATAAAAGATAAGCGCCATTTATAAGAAGGTATTTAGCTTAATTACCTTAAGAAATTATCATTGGAAAGATTTTGGTTTGGTTTACTTTGCTCTAGCAAATGCTAAGAATTTATAAAGTCTGATGTCAAACTATAAAATTATATCTTGCCAAACTAAGAAAAAATTTAAAATTGTTTACTATAAAAATAAGGCCAAGCATTATCTCAAAATGGATATATTAAAAGGGATAATGATTTCCACAATACTCCTCAATACTAGAATCAGTCTGAATTATTAATGTTATATTGTTTGCATTTATATTTATCTCCAAAAACTGGCACATTATTAGAAGGAATTCAAAACCAAAGACATGTTAATATTTAAAATACCTTACTAGATATAGAATTCGTCCTGCATGGGAGCAAAAATGGAAAGATATCCAGAAAAGTTGAAGCTGAAGAATTGAAAAGGAAAAAAAAAATCCTTTAGTGAAACCACTTTCCCAATTTCATTTTGATTTCTTTTCAGCTTTAAGAGCAGCTTAATATGGAAAAAAAAAATAAAGCACAAGGCTGGAGAGAAGAGCCACATTTTTTCTTCTTCATTGTCAAAGAAATAGCTTTCCCTGCTCCTACTAAATTGGAACTAAGCTCATAAGGATGAAAATAAATGACTAATTTCTTGGGAAATAACCTTAAATGAAAGATTCTTTTTGCCCAATGGTTGCTTTTCTTAAACTCCAGTTGACTTAACCTCATTCTCAAGGCCTCTTCTGGTCTTCCTTTCCTTGCACCCTACTGGTATCAAGTGTGCCTTAGAAGTCTGTCTCATCACTTGCTACCCATTTGGGAAATGTTTTCCTTTTGTGATACAATTTGTGGGAAGGAGTAAGTCAAATGTGATTGTGCTTACTTAATTTCTCTTTTAAAACCCACCGAATGTTTAAGATTTGTAAAAATGGCAACCAAAAATATGACCATTAATTTTGCAAAGTAATGTTTCCAACAACTCTGACAAAAACTCCTGATAATCCTTGAAGTTTTTAATATATGCCTAAATATTAATTTTAGTCTTCTCTTTTTTGCTAAAATTATTTAAAAGGATACTTCTTAGTGTCATCTGTGTAAGAATTTAAAATTTCAGTGAAAGAAACTGAATTAATTTTATTAATTAATGAACACAAAGACTGTGTTCATTTCAGAGCCCACCTTGCATGGTTTTTGCTAGGTTAGCTGTTTAGAACTTCAGGGCTGGCCCTAAGCATGGTATTTAGGCCAGTGATTTTAAAAAAAAAATTTTTAAGCAGTGGAAATCTTTTCCTCTCCTGCCCTCAAACTGAATCTTAACTATCCCATGAAATTCATATATACATAAATATCATATGTAAGACAAAATGGAACATCTGAAGAAAAAGTAGGGCTTGGGTTCCTAGAACTCTGCCTATTTCTTCTTGTTTTTCATAGTGACTCTCTGGTACCTTCTTTGATTCTATGATATGCAAAAAAAACCACTCATCTTCACCATAGAAAGAGGGCCAAACTTTGGTCTCCATGCTCATTTTCTAGAATTTCTTTCTCACTGCAAAACACCTCTCCTTGCTTCTCACTCCTCAACTGGTGATGTAAGCTTGTTCATCATTTGTTCATTCCACACAGATCTGCCCAATCTACACTTGTACCCTTTCAACAACTATCCCAAACCACTACTTGCACCACAATCCCAGAAACTCAGTCCCTCTATTCCGATAGTCTTAGCTAGACATTTGGTAGAACACAGTTCAAACACATTGCTATTGAGTTTTACACGAGTGATAGCCTTGTTTACTGTTCCCAGATTTGAAAATTTTTGTTTACAAATTTTAGAGAAGATATTTTTTAAGCCAAATACTTAGTCTACAGAATTTCAATTATATACCAAAGTGTTACATTTTTTAAAAGATTTTTTTTATTTATTCACCCTGTCTCTGTATCCTGAGAGAACTGGAATGGGTCACATCCCTAAGCTGATTCCAGGACCAGTCCAGAGATTCTGACCAGACATTTTCATAAAGTCATTCCTTCAATCTTACTTTAAAATCTACTTGGATCTGGGTTACTAAAGTAGCTTATTTGTATCAATACTAATTTTATGTTAATCTAGCTTCTTCAATACATATCTTACATTTCTGGGAAGATTTTACGTTTTTTTTTTAATTTTTTTTATTTATTTATGATAGTTACAGAGAGAGAGAGAGAGGCAGAGACACAGGCAGAGGGAGAAGCAGGCTCCATGCACCGGGAGCCCGATGTGGGATTCGATCCCGGGTCTCCAGGATCGCGCCCTGGGCCAAAGGTAGGCGCCAAACCGCTGCGCCACCCAGGGATCCGAAGATTTTACTTTTAAGTAAATTTTTTCTCTATTACATCTTTTTGGGTATGATAAGCAGGTGGGGCAGTTCTTTGTTTCCTGTGTCAATCAAGAAAATGTTGCTGATCACCTGTGATGGGATGTGATGTGAAAGGCACTATAGGAAAGGCACAGTCTAGCTCTCAAGAAGTGTACAGGGTGAGAAGCAAGGCATATGGCAGCCAGTGGCCCAGGGTAATAGCCCTCTCTCTGCCTTGTGGAGGGGAACCCAGGAGACAGAGAATAAATGACTTCCCAGCTTTCTGGTTGTTGTGCCCAGTGACTCAGGGAATGGGTGGTGGGGAAGATCTCTCCCTTTACAAAGCAAAGCCCAGGCCAGATATAAGTGAAAGCTCAGGCAAGCTTTCTCAGATCATCATCACCCAGTCTTTACCAGAAATGACATTCCTCCACTCATTCCACCATTAAAGATCCAGGAGAGGCAGGGAGGATAGGTATCCCTTGGGAAGGATGGAACTAATAATAGCAATAGCTAAGATTTCAACAAACAATTAATGCCTGCCAGGTATCAGGTACTATTCAAAGGGCCTTATATATGTCAATTCATTTAATGCTCTCAACAAACCCAAAGTTAAATACTATCATTAATAGTCTAGTGTTACAGATGAGGAAACTAAAGCATAGAGAGATTAAGTCACTTGCCCAAAGTTGCAATGTTTGGGAAAGCCAGGATTTGAACACAGGCTCCAGATCCCATGCTCTTACCCATATATACACACTGCATCCCTTGGTGTAAGTACCCATGGAGAGGGAGGTGGTCTGGCCTGATTTCTGGACCTGGACTCCCGGGGCTAGCATTTCCTGAGGTGTGTCTAGTTTTCCCTGGTCCATGGGCCATCATGCCTGCACCTGATCTTGAAATCTGTAGTCATAGTCAACTGCCTCCATCAGCAATTCTTTCATTCAATGGGGCCTCTCTGTTCCTGAAAACTCTCCTGTGGGTCTTATAGGAGCATGTGGCTCCCTTGTTTGCTATGTGTAATCTGTGGGGCCAGGATCTAGCTGTGGTTGACCTTTTAGATGCCCACCTCCACCAGTGGTGGACCATTACTCCTACACCATACTGGTTTGCAGTCAAACACACTCACAGCTTCTCCTGAAGGCTGAACCCCTTACTTTCATCTCTGTGTCTTCAGGGGCTAACACAATCAACATTACTTTGAGGTTAAGATGCTCTGCATATTGAGTGGAGGTATGAGGTAACTAGGTGATGGGCATTAAGGAGGGCATTTGATGTAATGAGCACTGGGTGTTACATGCAATGGTGAATCACTAAATTCTACCTCTGAAACTAGTTATATGCTGTATGTTAACTAAATTGGACTTAAATGGGAAAAAAAAGATGCTCTGCATATTTCAGCTCCAGCAACAAACAAAACTGAGATTTTAAAAATGCCCTTCTGATCCTTTTTTTTTTTTTCATTTCAACTCATATTCCTTTTCAAAAGTGCTTGAATTTTTTTTTCTGGTCCAAAATAAAACTTAACCAGCTACTCTTTTGTCTGGGCACAATGACACTGGATCTCTCTGCTTAATATTCCTCATAGCTTACTTGTGTTCACAGACTGGATTTCATTGTGTATGTTTTTTTCTAAACTGTTCAGTGAGATTATTCCTAGGACTGACCCTTCAAGAAGGCTGCCCAGGAATGGCTGCCCCCTCTATCTGTTCTCTTGTCCTTGTGTCCCTGTCAGGTTTCCTGACCATAGCAAAGCTTACTTATTTTGAATTGCTTTGGTGCAGAACTTTGTCACAAATGTCCTAGAAACTTACATGACAACTGGTTTCCTCCTTTGGGGCACTAGAGGAGCCCTAAGCACATTGGATGAATTACCATAATACACGTAATTGGCAAAGCTATTTTTTCTCCTCAAGTGTTATGCCTTAACACAGAGTAAAAGGATTTACTTAATGTTGCATTTCAAGAGGAGACATTCACAATTAGAATCTTATCCTCTCCATGATCCTATGGTATGTTAAAGTTCTCATGTATTAAAACTAAGGGGATCCCTGGGTGGCGCAGTGGTTTGGCGCCTGCCTTTGGCCCAGGGTGCGATCCTGGAGACCTGGGATCGAATCCCACGTCGGGCTCCCGGTACATGGAGCCTGCTTCTCCCTCTGCCTGTGTCTCTGCCTCTCTCTCTCTTTCTCTCTCTGTGTGACTATCATGAATAAATAAAAAAAAATTAAAAAAAAACTAAGTATCTCTTTTCAGCCTATCAGCTTACTCTGACATAAGCCATTACTATGAAAATGATCTTAATGAGCATTAAAATTATAAGTAGCAGAAATAATTTTAAAATTATTTCAGTAAAGTCAAGTGTTTATGAAGAAAGTATCAGTGCTAAATGGCTTTCCTAACTTGGTAGTGGTAATTTTTAAAGTTAAAAGCTTTGAAATTTTTACCTTGATGCAACAAACTGGCTTTCTCTTTTTCCCAGCCATGCTTTTTGAAGTTTTTCACATACCACAAAAATACATAATAAGGGATAGTTAACTTCACTCTGAACCCCAGCTACATGACCATGACATATTTGGAGGTGACTTTGAGGTGCATTCCCAAATATGGTACAATGCTTTCTAAATTTACAGTCTGATTTCCTGCTGCCAGTTATGACTGCCAAATGCTACTGACAGTGCGGCCAGTTTGTGGTGTCCCTAAAAATCATCAGCAATTTGAAAACATTAGCGCCCGGCAATAGTCATACTTTGCAATGATTGCCTGTATTTATCACCTTACTTTTCCAGGGTACAAACTAAAAAAAAAAAAAAAAAAAAAAAAAAAAAAAAAAAAAAAATCACAGAGAAAAATTAAACTTCTCTAGCAGAGGGAAAATATAGAGTTGAAAAGTCAAATGCATTATAGGATCCCAACCCCTTTCTGTATTGTTTAAAAACAAAAATAAACAATTTAAGCACTGGGCTTCTGTGGCTATGCAGAAGAAAAAGATCATAAATATGTACCCTCCTCAAATGCTGCTTTTGTTTGCCTTCACATTTGCAGAGCATTTCGAAATATTAGTATTTCGATCCTAATTGTGGTTATGTGGCAGTACTAAAAATGGGGAGAAGTTCATTGCTTCATTCAGCAGATATTCACTACGTTCTGCACCATGGCATGAACTGTGCCTGGCAATGCAGAAGTGCATGACACAGGCCTGGCTTCTGCCTTCAGGAATCTTATAGTCTCCCGAGACAAACAGTGATGTCCATACAACAGAGAAGAGGAGGCAGTGCTAGGAGAGCACATATGTAGGCAGGCAGTAAATACAGACTCCCCGGAGGAGCAAGAGTGAATCCAAAGCCCAAAGGATGGATGTGAGCAGTGCAAAGTGTGGTATGGGCATTTGGAGAACATTCCAGACACAGGAAGAATGGTGGGGCCACCTACTAGAGATTTGGGTTTGTGTGGAGCCCAGAGGCACCAACAGAAGAGATGAGTAGCAGTCAGCCCCTGCTCTGCTCTCCATTTGTACATCGTGGCAAGTAGCTGTCTCCCATCCAAGACCATGTGTCTGTCTTTTCATACAAAGGTACCAAATGCTTGCCAAATCAACTCCTATGAGTAGGTTAACTTTTTAAAAAGTATTTTATTTTTTTTGAGAGAGAGAGATAGTAAGAGAGCAGGGTGGAGAGGGAGAAGCAGTTCCCCTGAGCAGGAAGCCAGACATGGGGCTCGAACCCTAGACCCTGGGATCATGACCTGAGCTGAAGACAGATGCTTAACCTACTGAGCCACCCAGGCGCCCCTGAGTATGTTGAGTCCAGGATAAACTATTTTCACATAGACTCCCAAACTTAGTGGTTTAAACAACCTAGAAGTTTGTTTCCTCTCATGTGACACTGAGCAAGTGGTCCAGGGGCAGTAACGTGGCTCTACCACTGTCAGTGGGTTGGCTAGAGTCCAAAGCCACCCAGTGGTCTCTATTCTTTAGCCTTCAGGAGTAGGGAGAGGGATGTGACCTGGGATACACATGTGAGCCTTGATGTAGGGCGAGAAACACAAGTAGCGTGCATCACTTCTCACTTCTCATTCACAGGGTCATAGCAAGATTCAGGGGAGGCTGAGAGATGTATCCTGTGGCTGGAAGCCATTTGCTGTGCTAAAATTAGCATCAAAGAGTGGAGGAGGGATGTGGGTGGACACTCAGCAGTCCATGCCACAAGGGCAGTGAGGAAAGAAGGCGGGTGTGATGGTAGAGAGGCAGGCAAGAGTCCATCACATGAGGCCTCATTCAGAGCAAAGGAAACCATGTTAGTGTCTTAAAGGCAGTGGTGGATTTAGGAGTATGGTATTTGCTCACAGAAGAGGCTTTTGCAAAAGCCTTGATTGATCAGGGCAGCCACAAGCCAAGGTTTTCTACTGATTCTCCCATTGAATTGTCACATCACCTTCTTCACCAAAAACCCAAACACACATTCGGGGGACACATATCTGAGTCATATGGTCTCTGAAGAAATGGCTTGAGGACTTTTAACAGATAGTTGTGTGTAGTTAGACAGAAACCTGAAATATCCTGTGTTATTTGGCTTTATACTGTCAGTGACCGTAGGGCGTACTCTGAGGTTACACCCAGTCACAGAGGTCCCAACAAAACACACAACCTAAGGTGCGGAGGTGGCCACGGCAGCACATTCCTACCTGTAGATACAAGTGTGGCCTCTGCATTGTGGTCAAGCTACAGGAAAGAGCTAAGCTAGAGCTACCCTCTAGGGGGGCACAGTACTGCCTGCAGCCTCTCTGGGGAGCTGTATTTGTGGTCAGATCCCACCATGGATACAGGGCTGTCCACACAGCATTTTTCAGGCCAGCACGCCAAATTCTGTCTACACTGGGAACATCGAGGTCAAGGACTTTGCTGCTGTCTGATTTGTTCGGTATACAGGAACTGGACTTGAATCCAGGGAGAAGCCTGTTAGAAAGCCACCTGCCCCACACCACAGCTCAACTTGGCAAGATGCCACTCTTTTAAGGATAGCAGCAGCCATTCTGATGCACCCGCTGCGAGGCAGGCTCTTTATATATATGTAAGTGTGTGTGTGTGTGTGTGTGTGTGTGTGTGTGTGTGTATATACATGTCATGTTATATAGAAAGATGTATATATTATATATGTCATTTTCATCCTCTCAGTAACTATTTGAGGTACATATTATCATCCTTTTTTTTTTTTTTTTTTTTTTTATTGGTGTTCAATTTACTAACATACAGAATAACACCCAGTGCCCGTCACCCATTCACTCCCACCCCCCGCCCTCCTCCCCTTCTACCACCCCTAGTTCGTTTCCCAGAGTTAGCAGTCTTTACGTTCTGTCTCCCTTTCTGATATTTCCCACACATTTCTTCTCCCTTCCCTTATTTTCCCTTTCACTATTATTTATATTCCCCAAATGAATGAGAACATATAATGTTTGTCCTTCTCCGACTGACTTACTTCACTCAGCATAATACCCTCCAGTTCCATCCACGTTGAAGCAAATGGTGGGTATTTGTCATTTCTAATAGCTGAGTAATATTCCATTGTATACATAAACCACATCTTCTTTATCCATTCATCTTTCGTTGGACACCGAGGCTCCTTCCACAGTTTGGCTATCGTGGCCATTGCTGCTAGAAACATCGGGGTGCAGGTGTCCCGGCGTTTCATTGCATTTGTATCTTTGGGGTAAATCCCCAACAGTGCAATTGCTGGGTCGTAGGGCAGGTATATTTTTAACTGTTTGAGGAACCTCCACACAGTTTTCCAGAGTGGCTGCACCAGTTCACATTCCCACCAACAGTGTAAGAGGGTTCCCTTTTCTCCGCATCCTCTCCAACATTTGTTGTTTCCTGCCTTGTTAATTTTCCCCATTCTCACGGGTGTGAGGTGGTATCTCATTGTAGTTTTCATTTGTATTTCCCTGATGGCAAGTGATGCAGAGCATTTTCTCATATGCATGTTGGCCATCTCTATGTCTTCCTCTGTGAGATTTCTGTTCATGTCTTTTGCCCATTTCATGATTGGATTGTTTGTTTCTTTGGTGTTGAGTTTAAGAAGTTCTTTATAGATCTTGGAAACTAGCCCTTTATCTGATATGTCATTTGCAAATATATTCTCCCATTCTGTAGGTTGTCTTTGAGTTTTGTTGACTGTATCCTTTGCTGTGCAAAAGCTTCTTATCTTGATGAAGTCCCAATAGTTCATTTTTGCTTTTGTTTCTTTTGCCTTCGTGGATGTATCTTGCAAGAAGTTACTATGGCCGAGTTCAAAAAGGGTGTTGCCTGTGTTCTCCTCTAGGATTTTGATGGACTCTTGTCTCACATTTAGATCTTTCATCCATTTTGAGTTTATCTTTGTGTATGGTGAAAGAGAGTGGTCTAGTTTCATTCTTCTGCATGTGGATGTCCAATGTTCCCAGCACCATTTATTGAAGAGACTGTCTTTCTTCCAATGGATAGTCTTTCCTCCTTTATCGAATATTAGTTGCCATAAAGTTCAGGGTCCACTTCTGGATTCTCTATTCTGTTCCACTGATCTATGTGTCTGTTTTTGTGCCAGTACCACACTGTCTTGATGACCACAGCTTTGTAGTACAACCTGAAATCTGGCATTGTGATGCCCCCAGATATGGTTTTCTTTTTTAAAATTCCCCTGGCTATTCGGGGTCTTTTCTGATTCCACACAAATCTTAAAATAATTTGTTCTAACTCTCTGAAGAAAGTCCATGGTATTTTGATAGGGATTGCATTAAACGTGTATATTGCCCTGGGTAACATTGACATTTTCACAATATTAATTCTGCCAATCCATGAGCATGGAATATTTTTCCATCTCTTTGTGTCTTCCTCAATTTCTTTCAGAAGTGTTCTATAGTTTTGAGGGTATAGATCCTTTACATCTTTGGTGAGGTTTATTCCTAGGTATCTTATGCTTTTGGGTGCAATTGTAAATGGGATTGACTCCTTAATTTCTCTTTCTTCAGTCTCATTGTTAGTGTATAGAAATGCCACTGACTTCTGGGCATTGATTTTGTATCCTGCAACGCTACCGAATTGCTGTATGAGTTCTAGCAATCTTGGGGTGGAGACTTTTGGGTTTTCTATGTAGAGTATCATGTCATCGGTGAAGAGGGAGAGTTTGACTTCTTCTTTGCCAATTTGAATGCCTTTAATGTCTTTTTGTTGTCTGATTGCTGAGGCTAGGACTTCCAGTACTATGTTGAATAGCAGTGGTGAGAGTGGACATCCCTGTCTTGTTCCTGATCTTAGGGGAAAGGCTCCCAGTGCTTCCCCATTGAGAATGATATTTGCTGTGGGCTTTTCGTAGATGGCTTTTAAGATGTCGAGGAATGTTCCCTCTATCCCTATACTCTGAAGAGTTTTGATCAGGAATGGATGCTGTATTTTGTCAAATGCTTTCTCTGCATCCAATGAGAGGATCATATGGTTCTTGGTTTTTCTCTTGCTGATATGATGAATCACATTGATTGTTTTACGGGTGTTGAACCAGCCTTGTGTCCCGGGGATAAATCCTACTTGGTCATGGTGAATAATTTTCTTAATGTACTGTTGGATCCTATTGGCCAGTATCTTGTTGAGAATTTTTGCATCCATGTTCATCAGGGATATTGGTCTGTAATTCTCCTTTTTGGCGGGGTCTTTGTCTGGCTTTGGAATTAAGGTGATGCTGGCTTCATAGAACGAATTTGGAAGTACTCCATCTCTTTCTATCTTTCCAAACAGCTTTAGGAGAATAGGTATGATTTCTTCTTTAAACGTTTGATAAAATTCTCCTGGGAAGCCATCTGGCCCTGGACTCTTGTGTCTTGGGAGATTTTTGATGACTGCTTCAATTTCCTCCCTGGTTATTGGCCTGTTCAGGTTTTCTATTTCTTCCTGTTCCAGTTTTGGTAGTTTGTGGCTTTCCAGGAATGCGTCCATTTCTTCTAGATTGCCTAATTTATTGGCGTATAGCTGTTCATAATATGTTTTTAAAATCGTTTGTATTTCCTTGGTGTTGGTAGTGATCTCTCCTTTCTCATTCATGATTCTATTAATTTGAGTCTTCTCTCTCTTCTTTTTAATAAGGCTGGCTAATGGTTTATCTATCTTATTAATTCTTTCAAAGAACCAACTCCTGGTTCTGTTGATCTGTTCCACAGTTCTTCTGGTCTCGATTTCATTGAGTTCTGCTCGAATCTTTATTAACTCCCTTCTTCTCTTGGGTGTAGGTTCTATTTGCTGTTTTTTCTCTAGCTCCTTTATGTGTAAGGTTAGCTTTTGTATTTGAGTTCTTTCCAGTTTTTGAATGGATGCTTGTATTGCGATGTATTTCCCCCTTAGGACTGCTTTTGCTGCATCCCAAAGATTTTGAACGGTTGTATCTTCATTCTCATTAGTTTCCATGAATCTTTTTAATTCTTCCTTAATTTCCTGGTTGACCCTTTTATCTTTTAGCAGGATGGTCCTTAACCTCCACGTGTTTGAGGTCCTTCCAAACTTCTTGTTGTGATTTAGTTCTAATTTCAAGGCATTATGGTCTGAGAATATGCAGGGGACAATCCCAATCTTTTGGTATCGGTTCAGACCCGATTTGTGACCCAATATGTGGTCTATTCTGGAGAAAGTTCCATGTGCGCTTGAGAAGAATGTGTATTCAGTTGAGTTTGGATGTAAAGTTCTGTAGATATCTGTGAAATCCATCTGGTCCAGTGTATCATTTAAAGCTCTCGTTTCTTTGGAGATGTTGTGCTTAGAAGACCTATCGAGTATAGAAAGAGCTAGATTGAAGTCACCAAGTATAAGTGTATTATTATCTAAGTATTTCTTCACTTTGGTTAATAATTGATTTATATATTTGGCAGCTCCCACATTCGGAGCATATATATTGAGGATTGTTAAGTCCTCTTGTTGAATAGATCCTTTAAGTATGATATAGTGTCCCTCTTCATCTCTCACTACAGTCTTTGGGGTAAATTTTAGTTTATCTGATATAAGGATGGCTACCCCTGCTTTCTTTTGAGGACCATTTGAATGGTAAATGGTTCTCCAACCTTTTATTTTCAGGCTGTAGGTGTCCTTCTGTCTAAAATGAGTCTCTTGTAGACAGCAAATAGATGGGTCCTGCTTTTTTATCCAGTCTGAAACCCTGCGCCTTTTGATGGGGTCATTAAGCCCGTTCACATTCAGAGTTACTATTGAGAGATATGAGTTTAGTGTCATCATGATATCTATTCAGTCTTTGTTTTTGTGGACTGTTCCACTGAACTTCTTCTTAAAGGGGAATTTTAAGAGTACCCCTTAAAATTTCTTGCAGAGCTGGTTTGGAGGTCACATATTCTTTTAGTTGCTGCCTGTCTTGGAAGCTCTTTATCTCTCCTTCCATTTTGAATGAGAGCCTTGCTGGATAAAGTATTCTTGGTTGCATGTTCTTCTCATTTAGGACCCTGAATATATCCTGCCAGCCCTTTCTGGCCTGCCAGGTCTCTGTGGAGAGGTCTGCTGTTACCCTAATACTCCTCCCCATAAAAGTCAGGGATTTCTTGTCTCTTGCTGCTTTAAGGATCTTCTCCTTATCTTTGGAATTTGCAAGCTTCACAATTAAATGTCGAGGTGTTGAACGGTTTTTATTGATTTTAGGGGGGGATCTCTCTATTTCCTGGATCTGAATGCCTGTTTCCCTTCCCAGATTAGGAAAGTTTTCAGCTAGAATTTGTTCAAATACATATTCTGGCCCTCTGTCCCTTTCGGCGCCCTCGGGAACCCCAATTAAACGTAGGTTTTTCTTCCTCAGACTGTCGTTTATTTCCCTTAATCTATCTTCATGGTCTTTTAATTGTTTGTCTCTTTTTTCCTCAGTTTCCCTCTTTGCTATCAACTTGTCTTCTAGGTCACTCACTCGTTCTTCCACCTCGTTAACCCTCGTCGTTAGGACTTCTAGTTTGGATTGCATCTCATTCAATTGATTTTTAATTTCTGCCTGATTAGCTCTAAATTCTGCAGTCATGAAGTCTCTTGAGTCCTTTATACTTTTTTCTAGAGCCACCAGTAGCTGTATAATAGTGCTTCTGAATTGGCTTTCTGACATTGAATTGTAATCCAGATTTTGTAACTCTGTGGGAGAGAGGACTGTTTCTGATTCTTTCTTTTGAGGTGAGGTTTTCCTTCTAGTCATTTTGCTCAGTGCAGAGTGGCCAAAAGCAAATTGTATTGGGAAAAAGAGAAAAAGAGAGGAGAGAAAGAAGGAAAGAAAAGAGAAAGAGAAAAAAAAAGGGGAAGAAAAGAAAAAAAACGAGAAAAAAGAAAAAAAAAAAGAAGAAAAAGAGAACGAAAAAGAAAGGAGAAAAAAAGGGGGTGGGGGAAGGAAACAAATCAAAAAGCAAAGCAAAACAAAAACAAAAACAAACAAACAAAAAAAAGAACCACCGGGGAGTATCTTCTGATTCTGTGTTCTTTAAGTCCCTTGGCTTCTCCTGGAAGTTGTCCGTCTAGCTGGTGTTCTGGGGGAGGGGCCTGTTGTGCTGATTTTCAGGTGTTAGCACTTGGGGGAGCTGCTGTGCCCCTGCCTGGTGCAGGGCTCAGTGGGGGTTGTTTACCCCGTGAGGCCGCAGGAGGAACAGCCCCAGTGGCGGGGCAGCTCTGGGAACCTGGATTCAGCTCCGGCAGGAACTCCGTCTGCAGGGCCTGGAGGCTCCGGGGCGGGGCCGCTGCTCTGCTCAGCTGGGGCAGGAGCGTCCTCGGTGTCCTGGGCCCTCCCGGCCTCTGCCTGTCCCGGGGGAGGCCGGATCCTGGGCTGTGTCCCGGCGCCCTGTGCTCCGGAGCCTGCGCTGGTGGATTCGCGCTCCCGGGCCGCGCAGCCCCCTCCGCGGAGCTGCCGCCCGAGCCCCTCCGAGCTGCTCCTGGAACCGCGCAGCCCCCTCCGCACGGAGCCTCTTCCTCTGCCCGAGCCCCTCCGAGCTGCTCCCGGGGCCGCGCAGCCCCCTCTGCGGAGCAGCCCCCGAGCCCCTCCAGCTGCTCCGGGTCCCGCCGTGCGCGCTGCAGCCCTTAGGGAGCTCGGCGCACTCTCCTGGGCGCGCAGTTGCTCTGTTACTGTCCCAGGGAGCCCGAGGGCATCCTCGCCCTCCTGGGTCCTGCTCCACCTCCCCGCGAGCCCCTTTCCGCCCGGGAAGGTCGGTGCAGCTCCTGCTCCTCCGGGACGGGGCTCTCCTGTCCTGGGGACACTCGCCCCGGCCTCAGCCCGGCTCCTCGCGGGCCCCTCCCCCTCGGAGGCCTTTGTTCCTTTATTTCTTTTTCCCCGTCTTCCTACCTTGATAGAAGCGCGAACTCTTCTCACTGTCGCATTCCAGCTGTTCTCTCTTTAAATCTCAGGCCGAATTCATAGATTTTCAGGATAATTTGAAGGTTTTCTAGGTAGTTTGGTGGAGACAGGTGATTTGGGGACCCTGCTCTTCCGCCATCTTGCTCCTCCCCCCCTTATCATCCTTTTAGAACCATGGAGCCTGGGAAAGCAGGGTGACTTGGCAGCTGCACCCATAGGCAGAATTCAAACCCAGTTCTGATGGCACCAAACCCCAAAAATTTTACTGCTGTGTTATTTATTTAATTAGTAAGTTTCTTCCTGATATTTAATTTTCTAAATTCAATCAATGGACTGGCTTTGGGACATCTGTTTAAATTATACTTATATAAAAAAATTATACTTATATATATTATATATGGCTATCAACTAAAATGATCTTTTCGGGGCACCTGGGTGGCTCAGTTAAATGTCTGCCTTTGGCTCAGGTTGTGATCCCAAGGTCCTGGGGTTGAGTCCTACATCAGGCTCCTGGCTCTGCGGGGAGCCTGCTTCTCCCTCTGCCTCTGCGTCTCTGCCTCTCTCTCTCTCTCTCTCATGAATAAATAAATCTTTAAAAATAAAAAAATATGATTTTTTCAAAACCTACCTAAATTTGCATGCAAATCACTGGCTATATCCTATAAAAAGTACATCAGAAAATTCTGATGCTCTTATTCTTAAAAAATGGCTTTTGGCAGCTTTAGTGCCTATAGGCTGCCTGGATTCTTGTCTTAAGGCTTCATTATCAAATCATTCTTTCTATGATAGGACATCATTTCTTTTAGGATAGCAATCAATGAATGAAAAATACAGAGAAGTCATGGCGGTGGTGTCAATTTAATTACTAATAAGTGTTATCAACTGATTAATAGTTAATTTCTGATTAATCATCAATTATTAATTTAATTGAATTGCCAGAGCTAAAACTTAAAATGGAGCTGAAGCACAGAGGACTGATTTAATAAAAGTCAAACCTAACCAGGAGAGTTAAGTGAATCACAGCTAAGCCTCAAAACTAGAAATGGGGCTTCTCTCAACACAGGGTTTTTGAGATCAGTCCATATTGTTGCATATGTCACGGCTTGTTCCTTCTCATTGCTGGGTAGTATATTCCATTGTATGGATGTACCTGTCATTCAGCCATTCACCTGTTGAAGGACATTTTGATTGTTTCTGTGTTTTGGTGATTAAGAAGAATGCCGCTATAACTATTCACAGAGAGGTTTCTGTGTGCACATGTTTTCATTTCTCTTGGGTGGATAGCTCGGGGCAGAGAGGCTGGGCCATATGGTAGGTGCATGTTTAATTTTGTAAGAAACCAGCAAGCTGTTTTCCAAGGTGGCTGTATCCTGTTGCATTCCCAGTGTGTGAGCAGTATATAAGGGTGCTGGTTTCTCCACATGCTTGTCATCACTTTGTATTGTCAGGCTTTTGAATTTGCGCCATTCCAGGAGCGTGTGCCTGTTTCTCAAGAAGTTTTGGTTTTCATTTCTGTGATGATTAGTGATGATGATTTTGAGCATCTTTTCATGTGCTTGTTTGCCATCCGTATATCTTTGCTGACATTTTGCAAAGTTTTGAGTTATCTTCTTACGTTGTAATAATTTTTTATGTAATTTGAATAATACAACTCCACTAACAGATATGTATGAGGGGGGACTTGCCCTAGTTTTAACAAGAGAGCTGGACTGAATGTTACCTAAGTCCAGATCTTGAACACTCAACTTCCAGACCCAAACTCCCCCACTATGAGAATTTCCGGGACTTGTGCAAACAAAATGGAGGGCACATTTTGGTGCAAGAAAGGTATATTCATCCAGATATATATCCGGACATATGATAATTTGTTGTTGACACACGGTTTCACCATAAAGTAAAGCAGCGTCTTTGCTTCCTCTCCACGTCTCAGTAAGCATGCTGCATTTCCATCTGTGCAGCCCTCTGACCATGCAGCATTGTGCCAGCAGACCTGTCCCTAGCTGATCATGCAACACATCTTAGATGTGTTTCTACTTCTCTTTGGCAAAGATGACAATTTTCAAAGAGATTTTCATTTTTACTTTTCTGCATGCAAGGTGGAGTAAAATCATCCAGTCAACATTCTTATAAGTAGTTTCACTGGCAAGTGACCATCTGAGGAAAAAAAATACCTTTTGGAATTTATTTTCACAGAAATGTGATCAGATCTCCCCCAATCAGAAAAGCATGACCTAGAGAAAGTATCAATATTTGCACTAGTCAGTGTGCATATTTTAAGTTACTTCTTACCATAAGCAGAGGTAAAAATACTAAGCCCCATGTCATAAAGAGACCCCCCCAAACAGCATGTCAGTTTTCACTGCTGTACATGGAAAAGAGGGGTGCTTTTCTAATTTTTTTCCTCCTTGGGGATTCAAACTTAAAACTTGGGTTATAAAGAATAATAGCTTCAACTTTAGAAATATTTTTCTTACTTTTACTCATGGATAACTAAAGACCTAGAGAATGAAGTGCTTTTTCCCAAAAGCATATTGCAAACTAGGATATTATAAACAAATCCTAACTTGTTAACCATAAGGATAAGCCATTATGTTTGATCACTCCTGAACCACAGGCATAGTTGCTCTGATTTCGATCTGAAAAAGCTATAATTAATTTGATTTTAAAAATGTAACTTTTGTTTAGCACCTGTACTTTTAAATTTGTGTCCAAAGACATTTCAAAGAGACATCTTACACCATGGCAATAGGTTGGAAAATACAGAGAACACAGCTCCTAAGAACCCAAGAGTTTTGTATTTTTTTCTTAACAAAAACTGATTGATCCTGAAGGAAGTGAAAAAAAAAAGGAGCCTTAGAAGGGAATGTTAATGCATGCATATTTTTGGTACATTAAAGACTCCAACGTGCTAATTCAAGCACTGTTTACTTTTCGTATATAACAGGATTGCTGTTTTCAAGTGAAAAACAGAAGACATTTTCTGAGTGCCAAAAACTACTTATTCATGAAGTCTGAAATGCCATTATTATTATTATTAATTCTTATGTCTAGCATCTGTGAATAGCTTCTTATACGAGAAAACCATTTTGGGTCAGCTGAAGGCCAAAAATAATGAGCTGGCCTCCTGCCTCTGTGTATTGAATCAAGTAGCTGCCAATTAATAAAACTGATTTTTTTTTTGTTCCTGGGGTAAATTTCAGAAAATGAAAACAAACAGTTGTTGGTGCTTTTCATAAATTTCCAATGGAAAGAATATATTTTTCCCAAGTTTAAAGACTGACTGTACTATAAGTAACCAAACAATTACGAGAAGCCGCCCGGTGTATTTCTGTGGTTTAGCAAAAGGGCCAAGTCGGAAGGAAAAGACATTCCCGGCATTTTCTGAAGCTAGATAAATACAGAGAAGAAATATAGATGAAAGATGGAACTGCTCTGCACAGTCCCTGCCAGATTCCTCGACTTTTTGGCATACTGATTGAATTTGGCAAATGTAACCAGTAACAATCTTTTCCATTAAAAAGAGCAGCATATACTTTATTTTACCATGCTGTTTGTGTATTTCTGACCCTCTCAAACTCTCTTTTTTAGAAAGTGATTCTTTCTGCAGAGTTGGCTGCCACTTCATTTATTTGAAACGGATCATTTATCACCAAAAAGGCTGCAGGGCACAGCTACTGTTGAACAGCTCCAAGAGACCTACAGCTCGGCAGGAAAAGTGTCTTTTTCTAGACCGAAAGATCCTTTAACATGTGCCAACAGCATCTTATGCCAATCTAATGCCTTGATATCCAAACCTGTGTAAATTTGAGGAATCCTGGACTGTACAGTTTAGACAACATAAGCTACCCAGTCCTGTCATTTTCTTTTATTTGTGATCAGAAAAACTCTAATGTAGCCTGATATTCCTAATTTTGGTAACATGATTACATTAAGAAAAAGAATAACTCTCCAGCCCCAAGTCTAAATTTCATGGACTCCAACACTTCTGAGCCCTAATGCTTTTTTCTTATCTGGCAGTGATACTATAGTAAATTTATTAGGATAGGTAAGTAGCAATCTCTAGAAATACAATGTTGAGAAGCAAATACTAAGGCTTTGGTTCAGCTTCCCCCAGTTTAGGGAATGGAGGTTCACACCTGATAGGCCTCTTATGCAACTCAGATGGAAATGACCTTTTGTCCTTACCTTTCATTGGCTTCTTCTAAACTAAACAAAGATTAGGGTGTTCACCTGTTGCTATGAAGTTTCTGAATACAACATGATAGACATGTTTTGGTTTTTAATCAGCCAAAATTCAAGCAGCCTTTGTGTGGTTGGCAGTGATTTGTGTTTGTTATTGCTCTTATGCTATTTGCCATCTCATACACCCTTTCTTAGTCATTAAGTAGCAGCTAATTTAAAGCAAGGGAAAAACATTAGCTTGGTGTATGTGCCAGATAAATCCTGTGGTTTCAATTTACTGTTTGGAGCCAACAGTGACAGATAAAAAAATGAGAATCTGTAATTTGCCAAGTTTAAAGTCCCAAAACCAACATGTGAATACTTCATAGGCTTATATTTTCATAAAATGAAGACTGTTTGCATAGATTCAAAATGCATATGAGTGTTGTTTCTTACACTTCAAGATGACAGATAATAATAGGCCTCATTTAATCACAAAGTATTGGACAAAAAAAAAAAGCAAAAAGTCACTGTTTAAATTTCAGAATGCTATTCCATACGAGTGGTAGGTCCAAAATATTCTCAATAAAAATTACAAATAATTACTTTCCACATTTTATAACTTACATCCATTTAATTCACAAAGGTTGCTTTATGAATGAGTTTTTAATAATAACAATAGAGCTAGCCAAAGCTGTTAGCAAGAATTTATAATTTTAACAAACATGGCATAACTCTTTTTAGAAATACTGGGTAAGGGCAGCCCCAGTGGCACAGTGGTTTAGCGCCGCCTGCAGCCGGGGGCGTGATCCTGGAGACCTGGGATAGAGTCCCACGTCGGGCTCCCTGCATGGAGCCCACTTCTCCCTTTCTCTGTGTGTGTGTCTCTATGAATAAATAAATAAAATCTTTAAAAAAAAATACTGGGTAAAATGACTTTTTTTTAAATTTTTATTTATTTATGATAGTCACAGAGAGAGAGAGAGAGAGAGAGGCGCAGAGACATAGGCAGAGGGAGAAGCAGGCTCCATGCACCAGGAGCCTGATACGGGATTTGATCCCGGGTCTCCAGGATCACGCCCTGGGCCAAAGGCAGGCGCTAAACCTCTGCGCCACCCAGGGATCCCTAAAATGACTTCTGTACATCTTTACAAGACTTGCAAAATAACCTCACAACTAAAGTTATATAACTCCAAAACACCCTCAATAACAGCATGATAATAAAAGAGTAAATGTTAACTGCCCTAAAATTTTCTCCCATTATTGGTCCAGAAATCCAAATCCTGGCTTGTCACATTAGTGCACACCCTTTACGGTATCTGCCCAGCCCACCAGGGATGCTCTTGCCTGCTCCTGTACCTCACCCCCAGGGCAAGCCTTGGAAGCAGTTCTGTAAATGACACACT
Source organism: Canis lupus dingo (assembly GCF_003254725.2). Taxonomy (NCBI): domain Eukaryota; kingdom Metazoa; phylum Chordata; class Mammalia; order Carnivora; family Canidae; genus Canis; species Canis lupus. The sequence continues at coordinate 4,932,505 of NC_064244.1, read as the reverse complement.
GTTTCCTTGTCCATACTGATTGGATGAAAGGTGGATACTCTTCCTGAACTGGGCCAGTCAGATCCCCCTTCCCTGAAGTTTCCGAATTGAGAGTGTGAATAGGGGGCATCTGGGTGGCTCCGTGGTTGAGTGTCTGCCTTTGGCTCAGGTCGTGCTTCCGGGGTCCCAGGATCGAGTCCCGCATCGGGCTCCCCACAGGAAGCCTGCTTCTCCCTCTGCCTATGTCTCTGCCCCTTTCTCTGTGTCTCTCATGAATAAATAAATAAAATCTTTTTTAAAAAGTGGGAATACTATGTGGCCTCACTGGGTTGACTGGAGAGTGAAGCTTGGGGACACAGTGGAGGAAACCACAGAAAAACAAGGAAAGCCAACTGATGGAGAAAGAATAACATGGAACAGATACAGATGACAGATGAGGAAAAAAAATGTGCTAGAAAACCTGTGAGACCCTGTCTCAGTACCTTTTTAGATCTGGGTCTGCTACCTTCTTGCTTGCTTTTCTTTTTCTTTCTTTCTTGACTTATTTATATAGAGGGATGGGGGAGGGAGGAAGGGAGAGAGAGAGAACGTGTGAGCATGAATGGATGGGGCAGAGGGAGAGGGAAACAGAATCTCAAGCAGACTCTGCCTGGATCCCAGGACCCTAACATCATGACCCAAGCCAAAACTAACAGTAGGGTGCTCAACAGGCTGTACTACCCAGGTGCCCCTACAGCTTCGCTGCTTTCTTGCCCATGAGATGTTAAATATCTGTGTATCTTCTTTGGCACCCAAGCTTATTTGTGTTGTTTACATTGCTTGCAATTTATTGTATCCCAATTGATCCTGCATTCTATCTATGGGGCTTTGGACACATCGCTTAGACTATTGAACTAAAGCTTCACAAATCCTTAAAATGGGGACAGTATTGCCTGCATCACAGGGTTCTTGCAAAGACCAAATGAAATAAGAAAGCACCTAACCCAGCAATGACCACTCAGTAATTGGCTGCTATTTTAAAGAGATTATTCTATAACTTCCATTTTATAAAATATATACAGCTATTTATATTACATATTTGTTAGTCAAGGGAAAGCACTGCAACCTCTTATTAAGCCTAATATTCTAATATTTGCTAATTATTCATTTAATGGGTGATTCCAAATTGTTTGGTGAAATTTAAAATAAAGAGGGGCTTCCTAACAACTATTACCACTATAGTATTTCCCTCTTCATAGCAGAAACCTTGTAAAAAAAAAGTTTGTGAATAAATCCATAATTCTTTCTTTTCTCTTAATCTCGCATTTAATCTGTAATGAAGCCCTGTTTAGGCTGCCATGTTCCCATGCACTTGACAGCTCACCAGCTTCCTAGAGGGTTTTTGCCAACACCCTTTCTGACCTTCTCCCTACAGACCTCTGAGAGTGATCTTCAAAAACACAAATGGGATCATATCACTGTTCACATTAAAATTTTTCAATAGCTTCTCAGTACCACTAGAACAAAATCCCAATTCTTTACTATGGTCTGGCATTCCCCATGTAATCCAGGCCCCCACCCCCATCCCTCCAGCTTTCTAAACACATCTTGTGTCACTCTCCCATTCAATTGTCACTTAGCCTCAACTGCCTTGATCTTCTTATAAGTCCTTGGAAACTCTAAGCATATTCCCACCTTATGGCCCCTGCACATACTTTCTTTCTGCAAATTCTTCTTGTCTTCATCCTTTATATCTTAGTTTAGATGCACCTGCTCCAAGATGCTTTCTCTGATTTCCTGGTCTAAATAAAATATGTTAGCTCTCTATTACTCTTCATCCAGCCCCATTTGTTTCCTTCATAGCATTCAGCACACTTAATAATTATTTTGTCCATTTATTATTATTTTTTTGACCAGGACCTTCTTATAGCATTTGAGAAAGCTATGAGGCCTGTAGTCCTACTCTTTCCTCCTGAATTCTGGGAGTGATGACTAGGCCAAGTCCTGCCTGTGTGGAGGATCTGTATACTGTGACTTTATTCTACCCCTTTGCAAAGGGTTATCTTTGTGAAGGAGGAGTCATCGCCTGGATCAGCACTAAACATATGTGGTCATTCTTGATTACACTTTTCAAGAGGTCTTGCCCCCAGTTAGCAGTGCATAATCTCCTCTGATTTCAATAAATTAATAACCAGCCTATGGAAATGAAGTAGAGTGGAATCACTTCTTTTCACTAATAGTTATCAATCTGCAATCATTTGAAGGATTATTTTGCTAAAAGGGAAATTCAGAAGCATATAAAATTACCTTTAAATAGATTCTATAAAGCAATAGACTATTTCCTATAGATTAACTTAAAGTGGAAACGAAAAATGTGGTACCTGTGGTAAAATCTTTAAATAAATTTAAATGACAAACTGAAAGGGAAAGTCAAGTCAGCTAAGTTATTACAATTATTTTTTTAAAGATTTCATTTATTTATTTGTGTGAGAGAGAGACAGAGAGAGCAGAAGGAAGGGTAGAGAGAGAGAGGGAGAGAGAGATTCTCAAGAAGACTCCATGCTGAGTGAGGAGCCCCACAGGGCTCCACCTCAGGACCCTGAGATCATGACCTGAGCTGAAATCAAGAGTCAGATGCTTAACCAACTGAGCCACCGAGGAGCCAAGTGATTAAAATTCTGAATATTTATCCAATATATTGGATATTTATCCAATCCAAATATTTATCCAAGTTTGAACATTTGAACTCTCATCTGGCATGAAATCAGTACAGCAAAAGTAATTGTTTAGTAATAATTATTAAAACCAATTATCAGTCAGTGCATAGGTCCACCAAAAATCATGTCAAGAATGCTCATAGCAGCACTATTTGTAATAGGCCTAATTTATTCTCACTTAGTATGTAGAAGATTATTTAAAAAGCATTATGTTCAAGTTATCCATTTGTAAGTTTCTCAGAATGTTGAAGAAGTACTCTATAATTTGTAAACAATGTAAATGTCTGCAATTACACATAATGTGTTATATATTCTCTAGAATAGATGAGAAACTAGTATCTAAAATAAATTAGAAACTGGTGTCACAATTTAAAAAGTAAGAGGCTGAAGTCACTTATTATGGAATATTAAATCTTAACAGAAACATCCTGCTTGCACACAAATCTGTACACAGATACCCTAAGGGTTAGGAAAGAGAGCTGAATCAATAATAATTTACACATCATTCCAGTAATCTGTGTAAATATACAAAATTTGAATACAATTATGATGGATGCTGCAATGGCTGCCCAGTATAACTGAGTAGAAAAGCAATTGACTGATGAAGAATATCTCTACATACCACAGTTACCTAAGAGACAACTATAAAATTTGGCATTCAAACTTAATAAATTAATTTAAACAACAAATAGTCTGAATGTGGACTAATTCATCAGAATCTAGGATATCAGAAGAGTGTCCCCATGAAATATGAAGTCAACAATATAAGGGCAAATAAAGTTGCTTTCTACTGAAGAAAGTAGAAGACTTATGAAATTTTCTCGTCTAGCATGTGGTTTCGGATAATAATATGAAATACTTAAATAGTGTTAGAAAAGTTATAGTGACCACATGTCCCAAATCAGAAATTTTAGCAATGTATATAAAACAGTTTTATGCATTCAGCACACTTATAACAATTAAATCACATTTATACATGTAACATACCTTTAGGGTCCATCCAAATCAACTTTATAGAAAATATTAAAACCATATCAAATTCGGATAATTAATAAAGGCAATCATGGAAGGAATACTTTAGCAACATTTAATTCCTTTTTCTAAGTTTAAGTGTACTCCTTATCCAGTGCTTCTCAAGCTTTACTATGAATATTAACCATCTGGGAATCTACTTAAAATGCAGATTCTGATCCAGTAGGTCTGAGGTAGAGTCTGAGATTCTGAACTTCTAATATGCACCTTGGTGCTCCTGTTGCTTCCTGTCTGGCACCACACTTCGAATAGCAAGTCCTTAGCCATTGGACTGTTGGGAGAGACCAAGAGCAAGAAAAAGCCCCAGACCAGTTGCATCCAAGCCACCGCAACTTTGTCCATTTATTCCAGGGTGCCATACAAATATCCCATACTTTTCTGCTGACAGGGGAAAGGTTAGGAAGCAGTGTTTTAGAAGACAAACATATAACATATATTTTGATAAACTTTTGGAGGCAATACCATTAGTTGGCTTGGCCAGGGGTCCGGCATACTGGGTCAGGTCTTCCTATTTTAGGAGAGTATTTTAAACTGGTCAACACGTCAATTTGTCTTCTCTCAGTTTTAGGAACTTATAGATATATTTTTATAGCATTAGCAGAAAGTTCTCCTTGTTTTCTTTTCTTTGATGAGGAGCAAATCAAGTGCCCTAGGGAGATTGTCTTCATGCTTGCAGGAATACAGCAAAGTGCAATTCTATAACTATATGCCTATCCCAATCTCGCATGGGCCAGAGCCACACTCATCCTGTTCAGCATGACATCATACACTGGAGCATTCTACATACACAGTTGTATTTGTTGAGGGGATTAGTTTTCCATGTAATGGCTTACTCATCCTCAGGCATTCTTTAACTTTTTTCTTTGAGAAGGCTGATTTTTATTTCCCTTGCATTTAGCGTCATGGACCAATGAATATAAATGATAGATAGTCTGCTTCTCTTGCCACTGAAACTCCTGTGGATCAAGGGTTCTTAAACTTTTGTGTGCTTCTCAGTTACCTTAGGAGCTATTGAAATACAGTTTTCAGGTCTTATTCATAGAGACTCTCAGTCAGTCCATTTAGGGTATGGCCCAGCAATCTTTTTTTTTTTTTTCAAACTCCATATTGCTCTAGACAGGTGGACTATAGACCACCCTTTGAGAAACACTGTGGCAATGCACCACAGTACATGAACGTGGCCCAGGAGTAACTGTTGGGAATGTTCCATAATACTTAAAGAGTATTGTGTAAGGAGAGATGAAAGCGCTGACTCGTAAGAAGTTATAAGGCTAAGAATGGACGCTATTATTCAAGATGTGCTAAGAGGCATGACCTTTTTATTGCAGGTATCCAGTTTGAACTTAGATTTTTAATTTGATTTCTTTCATTAGGGATTTTTCTTTTTACTGCATAATAATTAATGGCATTTAAGGTACCTAGAAGTCATCCCTTGGTAGTGGGGGACGTGTTTTTTTGTTTTTTTGTTTTTTTAAGATTTTATTCATCCATTCATGAGAGACACAGAGAAAGAGAGAGACAGACAGAGACACAAGCAGAGGGAGAAGCAGGCTCCATGCAGGGAGCCCGACGCGGATCTGGATCCCGGGACTCCAGGATCACGCCCTGGGCCGGAGGCAGGCGCCAAACCTCTGAGCCGCCCAGGGACACCCGGGGGGATGTTTTTAAAAGTAAAAATAAGATACATGAAAGGTGACTAGTTACAAAGATCTTAGACATTTGGAATAGAGCTCATGTAAGTGGTAGGTATAGAAAATTGACGTAGATTAGTGTAAAAGATTTAAATTAAACCCAAAGCTGATGTATTCCAGTTTTCTAGTTTCAATTATCTTAATTCTAAAAATGCAAATATAGGGCAGCCCGGGTAGCTCGGTGGTTTAGCACCGCTTTCAGCCCAGGGCCTGATCCTGGAGACCTGGGATCAAGTCCCACGTGGGGCTCCCTGCATGGAGCCTGCTTCTCCCTTTGCCTGTGTCTCTGCCTCTCTCTCTCTCTCTCTGTGTCTCTCATGAATAAATAAACAAAATTAAAAAAATAAAATAAATTAAAATGCAAATATATACATATATGGGTATATACTTATGCATACAAACATATATGACATAAAATGTCATTAGTATTAACTAATACTAATATTTGGAAAATATAGCTACCCTTCTTAAAGTCTACGTAATAGAAATAACTTTAAAAAATCACAAAATCATATGGTTTTAACTACATATACCATAACTCTTACTAGTAATAATGCTTAATTAGCATAAAGCTGCAAAGACAGCAAGCAAGACTAGAAAATCCTGAAAACCAAGGAAAGAAACAGAGCATTTGGGATGCAGGAGGACGGCACCATTCCTCCATAAAACAAGTATGTTCTCTGTCAAGTCCTATTCCCCCTTGTGCCTTCCGAGACAGCTGCTCTGTCTCATAAAGCAGTTTCTCAACCAGGCTTAGTCTTTCAAACACAGCCTTACACAGCAGCGTCCACACCCACACACTGCTTTACCCTGCAGTGGCCGTTAAGAGAACAGACTGCAGAACCAGATTTCTTGGGTCCTTTCCTTATGACCTGGGTGATTCAGGGCAAGTCGCCTAATCATTATGTAACTCAGTTTCTTTACCTACAAAATAAAGATAATTCCCATATCACTGGAAAATGGAGAAGACTAAATAAAAGGGTATGTGTGAATGGCACACAGGAAGCCAAATAAAATGAAAATGATATTACTTTTATCACTATCTCTTTTGCTCTACTTACATGCAGCTCTGTTTTTCATCTTTTCTCACCTTTAGCCTTCAGGAAGGGGAGGGAAATTTATTCTGCTGGGAATGTGGTAGTGGAGACATAAAAGAAGTAAGATGGATTCATTAGAGTGAAGCAGAGCTAGTATGGATGAAGGAGACAAGTGTCCTATTAGCTCAGACTGTCTGAGACACATTTGATTTTTCCAAGGGCTCCCTGGATATTGTAGAAGACCACTGAATCACATCAAGCGTAAAAGCATTTCCTAGAGCTGTCCAAGGAAAATTTAAAAACACAAACAAACAAAAAGTGGCTTCAAAGAGTCATTCTTGTATCAGATTTTTAGATGCACTACACTTATAAAAATGCAAAGAATTAAGATTAAAATTCTTGATTCTTATTTTGTAAATCTTTCTGTCAAAGCAGAGTGCTAAATAAATATGAAAAAGAGCTCCTACTGGGTTTCATAAACAACAATTAAAGGGCAGCATGGCCCTAGTGCAGTAATTTTCAATTTTTTCTAAAGCAACAAAAAGCTGTTTTAAAACAAGATCTCATGCATAATCCTAATATGTAAAATGGAAAAACTAGCTGCTCTAATTAAAGTAGGTGACTGCCCCCCACACCAAGCATTGGCTTCCACCTTGCCCTGAGGACTGGGCCCCGATCTCTCCCAGGGGGACCCTAACAGTCCACGAGACACAGTTTGAAATTCCCTCATCTGTGGAAACAGCCTTAAACGAGACATCACAATCATTTATGATGTTATGCCATGTGTTGACAGTGTGGTTTTCGGTACTTCACTGATCTGGGCCTTACATTCCTCATCTGCAAAATGTGTATTTAAACAGGTAACTCACGTCTCCCAGCTCTCACTTTCCATGAATTTATTATATAAAGAAAGGATAAAAAGGAAATAGGAATTCTGCTTCATGCAAGATAGGCTAATAGGGACTGGATTTATCTTCCTGTCTAAAAAAACTTAAAAATAGTAAAATATATAAAGCAATGGCTTTTAAGACACTGGACATCAGGCAAAAAAGGACAATCATCTCTGAGAAAAGGTAAACTCAAGAGGTAAGCCCAACCACTGACCCAGCTCCTGCCTGGAGAGAGCTGGAGTGCAGGGAAAGAGAACCCGAACAAAGCACAGCAGCCTCTCCGAGCTGGGAGGCCAAATTTGGAAGGTTGGAAAGCTGTGATGACTGGAGTCTTCAGGGAAGATTACTGGAGGGGAGAGAACATTCTGAGCACAGAACTCTGGAGATGTGTAGTAGATGCCCATGAAGCTTTAGCACAGAACTGATCAGCACTTGTGTGTGCAGAAAGTACTTACCCAGACAACAATCTTGAAGCTCTTACGGGTCAAATAGTGCCTGATCTCACTACTCAGCATGAAAGCCTTAATAATCTATGGGTTTCAGGTAGAGTAACCAGAAGGCTCTTATCTCAGTAGTGGGTAAGAATTAGCCATAATCTAATTGTGACAACAAAGCATAGAACTGAGGGATGCCTGGGTGGCTCAGTCAGTTAAGCATCTGCCTTCAGCTCAGGTCATAATCTCAGGGTCCTGAGATGGAGTCCCAAGTCAGGCACTCTACTCATCTAGGAGCCTGATTTTCCCTCTGGCCCTGCCTGCTACTCCCCCTACTTGTGTTCTCTGTCAAATAAATAAATGAAATCTTAAAAAAAAAAAAAAAAAGAAAAGAAAAAAAAGCATGGAACTGAAAAGATCAAATTGTTTCTAAGTAATACAACCACATCCTAGGGAAAAAACTCAAGAATATTTATAGAAACGATCAACTCAACACATTAAAATTCTGTGTCTTCCAAGAAGCAGACTCTTCACTATGGAGGGCAAACTGATGGTTACCAGAAGGGAGACGGGAGGGGTGCAAATTGGTGATGGGGATTGAGGAGGGTACTTGTCTGATGAGCACCAGGTGTTCTATGTAACTGTTGAATACTGTACACCTGAAACTAATACTATACTGTATGTTAACTATTCTGAAAATAAAATTAAAAACTTAATTAAAAAAATCCCTCCTACCCCACCGTCAGCGCCTGACATGACCCATGAAAAGGGAAAAAAATTAACCAGTTGAAAGTAAACCAGAAATGACACTAGAACTGTTACTAGAACTGGATTTCATAGGAGCTAGAAAAAAGACTCAGTATATTAAGGAGAGACGTGAAAGATACAGCAAGACCCAAATCTAATCTTAAGAGATGCTATTATACTATCTGAGATATAAAACGCATGAATGGAAATAAAGGTAAATTAAACATTATTAAAAAAAGATTTTTTGAACTTGAAGGCACAGAAATAGAAACATTCCAAATTGAAACACAGAGAGGAAAAAAGACAAAAAATAAAAAATTAACAGAGCCACAGGGAGCTGTGGGAAAATGTCAAGTAGCCAATTATGGGTGAAAATGGAGTTTCCAAAGGACAGTAGAAAAGGAAGAGGACAAAGAAAAGTATTTGAAGAAATAATGGCTCTAAATTTGATGAAAACTATAAGCCTATACATCTAAGAAGTTCAACAAAGCCCAAGCATAAGAAACATAAAGAAAACAATACCAAGGCACATCATAATCAAATTGCTCAAAATCAGCGAAAATGAAAAAATCTTAAAAGCAGTACAACAAAAAAAAAAGACATACAAGTAAACAAACATGAGCATGACAGGTTTCTTCTCAGAAATGACACAGGTATGAATAAAATGAAGAAACATGCTTATTGAAGGAAAAAAAGTCTTTGTAAAATTATATGCCTACCAAAAACATTTTTCTTCTTTTTTTTTAATAAATTTAATTTTTATTGGTGTTCAATTTACCAACATACAGAATAACACCCAGTGCTCATCCCGTCAAATGCCCCCCTCAGTGCCCATCACCCATTCACCCCCACCCCCCGCCCTCCTCCCCTTCCACCACCCCTAGTTCATTTCCCAGAGTTAGCAGTCTTCACGTTCTGTCTCCCTTTCTGATATTTCCCACACATTTCTTTCACTTCTATTCCCTTTCACTATTATTTAAATTCCCCAAATGAATGAGAACATATAATGTTTGTCCTTCTCCGACTGACTTACTTCACTCAGCATAATACCCTCCAGTTCCATCCACGTTGAAGCAAACGGTGGGTATTTGTCATTTCTAATGGCTGAGTAATATTCCATTGTATACATAGACCACATCTTCTTTATCCATTCATCTTTTGATGGACACTGAGGCTCCTTCCACAGTTTGGCTATTGTGGACATTGCTGCTATAAACATTGGGGTGCAGGTGTCCCGGCGTTTCATTGCATCTGTATCTTTAGGGTAAATCCCAGCAGTGCAATTGCTGGGTCGTAGGGCAGGTCTATTTTTAACTCTTTGAGGAACCTCCACACAGTTTTCCAGAGTGGCTGCTCCAGTTCACATTCCACCAACAGTGCAAGAGGGTTCCCTTTTCTCCACATCCTCTCCAACGTTTGTGGTTTCCTGCCTTGTTAATTTTCCCCATTCTCACTGGTGTGAGGTGGTATCTCATTGTGGTTTTGATTTGTATTTCCCTGATGGCAAGTGATGCAGAGCATTTTCTCATGTGTGTGTTGGCCATGTCTAGGTCTTCCTCTGTGAGATTTCTCTTCATGTCTTTTGCCCATTTCATGACTGGATTGTTTATTTGGTGTTGAGTTTAATAAGTTCTTTATAGATCTTGGAAACTAGCCCTTTATCTGATACGTCATTTGCAAATATCTTCTCCCATTCTGTAGGTTGTCTTTTAGTTTTGTTGACTGTATCCTTTGTTGTGCAAAAGCTTCTTATCTTGATGAAGTCCCAATAGTTCATTTCTGCTTTTGTTTCTCTTGCCTTCGTGGTGGATGTATCTTGCAAGAAGTTACTGTGGCCAAGTTCAAAAAGGGTGTTGCCTGTGTTCTCCTCTAGGATTTTGATGGAATCTTGTCTCACATTTAGATCTTTCATCCATTTTGAGTTTATCTTTGTGTCTGGTGCAAGTTAGTGGTCTAGTTTCATTCTTCTGCATGTGGATGTCCAATTTTCTCAGCACCATTTATTGAAGAGACTGTCTTTCTTCCAATGGATAGTCTTTCCTCCTTTATCAAATATTAGTTGACCATAAAGTTCAAGGTTCACTTCTGGGTTCTCTATTCTGTTCCATTGATCTATGTGTCTGTTTTTGTGCCAGTACCACACTGTCTTGATGACCACAGCTTTGTAGTACAACCTGAAATCCGGCATTGTGATGCCCCCAGCTATAGTTTTCTTTTTTAAAATTCCCCTGGCTATTCGGGGTCTCTTCTGATTCCACACAAATCTTAAAATAATTTGTTCTAACTCTCTGAAGAAAGTCCATGGTATTTTGATAGGGATTGCATTAAACGTGTATATTGTCCTGGGTAACATTGACATTTTCACAATATTAATTCTGCCAATCCATGAGCATGGAATATTTTTCCATCTCTTTTTGTCTTCCTCAATTTCTTTCAGAAGCGTTCTATAGTTTTTAGGGTATAGATCCTTCACCTCTTTGGTTAGGTTTATTCCTAGGTATCTTATGCTTTTGGGTGCTATTGTAAATGGGATTGACTCCTTAATTTCTCTTTCTTCAGTCTCATTGTTAGTGTATAGAAATGCCACTGATTTCTGGGCATTGATTTTGTATCCTGCCACGCTACCAAATTGCTGTAGGAGTTCTAGCAATCTTGGGGTGGAGGCTTTTGGGTTTTCTGTGTAGAGTATCATGTCATCGGCGAAGAGGGAGAGTTTGACTTCTTCTTTGCCAATTCGAATGCCTTTAATGTCTTTTTGTTGTCTGATTGCTGAGGCTAAGACTTACAGTACTATGTTGAATAGCAGTGGTGAGAGTGGACATCCCTGTCTTGTTCCTCATCTTAGGGGAAAGACTCCCAGTGCTTCCCCATTGAGAATGATATTTGCTGTGGGCTTTTCATAGATGGCTTTTAAGATGTTGAGGAATGTTCCCTCTATCCCTACACTCTGGAGAGTTTTGATCAGGAATGGATGCTGTATTTTGTCAAATGCTTTCTCTGCATCTAATGAGAGGATCATATGGTTCTTGGTTTTTCTCTTGCTGATATGATGAATCACATTGATTGTTTTACGAGTGTTGAACCAGCCTTGTGTCCTGGGGATAAATCCTACTTGGTCATGGTGAATCATTTTCTTAATGTACTGTTGGATCCTATTGGCTAGTATCTTGTTGAGAATTTTTGCATCCATGTTCATCAGGGATATTGGTCTGTAATTCTCCTATTTGGTGGGGTCTTTGGTTTTGGAATGAAGGTGATGCTGGCCTCACAGAACGAATTTGGAAGTACTTCATCTCTTTCTATTTTTCCAAACAGCTTTAGTAGAATAGGTATGGTTTCTTCTTTAACTTTTGATAGAATTCCCCTGGGAAGCCATCTGGCCCTGGACTTTTATGTCTTGGGAGGTTTTTGATGACTGCTTCAATTTCCTCCCTGGTTATTGGCCTGTTCAGGTTTTCTATTTCTTCCTGTTCCAGTTTTGGTAGTTTGTGGCTTTCCAGGAATGCGTCCATTTTTTCTAGATTGCCTAATTTATTGGCGTATAGCTGTTCATAATATGTTTTTAAAATCTTTTGTATTTCCTTGGTGTTGGTAGTGATCTCTCCTTTCTCATTCATGATTTTATTAATTTGAGTCTTCTCTCTCTTCTTTTTTCTCTCTCCTTTTTAATAAGGCTGGCTAATGATTTATCTATCTTATTAATTCTTTCAAAGAACCAACTCCTGGTTTTGTTGATCTTTTCCACAATTATTCTGGTCTCGATTTCGTTGAGTTCTGCTCGAATCTTTATTAACTCTCTTCTTTTGCTGGGTGTAGGATCTATTTGCTGTTTTTTCTCTAACTCCTTTATGTGTAAGGTTAGCTTTTGTATTTGAGTTCTTTTCAGTTTTTGAATGGATGCTTGTATTGCGATGTATTTCCCCCTTAGGACTGCTTTTGCTGCATCCCAAAGATTTTGAATGGTTGTATCTTCATTCTCATTAGTTTCCATGAATCTTTTTAATTCTTCCTTAATTTCCTGGTTGACCCTTTCATCTTTTAGCAGGATGGTCCTTAACCTCCACGTGTTTAAGGTCCTTCCAAACTTCTTGTTGTGATTTAGTTCTAATTTCAAGGCATTATGGTCTGAGAATATGCAGGGGACGATCCCAATCTTTTGGTATCGGTTCAGACCCGATTTGTGACCCAGTATGTGGTCTATTCTGGAGAAAGTTCCATGTGCACTTGAGAAGAATGTGTATTCAGTTGAGTTTGGATGTAAAGTTCTGTAAATATCTGTGAAATCCATGTGGTCCAGTGTATCATTTAAAGCTCTCGTTTCTTAGGAGATGTTGTGCTTAGAAGACCTATCGAGTATAGAAAGAGTTAGATTGAAGTCACCAAGTATAAGTGTATTATTATCTAAATATTTCTTCACTTTGGTTATTAATTGATTGATATATTTGGCAGCTCCTACATTTGGGGCATTTATATTGAGGATTGTTGAGTCCTCTTGTTGGATGGATCCTTTAAGTATGATATAGTGTCCCTCTTCATCTCTCACTACAGTCTTCGGGGTAAATTTTAGTTTATCTGATATAAGGATGGCTACCCCTGCTTTCTTTTGAGGACCATTTGAATGGTAAGTGGTTCTCCAACCTTTTATTTTTTGGCTGTAGGTGTCCTTCTGTCTAAAATGAGTCTCTTGTAGACAGCAAATAGATGGGTCCTGCTTTTTTATCCAGTCTCAAACCCTGCGCCTTTTGATGGGGTCATTAAGCCCGTTCACGTTCAGAGTTACTATTGAAAGGTATGAGTTTAGTGTCACCATGATATCTATTCAGTCCTTGTTTTTGTGGATTGTTCCACTGAAGTTCTTCTTAAAGGGGAATTTTAAGAGTCCCCCTTAAAATTTCTTGCAGAGCTGGTTTGGAGGTCATATATTCTTTCAGTTCCTGCCTGTCTTGGAAGCTGTTTATCTCTCCTTCCATTCTGAATGAGAGCCTTGCTGGATAAAGTATTCTTGGTTGCATGTTCTTCTCATTTAGGACCGTGAATATATCCTGCCAGCCCTTTCTGGCCTGCCAGGTCTCTGTGGAGAGGTCAGCTGTTACCCTAATACTCCTCCCCATAAAAGTCAGGGATTTCTTGTCTCTTGCTGCTTTAAGGATCTTCTCTTTATCTTTGGAATTTGCAAGCTTCACTATTAAATGTCGAGGTGTTGAACGGTTTTTATTGATTTTAGGGGGGGATCTCTCTATTTCCTGGATCTGAATGCCTGTTTCCCTTCCCAGATGAGGAAAGTTTTCAGCTATGATTTGTTCAAATACATATTCTGGGCCTCTGTCCGGGACCCTTGGGAACCCCAATTAAACGTAGGTTCTTCTTCCTCAGGCTGTCGTTTATTTCCCTTAATCTATCTTCATGGTCTTTTAATTGTTTGTCTTTTTTCCTCAGTTTCCCTCTTTGCCATCAACTTGTCTTCTATGTCACTCATTTGTTCTTCCACCTCGTTAACCCTCGTCGTTAGGACTTCTAGTTTGGAGCCGCGCAGCCCCCTCCGCACGGAGCCTCTTCCTCTGCTGGAGCCGCCGCCCGAGCCCCTCGAGCTGCTCCCGCCCCGCAGCCCCCTCCGTGGAGCCGCCCCTGAGCCCCTCCAAGCTGCTCCGGGTCCTGCCGTGTGCGCTGCAGCCCTTAGGGAGCTCGGCGCACTCTCCCGGGGCGCAGGTGTCTGTTAGTGTCCCCGGGAGCCCGAGGGCACCCCCGCCCTCCTGGGTCCTGCTCCAACTCCCCGCGAGCCCCTTTCTGCCCGGGAAGGTCGGTGCCGCTCCTGCTCCTCCGGGACGGGGCTCTCCTGTCCTGGGGACACTCGCCCCGGCCTCAGCCCGGCTCCTCGCGGGGCCCCTCCCCCTTGGAGGCCTTTTGTTTCTTTACTTCTTTTTCCCCGTCTTCCTACCTTGGTAGAAGCGCGAACTCTTCTCACTGTAGCATTCCAGCTGTTCTCTCTTTAAATCTCAGGCCGAATTCGTAGATTTTCAGGTGATTTGAAGGTTATCTAAGTAATTTGGTGGGGACAGGTGATTTGGGGACCCTACTCTTCCGCCGTCTTGCCCCTCCTCCCCAAAAACATTTTTCAAACACAAAGACAAAATAAAGTCTTTTTCAGAAGTATGAAAGATAAAAGAATTTATCAACAGGGCTATACCAAGAAATGTTAAAAGTCCTTTGGGCAGAAAGAAAATGATACCAGATGGAATCTGCATCTATAGAAAGGAATAAATAGCACTTTTTCCTATTTATTTAAAGTTCTGAAAGTGATATTTGATTATTTACAGCCAAAAGGAAGAACAATGTGGAGTTTATAATATATATAGGAGCCAAATGCATGACAATAGCACATAAGCCAGGAGGACAAAAATGGAAGCATAGTGTTGGATAATTCTTAAACTATATGTTTCTGTGTGTAATAAAACTTGAAGGTACCCTGTGCTAAATTATATATGTATACTGTAAACTCCAAAGCAGCCACTAAACTAACAATAATCATAAAAACTAAATGATAAATAAATAATAAAAACAAAAAGGATAAAATGGAATGCTAAGCAAATATTCAGTTAAGCCAAGAAGACAACAATGAATAAATGGGAAAAAAAGGGAACAAATAAAATGACATTTAAAGCCAACCCGGTCAACAGCACATTAAATGCAAATAGTGTAGACACTCTATAACCTGCCCACAAAGGCAGAGGTTGTGATTTGAATTAAAAAAAAAAAAAAAAAAAAAAAGCAAGCCCCTACTACATGCTGCCTACAAATAGTGAATAAATTAAAATACACAAATGGGGTAAAAGTTTAGAAAGGACTACAGAATTTAGCATACTAATTCCAACCAAAAGAAAGCAGGAGAAAAGGCAGATTTCAAAGCAAAGAATATGACAAGGCATCAAGGTGATTTCATACATATAAAGGGGTCTCAAGAAGACATACTATTCCTAAATACTCATGTAGCTAATAAGAGAGCTCTAAAATGCATGAAGAAAAGAACTGATGAGATAGAACTGTAAGAAAGATGTATAATATTTGAACAATATATATATATTATTAAGGGAGATATATCAGCGCTATAAAATTCTCCCAGAAAACTTAAGGAGGAACAATTTCCAACTCATTTACGGAAGCATTACTGTGATAGCAAAACAGAGACATTACAAGAAAAAAATACTACAAACCAACATCCCTCATGAACACAGATGCAAAACTCTAAGCAACATTTTAGCAAATTATGTTCAACAGTGTAGAAAAAGGATAACACACTGTAGCTACGTGGGTCCATCCCAAGAATGCTGGGTTGGTTTAACATTTAAAAACCAAATCAATGTGATTCTCCATAATAACAAACTCTAAAAGAAAAGCCATAATATAATCTCAATAGACACAGTAAAAAGCATTTAACAATATCCAGTATCTTTTCCTGATAAAAAAAATTTTCATCGAAGTAGTTATAGAAGGGAACTTACTCAACCTGATAAAAGTCACCTAACAGGGGTACCTGGGTGGCACTGGTGGTTAAGGGCCCAACTCTTGATTTCAGCTCAGGTCTTGATCTTGGGGTATTGTGAGTTCAAACCCCACATTGGGCTCCTTGCTGGGAATAGAGACTTAAAAAAAGTCACCTAACAAAAACCTACAGCCAACAGTAAACTGAACGGTGAAACACTGAATGTATTCCCTCCAAGATCAGGAATAAGACTGGGATATCTGCTCTTATTGTTTTATTCCCAGTATTGCATAGGAATGACTGGCCCATGCAATCAGTAAAAGAGGCATCCAGGTTAGAAATAAAAGGCATCCAGGTTAGAAAAGAAGAAAGAGAAGTCTTTATTTGTAGATGACATGATTATTTATGCGGCAATTGACAATCTGTTTTTGTACGGCTTAAAGAATGAAGAATGTTTTTTGTACAGTTATAATCAGTAATAACAACAACAATAAAAGAAGGATCTGTAACAGAGACTTAATGTGGTCCATAAAGCCTAAAATATTTACTATTTGGTCCTTCAGAGAAAATGGTTGCTGACTCCTGGTCTATGTAGAAAATCTGCTGGAATCTACAAAAGCCTACTAGATCTAATAAATGAATTTAGCAAGGTTGCAGGATATAAGATTAATAACACACAAGATCAATTAAATTTCTATATAACAATGAACAATCAAAAATTGAAAATCTTAAAATTACATTTAAAGTAGCATCAAAAACATTTATATAGGAGTAAATCTAACAAAAGATGTAAAAAACCTATGTGAAGAAAATCACATAATATTGCTGAAAAATAAACATGTAAATAATGGAGAGATATTTCTTCTTTATGAGTAGATGACAATAATGTTAAGATGTCAATTTCCCCCCAAAAGATGTATAGATTCATTGCCCATCCCAAACAAAATCTCAGAAAGCATTTCCTGTAAAAATTAACAAACTGATTAAAAATTTATATGGAAATGTGAAAAGCTAGAATAGTCAAAGTAACTTAAAAAAAGAAAAAGGTAGGAAAACTGACACCACCTAACTTTAAGGCTTATTACAAAGATACAGTAATTAAGACAATATGGTATTGGTATAAATATAGACAGAACAATGTAACAAAACATATATTCAACTATTTTTTTTCAAGATTGCAAAAGAAATTAAGCAGGGAAAGGGCACTATTTCAACAAAGGATACTCATATGCCCCCCAAATGAACTGCAATTCATTCCTAGGATGGTAAACAAAAATTTACTCAAAATGATTTACAGACTTAAATGTAAAACCAAAAGTTATAGAACTTCCAAAAGAAAACATGGGAGATCTTTGTGACTATGTGTTAGGCAAATATTTCCTAGACATAACACCAAAAGCACAGTCCATAAAAAAAAAACAACAACGAAACCACAAGATAAATTAGACTTCATCTACTTTGGGGAGGGGATCATTATCCTGATCTGATCCTGGCTTTGTGGGTATGTGTCTATACCTCACAATTTATTACACTGACACTCTTGATATGTGCATGTCAATTATAAAGTTATTACGTATTTTAAGTTAGAAATGAAATAAGGAAAACATTTGTGTATGTAAGATATTAGAGTTAATCGAACTCACGGAATCCTTAAGTAATCATACATTTCTTTCTCACTTTATTTTTTAAAAATTTTATTTATTTATTCATGAGAGACAGAGACAGAGTGGCAGAGACATAAGAAGAGGGAGAAGCAGGCTCCTTGCAGGGAGACTGATGTGGGACTTGATCCCCAGATCGGGGATCATGCCCTGAGCTGAAGGCAGATGCTCAACCGGCTGACCCACCCAGGTGCCCCTCTTTCTCACTTTAAAGGATAAATGCAAATAACGAGTCAATCAGAAAGAAATCTGGGGGTGCCTGGGTGGCTCAGTCTGTTAAGCATTTGCCTTCAGCTCAGGTCATCATCCCAGGGTCCTGGGATCGAGCTTCATGTTGGGCTCCCTGCTCAGTGAGAGCCTGCTTCTCTTTCTCCCCCTGCTCATGCTCTCTCTTGCCATCTCTTTCGTTATCTCTCTTCTCCCTCTCAAATAAATAAATAAAATCTTAAAAAAAATAAAGTAGAAACAAGTCTGTATATGACTCTATCTTTGGTATCATCACATAGTTACTGATACCTAAAAGTGCTAAGTAATTCAATAGCATATCACCAATAGACCATCCCCAGCACTCCAGGGAATATCTGGAATGTGAGGAAAGTGCACAAGACCCATACAATTACAGAAAGAGTTTTCATCAGCAGAAAAGATTATAGTTCTATCAAGCATTAACTATGTGGACTACAGAGAGGCACTGAGAGTTCTTGGGTGATCTCAGCCTCTAAAGTCCATTTCCTTGACTCAAAAGTATTAGTGATATTTTTTGTTTTGGTGCCAGGCTTCAAGGACTAGAGGGTGTGTTTGCTTCTGGGTTCATCTTCTCCACTCTCTGGAATGCCACCTTAGTCTGGGAGGCTGCCAAGATGGCCTTTGCAGTTCCACCCAATGTGAACTGTTCCTTCTACTCTCTGCTGGACCCACTTCTGGTTGTATTTTCTGCAATCTCTTCAATTTCCTGCCTTCTAGAAAAGTGATAGGCTCTAATGTAGCTTTCACCTGCCTGGTATAGACATTTGCAAAACAAATCCAGTCACCATGGGGAAGGGAGCTTAATGCTGTTTATAGGTGCTCATCATCTTTCTATCTGATCACTTTTTCTGTCTTAGGAAAGGGCTTGTCTTGCTCAGTTTTTCCTGCAACTTCTTTTCCTCCTTGTATTACTTTCTTATGTTACGGTTTTGTTATGATTAGCAGTAACTGTTATATCTCCTAGACTTATGCTTTCAATAGAGTTGCCAACAGATCTGCATGCATGTTCACCAGGTTTTATAATAATGCAAGTCCCTGTACTGATACTTTTGAGAAGAGATCTGTGTAAAATCATAAAGAGGATAAAGAGTGCATTATTCCTCTCATGTCGCATTTACCAGGGTAGGCGATTTCTTAGTTTGTACAGAACTTCTTATCTGGAAAGGCTCTAACCCCAGGATTATTTTTCAACATAATTGAGTCAGGAAATCCTTATCACTTTGCAGTTTTTAAACACAAAACCTTTGGAAACTCCCTCTTCCTCTGGCTTCTAGAACTCCTAGGTAACCTGTTAACTTCCCAAGGTTACTTTGACAGCTCTTCTTCCTAGCCTACATGCTCCGTGAATGCAAATATAGACATTTCCCAGGCTTCTCTAAACTCTCTGCCAAAAACAACTTATCTACCCTTGTTCGTGACTTTTTACCTCTCACTGATACTTCCTGATCTTCCCCTCTCCTGCCTCTAGACTTGTGCTGTCCAATAAGAAAGCCACTAGCTGGGGATCCCTGGGTGGCTCAGCGGTTTAGCGCCTGCCTTCAGCCCAGGGCGTGATCCTGGAGTCCCGGGATCGAGTCCCACATCAGGCTCCCTGCATGGAGCCTGCTTCTCCCTCTGCCTGTGTCTCTGCCTTTCTCTCTCTCTCTCTCTGTCTCTCATGAATAAATAAATAAAATCTTTGGGGAAAAAAAAAAAAGAAAGAAAGAAAGCCACTAGCCACTGGTGAGAACCTGAAACATGGCTAGTCCCAATGGAGGTGTACCGCCAGTATGCAACAGAAATACTATATACATATACACATACACCCATATATATGTGTGTGCATGTGTGAAATAGTATTGATTAAATGTAGAAGTAAAAATATTTTGGATATAATAGGTTAAATAAAATATGTCACTAAAACTAATTTCACCTCTGTTTATCTTTTCTGAAATTCTACCCCCTAGAAAGTTTAATGTTACATATTTGGCTTACTTTACATTTGTACTGGACAGCACTGCACTAGACCAGAAATTCAAACTGACCATTTAAATCGAACACAGTAGAAACTGAAACCAATCTATTCCAGACCCTCAAGCCTGCTCACTGTTATTATGGAATAAACATCGGTTGGCATGAGACAGGTTGTGTAACATCAGCTGCTGTTGTTAAGGAAAAGGTAAGATGAAGGAACTAACTCTAGGATAAATTACTCATGAACCGGGTGACAGGATGAGTCTGGTAATTGTCAACCTTGCTCATGGGCAGCTGTAATGGGAATGTATGTAGGACTGGGAAATAACACTATAAGATTTTGACTAGAAAGGCACAGTAGCAATTAGGAATGAAAACAACTGGGGATTTGCCAAAATAGTGGATAATGTTTATATGGATTTGGAGTAAAAAATGTTAGCAGTTACACATTGTGACACTCACAGCAGGTACTGTTAACCAAACAAATATGCCGAATATTTTCTTGCATGATCTTGGGTGATAGAATCTTCCTCTTCACCTAGCTCCAAATCTGGAGTCATTTTTGACTCAACCCTTTCCTTAGTCCTCATACCCAACCACTACACCAAGCCCAGTTTATTCTACTGATACTCACTCACCACATCCACATTTATTTCCTCCTTAAAGAAAACCAGAGAGGGGTGCCTGGGTGGCTCAGTTGGTTATGTGTCCTCCTTGACTTGGGCTCAGGTCATGATCTCAGGGTTGTGAAACTGAGCCCTGAATGGGGCTCTGCGCTGAGTGTTGAGCCGGGTTAAGACTCTCTCTCTCTCTCTCTCTCTCTCTCTCTCTCTCCCTCTGCCCCCCATCCCCTCTCATGCGTACGCTCTCTCTAAAAACAAAACAAAACAAAACAACAGAAAGGAGACATGGGTCCATATGCTGCCTCCACAGTCCCAAGAGGGAGAGCTTAGGATTAGGGCTGCCTCTATATCATGACAGAGTAACTTACAAAAAACAATATCCTGTTCTTTACAGTTATTCTCTGGTAGAAATAACAAGTAGTTAGGAAGGCAAATAGGCAAGATGGAGAGGCCCTCAAGAGACCTTGAGATGAGGAGGAAAGAAAGGGTCTAGGGCTAAAAAACCCTTGTTTTCTTTCTTGGCTTTTCTCTTTCCTGTCCCCTCCCTCTAATAATTTTTATTGCCTTCTTTTTCTAGCACATATAAGCTGTGGGTGGGTGAACAGAGTTTCATCACTTTACATAGCAGAATACAATTCCTAAGTGATTTTTGGGTTATCCATTGGCTTGCCTTAGAAGAAATGATTCAGAATTGCATGTGCAGCTGGCATGTATGTCAATTAAACCATAAACCTTAATAAATTTTAAAACTTTGAGTAGCCTAGAAATTCTCTTTTTAAACTGGCAGTTGTCTCCGCATATGTTATATTTCAGACACTGTATTATGCTACTTAATTTTTACAGTTTAATTTTTTTAAGGCTATACTGACAGCATGTTAGGTTGGGCAAGTCTTGTTCAAGACCAGAATGTATAGATATATAAAGGTCTATGTGCAGAAACTCTCCTACCTGTGTATTGACTAAAGGCAAAGAAAATTTGATGCACAGATTTTTTTGTTAGAGAAAATATGTCTTTAAATTGGTCCTTTGCTATTACAGTTAAGACTGTCAGGTTGTAGTCTAGTTGTTGTTTCAGTCAGCTCCTTTGCTGTTGAGTTCATGCCTCTATTTTGTTATTTAAGTGCTAAGTAAATAATATATTAAGTAGAATTATGAATGCCAGTGATTATTTATGCACTGTACATTTTTAAAATCAATTCAAACTACAGAGCAATTATTTAACTAAGTATGTTTTAATTCTTTAAGAAAAATTCGATCTCCAACTTTTCTGCAGCATAAACCATGCTAACACATAGCTCAACTGCAGCCACGACCCAACAA
The DNA here is from genome assembly GCF_003254725.2 of Canis lupus dingo. Classification (NCBI taxonomy): domain Eukaryota; kingdom Metazoa; phylum Chordata; class Mammalia; order Carnivora; family Canidae; genus Canis; species Canis lupus. The sequence continues at coordinate 4,910,719 of NC_064244.1, read as the reverse complement.
GTAGGCAGTTTTGTGTGTCCAAATACCCCTCATCAGTGAAACTTTATTGTTATGTAAGTTTCTTTTCAGCCTCCATCTACCTAATTTGGACTAAACCATAAAGTCAACCATACCTTTACAGTCAATCATACCTTTACCGCACCATTCTCGTGAATGGTGATGCAGTTATCTGCATCTTCTGAGAGCTGGTACAAGGCTTGAGCTGTTGCTCGATGTACGTTGGCATCATTTGATTTCAGATAACGCACTAATGGAGCCACTGCTTTGTACTCGCCAAAGGCCACTCTATTTCTGCCCCACATACAGCAACGTGAAATAGCTTCTGCTAGATGACGCCTCAGTTTATCATTATTCTGCACAAAGGAAATGAATTGTGGTATATGTATTGCAATGGACCTGTGAGGTCATGTTTCTGTGCTAGATGTTTATTACCCAATAAAATGCCAATGAGTCAAGGGAAAAAGGCTAGCAGGCTGGTCAGATGGTGTCTTGAAGGAAATTAGTATTCTCCTGGTCCCCCATGGGCCAAGGTTCAATCCTGAGTTTTCTTTTTATGGCTTTAAATTTTTTTAAATTTCTTTTTGCTGACTACTGAATGTAGTCAATACACTCAAAAGTGATCAAGTGTCTGGCATTTATTATTTGCTCAAGGATTTATTTCCTTTTGAGCAAGTGCTTTAGTTAAAAAAAATAGTTAAAGAATATTGGGCATTCTTACGGGGGGCATTTCACTTTACTGGGATAGGTGATTAACTTTATACCTTTACCCTAGGAATACTTCTACATCAGTAATACACCTTGGTCCCCAAGAGGGAGAAGACAATGCAGCAAACAATGACATGTTTCAGTCTGCCACATTTCTTTCTCTATCCTTTATCCAGACTATATTCTTCTTCTTCTATGTATACTTACTCCTACAGGTATAATATAACTAAACAGGATATAGTTTTCTGTTTATTATATTTTTCTCCTTATTGAGGCAACAACTTGATGTCCTTAAGTGAATTTGGAACTCAGTGTTAGGCTGGCCCTAAAAAGTCTTCTAAACCAAGCATCCTTCCAGTGATGGAATTTTTGCTCTGAGATTTTCCTGCCAAGAGGTAGCCCAAGCTATGCTCAAATACTTCTGGTCATGGTGAAGTCATTATCTCCCAAGGCTGCTTATTCTATCTGGCACAGCCCTGAATAAATAATACAGTGGTTGCCAGAGTCTTCCAGCCCAAGAATGCCATCGATCCAAGCTTTTAAGCCTGGGGAGGAGCATTTATCTTCTTAAGTTGGCATGAACAATTATCTTAAAGATAATGATAATGATGGTGGGGATAGAAGATGATAGCTAATACTTCTACAATAACATTTATGTTTGCTACCACTTTACTTCCCAGTAATAAAAACAGCCTCTATTTTATAAGGATCTTGCACATAAAATTACACAGTTTGAATACACTTTTGCATTGATTAGTCTCAGAGAAATTAAATGAGGTGACTCAAAATCTCATACTTCATAGGTGATGGATATTAAGCTTGAATCCAGGTCTCTGGACTTTAAGCTTATTTTTTTTTATTATTCCATGATATTTTATGACAATACACATTGAATATAAAAGGATGTTGTTACTTACTGTATTTGCTAGTTTGGACAATAAAGGGACAACTCCAAGATCTGTAATAGCAGCTAAATTTTCTTGATCTTTTGCAATGTTGGTAATAGCAGCACATACACTTGCCAAAACTTCTTTATTATCTGATTTCAGTAAATTGACAATAAATTCCAAACCACCAACAAAGCAACGAACCATTTCTCCAGCATCCTAGAGAACAATTAAAAACAAAAGATGTTACCAAAAATAATCTTATGATTAATAGTTTTTTAAAAAGTAGAAAGTAATGATAAGGCTGTGAGGTACACTTTTGACATAAAAAACAAATTCAGTTTATTTCCTTATTATACATATTTCTATGTATGTAAGTATATGTATAATTACACACACAATTCAGTTTCAACAAATATTAATTGAACAACTACTATGTGAGTTACCATGCTAACTACTGGGGATATAGAAGTTAGTAAAATACAGTGGAGTCTTATTATTTGCAGTAGCTGTATTTTATAAAGACATCACAAAAATTGAATTCGTAAATATTGAACCATTGTTTCTAGGGGAAATGCAGCATTAGCTTCCTACACACTTCTGGTCACAATTTTGTCAACTGATCAGTATATAACCTTGTTTTATGTGTGTTTCTGCTTAAAGATTTCTTGTTTCATAAATTGTTAATTCATTAATGTTGAATTTGTAGACACTACACCGTAAGTCATGCCAGAGGGAAGCTTATCTAACACACAAATTTTTTCCCTAAGGCACATCACAGCCTTCTGATGCTTAGGAAGACCAGAGAGCACTGAGGGGGTACTACAATGGCAGCCATGACAAAAAGTGAAATCACCAACAAAACCAACAAAGATATGAAAAATGTGCCATTGAGTAGACTACAAAATGGATGCTTATTAATAAATAGTATGAGAGCTAAGACAAGAAGGCAGAGTGTCATCTTGTTCAACCCCAGCTGAGAATATGCATTTTAGGTGACTCAAATTTTTCACCTCTCTGTGTATGTCCAAGAATGACCACAGAAGTGTTCTAAATATTGATTTGAGGGTTACAAACATTTTAGCAAGTAAGCAAAAATTCCCAAACTGAATTTGTGAAGAATGTAGATTAACTGTGTATACCTTTTTGCCATTGTATTACTTGCAATCCAGTGGGGAGTAGGGACATTAAGAAGTATAATGGAGACACCTAGGTGGCTCAGTCTGTTAAACAACCAACTCTTGGGCAGCCCGGGTGGCTCAGCGGTTTAGTGCTGCCTTCAGCCTAGGGTGTGATCCTGGAGACTGACCCGGGATCGAGTCCCATGTCGGGCTCTCTGCATGGAGCCTGCTTCTCCCTCTGCCTGTGTCTCTGCCTCTCTCTCCCTCTCTCTGGTCTCTCATATATAAATAAATAAAACCTTAAAAACAACAACAACAACACAACCAACTCTTGGTTTTGGCTCACATCATGATCTCAGGGTCCTGAAAGAGAGAGCCCTGTGTGGGGCTTTGTGTTCAGTGGGTAGTCTTCTTGAAGTTTCTCTCCCTCTGCCCCTTCCCCCAATTCTCTCTAAAATAAGCAAATAAAAAAAAAAGGAATAATTATAATGAATAGCACTAAGGGGAAAGATTCAAGGACTGCCACCAAAAGGATGTTTATTAACTAAGTCTAAAAGATGAGGAGTTAACCAGTGTGAAAGGGATTCAGGGTGGAGGAATCATCATGAAACAGAGTGAGAGGAGGTGCCTTTTTTTTAAAGTGCAAAATAGAGCATAAACTTACTAAGATCTTGAAGGGTCTTTATTGTGAGCTTTGGTAGAGAACATGGAGTTCATTTTAAAGGTGCAAGAAAGCCACTCAAAAGGTTTGAGTGTGTGTTGGTGGGAGGGTGGGGAGTGGGGAAGAGGATTTTATCAATTTTGTTTCACAGTAGACCTCTCTGGATTACAGAGTTGAGGTTAGGGCAAAGCCTGGTGCTGGAAACTCAGGCTATTTCACTTCACTAGGTTCAGGTAAGAGGTGGTGGCAGTTTGGATGCAGGTGATGATCTAGCTCTGGAGGAAGGAGTGTGGGTTTGTGAGTGTTGACTGGTGAAGATAAGGACCAGGGACTCAACAATGATTTCCCTGCTCCTAGCTTTACCTAATTGCGTTAATGTTGGGAAGGCAGGGTATTGTTTTGTTTTCTAGAGGTGAGAAAGGATGGTGCTTGATATTAGTGGCCTGATTTGAATGAAGTGCCTATGAGACATTTATGTGGAGACATCAGAAGTCAGCTGGATATACTGGTGTTTGGAGCTCAGGGAAGAAAACCAGGCTGGAGTTGTAGATTGGGAAGGTGTCAGCATGAAGTCTGTAACTGAGATAATGTGTGTGAGAGGTGGGGTGTGAGGGATGAGGGCTCTCTGTACCAGAGCCTAGAGAATGGACAGGAAAAGAATTTGTCAGAGGAACCTGAAAACAGATAGTTGCATGGAAATCTTCACCTCCCCTGATGCATGGCAGTGCCTGTGTGATGACCAATTATTTGGCTCCATGGCTTTCTCAGGTAACAGAAATGAATACTTTTGGAGGGCCAATTACATATTGGAAACTTTGCATAAATTATCTCAGTTAAACTTTGTAATAACCATGGAAAGTAGATATTATTTCCATTTTATTTATTTTTATTTTTTTCTTTTTCTTTTTTAAATTTTTTATTTATTTATGATAGTCACAGAGAGAGAGAGAGAGAGGCAGAGACATAGGCAGAGGGAGAAGCAGGCTCCATGCACCGGGAGCCCGACGTGGGATTTGATCCTGGGTCTCCAGGATCGCGCCCTGGGCCAAAGGCAGGCGCCAAACCACTGTGCCACCTAGGGATCCCTTTTTTTAAAAATTTTTTTATTTATTTATGACACTCACACACACACACACAGAGAGAGAGAGGCAGAGGGAGAAATTATTTCCATTTTAGATTTCAAAGATGTTTAGATTTCATAAACTAGACTGTATCCCTCAAGGGGCCATGTTCTAGTTATCTTGGTGAAATTTATAATCATAAACCTGAACATCCCATCCCCATATCCCCCAAATTCTTCTGTAAGGATAAAATCCTTGTGGCATGTGTGCCCCTGGCTTCCCTGTCTCACCTTCTCTGCCTTGATTTCCCTTTTCAACACGCCCCGCCCCATGCAAGCCCTAAGCCAGTACCTAATGCCAATAATTAATAATCAGAATCCTGACACTCATTTTCTGAGAATGGGGTTCATTAAGTCTGGGGTGGGGCCTATAATTTTTTTTTAATTTTAGAAATCTCTCCTGTGATTCTAAACTTCAGTCAGTATTGAAAATACTGCTTGTGCAGGACCTTCAAGTTATTGTCCTCAAACATGCTATGTGCATGTCTCTGTCTTTGTGTATGGCTTTTTTTTTTAATTTTTTTTTATTTATTTATGATAGTCACAGAGAGAGAGGGGGGCAGAGACACAGGCACAGGGAGAAGCAGGCTCCATGCACCGGGAGCCCGACGTGGGATTCGATCCCGGGTCTCCAGGATCGTGCCCTGGGCCAAAGGCAGGCGCCAAACCGCTGTGCCACCCAGGGATCCCGTGTATGGCTTTTTTGTCTATTTTCTGACTAGCTTGGAACTTTCCATGTGGTCTCAGCTGCTGACTAAGGTATCATTCTCTTCAGGGAGCTTTCCTGAACTTTGAGTCTGGGTTAAGCTGCTCTTAGTATAATACCTGGTTCTTCTATATTAGAGCACTTACTATTTTCTGCAGTAGTGGCTTATTTGCCTTTGACCTAGAACATAAGTTCCAGGAGGACAGGGGCTCCTTCTGTCTTGTTTATTGCTCTAGGCCCAATTTCTGTGAAGGTTTCTCTGCCAGTTTCTAGAAACCCCATTGAATTAATTTGCAAACTCATAGCTACATAAGGAAGCTTTCACTGAGGACATAAACCAAACTGAACTTCTAGTTATTGGTGAAGGAAGGACCCCAGTCAGGTCCTCCCCAGGTGTAAGTGGAAAGTATCTTTTCCACATCATGTTGCCTCTCCTGATTGCTGTGGGAAGTGTGTGAGCAGTATTACTGGCCTTGTTCCCAGTACCACACTTAAATACAATTTCTGCTAGGACATATGTTCACATTCTGATGTATTAATAAAATTATTTTGAAAATATTTGCCATTTTCCCTAAAATTCTATAAGAAAGCCTTTTATATAAGACAAAAGAAATGACTATACTTTGAATTGTATTCTACATTGCCACCTTCTCACTTCTATGCACTAGGATGCAACCACATTGAAAGATTAAAGTGTTAATTTACTAACCTTCAGTCAAATACACTACATAATTTAATCCAAATTTCCCCTTTGAAGCACTTAGTAGTAGTAGTAGTAGTTGTTGTAGTACTACTTCTAAGGAAAACCTTAGAGAAGTGAATTAGTATGTGGAAAGTGAGATGATAAATGGCACAGTGTGTCTGAATCCATGTCTGCTTGACTCCAAAGCCACTCAACAATACTGCTGTTATGTAAACCCCTACCACACACGTGGTCTGGATGAAATAAATTCATAATCCTAACCACATACTTGGTCCAGATGTACATGTAAACTCAAAAGCAAAAACAATGGCTCTCAGAATTTCAGGGAACTTCAAAAGTGTAGCCCCAAAACTTCAAGTGACATTATGTGTATCAATAAGCTAATTTACTTGTCAATTATGAAGTTATAGAACAATTCTTTTTCTCTAGAAAGACTAGAGGATTATCAGGAAGATGATGGTGGCATAGTTTTTTAATCTTCCTAAAGAAACAGAGAAATTAGTGGCAGCAAAACAAAAATACAGAAACTCTAGATGACAAGGTATCTTCAAAGATCCCCAAGAATACACAGATTGGGACAAACTACCAAAACTACATGCTGTAAGAAACCAGAAATCTACAGAGAGAAGGCAGAAGGACTTGTGAAGGCCCTAGAACCAGGGAGTCCAGGCTGCCACCAGGTCTCACTGGAAAGCTCTGGAAAGCTCAGGAGCAGCCCCAATGGACTTTCTGGGCTCTGATTAATAGATAAGACCAACATGTCTCCAGGTCTGACAGTGCTGTAGCATTCTGTGGTCTGAGTTCTGTGAATCCATAATACCAACAATTGAAAGTAGTGGTTAAAGTCCTGTACTAAGGAAGAACTACTGGGAGTTGCATCCAAACAGGAAGACAGGGATAATGGGATGAAGGAATGATACAGTCCAGGTAAAAAGGGGTGAGGGGAAGCAAAGGAGCCTGAGTCTCCTCTCCATCACTTGGAAAATAAGAGGAGTGAGATCTTGAGAAGCATGAAATTAGAAAAACAACTCTGGTCCACACTTCCCTCCTAAAACACCATGAAAACTCATTTCACTTAAAACTGAGCAAAACAAAAAGATTACAGTCAATTCCATATGGAGTTAATATAAGAAAAAGAATGAGCTGAAAGAAAATCACAGAAGCAATGAAAAAATACCAATTAGAATTATCAAAGCTCATGAATTAGGTGATTAGTAAAAAACCAATCTTAAAGGCAGGTGTAACCTATCTGCAAAGGATTAGAAATGAAAGAAAAAGTCATTTTGAAAATGAAGAGTAAACTAGAAGGAATGCAAAAACAAAAACAAAAAAAAACTAGAAGGAATGCAAAAATGAATATACATAATAGGTAATATCTTTAAATAAACAGAATATGTGAAGAGTCTAAAATGATGGGGGGAAAGCTAACAAAAACTTCAGGAGACTAGGCAGAGAAAATAACACACACATAGTAAGTCCTGAAGAAGGAAACAAAACATAATAATAGAGAAAATTTTAAAACTATGATTTAAGAAACCTGAAATAAATAGAATCTGAGAGTATATTGGAAAGTCACCATATACACCTGGGAAAATTGGCCCAAAATGTGCTAACATAGAGAAATATTCTAGTACAACTGCTGGACTTTAATAAAAAAGAAAAAAAAATTATTTGGTCATCTAAGCAAAAAGACCAGGTCACTTCTAAGGGAAAGAATAAGATATTATCTTTAGCCTTTTCAGTAGTGATGTTTTTATGCTGAGGGAAAGAGAATAACATATGCAGACTATCTCAAGAGAAAATGTGAATCAATGTTTTAATATCCAGCCAAAATGACCTTCAAGTATAAAACTGTTATAAATGTGGAAGACTCCAGGGAATGTGAACACAGGCCCTTCTGAGGAATCGACTTGAGACTGACAGATCTCCAAAAAGACTAGAAAGACATTGACAAAAGGATGGAAGCTTTCTTAAAATGCTCTAAGGCTTCATTTCCTTCAGGATGAGGTTTAAATCATTAGCATGATTCAAGTGTTTTCCCAGTCTGGCTCAACCTTACCTTCTGGTCTTTTTTTTTTTTTTTTTTTTTTTTATTTTATTACCTTCTGGTCTTACTTCTAAGTGTATACTTTTGTATAAACTATTTTGCAGCCTCTAGGCTTACTGGTGTTCCCTAAAGTGCCATGTTCTTTTACATTTGTGCCTATGTCACTTTCTTTACCTGGATGCCCTTCTAAGCTCCCAGAAAATCCTACTCAGCCCTGAAAAGTGACTCCTTTTAATAGCAGCTTAAATAATATTTCCCCCATAAAATCCACCCCCTCCCCTTCTTAGTATGGTACTCCTACCCTCCACATTTCTGAAGCTGCTTTCCTCTCAAATCCATTCCTTCATTCTCCCATATTTGCCACAACTTGATTTTGTTTGAGTGTCTAACTCTCACACAGAAGCACTTGGAGAAAGTGCTTCTATGCCTCAGAGGTAATTCTTGACTGGCCTAAGCCTATCATGGAAGTCTCATTCCCTTGACCATTATTTGTTTAGGGCTGGGCTAGATATGGCCCAGTTATGATCAGTGAGTTCTGAGATAATGTCACCCAGGAATCCTCTGGAAGTTTTCCTGTTTATAATAATCATCACAGGTCATACTGAGAATGACAGAGCCTGGAATCAACCAGGCCTAAAATCCACTTTGGCCATTTAAAACCAATGGCATTTGTAGCAACAGTTTTCATTCTATTGTAATGATTTTTTTTTTTAATTTTTATTTATTTATGATAGTCACAGAGAGAGAGAGAGAGAGGCAGAGACACAGGCAGAGGGAGAAGCAGGCTCCATGCACCGGGAGCCCGACGTGGGATTCGATTCCGGGTCTCCAGGATCGTGCCCTGGGCCAAAGGCAGGCGCCAAACCGCTGCGCCACCCAGGGATCCCTTGTAATGATTTTCTAATGGGTCCTTTCCCCGTTATTTGTGAGCTCTTTAAGAACAGAGCTGTCTGGTCTTGTTCTTTGTTTCTCATTTGGAATGTGGTCTAGTGTCTGTCACAGAGTAGACTTTCTTTTAAGAAAATTATTTATTTATTCATGAAAGACAGAGAGAGAGAGAGAGAGAGAGAGAGAGGCAGAGGGAGAAGCAGGCTCCCTGGGGGAATCTGATGTGGAACTTGATCCCAGGACCCCAGGGCATGACCTGAGCCAAAGGCCTGAGCCACTCAGGTGCCCCTCACACAGGAGACTTCCAATAAATGTTTGACGAATTGTGAAAAAAATAAAAATAATGAGGGAACTATGACTTTAGGATACTTAGCCACAGTCACAAATACTAAAAAGCAAAGACCATTAATTATGTATTGATAGTATAACTATGTAAAAGTAATCTAAGTGGGTAAGACCAATTCAACCTCACAGTCTTCCTGGTTGTCTTGCTGCTTTATCAGTAGAGACAGTGAGTCACAGCGCTGGGGCCATACTGGAAGAAATAACAAAAGTGATCACATCTGCTTCTGCTCCAAGAACTTCCTAAGGTGCATGGTATGAGATAGAGGGAGCCAAAATCTCAATGAGATCATGGGCATGGCTCACCAAGGTCTTATAATGTTTACAATCTGTGGGACAGTGAAATGTTAGACTCAAGCCTACAGGTCCTGCTAAAGTTTGTTTATTTGCTTGGAAGGTGAGATTTCTCTCTCTCTCTCTCTCTCTCTCTCTCTTTTTCCCTTTTAGGTTTAAAGATTCTAAACATACGACATCTTGACTCACATAGTTTCTATGGAAAGGGAGACAGTATATTTGAGAATGGAAAAAGTAATTATTCTGCCAAAACTGTCTTTCACTAATGCTAAACAACTGGGCAAATTTAACACATTTTCCACCTTCTCACATATCTTAAAAACTAGGCCTTGCCAACTCGCCACTGGTGTGATATTGGTTGTGCACAATTCACATTTTCATCTGTCATGCAAAAACCCCCAATTAGAATAATAATAGTAATAACAATGAAAACAGTCTAGCTTTTTGCAGTTTACAAAGGATTTCCACAAAGCTATCTCCTTTGATCCTCACAGCTCTGCCTTTGGGAGGCATGATACACCTCCCCCCCTTTTATAAGATGGGAAGGGTCAAGGTTCATGAATAGTTAGTGACAAAACTAAAAATCCACTTTATGTTTCCTGATTTCTCATTTCTGCTATACGCTGTGTGCTTAGACCAGAAAATGCCAACAATTATATCTACCAGATTAGACCTAGTTATAAACAGTGAGAAGAGTCTTCACAATTTAGAGGATTAAAAATTCCAAAGAGATGAAGCTACTTTGCCAATGACAGTCCATAAGACAAACAAAACAGTAATTGAAAGAGAGAATATGAAACACCTTTATAATGCTATTAAAGCTTGAATGTGTAATCAAGCAGGAAAAAGTGTCAAGTTCAAATTAACCGAAGTTAAGTCAAATACACAAAATAGGACGAAAAATGTAAAGTAACAAAATACTTTTGGTTAAAATTCAACTAATAGGAAAATATTAAGGTGTTATTTACAGATTAATGAATAAAACAGAAAATTGGATGTTTGGGCATAGAGCAATTATACTAATGGGTATGAAATTCCTTCTCTTGCCTCCAGCGAAAAGAACTGGCAGTTTTCTGATGAGGTGAGATATACATAATGCAACTTTAAAGCACATACAAGGCAAGCATAACATGACTTAAGAACAAAAATTTTTAACCAGAAGGGCTATAAAAATACTGTTTTATGCCATACAGAAACCATACAATGCATAATACAGTATTTGAAAAAGATTTAAAAATAGCACATTGCATATAAAAAATTCCAAAAATGCTACTTTCACATTAGAACAGCATGTCAGAGAAACCAAAACTGAACAGGCAAATCTTGTCCTAAAAGTATATTCATTACATCAAATGCTTTAAAAATTTTAAATACAACATATATACACAAGGAGAACAGGCTGTTTGTGTCGCTCTGTCACACAGTAAGATCCTTGTTCTGTTTCTAGGAGTTAACAAGTCCAACAGCTAAAAAAAATTTACTGATTTAGAACTACCTTCAACTTTCAAATGCAGTTCTTCAAAAATCAAGGTGAGGATATCAGTTATTACCTTTTCTTTTCATTCTAAACTGAAGTAAAAGTAAATTAATTTCAGGTAAAATAATTGATTCACTCCTCAGAGTGTAGATTTGCATGGCTGAAAATGCATTGTACTTTGAGGGTAGCTCTATCAAATTAAATCACAAAAAAAAAAAAGAACAAATTTAATGGTTTTGATTTTCTCTACTTCCCAAGCCTAATTTATGATAATTTTCTTAAATATCACAGTTTTCTGTGATATCTTCCTATGTCCTGTGTTGATTCTGTTTTAGATACATTATTATATTAATAAGGAGGTCTAAATTGTGAGAAACCATTGTGTATCCTATTCAGAGGCTTAGAGAGTTAATTAAATGACATTCTTAAATGATGACTTTGAAAAAAGCATATAATTAGTACAAAAAGCTGAACAAATATAAGTCAAACTATCATAAAATAGCTATTATATAAATATATGTGTGCATATATATGCATTTAATTTTTAATATTAGATATATATTTTTTAAATAATGGCTTTAATTGTCATTTTGAATATATGGTAAGGGAAAGTGTACTTTAATTAAATATACATCATACCAGTGATGCTGGCAAGGCTGAGTTAATCCTAATATTGATAACTATAAAAAATATTTTGTACATGATAAGACAATGAGAGAAAAAAAGCAATCCCTTTGAAACAAAACTAAATATATATATATATATTCACAGTGGTTTGTATAAACAGTATGCACTTCATGACAAAAACATGTACAGATTGAGCACCCTAGGGCTCTCTATATCCTAAAGAAAATGAGCATTTACATTATTCATGGATTGAACTGAATTTTAAAAAGATCAATTGTACACTTACCCCTTAGGATAAAATGTTCTGGGTTGTACAACTTTAACACCATCATTAAAGTTGTTTGCAAAAGGAATACAGAATTAAAAAAACAAAACTTGGGATCCCTGGGTGGCGCAGCGGTTTGGCGCCTGCCTTTGGCCCAGGGCACGATCCTGGAGACCCGGGATCGAATCCCACGTCGGGCTCTCGGTGCATGGAGCCTGCTTCTCCCTCTGCCTGTGTCTCTGCCTCTCTCTCTCTCCTCTCTGTGTATTCTCATGAATAAATAAATAAAATCTTAAAAAAAAAAACAAAAAAAAAAAACAAAACTTTTTTTCTTGGGAGTGGAGAGTCTTTCATTTGCTGTTATAACCAGCAAATACCATTCATTAACTCAAAAAATGGAAGAGGGGGCCCCCTAAACACTATTTGAGCAAGCTGACCAATATACATTACAGTTTTAAAAATGAAAGTTATATGCTCTATGTTACAAGACCCAACTAGGCAGTGTCAGAATGACATCTATTTCTTTTTTTTTTTTTTTTTTTTTATGACATCTATTTCTTTGCTTGCTTTGTGATCATACCCCTTGGAGGTGTTATAGGTCACGTGGCATTTGGCTTCTTTTTCTCTGCAGGCTTTAAAATATGAAAAGAACTCATCAGAGTCTCGACCACACTCATCATGGCACCTGCATTGTCAAAGTCTCCAAAATAATTGGGTTCAGGAAACAGAGTGACCAACTGCGTCTTTGCAAGAAATTCATATCCATCTTCAACCACCTGATGGGCTCTACATAGAAGATCCAAATCATGCTTATGGAGAAATTTTGCAACCACTTCTACACCAAATGTGAAGGACACTCCTCTGTCATTTTCATCTCAGCCTAAGACATCTTTAAGGGGGTCAGACCAGAAAAGATTACAAAGAAGACCCTGATCTGGTACATCAGTTGGTCACGTAATTTGCCGAATCTGCTCCATAGATCAAAGATCTGGTGATAAACCTCTGTGACAGCAGAGTATCTTCTCATCCACGATGGCTGGTATCGGTAAACAGTTAAAGCAGTATTCATCATAAAATCCATAAATTCTATTGATGCTGGCACACTCATGTTTTCCTCTGAGAAGAAAGAATTCTCAAGATATTTGATTTTGTAAGCCAGTGAGGGGCAGGTAGTCTCCGATGACTGCTTCCCCTGTCCCCAAGGCACAGTTGCTTTCTGGTGGGAAAGTTGAAGCAAATCATAGTCTTGCCCGTGGATATCACCACTATTGTGAGTGGCGCTTCAAGGCCTAGTAGGATAGGCTGACCAAGAAGGATCTCTCAGGACTTCACGCACAGTCCTCGGATTTCATTCTCCTGTAGCTGGACATTCTTACCAGGCTTGGACCCTCTCACTTCCTGCAGCCATTGGATGATGCTGTTGACGTTGAGTTTATCCCCCCTAACTGCCCCGCTCTCTGCTTCCTCCTTCTCTCCTCACCGGAACCATGAGAAGCAATATTAGATATATTTACAACTTCTTCCCACTTGTACTCAATAACACACAGTTGTCAAGCAACTTCAGGTTAAAATCCAGTCAGATGCCTCTGAACAGTGAGTTGCAAGGACCACACTAAGAATGACACTTGAAACCATAATCTTGACAGGAAAAAAAAAAAGTTTAACTACATGAAATACTATTTAAAAAAACCAAGAGTCTCTCATTTATGGAGAGACCGTTTTCAAAAGGTTTACTTGTTTGGTCTATTACATCACATTTTTTCTGTAAATATGTGGTTAATATCTCAGTTTGATAGATAAGAGTCTATTTAACTCATAACCAACCTGAAAAATAACATACTAATGGCAACTAATCTACATTTTCATGAATGGTCTTCTAATATTTGAAGCCAGATATCTTGTCTACCTTATCTTCTGTGATGTGTACCTTTAATTTTCACATGAAATGACTTTCATGGGTCTCCTCTCTCTTTTTTATCAAAGTTTCTCTTAAAACACACCCAGCGTTTAACACAACATGGTCAGATGTGGTCTGACTAGAGGAGAGTGCATAGGAATTCCTATCTTCTATGAAATAGATATAGTATTTCTGCTAGTGTGGCCAATCACACCTACTATTTCAGCAGTTACATTGCCCTATTTGTTCACATTAAGCTTTGTCAGCCAAAATCCCTGTATCATTTCTAAGTGAATTATTATACAGCCAGTACTCCCACATCCTGCATTTATGGGATTTCCAGCTTCCTTTTATTGCATAAAATGGACTGAGCAATTTTCATATAAAAGAGAGAAGCTTTTAGATGTAAATTTCACTTTGTAAAAATGTATTTCTATGTAAAACTTAGAAAAACCAAGGGAACCATCTGGATATTTTGAGGTAAGTAATTTATCTAAGCATTCTTATGTTAAAAAAATTCCTTAGGAGAGGTAGAAAAAAATATTTTTTTGAGGCAGTAGTTCTCAAACTGTGTTTCACATTAGAATTCCAAGGGGGAATTTTTAACTTTCTCTAAGCTCAAGCTGGACCTCATACCAATTAAATCTAAGTGTATGGTGGTGGGAGTCAGCAACCATACATATCTCTAGATGACTCCAATATATACCAAAGTTTGAAAACTACTGGTTTAAGAGTGTAAGTCGTATAATGAGAACACATGGGGGGCACATCTAAGTTTCATCACTATTAGTTATAAAGCCTTGAGCAAGTTACATAACTTCACTTCAGTTTCATCATCTATGAAATGGAGCTAGTATTTACCTCCTGAAGGTTGTTAAAAGGATACATATAAAGCATATAACAAGGTGCCTGGCATATGATAATAGCTGTTACTAGTGTTATTTTTCTAATATTTTGAGAATGTATATGTTACCAATAGTTGGCACAACAAAATACCAACTTAAGGAATAAGCACATGAAATTTATTTTATTCCACATGTCATTCACCCTTATGAATATATTCAATATATATAACTCAAGTAGCAACATTTTTACTACATGTCAGTCCTGTTTTAAGAGCCAAATGGGAATGAGTTGTCAAAAAAATATGTCCTTGAGTATAATTAGATAATAAATTTGTTTATTTTATTAAAATCACTTTCATTCATGTATTCATTCATTTGGCAAATTAGGAGCCTCATAAATGTTAAGATACTATTTTGTGTTGTGGAATTCAAAACAAATAATTTGGTTTCAGGCAGGGCAGCCCGGGTGGCTCAGCGGTTTTGCTTCAGCCCAGGGCATGATCTTGGAGACCCGGGATGGAGTCCCATGTCGGGCTCTTTGTATGGAGACTGCTTCTCCCTCTGCCTGTGTCTCTGCCTCTCTCTTTCTCTCTCTCTGTGTCTCTCATGAATTAATAAATAAAATCTAAAAAATAAAAATAAAAAAAATAATTTGGTTTCATATTATAATCATCTGGAGTGATTTTTTTTGAAGATTTATTTATTTTAGAAAAAGAGAGAAAGAGAGCATACACATGTGGTGGAAGAAGTGGGGGGCAGAGAGAGAGAGAGAATCTCAAGCAGACTCCCTGCTGAGCATGGAGCCTGATCCCAGAACTCTGAGAATCATGACTTGAGCTGAAATCTAGAGTCAGACACTTAACTGAGTCACCCAGGTGCCCCCTGGAGTCATTTTTTTTTTTTTAGAAATATGAATGCCTAGGCCATAGTCTCAATACATAGAATGGGGATGGGGCTCTTGCATGAGAATATATTTTTTAAAGCTCTGAAGGCAATGTGCATCTAGAATAGAGAATGACTGATGTGCACAATTCAGACTGTGTTGCTATTACAAAGTCAGTACATGGATGATGATCTGAAATGCCCACATTTAGTTTAAGAATAGATGAGGGAGGGATCCCTTGGTGGCGCAGCGGTTTAGTGCCTGCCTTTGGCCCAGGGTGCGATCCTGGAGACCCGGGATCGAATCCCACATCGGGCTCCTGGTGCATGGAGCCTGCTTCTCCCTCTGCCTGTGTCTCTGCCTCTCTCTCTCTCTCTGTGACTATCATAAATAAATAATAATAATAATAATAATTAATAATAATAGTAAAAGAATAGATGAGGGAGGGTGCTTCTGGAATCTTCTATAAGAATGAGAACAGTAGCAAAAATTGGCAAAAGTAATTTCTTTAGAACTCTAGAATATAATGAAAAGTTCATAATTCAGCATGTTTATGCAAGAAAAATGGCTTGATCTCAGTAAGAACAATAAGTTTTGTGGCATTTAAAAACTTTCCCTATTCCCACCTCCCTCTCCCCAGCTTGATAGTAGCTAGAAACTATGTTATCTGAGAATACCTGTAGCCTAGCAACCATAGGAGGTGAAGAATGTGTTTGGAGCTCCGCCTAAAGCTCTATCCCAACAGAACACTTGTGATTTGACTTTTTTTTTTAATTTATTTTTTATTGGTGTTCAATTTACTAACATACAGAATAACCCCCAGTGCCCGTCACCCATTCACTCCCACCCCCCACCCTTCTCCCCTTCTACCACCCCTAGTTCGTTTCCCAGAGTTAGCAGTCTTTACGTTCTGTCTCCCTTTCT
This sequence comes from Canis lupus dingo, assembly GCF_003254725.2. Classification (NCBI taxonomy): domain Eukaryota; kingdom Metazoa; phylum Chordata; class Mammalia; order Carnivora; family Canidae; genus Canis; species Canis lupus. The sequence continues at coordinate 4,894,327 of NC_064244.1, read as the reverse complement.
GATATTTCCCGCACATTTCTTTTCCCTTCCCTTATATTCCCTTTCACTATTATTTATATTCCCCAAATGAATGAGAACATATAATGTTTGTCCTTCTCTGATTGACTTACTTCACTCAGCATAATACCCTCCAGTTCCATCCACGTTGAAGCAAATGGTGGGTATTTGTCATTTCTAATAGCTGAGGAATATTCCATTGTATACATAGACCACATCTTCTTTATCCATTCATCTTTCGTTGGACACCGAGGCTCCTTCCACAGTTTGGCTATCGTGGCCATTGCTGCTATAAACATCGGGGTGCAGGTGTCCCGGCGTTTCATTGCATTTGTATCTTTGGGGTAAATCCCCAACAGTGCAATTGCTGGGTCGTAGGGCAGGTATATTTTTAACTGTTTGAGGAACCTCCACACAGTTTTCCAGAGTGGCTGCACCAGTTCACATTCCCACCAACAGGGCAAGAGGGTTCCCTTTTCTCCGCATCCTCTCCAACATTTGTGGTTTCCTGCCTTGTTAATTTGCCCCATTCTCGCTGGTGTGAGGTGGTATCTCATTGTGGTTTTGATTTGTATTTCCCTGATGGCAAGTGATGCAGAGCATTTTCTCATGTGCATGTTGGCCATGTCTAGGTCTTCCTCTGTGAGATTTCTGTTCATGTCTTTTGCCCATTTCATGATTGGATTGTTTGTTTCTTTGGTGTTGAGTTTAATAAGTTCTTTATAGATCTTGGAAACTAGCCCTTTATCTGATATGTCGTTTGCAAATATCTTCTCCCATTCTGTAGGTTGTCTTTAATGGCAAGTTCTAAGAAAAGCTCCAAAGCTTTGTCTTTACCTCAGGGCTTATTCATTAAGGAAAGCCCTATTCTCAAGGCGTGTCATAAAAACTATCAGTGGCAATTATTTAACATAAAACCTGTTTGATATGGTAATATCAGTTCATCAGTTCGGACAAATGAGAGGCTGGCCCAAACATAATTAAAAAGGAAAATTTTAAAAATGGGATGTCCATAGAGGGCTTTGAAAAACTCCAACATTTTTGTGGGGATCTGAAATGCCACATATAAGTGAAGGGCATGTGTATGGTCAGAAAATACCTGAGATGGCCCTAAATGCTCATCTCTGGCTGACTTTGAGGCTCTACACAAGCAGAAATAAAGGGGAAAGTTGCAAACTGTTGGAGTGTTCAATGTGTGCCATAAAGTATACACAGAACACCTCATTAAGGATGAGAAACCTACTGGTGAAAAGAATTTAAGGAAATTTCTGTTAACTCATTTGCTGACCAGTGAGGTAACTGAGCAGAAATCTCAGTGGCCATACTGACAAAGAATACAGACATTATAGAATTAGTAGAAGAAAGTAACTAACAAAGAAACAAAAGCAAAAACAGCAACACATAGCAAAAATACAACCCCTGAGAAGGAGGAAATCTGATTTCCAGAGTTTCTACATTGTATTATTTAAAATACTAAGTTCTTTCCAAAAAAAATTATGAGACATACAAAGAAAGGGGAATGTTTACCACAAAATATAACCAAAGAAAGAAATCAGTCAATAAAACTGGACCCTAAGGAAGCCCGTACCATCTTGGATTTAATAAAGGCTTTAAATCAGCTATTAAAATAAGTTCCAGGAACTAAAGGAAACCATGCCTAAACAACTAAATTTGAGACCGTATCTCAGGAAGTAGAGAATATTAATAAAGGGATTGAAATTACATATAAAAAAGAATCATTAGAGGGGAGCCCAGGTGGCTCACCTGTTTAGCACCGCCTTCAGCCTAGGGTGTGATCCTGGAGACCTGGGATCAAGTCCCACATCGGGCTCCCTGCATGGAGCCTGTTTCTCCCTCTGCCTCTCTCTCTCTCTCTCTCTCTCTCTCTCTCTGTCTGTCTCTCATGAATAAATAAATATACTCTTTAAAAAAAAGGAATCATTAGAAATTCTTCAGTTGAAAAGTACAGTAATTGAATTGGAATTCACTTCATGGGACCAATAGCAGATTTCAGCATGTAAAAGAGAGACTCAATGAACTTGATTTATTGAGATCCAATGAATCTGATAGGCCAATCAGACTATCCAGTCTTCAGAAACAAAAGAAAATGAAGAAAAATGAACACATCATCAGAGATCTATAAAACAGCATCAAGCATACCATTCTACATATATGGGAGTTTTGGAAGAAGAGGAGAGACACAAGGGGCCAAAAGAATTTTTTTTTTAAATTTTTATTTATTTATGATAGTCACAGAGAGAGAGAGAGGCGCAGAGACACAGGCAGAGGGAGAAGCAGGCTCCATGCACCGGGAGCCCGACGTGGGATTCGATCCCGGGTCTCCAGGATCGCGCCCTGGGCCAAAGGCAGGTGCCAAACCGCTGCGCCACCCAGGGATCCCCAAAAGAATATTTGAAGAAATAATGGCAATCACTTCTCGAATCTGATGAAAAACTTTAACCTATATATTCATGTATCTTAATGAATTCCAAGTAGGATAAACTACCACAGACTAACTAATATAAACTGTATAGGAGCTCTGGAAACCAGTTCAGAGATCTATAGCAAAGAAGTAAGAAAAAGTCACAATAAAAACTTCAGGAAATTTCCTGGCATTTTTTTCTTTCTCTTGTCCCACCCTCTTCCAGGCAATGACACAGGAGGAAGCAGATCAACTCCCAGTTCCTTACCTTGGAAATTATCTGCAACACTCTGGCCTGCCTATGGGCTACCTCAGAGAGACTGGTTTCTATCTCACCTCACTCAGAGCTCAGACAGGAAATTGTGGCAGAGTTTGGACCTGAGGTGGCAAAAACTATGGAAGGCAGTGGCAGGCATTGTGGTGTGGGGGACTTTAGATTCACAGATACCTGGGGGCAAGAGATTACAAACAGAGGAATATAATAAAACATCTATGCCCCCAAAGAGAAGCTGGAGTGAGACTCTTTGATAAATTAAGATATTTAAACACAGCCATAATCACAGGGAAGTTTTTAAAAAGGATACACACAGGCCCAGATAGAACACATGCCCAGAAAAGACCTCTAAAGACCTTATAGCTTCACCCTGGGCTGATTCCAATAGAAATGACAGGATCTTGTTAACTAACTTTCCACTTTTCCAATGTGGAAAAACTAGGAAAGGTGGCTGTATTTTCATATGCCCGCTTAAAAGATCACAACACATACCAAGAAACAAGGCAACACAGCTCATTCAAAGGAACAAAATATATCCTCAGAAACCATCTCCGAAGGAACAAATGTATCAGGAAGGCTTTAAAACAATTGTCTTAAGTATCCCAAAGCTAAAGGAAAATACAAAGAATTAAAGGAAATAAGGAAAATGACATAGGAACAAAATGAGAATATGAACAAAGAGATATAATGAAAAAAAAAAAAAGGAACCAAATAGAAATTCTGGAATTGAAAAGTACAATAGCTAAATTGAAAATTTCACTAGAGATAAAAAAGAGACTCAACCAGGCAAAATAAAGAATCAGTGAACTTGAAGACAGGTCATTTGAAGTTACTGATTCTAAGCAGCAAAGGGGAGAGAGAGAGCCAGAGAGAGAGAGAGAGAGAGAGAGAGATCAACATAGGCATTATGAGAGTCACAGTAGAAAAAAAGAGAGAAAGGGACAGAGAGATTATTTCCAAACATTTAGTCTTGGAACATTGAAAAACTCACAGCTCATATCATGATCAATGATGAAAAGACTGAACATTGTCCAAGACTAAATATTTTAGGCCACAAACAGGACTAAATGTCCAGACTAAAGATTTTAGGCCACAAAACCAGTCTAAATTTTTTTCAAAGACTGGAATCATACAAAGTGTCTTTTCCAAACACAATAATTGAATGAAAACAGAAATAAACACCTGAAGGAAAACTGGAAAATTCACAAATATGTGGAAATTAAATAACACACTTTTAAATAACCAATGGGTTAAAGGAGAAACTATTTTCTATTTCCTATTTCCATCTATTTCCTAGAGGGAAAAAAAATAGCAAAACAATAGAGAATATAAATGAAACCAAGAGTTGGTTATTGAAAAAGATCAGTAAAATTGACCAATTGTTAGCTAGATTGACCAAGAAAAAAAAAGAGATAAGACTCCAGTAATTTAGATCAGAAATAAAAGAAGGGACATAACAACCAATTCTAAAGAAATAAAAAAGATCAAAAAGGAATATTATGCATGGTTGTATGCAAACAAGCTGAATAACTTAGATGACATGAACAAATTTCTAGAAACACATAATCTAATAAGACTGGATTATGAAGAAATAGAAAATCAATATATCTATAATTAGGGAATTGAAACAGCAATCAAAAAGCTCATGACAAGTTAAAGCCCAGGACTAGATGGTGTTACTGGTGAATTTCACCAAACATTTAAAGAAGAATTAACAATAATCTTCCTGAAAGTCTTCCAAAGAATTAAAGAGCTAATATTCTCAACCTCAGTTTATGATTCTGATACCACAGCTAGACAGACACTATACAAAAAGAAAACCATAGACCAGTACTGTTTGTGAATATTGATGCTAAATTCTTGACAAAGTGCTGACAAGCCAAATTCAACAGGATTATACACCATGACAAAATAGGATTTACTCCTAAAGTGTATGGATGGTTCAACATAAGAAAATCAGTAAGTGTAATATACCACATTAAGAGAATGAAAGTAAAAATCCATAAGAACATGTCAATTTCTGCACAGGAAGCATTTAAACGAAATCAAATACCCTTACATGATTTTTTTTTTTAAGTCAACAAACTAGGAATAGAAGGAAATTATTTCAACATAAAGAAAGCCAGATAGGAAAAACTCACAGCTCCTATCATGATCAATGATGAAAAGACTGAAAAATTTCCCTCCAAGGTCAAGAGCAACACAAGTATGCCTGTTTTTATCACTTCTATTTGACATAGTACTTAGGAAGTCCAAAAGAAAAAGAAATTTTATTTTTTTTAAAGATTTATTTATTTGAGAGAAAGAGAGTAAGAGAGAGTGTGTGAGTGGGGAAGGAGCAGAGAAAGGGAGAGAATCTCTAGTAGACTCCATGCTGAACATAGAGGCTCACAAGGGGTTTGATCTCATGCTCCTGAGATCATGACCTGAGCCAAAACCAAGTCGTTTAACCACTGTACCACACAGGCACCCCAAGAAAAAGAAATTTTAAGATCTAAATTGGAAAGGAAGAAAAAAATAATCTCTATTCACAAATGACATGATCCTATATGTAGAAAGCCCTAAATTCTGTAATAAACTGGTAGAACTAGTAACTGAATTCAGCAACATTGTAGGTTACAAAATCAATATGCAAAAATTAGTTGTGTTTGCACTATACATTAACAATGAACAATGTGAAATGGAAGTTTAGAAAACAGTGCCAATTAGAATAGCATCTAAAAGAATAAAATACTTAGGAATGAATTTTTAGCTTTGTACACTGGAAACTATAAAAGATTGGTAAAGAAATTAGATACAAATAAATGGAAAGATATCTTGTGTTCATAGATTGAAAGATTTAATATTGTTAAGATGGCAGTGCTACCCGTAGTGATCTACAAATTCAATGTAATGAATGTATCAACATCCCAATACTTTTTCTTGCCAAAATAAATTAATTCATCCTAAAATCTATATGGAATCTCAAGAGACCCTGAACTGCCAAAATGATCTTGAAAAAGAAAAAGTTGGACTCCTTAGACTTCCTGATTTCAAAACTTACAACAAAGCTATGGTAATTAAAAGAGTGTGGTACTGACATATGAACAAACATGTAGACCAAGGGAATAGGATAAGAAACTCAGATATAAACCCTTGGCTATGTGGTGGAATGATTTTTGACAAGGCTGCCAAGACCATTCAATGGGGAAAGGACAGTTCTTCAACAAATAGTGTTGTGAAAACTGGATTCCACATGCAAAAAGAATTAAGTTGGACCCTTACCTTTTCTATATTAAAAAATAATAATTTGGAATGGATTAAGGTCCTAATGTAAGACCTGAACTATAAAAACCTAGACGCACTGGGTGTTATTCTATATGTTGGCAAATTGAACACCAATAAAAAATAAATTAAAAAAAAAACCTAGAAGAAAATAATCCAATGAAGCTAAAGTTTGAGCAGGCTGAGTTTAGGTCTAGAAGTAGGATAATAAAAGTATTCCAAGCATGGGACCCAAATCCATTTCACTTCTTAAAAACAAGGGTACACAGGGGCTTCCACATTCATGAAAGGAGGCAGGAAAACACTACTAACTACTGTGTATGGCTACTTCTTGTGTAAATATGTGTGTCTAGAGAAACAGAGTGGTGTAACTTTGTGACTAGGAACATCAGTGAGATGTCTGTTGGAGGAGAGTGGGGATGTGCTAGATGGGTGATAGGTATTAAAGAGGGCACATGTTGTGATGAGCACTGGGTGTTGTATGTAAGTGATGCACCACTGAATTCTACTCTAGAAACCAATACTACACTACATGTTAACTAAAATTTAAATTTTTTAAAAATAGGCTATACCTTTGGTTGTAACTTTCCATTCTGTATATTACACCTCTGTCAAAACCATCCCCTCCTACACTAGCAACCTACACGGCAGCCCTTTTTGGAGGTAGCGTCTGAGAAGTACATGGTAGGGGAGAGCAGCCCCAGAGCAGGGGAGGAATGTAGGTGAAAGCCACAGATTTGACCTTAGATGGGGTGGTCCTTCCAGCTGCAGTCTGAAGATAAGCCGTTTAACACCCTCACTATTGTTTTGGTCCTTCATGAATCCACCACTTGAAAATGTGGCATACGGAAAAAAAAATATTTGTAAGACAATTCACTTTAATCTTTTAGGATTTGGGGAACTGGGAGCCAGATGAGTATACTTCAAACTGTTTGGTGACTTTAAAATGAGAGCAGACCCCAAATAGGCAGAACACAAACATGGATCCCATTTTAAGGAGCTTTCAGATTTAAAACAAAACGAAACTGTGTAGCCTGTTAGGCGCACCATTGGACAGCTATACATTTGACAGTCCAAACATGACCAAATCAAAGCTCATAAACCATGTTTATGGCAGTAGTCTTAGTATGAAACTACACCACTACACATGCCTTCTCTAGCTTCTCTTTGGCTTCCTGATTGGGCATGGGTCATTGGACAGCTGAAGGTAAACAGTGTGATGTCAGATTCCTGTGCTGTTTGATCAGCTGTGTTCCGTCACACCTGCAGTCAGGAAGCTGGCCTCATCCACACTCAGTGCTTGACATTCCTGGCTAAAATTGCCTAAACGTGTATTCCAACCTCACAGAAAGTAACTTTTTCTCTTCCCTTTTGGGGAATCATTCACAAATGTCTCTGATAAGCTACTCTGTTTGGAGGAGCTCCTTAGGCCACTGGGTTTGAAATTACTAGCGATTATTTTCCTCTAAGATCAAAATTCAGAACCAGACATTATTTTCTAAACAGCTAGCAAAATCAAGTTTAGGGAAGTGACAAAGCCAAATGATCTCATGGATATATTACTTATTTGGAGTATTCTTCCTAATTCTACAAGTGGGTTACAATACATGCAGAATAGTTATTCTAAAAATGAGAATACCTGTTTCCTATCTAATTCAAAAATGATGGCTATAATATAACACTTTAATACAAATTAGCCTGATAAAAAGGCAAATGAACATATCTGAACTTCCACTTTTTCTTATTAAAAACTTTTTAAAAATTAACGAAAAGAAACAGAATTAAGAAAATCAAATACTATCTTGCCAAACTGTGGAAGGAGCCTTGGTGTCCATCGAAAGATGAATGGATAAAGAAGCTGTGGTCTATGTATACAATGGAATATTACTCAGCCATTAGAAACGACAAATACCCACCATTTACTTCGATGTGGATGGAATTGGAGGGTATTATGCCGAGTGAAGTAAGTCAATCAGAGAAGGACAAACATTATATGGTTTCACTCATTCGGGGGATATAAAAAATAGTGAAAGGGATTATAGGAGAAAGGAGAGGAAATGAGTGGGAAATATCTGTGAGGGTGACAAAACATGAGAGACTCCTAACTCTGGGAAACGAACAAGGGGTAGTGGAAGGGGAGGTGGGCAGGGGGTTGGGGTGACTGGGTGATGGGCACTGAGGAGGGCATTTGGCGGGATGAGCACTGGGTATTATACTATTTGTTAGCAAATCAAACTGCAATAAAAATATACAAAAAAAGAAATAACATAAAAATGCAACAATGTTTTAAGAAAGAAAATGGTTCTCATAAATGTTGGTGAAAGACAAGAAAATAATTAGAAGCAATGTACCAATTATATATTCTTTATATGAGTTTCTGTATCACAAATTTGAGTTGACGCTCTGCAGCAGAGTTTTGCTTCTTAAGAACAAAGAATTTAATACATGGATTTTTGCCAGACCCAGCTGTTGCATCACAAGTTTGTAATACTGAACACCTGTTCAACCACTGTTTTTCTCCCAAAAATGTGTTTGATCATGCAGCTTGAAAGGAATGGCTTTTCACTTCTATTTACAAATCTCTCAGACTTTTTACACAGTACTTTAATTGTCTGCAACCATACTTAGGGCTCATGAAATTTACTAAATAACTTCACTATAGAGGTCATGAGGATCTCTATTCTTTTCAGCAAGCTTAATTGGAAAAAAAACAAGAAATTTTCCTCAAGCCTAACACACAAAAAAACTCTCACCTTACAATGGTACGCTGTTAAATAAAATGACTTAGAAAAATATGCAGTGAATTTTTTGTGGTTATTTCAGTTCAGCTTTCTGTTCTTCAGTCTATCAAGAACTGATGAACAATGCTTATTTTCTGTCTTGGATATTCTTCCAAGTTTTATATATGACATAAAACAGGTTCGTATTTCACATTCTGATTTTCCGGTCATATAAAGAAGAAACAAAGAATTATTAAGCTTGCAAAACATACCTCTTTCATGTACCATATTTTCTTTACCACTGAGAAGCTATCAAAAACTATTACCGACTTTCTCAAAAATGAAGGAAAATGTTATGTTTTCTAATTGAGGTCTAGTGGTGCGAGTGTCAATCCTCCTTACTATGAAGATGTCACATTCCATTTGTTTTATGTCTCTAACAACTATAATGCAGCTGCAGTACAAAATCAGATTATGAATCTTTATTTGTCTCAAGGATCCCCCAAGTCAGTACCTTAGTACTTTGCTGCCTAGCTCATTCACTGATATGTCGCTTTAAATATTCCTTTGCAAGAAAAGATGCAATGCATTCACTAGAACTGATTTTCACATCTCATTTCCTTTACAGGTCTGAAAATGTGTTCTAATACACCTGGTGTTAAAAATATAAAAAGTGGATAACATCTGTTTTGAACAGTTGACATTTCACCATATCCACTCCACATGGACTCAAACATAGTGTGCTTAGGCTTCATGATGCCTGACAGACGTGGTAGGGACCCTGACATAGCATAAGCTGTCTGAAGGCTTGGCTTATGCTTTCTTCCCATTTATGTTGCTCTTAGCTATATTTGACAGCTGATTTCTGCAGCATTTCTGTCAGTGTTCTTAATCCAGACAAAGAAATTCTTTATTTCAAAATGGTGCTAAATCCTATCATTCATAAGTTAATAAGCTTAAATGACTTGCAAAGCATCTTATGTGGAAATTCTTTCTTAGAAAATAAAACACAATCTTTCCTAGAAAGTTGAGTCATTAACTTACTTGAATGGGGCTGGGGTGGGGAGGAGGAGGGAAGAACAGACCAAAGTATCTGGCAAGATATCTTCTAGTTCCTTAATTTTACTGCAAGCTGGAAGCCCTGCATAGTCAGAAAATGTTTCCTGCCTCTGCTCTCCTTCAGAATTTATAATCTCATTAGAAAACTATTTTAATTCAAGTAAAAACAACAGAATATCCAAACTGCTACTTGAAAATGCTAAATTGAGGGCACCTGGGTGGTTCAGTGGTTGAGCACCTGCCTTTGGCTCAGGTCATGATCCCAGGGTCCTGGGATGGAATCCCACATCAGGCTCCCCACAGGGGGCCTGCTTCTCCCTCTACCTATGTCTCTGCCTCTCTGTGTGTCTCTCATGAATAAATAAATAAAATATAAGAAAAAAGAAAATGCTAAATTGAATATAATTGAGTAGGATAAATTTTGGATGGTGATGTTCAATAACCCAGAAGAGTTCCCCAGAAGAGTTCCAGTACACTTAACCTGTCTCCATGCATACAGACATTTACAAGTATCTTTATCCATATTATTTCAGCTAATCCAAAAGGCAGTTGATTGTAAAATGTGCAATTATATTTACATACCACCAAGGAAAACATTGCCCTTTAACCTATGATGCAATGTCAATTATAAAACATTTCCCTGAGCTACTATGTTTGTATCTCTACCATTAGGTCAAAGGTAACTTTACTTTCTCTAAGTGAAAGAACATTCTAGAAAGTCTCAACTATTTTGTTTAACCTCATTCTGTATTTTAACACTGGAAACAACTGCATAAATGTTATGCATTTATGTTAAGATTATTTAAAAAAGGCATACAAAATGTAATGTGTACCTACAGAGGGTTTGGCAAACAGTGCGAAATAATGTTGCTGAATTAATGAAGTTATCTGATTTGCCCAGAGATTAAATGAAATCACTGCTGACTTCTAATATAATATTAATTATATTAATATAATATGATTTTAACTTCTACTTTATTGTATTCGTGTATTGTCACAAAACTCTTTAAGGCAAAATGAAAATTTAAATGTAAGTGCTTAAGAAGTATAAATCTAGTCCATTTACTAATTATTAATACTACAACATGTTCCTCTCAGGCATCGTTATATATTTGAGAGCTATCTTTCACACTTACTTAAAGCCAATGGAAGTGATGGAAGATGCTGTATCTCCTTAGGTATAATATGTGGATGAAATAGGAATAAAAAATTATTCATCCCTCAAGTTACTATGTCCTAGGTTGAAAATGGAATCAAAACCAAAACCAAATCTTTTCTATTCCTGATTTGTGATTAATTTTTGGTAAAAGAATTGAAAAAACAAAGAGCCCAACAATTCATGGATTTGAATTATTAATTAGGTTTAGTGTGAAAAAGGATTACTCAATAAACTATAAAAACATTGTTGAAAGCTTACTAAAATAAATACAGCAAGACCCAAATGTCTTTGTGTGGTTTACACTGTAATTACTTCAGAGTATAAATGGTTCAAAATTTGAAAATTCAATTATATGCATTTCATTTTCATTTAATTTTGTGAATTTTGAAAAGCATGTGGTTTTTTCTTTTTAAATTTTAGTTTTTTAGTCTCTCATTGAGGATGGCAAATACTGTTGGAAACAAAACACTGAAGGTAAAATTTTAAAGTTTCCCAAACTGAACAAGTGTCAAAGAGAGTTAAATAATGACAATTCTAAATGATTTTTAAAGCTTCTTTTTTTTAAACATACTCTGTCATTTAGAGCAGTTTTTGGTTGATAGCAAAATTGAGCAGAAGGTACTGAGGTTTCCCATAATGTCTGATCCCGCACATGCACAGCCCCCCATTATCAACACAGTGGTACCCCATTGTATGACAAATCGAAGATTTGAAATATTTGAAATATTCTCTCAAAGTGGCACACTAAATGATATTTTTTTAAAGCTTGTAGCATTTACATTTTTGAGGTTCTCAAAGCTTAAAAGAGCCCTAAGACTTTAAGAAATCCCATATTTTCTGGAGCAATAGGGCTTTTCTTCACAAAGGAACTGTCCAGAAAAAGCTTCAAAATGAAAAGAAAACTGTAGAAACTTGTTTGTTGATGTGGGTGGCAGCTGTTTTGTGGTAGAACCATAGCACAGGATATGGGGTTAGAACTGGGTCATATCATACGCTCAGTTACCATTCTAGTTATGTGATCTTCAGCAAGTGTTTAAATAATCTGACAACTTACTTTCCTCAGAAGCAAAAATAATTGTGCAGTTAATTGAGATGCTATATGCAAAAAGCTATAGGTTACATACATAAAATTAATTATGGTGAAAACAGTAAAATGACAATCTAGTGTGAAAAGAGATAAGTACCATGGAATCTGCTTTACAACACAAATCTGGATGAAGAGTTGAGAGTCCTAGAAGGACACATACCTGGGAATGACCGTGTTAACTAAAGAAGAAAATCTCTGGCCAAATTAATATGTGGGACCACACTTCCTCTTTTTTTGGTTATCATCTGCTTATTTTTCTTATCATTTTAAGTTTTTATTTAAATTCCAGTTTGTTAACATAGTGTAATATTAGTTTCAAAACACAGTGATATTAGGTACTTCCATACAACACCAAGTGTTCATCATAGCAAGTGTATTCCTTAATCCCCATCGTATCATTTTATTTATTTTTTTCATCATGGTAAGTATATTCTTTAATCCTAATCCTCTATTTCCTCTATCCTCTCCACCCATCTTCCTTCTGGTAACTATCAGTTTGTATTCTATAGTTAAGAATCTGTTTCTTAGTCTGTCTCGGTCTCTCTCTTTTCTCCTTTATTTAAGCTCATTTATTGCTTAAATTCCACATATGAGTAAAATCATATGGTATTTGCCTTTCTCTGACTGACTTATTTCACTTAGCATGATACTCTCTAGCTCCATACATGTTATTACAAATGGCAAGGTTTTATTCTTTTTCATGGCTGAGTAATAGTCCAGTATATATATATATATATATATATATATATATATATATATGTGTGTGTGTGTGTGTGTGTGTGTACCACATCTTCTTTATCCACTCATCAATGGATACTTGAGCTATTTCTAATAGTTTAGCTATTGTAAATAATTCTGCTATAAACATAGGGGTGCATGTATCCCTTTGAATTAGTGTTTTTGTATTTTTTGGATAAATACCAGTATTGTAATTACTGGATTATAAAGGAGTTGTATTTTTAATTTTTTGAGGAAAAATATTTTCCAGTTTTACACAGTGGCTGCAGTTTTCATTCCCACCAACAGTGTAAGAGGGTTCCTTTTTCTTCACATCCTGACCAATACCTGTTGTTTCTTATGCTTTTAATGTTAGCCATCCAACAGGTATGAGGTTATATCTTATTGTAGTTTTGGTTTGCATTTCCATGATGATGAGTAATATGGAGCATCTTTCCACATGTCTATTGGTCATCTGTGTCTTGGAAAAATGTCCATGTCTTCTGTCCATTTTTAAACTGGATTACTGTTTTGGAGGGTATTGAGTTGTATCATTTTTTTATACATTTTGTATACTAAACCTTTATAAGTTATATAATTTGCAAATATCTGCTCCTATTTAATAGATTGCCTTTTATTTTTGTTGATTTTTCCTTTGCTGTGCAGAAAATTTTTATTTTGATATAGTCCCAAAAGTTTATTTTTGTTTTTATTTTCCTTGCCTTAGGAGACATATCTAGAAAAATGTTGCTACAGCTGATGTCAGAGAGATTACTATGATTTTCTATCTCACATTTAGGTCTTTCATCCATTTTGAATTTGTTTTTGTATATGGTGTAAGAAAGTGGTCCAGTTTCATTTTTTTACATGTTTTTAGAATAGCTCAAATTAAAATTTTTGTTTCACTAACTTCATTCTCCTTTAACACTGGAAATTTAAATGCGTAAATAAATTATGAAATGGCCATACAACAAAATACTATACAGCTAAGGAAACTAGACAGGGTGTGGAAAGATATAGAGAGAATAAGAGAGGTATTCACAATTCATTGTTAAGGGAAAAACTCCAATCTAACTCTTAATCATGGTTATCCCCAAGTACTGAGATTACAGGTAATTTTTTTCCTTTGCTTTTATTTTTAATTAAAAAAACACTTTTTACTTGTAGGAGAAAACTCATAAAACTCCTTGTTTTTATTTACATTCTAAATTTTACAGAGTGAGGATGTAACCTATGTTATGTAAAACTTCAGGTTTACAGCTCTTTGCAGGGGTGCCTTAAAAGACAACCCACCATTATTTGCATATCTTAGACTTGGGTTTCCCAAAACAACAGCCACTAGCTGCATATGGCTACTTAAATTTAATTTAAATAATTTAATTAACATAAAACTTAATATAATTAAAAATTCAATTCCTCATTCATACTAGTCATATTTCAAGGGCTCAATAGCCACAGGGGGCTTAATGGTTACCATATTTGAAGAGTACATTTCCATAATCACAGAAATTTCCATTAGATTGAGCTATCTTAAACCATAGATTGGGATCTGTATACACAATAAGATACGATTTTTCAATATTATGAATGTGCTTTCTTCTTTTTGCATTTCTGAGCACATGACCTCTTTCATACTCTATCCCTGAGGTATCCTTCTACCTTGGGAAGATAAGTTTTGTTCTATAAAGATGAAGGAGAGAGACCATACAATACTCATTTACCTTCTCATCATAGAAAATAGGATTTTTCAAAAAAACAAGAGCCTTGCAAATCCACCATCTTTGCCTGAAATCATGGTCTTCTCATGTTTTGTAAAGTTACCATTTCTTAGTTGTCAAAGTTAAAATACAAAAACAAAAACTCAAACTCTCTCTTGATCACCTTTGCATAGCCAATACCAATCACACACCAATATCTGATTCTACTTTGCAATTCTTTCTTTTTCTTTTTCTTTCTTTTTTTTTTTTTTTTTTAGAGAAAGAGAGTAGGGGAGAGGTAGAAGGAGATAGTGAGAGAATCTTAGGCAGGCTCCATGCCCAGCATGGTTGATCTCACAACTCTGAGATCATAACTTGAGCTGGAATCAAAAGATGCTCAACCACTTGAACCACCCAAGTGCCCCTGCAATTATTTCTGTACTGACTCTTCTCTTTGCCCACACTGCCACTGTGTCAGGTCAGATTCTAATTATTTTCACCCGAACCACTGCACAACCCTAATTAATCACCTACTCATATTTTCTAATTAACCAATCTGCTCACATCACATCCTTATTTAAAATTCTTCAAATGTTTGTGTTGCCTAAATGATAGTGCATACAGAGGAGTGTAGTTCTTGGTAAGAGTAGTGAACAAGCAGGGATGCCTGGGTGGCTTAGTGGTTGAGCATCTGCCTTCTGATCGGGGGGTGATCCCAGGGTTCTGGGATTGAGTCCCACATTGGGGTCCCTGCATGGAGCCTGCTTCTCCCTCTGCCTATGTCTCTTTCTTCTCTCTGTGCCTCTCATTAATAAATAAATGAATTTTTTTTTAAAGAGTAGTGAACAAGCAGAGATCATGCATCTGCTCTTTCCTCAGGAGTGATAAGATGGGGGCTGAGGTTTCCTTGAGAAAAATTCAAAGACACTAAAGTGGTAGGAATAGATAATGCGCAGGGAAGATTCAATAGAAATGGAAAAGTAGGAGCTCTTTATGGAGGCTTGGATCCAATGTAGGACTTGGGGCCAGGGGCTAAAAGACAAGCATGATGGGTTGTGTTTAGTTTGAGTGTGGTTCAGTTTAGGTTGCTAGAATAGTCAGATATTCAGGACAGAAATCCTGGGCAGGAATGATGAAAATGAAAATACTGGTGTGTCTCTTACAGAATGTCTTATTACAGATAATAAGATAAATAGGCAAATTTGTAAATAGGCAAATTTGTAATTAAAATCCATGAGAATAAAGGACATAATTTACACATAACAGCACTATGTAGAACTGTTAATCTATATACAAAATGGTATCTCATCATAAAACAAAATTAAATTCTGTATTTAAGTTTATATTTTTGGTGATGATTGGGAATGAACCAGTATCCACAGCATCCTTCTCTGGGAAAAGTAAAGACTTTTAATATGTGTTTACCTGTTACTTTACACTACCTAATACATTTTTTTAAATTTTTAAAAATTTTTTTAAAATTTATTTATGATAGTCACAGAGAGAGAAAGAGAGGCAGAGACATAGGCAGAGGGAGAAGCAGGCTCCATGCACCGGGAGCCCGATGTGGGATTCGATCCCGGGTCTCCAGGATCGCGCCCTGGGCCAAAGGCAGGCGCCAAACCGCTGTGCCACCCAGGGATCCCAATACAGTTTTTGAATCATCTAGTAATTTAGATTCAGATTGCTACTGTGATAATATTATCTGCCTTTATTTTATTTTATGTCATTAATTTTAAATTCTTTCTTAGAAATTTTCTAAAATTTGAGAGACATATTATCAACAAAAATTTATATTTACCTATAAATTCCAGTGAGTTATTTGCTTATTATTGTTTCTATAACAAATGCTATTCTCTTTTTTAAAGAATGTTTTGTTTTGCTGGAAAATAGTCTAAAGTTGTTGGGGTTTTGTTCCAGAAAAGGTTAATGGGGAATAAGCTTCCTGAGTCTTGACATTTCTGAAAGAAAAATGTCTTTATTCTGTCCTTACTCTATACTCACTTGAATGCTAGTTTTTATAGGATATAGAATTCCAGGATAAAAATACTTTCCTCTAAAGACAGTGAAGGATTTGTTCCATTTTCTTTTACAATTTATTGTGAATGATGTTAAGTCTAATACTGGTGTGATCCTTGTTCTTATGTAATTTTTTCCCTTCCTCTAATTTTCTGGAAATGTCCAATCTGAATTTATGTCAAGGTATAGATAACTGTCTTTGTTCTTCCTGCTTGGCACTAAGTGGATCTTTTCAATCTGAAGACTACAATCTTTAACTCTTCACTTTACAGAATCTTCCCTCCATTTTTTAAATGATGATTTTTCTTTATTTCAATTGCTCTCTTTCCTTTTGTGTATTTTCTTGTGCTATATTTTCAAACTTTCCCCCATCACCAGCCTACTTTCTTTTTACTTTTACTTTGCATTCTTATTTACTAGACTTTATCTTTCAGATAATTACTCAATCATATCTAGTATTTGTCTCTTCTATTAAATTTATTGTTTTGCCAAAACTATATATTTTTAAGATTTGTTTATGTATTTATTAGAGGGAGGAAAGGGCAGAGGGAGATGGAAAGGGAGGGAATCCTCAAGCAGATTCCCACTGAGCTTGGAACCTGACATGAGGCTTGATCCGAGGACTCTGAGATCATGACCTGAGCTGAAATCAAGAGCCAGATGTCCAACCAACTAAGCCACCCAGATGCCACACCAAATCTATATTTAATCTCCAAAAAGCCTTTGTTAATCTATGAACATATCTTTTTTTTTTAATATAACAGCCTTTTTGGGTATAGTATTCCCCTTGGGTCATTCCGAGGATATAAGTTTTTAAAATTTCGTATTATATTCCTTATGTTATCTGTTTCCTCTGAAGTTAATTCTGCTTCTTAATACTGGCTTATCGATATCAAGGATATGTAGTGATATTTCCTTAGTGGACTCTTTCTTGATCCCTAAATGATCCCTAAATACTATCATTTACGTTTTACATTTAAAAAATTTTTGTGGACCTTAAAGAATAGGAATTATGTTATATATCTACTTCTGAAACTTGGTATTTTTGCTCAATATATTTATAAGATGTATTGATATTGATGAATACATTACTGAAATACATTTGTTTCTCACTACTGCGTTGTATGATCATAGTATCATCCTGTTGTTCATTTTCATGTAGGTTGACACTTGAGGTGTTTTTATCTTTATGTTTTATTACACTTATTTTGCTCTTATATAAAAAATAGCTCATTGACCAGTCTGTAATAGATTTCTTCTATTATCAATACACATCACAATTCACTTTTTACAAAAGATTATTTCTAGTCACAAATATTTACAATGATATTTAGAGTCATGTTAAATTTATTATAGGAGTAAAATCCTTTAGATTTTTTAAATCAAGCTGAAAAGAGATCTTTAAAGAAAATAATAAATTTACAAAAGAGCTAAAAGACTTCCAGTTCAGCCTTTTTTTTGTCATGTAAAAATTTTATTTATGGGTTTTATATCCAGTATTTATTGAAAGCTAAGAAAAGTGGGATTCATGAAATAATTTTACTTTATTTTAATTATTTTAATTGATGCTAATCCTTGGTTCTTTGTATTTTACTTTTTCAAAGTAACAAAGAACTTAACGATCTTTCACTGTCATATTTCAAGCTATATAAATAAGATAGAAGTAATTTTATGTTTCTTAAAGTAGTAGGTATATACAGACAATTTTCTTATCACCCAAGAGATAAGAACAGTCAACTTTTCTTCCTCTTGACTTACCTGACATACCTGTTTCAATTGCACCAGCCAGGTAGAACATGGTAAGCGCTGCCACCTGAGCCTAGTTTCATTTGGCATTTAAAAACTAACCAGGAAAAGACATTGCTCAAAAATTATTTTGGCACAAACATTCAGTACTCTTTTCTGCTAGATAAATCAGACCAAAAATAAGTCGAAAGCAACTAGTGACCTGTGATGACATTATTCAATATAATATTAGAGATTCAAGAAGGGATTGATTTGTAGTCTGTTCTTACCTTAGCGTTTTGGATGCAGGGACAGAGGGCCCAAGCTGCGCTGGCCTTCACATCTGGATGAGGATTTTTCAGCAGGGACCATAGCAAACGAACTCCATCTAATCGATCAATTATCCTAATGTGAGACCAAAAACAGAAGTATAAACTGTAATTAGTATTTAGGAATGAAACTTAAGTGGCCTATCTATCCACACAACTCTAATTATTTTTCTCCTTGTGACATTTGGCTTAGATTTTTTTTTTTTTCAAAACTAACAACAGCCGGGGAGTCTGGGTGGCTCAGTGGGTTAAGCAGCCAAATCTTGGTTTCAGCTTGGTTTTAATCTCAGGGTCCTGAGTTCAGGCCCCATGTTGGGCTCCACCCTGGATGTGGAGCCTACTTAAAAAAAAACTTTAACAGCAGGAATAGAATGTGCTACTAAACTGTAAGCTCTCTGATTTCAGTTTTAAATTCATGACACAGAAAGCAAGCTCTGGGATAATTATGATTCACGCAAATGTAAAATCAAGCCATGTAATTTTTTAATGAGTTGTACACAGACTGTTACCTAAATGTCAAAATACTAGTTCCTTTATATAGTAACATCTATATACTTTCCAAAACAAATATTTATGCCTGAAAACTGTGAAGTTACCTTTTTTATTTGGTCTACCCTTAATTGACTTACCTTCCTATATGACATATTTTAAACTCTGCCAGTCCTAATCTAGCATTAGGAATTAAAATCATTACACCACAGTGCACCCTTTGTTAGGCATGGATAACACGTAACTTGTTTTCCATGTGCTCCCTTCTCAGCAAGACTAACATTGCAGACTGTGTTATAATTACTTAAACACACTGTAATCAAAATATCTTCATGACTAGCTGAAAAATGAATTATCATCAGAGTCATCTCTACACCATCTGTCTTCTGTTTATATATCAATCAGTCCAGGGAGCATAACCTTGCATTAAGGTCCATTGAGTACACTTGCAGTTGAGAAGATGGCCAAACAAAACTTAATATCCTTTACAAACATGGCTTTGTTCAGAAAGATATGTTAAACTCAAAACAGATGAAAAAAGATAAAGAACATCAAAACTCCTTTGATTTTTAATCTTGAGTAAAACACATGTAGTATTTAGCCACAGACAGAATAAATACTACTAGTTTAGAAGACCATTCAAATTATCTCTTGAAAACTGACATAAAGACAACTACATATCATATTGGAGATGAGTTGGCCAGGAAAAAAAATTATTTCAACTGGTCCAAATATGATACCAGGCTTGCATAACCTTATAAAATAGCTGGTAATGCAAACAGCCTGTAGTAAGATACAAATTGTCTCTTTAGAAAATGACTTTTAATAAGAAAGAAGCACACTGAGAAAGTATTTTAACACAAAGTTTAACTAAATAGCTTTCCAAACTGTAAAGCTCTCTGTCGATATCATGCTGAGAGAAAAAGTTTTATTTCTCAACTGATGGAAAATGTAAAGAAAGATACCAAGCACTTCATAATGAATGATTTACTTTACAAAATTAAACAATCTTACTGCCTTACATATGCCACTGAAAGCATAATGGATACTAATCCTTGGGTCTATTTTTTTCACATGCAATTAATTTCTCAGTGAACAATAGGTCTGTCCTACCCTCTTGCAAATGTAGCAGTAAAATTTGCATTGGTAATATTTAACTGGACAGTGCTGGACATAACTTGACATTAGAGCAGAAATCATTTGCATGGCACATCTTTTCAGGTTTCTTTTAAAGGGATAATTCGGTGTGTTCTGGACTCCCACCCCTCTGACAAAATTTCACAATTAGCTATAAAAATTCACTATTAATTATAAAACTACATCTATTGTCCCCAATCATCACCCAAAACCTTAGGCAATTAATTCATTAGCTGCTTAGTTGTAACAGATGAGGATTGTGGCTTCATCACTGGTGCCTTAGAAGACTCAGCACAGGGGATCCCTGGGTGGTGCAGCGGTTTGGCACCTGCCTTTGGCCCAGGGTGCAATTCTGGAGACCCGGGATCAAATCCCACGTCAGGCTCCCGGTGCATGGAGCCTGCTTCTCCCTCTGCCTGTGTCTCTGCCTCTCTCTCTCTCTCTGTATGACTATCATAAATTAAAAAAAAAAAGAAGACTCAGCACAGCACAGAGTAATAACCTTAGATGAGGGGAAACGTGATTGACACACATTTGCAAGCACAGGAACTAACAAAGTCAGGCGGTAGCAGACTATAGGATTTAACTGGCCCTCCCAACTCCCTCATTCTCTGTATCAAGTTATTTACTGCTGATTTTTACTTCACAATAAGTATCAGGGCGCCTGGATGGCTCAATTGGATGAGTGTCTGACTCTTGATTTTGGCTCAGGTCAAGATCTCAGGGTGATAAGATTGAGCCCAGGTCAGACCCACACTCAGCACAGTGTCTGTGAGTCTGCCTGAGATCTCCTCCCCCTTTGTCCCTCCCCCTGCCCCCCTGCATATGCTCTATCTCAAATAAATAAAATCTTAAAAAAAGCGCCAAGTATGTGCCCTTACTTCCCCCTTCCACCTGCCAGCGCCCTAATTCTGATCTTTACCACATCATATCAGGATGGCTATTGTAGCTGCACCCTTGGTTTGGGGTCTTCAATTTCTCTCAATTCTATCCATCCTATAATTCCTGTGAAATTGATCTTCCTAAAGGACCTTTTGGAGCTTCTGTAGTGGCTCCTTGAGAGCAGGTCCCCAGGTTTATTCAGTCTGTTCATCACACGACCTCGCACATTTAATCAATGCCTGCAATTCCCGGAGAAACTTTCCAATGGCTTTCCCCATTACCCCTGTGGTATTAAAACCCTGATTCCTGAACTCAGTAGTTATCATTTTCAATAAGCTGATTTATTCTTCCCAATTTCCTATATTTGGGCATTTGCTTATAAAACTCTTGTGCCATCTACGAAACACTAAGTGCTAAGCATACAGAAATAACATATACAGTCAACTCTCATTACTTGGGGGGTAGTTATGTTCTATAAAGTCATTGCAAACAGGGAATTAATCAACACTGAACCATTGCTCCTGGTTCTCCCAGGGAGAAATACAAAATTTTGTCCCTGAGAGCCTCTGTTCAGAACATTTTTGTCAAATGATCTATAACCATGTTCTATGTGTGTTTCTGTTTAAAGCACCTTGTTTAATATATATTGTTGATTCATTAACATTGAACCAGCCCGGGATCCCTGGGTGGCGCAGCGGTTTGGCGCCTGCCTTTGGCCCAGGGCGCGATCCTGGAGACCCGGAATTGAATCCCACGTCGGGCTCCCGGTGCATGGAGCCTGCTTCTCCCTCTGCCTGTGTCTCTGCCTCTCTCTCTCTCTCTGTGACTATCATAAATAAATAAAAAAAGAAAAAAAAATTAAAAAAAAAAAAAAAAAAACATTGAACCAGCCCATGGCCAGCAGCACTGCCATTCATCCTGCGCAAAGCTTCCTAACACCTGTAGTTTCTGTGTAAGGCATGTTATAATCTTCTTGCGCTTGGGAACATTAGACCAGATGGCTCTTTCCCTCTGCTTAGGGACCATGTTAAGCAGCAACATAACCAACTCAAAACACAAAAATGTGAAGCATGTGGCATGACACAGGTTGTAAAAAAAGATGCTTGTTTACAGTAGAAGAGCTGAAACAAGAAGACAGAGCCTGGCCCTCTGTTCAGTATCGGCTGAACAGGTGCATGAGGTGACTTAAACTGTTCCTGCTCTGTGCATGTCTGTGAATGACAGCAAAAGTGCTGTACTGCTTTGGAGGTTACAAATAAATTTTAGCAGGGATGTGAAGTCACAAACATGGAATCTACAAATAAGATTTTAACTGTCCTTCAGGAAAGTACAGTCTAGTGAGGGAGATAAACCGTTATAATCCATTATGATAAATACAGTAGATGGGTGCATGGGGTTCCATATGAACACAAAGAGGACACAATAGTTTACTGACAGGCTACAGAAAGTCTCTCAACTGTGAGCCTTTCCCTATACCAGATCCAAAACAAGATAGTCTTTGCTCCATGAATCTAAAATCTCTCCCAACACAAATACATTCATTTCTAACCTCATTCTTTCAAAGTACCTGTTCAAGTTCTAAATCTAACCATTGGAATAATCTTCCATTTGAAAGTCGAAGGTGCGTTTTCATAAAATTTCTTTGAACTTTATCGCTTTTTGCATATACAGCAATGGGTTTATAGGTAGCATTAGTTTACACCCACAGGCCATTGCAAATGGGTTTATCTCCTTTTGTATAGTTTTTTAAATCTGATTAGCAGCTTGTTCTGAATTCGTTTTCAGTAGTAAGTAAGCTCTTCTCATTTTGATTATCAATTGAATTTTACATTAATTCTTTGACATTATAAACACAAAACTGAATTGTGTTTTCAAAATCTTCAACTTTATCGTAGAAGTCAAACTGTGTGGCTGGCAAAATAATAGTTCTAGAAAGATGAATACATATTCATACTCTGACTATTAAACAAACCCAAACAAACTAAAAATGATGTAGCTGCTTGTTATGTTTCTTAGGGGTTTTTGTTGTTGTTGTTATGGTAACATTTGCCAAGATTGTTAAGAAGGTTGGCTGGCTTGCCTGCCCACTGAGGACATGTATATCAACAAAAGTGAAGTGTCTGTGCCCACAGAGTAGGCATAGCCAAGGTTGTAGAGTTTCTTTCTGGCAATGTCAACAGAACTATATTGAAACCATAATTTTACATGATTTCTAAAAATCTCACAATTTTCACTGAAAAGTACACTGGTAAATATTATTATCTCGTGATGGCTCACAATAAAGGTGGTTGACCTGAGAGAACATGTTATTCTTACACCTTGTTAGAGGATGCAACTGAAATCTATAGATTTTAAAATCAAGTTGGCAACTCAGTAAAAATGGAAACATGAAAAGGATGTCAGAATTAAGTGGTCAGGGACACCTGGGTGGCACAGTGTTTGAGCATCTGCCTTTGGCTCAGATAGTGACCCCAGAGTCCTGGGATCGAGTCCCATATTGGTTCCTCGCAGGGAGCCTACTTCTCCCTCTGCCTGTGTCTCTGCCTCTATCTCTCATGAATAAATAAATAAAACCTTAAAAAAAAAGAATTAAATGGTCACCTATGAAAAGCTACAATTAGAAAAGAATTTTACTTTTTTATAATGATTCTCAATGTTTTTATGTTTATCTCTCTAAATATTAGAGATTCTACGGGAGACCAAATTTGAAGAAAAAAAGTGAACATGACAAACTCTGGAAAGTTATGTCCCAGAATTTCTTGGCCCTGGTAGTATAGAATGATAACCTATCCTTTTATAGTTGTGTAAACAATATGATTAGAAAAGTCCCAGAAACATTTTCTCAGGGGAAAAAAAAAATCATTCTTACAGTAAATATTAAGAGAGTGCCCACTAGGTGCCAGGTAATTTTTGAGGCACTGGGGATATTTCCACCTTGAAAGCAAACTGAAATCCCTGCTCTCATGGAGCTAATATTCTTTTGGGAAAAGACACAGAATAAAAGAGCAACCTGGCACATTATATGAACTATTAAAGTGACTGGAAAAAAAATAAACCAGAGAAGTGTGGTGGGATAGACGAGTGGCGGGGGGGCGGTGCAAGGAGGCTGTCCATGCAACAGTAACATGCGGCAGTACCCCTGCAGGGGTGAGAGAAGCTAGCACAGGGCTACAGAAAACAGTGTTCTGGTACCTAGTGCAGTCCCTGGCATGAAGAACTAGTCATTTTCAGTAAACACTAAATGAAAGTTACTCAGTAGTTGTTACATGCATACAATATTAATATTGGATCCTAGAGAACATATACTCCAACACTTTTATTACCCAATGAGAAAGCAGAAGTAGAGTGCCTAACCAACTCTGTATGATATGTGGTATGTTGGTTGGATATGCAAATAAAACATAATTTATTTTTTCTTTCTTCCCTGGAAAAAAAAAAGAGCATGATTTAGATGAGTGTGTGAAAAGCAGCTGAGGCATGGCTTGCCCAAAAGAGAGAGCAAAATGGACCAACACAAATATTAATACTTATGGTTACCACAATGACAAGACACCCATTCCATTCACTACCCCTTCTGTTTTATAATCTGCCTTTTTAATTCAATATATGTAATGGAGCTTCTGTGTCAATGAATGCAAATGAACGTAGATTCATAGTAATCATTTTAATGACAAGTATTGCTATATTGATGTACCATAATATAGTTAACTGATCCTTTATTAATTGAAATTAGGTTCTTTCTGGTTTTGCAAAATAATAAAAATAACATCGCAAAGGCCATCCTTGCATTCTTTTGCAATGCACTGATTATTTTCTAAGGACACATACTGAGAAATGGAATTGCTCAGTAAAGATTTTGTATATTTTAATTTTTAATACACAATAGCAGACTATTCTCCATAAAAGTTATGTCAATTTGATTCCACATACACAGATCATAAGACTACCAGCCACCAGCAACAGCAACTATCTTAATTTTGTCTCTACATGCAAAAACTTTAATTTTTCACCTTAATTCTTTTTCTCCTTCATTATGGAATATTTCAAACATACTTAGTTTTTAATGGTAAATAAACATGAATAACACACAACTTTCAAAACCTCATTACCAGTGTCATCTATCAGTATCAATGTGTGTTTATTTTTTCTAAACCATTTGTAAGTGAATTAGAGAAATAATATAATTCGCAGCTAAAATTTCAAGAAGGTCCTATCCTAACAACATCTTCCCTACCTTAAAGTTTTAGCATCTATTAATTATCCTTGCCTAAAATAATTATTTTATTGGGAGTTAGAGTAAACAAAATTAAAAAAACCACTACATTCATTGACTGAATTCTTTAATAAAGAGAGCTTCCTCTCATCACCTAGGGGCTCAGTTATCCTACAGAAAAGCAGAGTAAGTTTAATCTATTCCCTTTAACCACTAATTTGTTGAGTAAGAAGTTACTATACTGGTTATTTCCAGTGGAAGAGGAAATTTTTCTTCTCTTTCATTTTCATTCTTCCTCAGTATTTAAAATCCTGTGTAATTAGATCTATCAATTATTTTCTTTATGATTTTGATCTTTTACTTATGCTTAGAATAGCCATCCACACCCCCAGATAGTAAAACTTGAATATTTCTTTTGTTCTCTTATAATATACTTTGCTGGGCAGCCCTGGTGGCTCAGTGGTTTAGTGCCGCCTGCAGCCCAGGGTGTGATCCTGGAGACCCTGGATCGAGTCCCACATCGGGCTCTCAGAATGGAGCCTGCTTCTCTCTCTGCCTGTGTCTCTGCCTCTCTCTCTCCTCTCTGTGTATTCTCATGAATAAATAAATAAAAATCTTAAAAAAATATATACTTTGCTTATACTTAAATATGTTAATTACCTGAATTGTCTATAAGAAGGAAGTGGAGATCCAGCTTTTTTATGGTCATTCTGTGATAGTATACTAAAATTTAAAAAAATATTAAGTATGGTGGATCTGTTTCCTCAGGCAATGGACATAAAAGCAAAACTGAATATTGCAACTACATCAAACTAAAAAGCTTTTGTACAACAAAGGGAACTATCAATAAAATAAAAAGACAACCTACTAAATAAGAAAAAACCACGTCTGATAAGGGATTAATAACAAAATATTTAAAGAATACAATTCAGGGATCCCTGGGTGGCGCAGCGGTTTGGCGCCTGCCTTTGGCCCAGGGCGCGATCCTGGAGATCCGGGATCGAATCCCGCATCGGGCTCCCGGTGCATGGAGCCTGCTTCTCCCTCTGCCTGTCTCTCTTTCTCTCCCTCTCTCTGTGACTATCATAAATAAATAAAAAAAATTAAAAAAAAAGAATACAATTCAACACTGAAGCCCACAAATAATCTGATTAAAAATAGGCACAGTACCTGAAAAAGGATATTTCCAAAGATATCCGGATGGCCAAGAGACACATGAAAAGATTTTCAACATCACCTACCACCAGAGAGATGCAAGTCGAAACCACAATGACATGTAACCTCATATCAGTCATAATATCCTAAATTTTGATATGTAGTTATATAGTTATATATAGATATATTTATTTAGCCTATCTAATTTATTCCATTTATCTGTCCATACTTGCACGATTCTTGTTTTCTTTTCTTTTCTTTTCTTTTCTTTTTTTTTTTAGAGAAGGAGAGAGCAGGGGTACGAGCAGAGAAAGAGGGAGAGAGAGAATCTTAAGTAGGCTCCATACCCAGTGAGAAGCCCAACATGGGGCTCAGCCTCATAACCCTGAGATCATGACCTGAAGTGAAATCAAGAGTCAGACATTTAACCCACTGAGCCACCTAGGTGCTCCTAATTGTTTGTTTTTAATAGTATGGGTAGGAGCTCTAAAGACTGAACAATAATCTGCCAATTGGATACCCTTTAATTGTATAAAATAATTTGTTGTTGCCTGATTAAGAGGCATTTATATAATTTGACTTAGATTATGTATTTTTCAAAAATGTTTATAATTGGTTTCAAAAGAAAGAAAATTCTGCAACCAGAGACACGAAAACTATTGTAAAAAAGACCAAGTGGAAAAGCTAGACTTGAAAACTGCAGTATGAGAAAGGAAGAATTTATTAGATGGGCTTAACAACAAACTGAAATTAGTAGAGAAAGGAATATATGAATTTAAAGAAAAGGCATCCAAACTGAAACATAAGGAGAAAAAATGAAAAAATAAGAGTTCAATGTCTGTGGAATATTATTAAATAAAACAGCATGTGCAAATTGGAATTTCAGGGAAAGAGAGAATGAGACCAAAGAATATATGCAAAGACAATGACTGAAGTCTTTCTAAAATTGATGGAAGACATTAATCCATAGGTCTGAGAAGCTCAGTGAACCCTAAACAGAAAAAAATACAAAGAAAACTACACCTTAAGCATTTCATAATCAAACTGCTGAAATCCAAAGCTAAGAAGCAGGTCTTAAAGCCAGCTAAAGAAAAGACACATCGGGTATAGGGAATTAAAATAAAAACAAAATCTGACTTCTCACAATAAACAATGAAAACAAAAAGACAAGAAAATGGCATTTATAATGTGCTGGAATAAAAATGCTGTTCATCTAGACTTCTAAACCAAGTAAAAATATCTTTCAAAAATAATGATACAGCCCCTTCCCTGTGCCCCCGGAATAATTCAGCCCCAAAATCATTATGTGTGGGAGAACAATGTAGGGACCACAGTAGAAGGTAAAGTGCTTTAGTGGCCCTGCATGGGGTATTAAAGCCCAAGAAGATGAAGAAGGAATCTCTACATGCAGGATAAAGCAGGAATGTGGTATCCAGTTCTAAATCAGAGCAGCCCCTAGGAGTACAACTCAAGTGGGGAGGTGGAACCCTTGCAAAAAGAGAGCCCCTCGAGAATCAGCCTGTTGTGTAATGATGAGCCTGAACAGGGTGCGAAGTCTGGCTTGGGAAATAAGAGACTAAGCAGTATGAAGAGTGAAAGGGAAAGGTGGTCCAGCATGGGGTACCAGAGCTTGAATAGGATAAAGACAGCATAGCATGCAGGCACCTGGGCATTCTGGCATGTTGAATCAGAGCCAAAGCAGAATGAGAACAGCATCTGCAAAGGGGACAGGATAGGGGTGAACATGGAGGACAGGTTATATACAGGGAGGGAAGTCTGATAAGTATAGATGGGAATCAGTTTCTTATTGTCAATGGAAGAAATTACAAATACTGACAGAAAACTAGAAACAAATTTATAACTGTAGTGAACAATTTTAGCACCTCTTTCTCAGGGGTAATAGAATAGGAAAAAAAATTGTAAAGATACAGAAGACTGAACAACACACTTAACCAACATGACCTAATCAACATTTTAAAAACACTACAACTGCAGAATGCACATGCAAAATCCCATGCAAAGAGAATATTTACAAAAATGGACCACATGGCCAGACCATAAAGCTAAATGTGGAAAAGTTAAAATCTCAGTGAATATCATCTCTGACATGGTCTTAAATTACAAATCAAGCATGATATGGTTTCTGGAAAATACTCAAATTTTTGGAAATTAAGCAACACCTGTAAATAACCCTTGGGCCAAAGGGAAGTCACAAAGAAATTCAGGAAATATTTTGAATCAAACAAAAAGAAACCGTATTTGTGGGATGTGCTAAAATGGTACTGAGAGGGAAATATATAATAGCTTTAAATGCCCACAGTGGCAAAGAATGGACCTGTAATGTAAACTATCACAGCTTTTACTTCAAGAGAGCAGAAAAAGCAAAAACTTAAACCTGAGATGAGTAAAATAAAATAATAAAAAGAAGATGAATAATACTGATAATCCACTAAAGTAACAGTTGACAAACTTCTTATGAAAGGAGACAACAGTGAGTATTGTAGGCTTTGGAGGCAGCATATGATCTCTGTTGCATAGTCTTTGTTTTGTAAATATTTAACATGTAAAAACCATTTTTAACTCACATGTTATTAAAAATGGTCCTTGAGCTGCATCAGGGACTGATAAAAAAAGAGACACAAAAAGAGAGAGAACACATATTACTATCATTACAGAACGTACAAGTGATAAAACGATAAAAATAATAATACAAGGACATTATAAATAACTTTGTGCCAATTAACTGAACTTAAATGAAAACAAATATATTGAGAGAAACAAATGACATAATTGGTCCAAAAAGACATGGAAAATCTAAACAGTACCATATTTATTAAAGACACATAATTACCTTTAACACCATCAGATACAAATAAATCATCATCAACAAAAGTCCTTTCCACAAAGAACTCCAAGTCCAGATGGTTTTGCTGGTGAATTCTATCAAACATTTAAGATATAATCCTACACAAATTCTATTTGAAAACAGAAAGGAAAGATGATCTTTTGACTTGTTTATAGGGCCAGCATAATCCATATGCTAAAACTCGACAAAAATATTACAAGAAGAATATAAACCAACATACCTCATCAATATAAACATAGAATATGAAACACCAGCTAATAAAATCCAAGAATAAATGAAAAGGGTAATATAACATGCTCAGTGATTTTACCCAAAAAATGGAAGGTTGACTCAATCTTTGACTCAACCTTCAAAAATCAATTCATGAAATTCACCTTGTTGTTAATAGAACAAAGAAAATTTATCTGATACTCTCAAAAGCTGTAGAAAAAGCATTTTACAAAATTCAAAACCTATTTATGATTTAAAAAACAAACTCCAAAACAAACTGGGAATAAATGAACTTCCTCAATCTGATAAAGGGCATCCACAAAAAACCTACAACTAGTAGCATACATAACAGTAAGAAATGGAATGTTTTCTCCCCAAGTTCAGGACAGCACACAGATGTATGTGCTCACCTCACTGTAACAGAGGTCCTGGCCTGTTCAACAAAGGAAAAGAAATAAAAAGCATAAAGATTGGGGGAAAAGAGTAAATTCTCATTATTTGCAGATAACATAATTCTATATGTAAAAAACCCTTAAAAAATCTATAAAAATTTATTAGAAAGAATAAAGTTAACAAGGTTGTAAGAATACTCAAAGATATACTTGAATATATACAACTATATTAAACAGTCACTGAAATTAAAGAAGACCTAAATAAATGGAGACATATGCCATATTAGTGGATTGGCAGTCTCAATATTATTAGGATTTCCACTCTCCCAAATTGACTAGATAGGTTCCTAACAACATTTATTAAGTGTTAAAATAACCTATTATTTTGAACAAAAAAAGTCAGACAAAACAAATACATACTATGCTTCCATTTGTTTCCAAGTAGAGACAGGACTGAGCTATACAAGGAGGCATTCTCAAGAATTATGAAAACAAAAGCAAGATATGAAATGCCATAAAAGGCAAGAGAAGGGAGCTCCCCGGAGTGAAGAGAGGTGGCAGTGGATACCTTGCGGTAAGGAGGAATAGCCAGGGAGTTTTTAGGGTAATGACAATATTCTTGGCTTGGGTTGCAGTTATAGGAGTCTTCCCTTTTCAGTACATTACAAATATGTACATTTGCATCATGTACTTTCCTTTATACATATTACATTCCTCAAAATAAATGTTTGAAAATGCGTTTTAATTTCCATACACAGATATATATTCTTTCTATCACAAGAAATGGTACTGAACAGCTCATTTAATTCAGTGTTAAACTAAGCACACATCACAACTGGATAAAATATATAATATGAATAAATAGAATCCACATCATCTTCAAATCAAAAATCCCTACAGCTTGTTTTAAAATGAGAAAATGAAGATTCAGAAGATGAAATTATTCACGTAATTACTTTGCATTTGTCATTTGTTATCAGGCAAATCCATGTGCTTTTAAAAGTATGTAGATGAGAAACAACAAAAAAGAAAACGTGAAAAGCAGGAAAAATGTTCTTAGTGATACAAATATATAAAACATACTCTATTTTACGTCTTGCATAAACCCTAAAAGGTCAAAAGACTGGTTCTGTGGTAAAAGAAATATTTGGGCAGCCACAAAGAGATTAAATCTCTTTTGTATACAAACAAGCGTAGCTTTACTTTTTCCCCTCTTTTAAAAAGAATAAACCCAATGTAAAAATAAGAAAAAACTATGTAAATGCAACATAATTATGTTTAAACCACAGAAGACAGGAAATTTAGAGTTACAGATTCCATGGTAAGTTTTAATTCTATCCTTGTGTACATGTTTTATAAAAAGAGTCTTTCATTACATGATCACATAACACTATACCATGTAACAATCAGTTCAGCAAATGTTTATTTTACAATGTGTGGAAGGAAAATATTTTATAGAATAAATTACAGGAAATTAGTACATTATTTAGGTAGATTGCTCCTTAAAATTTCTGAAAGTCTTGGGTATTTACTGAATATTAATAGAAACACTCTTTTCTTATCTTCTTTTTTTTTTTTCTTTTCTTATCTTCTAAAGAAAATGAAATTTAACTCTTATGGGTAAGCACTTATATTTGAAAGTCGACCTTTAGATTTTAAGGTTATTTTGAAGTAATGAAAAATAATTCATTATTAGGACATTAGGATTTTAGCAGGTTTTGAATTCTGTATGCCAGGCATTTCATATAAAAGAACAGTAGAGACTGAAGTAAATCATGAAAACCCATGAGTTCATAATAAATCCCCAAAATAGCCCTTACTGTCACTACTGGAGTTTGCTAGGGCTCCTAACAATTCAGATATCTGAAATTTGACTTTTTTTCGAAGAAAGGAAAGGCATTTATCCTTCTGCCTTTCCTGTATTAATTCTATTTCAGTTTAACCAAATAGTTAGCAATCAACTATGAGATAAACCTATAAAAATATTGTTTTCTAAAGACCCCTCTTCCCTCAAAATCTCAAGGCCTCCAGAAAAAAAGATCAAATGACTTACAAAGACAAAAGAATTAGACTAGAATCAGACTTCCAAGAAAAAAAAAAAAGCTATGAAGCAAGTAAAAAATGGTGCATTTTTTTTTTACTTCAGTGAATAAAGTGGGAATAAAAGATTTTATATCTAGCAAGGCTGTCCTCTGAGTATTCATAGGAAAATAGCTTCAGTGGGTATTCACATGTGTGTCTGCACAGCAAAGGAAATAGTTACACAAAGAGGCAATCTATGGAATAGGAGAAAATATTTGTGAACCATAAACTGAGGAGTTAAAAATCAAAATATATAAGGAGTTCATATAAGTCAGTAGCAATCAAACAAACACCTTTATTTAAAAAATGGGCAAAGGAACAGACATTTCTTCAGAAAAGACCTACAAATGGACAACAGGTATATAAAACCAGCTCAACATCACTAATCATCAGGAAAATGCATATCAAAGCTATAATGAACTATTGCCTCACTCCTTAAAAAATCTATTCCCCAAAAGACAGGAGATAAAAAATGTTTGCAAGGATGTGGAGAAAAGACAACCCTTGCACGATGTTGGTGGGAATGTAAGTTGGTACAGTAATTATGGAAAACAATATAAAGGTTCCCCCCAAAATGAAAAATAAACTATTGTATGATCCAGCAATCCAACTTTTGGGTATATATGCAAAGGAAGGAAATTCAGTATCTCAAAGAGATACTTGCACTCTCACATTCATTACAGCATTATTCATAATAGTCAGGATATGGAAACAACCTAGGTGTCCATCAGTAGATGAGTAGAAATTGTGAGTATATATATAAATAATGGAATGTTATTTGGCCTTAAAAAAGAAATACTGCTATTTGTGATATGGATGGATTTGGAAGACATTATGCTAAGTGAAATAAGCCTGACACAGAAAGACAAATATTGCATGATATCACTTATATGTGGAATCTAAAAAAGTTGAACGTGGATGTCCATTGATAGATAAATGGAAGAGATGTGGTATATATGTACAATGGAATACTATTCAGACATAAAAAGAATGAAATCTTGCCATTTGCAACAACATGGATGGAGTTAAAGGGAATAATGCTAAGCAAAATAAGAGAAATAAAAATACCATATGATTTCACTCATATGTGGAATTTCAGAAACAAATGAACAAAGGGTAAAAAAAGAGAGACAAACCAAGAAACAGACTCTTACCCATAGGGAATAATAGATGGTTACCAGAGAGGAAGTGGAAGGGGGGATGGGTAAAATAGGTAATGTGGATTAAAGAGTACACTTATGTGATGAGCATTGAATAATGTATAGAAGTGTTGAATCACTATATTGTACACCTGAAACTAATATAACACTCTAGGTCAACTATACTGGAACTAAAAAACTTTTTTACAAAGTTGAACTTAGAGAAACAGAATGTAATGGTGGTCACCAGGGCTAGGTGGAGGAAATGGGTCAAATGTACAATGTTTCAGTTTTAAAGTACCTAAGTTCCAGAGATCTAGGGTACAGAACAGTAACTAGACTAATAATAATGTATACTGATATCTTGAGTGTTCTTATCATACACCCAAATAAATGAATAACTGTGTGAGGTAATACACTAATTAGCTTGATTGTGGAATTATTACACAAGGTACATTATATCAAACACAACGTTGTATACCTTAAATATACACAATTTTAAAACTGTCAATCATATCTCTAAAAATTAGAAAAAAGTAAAACATTTGAAACCTTATGGAATTCTGCACCCATGAATCCTTTATGAAGATTTTACTACAGGATGAATTCCAAACAATTAAAATATGATAAAAACTTCAGCAAAAACTGATTAGTGTGTGTACACGTGTGTATATACACATATATATGACTAAACAAGAACACAATAATGTTCAAATATTATATGTTTTGACAAAGTAGAAATAATGCACTAAAAAATGGGAGGTAAAGGGGCACCTGTGTGGCTTAGCCAGTTAATCATCTGACTCTTGAATTAAGCTCAGATCTTGATCTCAGGGTCATGAGCCTACTTTAAAAAAAAAAAAAAGGTAAAGGGAAGGAAAAGAAAGGGGGAAAGAAAAAACAGAATACACTTATTGACTATTATATAGAGAATAGATAGGAGTTAAAAGATAACCAGTAAAAACTGAGGAACTAAGCAGCAAAATATGACATAACAGAAAGGAAAAAGAGGGCAGTAGAAAAATGTACAGGTACAGGACAATGACTAGAATAAAACAAGAATGCAAAGCTTTCTAAGTAACAACAAAAACTAGCAAAGACTACAAATCTTTTTTTTTAATTTTTTATTCATTTATGATAGTCAGAGAGAGAGAGAGAGGCAGAGACATAGGCAGAGGGAGAAGCAGGCTCCATGCACCGGGAGCCCGAAGTGGGATTCGATCCCGGATCTCCAGGATCGCGCCCTGGGCCAAAGGCAGGTGCCAAACCGCTGCGCCACCCAGGGATCCCTACAAATCTTTTTGAAAAGCAGCAGCAAATATAATAAAATATGATTATGAAATATTATTACATTGTTGAGACCAAATGTATCAGTCATATCAACAAGTGTGACTGCATTCAATTCATTAAAAGAACAAGTATCCTGGGTGCCTGGGGTGGCTCAGGTGGTTAAGTGTCCAAAACTTGATTTTGGCTCAGATCATGATCTCAGAGTTGTGAGATCAAGTCTCATGTCAGGCCCCCACTGGGCATAGAGTCTGCTAAAGATTCTCCCTCTCACTCTGTCTCACACCCCACTCTCTCTCACTGAAAAAAAGAGAAGAAGAGCAAATATTCTTAATTTGGCTTGCAAAGCAAGACCCATCCATATACTATTTTAAAAGGGAATACTTAAAAGAAAATTATTCAAAAAAGGCTAAAAATAAAGGGTAGGCCAAGATATCCCAAGAAAATGCAAAAAATAAGAAAGCAGGAGTAAAGATTCTGATATCAGACAAAGTAGAAATCAAGCCCAAATTCATTAAACAAAGCAGAGAATAGCCCTTGTAATATTAAAAGCCAAAATTAACGACTATTAAAAACATTTATGTGCCAAACTATATAGAACTTGCCTTTAAGAAGTAAAAACTATATAAGATGTAAGAAGATACAGATAGAAGCACACTACTGATAAAAGGCTTTATTATACTATTTTTAGTATAACACAGCTTAAGTGTACAAACAACGCTAAGTAGAGATAAAAGCTAAGTAACATAATATACATCAAACTCTACATTCTGTTGACATAGAATACATTTTCATCCCAAGATGCTGTGCAAAAATTTACTTTGTATAAGCTTGTAAAAAATCACTAACTTCCATAAAAAGTAGAAATTGAAAAATTAGCCCAGACCAAAACATACTACAAGCTTCTCCTGCTACCCAAAATTAAAGTGTTCCTATGAAACTTTTCATTAGCCAAAAGGGAATAGAGCAAGGACACATCTTAGGACACATCTTGCTAATGGATGCACAATATTGAGATAAAACACAGATGCTCACAAGACATAGTTCAAAGCTATGGTGGCTTGATGCTGAGAGCAGTACCCAGGAAAGGAGCTTGACACTGCCACTCTCACTGCTTGGAATGCACACTACCTCTGTAAGGGCTCACTGAGAAATGAATGCTGAATGCTATTTTTGCTTTTTGCCTTTTTTCCATAAAAGCAAAAATCTTGGGATCCCTGGGTGGCTCAGCAGTTTGGTGCCTGCCTTTGGCCCAGGGCATGATCCTGGAGTCCCGGGATTGAGTCCCACATCGGGCTCCCTGCGTGGAGCCTGCTCCTCCCTCTGCCAGTGTCTCTCCCTCTCTCTCTCTCTCTCTCTCTCTCTGTCTCTCTCTCTCTGTCTCTGTCTCTGTCTCTCTCTCTCTCTCTCCGTCTGTCTCTCATTAATAAATAAATAAAATCTTTAAAAAAAGCAAAAATCTTCAGATTTCTTTTGGTTAGTGAGAACAGGTACTAATGTAGATCTTTCAAAAACATGACGTGGCATAATGTTAACTTTCAAAAAGTGGGTGATGCCTTTATATTGAGAAATAGCTAACAAAACAAAAAATTAAAAAGTTCTTCCTTGTAGAATAACAAAAAAAATCTATTAAACAATTCCTGGGCTAAAAGGAAAATAAAAACTGATATAAAAGGATTTCCAAAAAATGATGATAATGAAATCACTACATATCAACTATACAAGAGATATTTAAATCATGTCAGAGGAAAATTCATGCACAAATTACTTTTATTATTTAAACAGTAATGAAACTAAATAACTTCCTAGCTCAAAATATTAGAAAAAAAGTTACAAAATACACCAAAAGAAAGCAACAAGGAATTAATAAAGATAAAAAAAAATAATTTGTGAGAGAAAGAGTGAGAGATCACAGAGGCAGAGGGAGAGGGAAAAGCAGACTCGCTGCTAAGCAAAGAGCCTGATGTGGGGATTGATTCCAGAACCCCAGATCATGACCTTCCCCAGATCATGACCAGATGCTTAAAACTGAGCCACCCAGGCACCCTGGGTTTTTTTTTAGAATTAAACAATTAAAAAAAATCAAAATAGAATAACCAGATAATTTGATCAGGAAAATACTAGATGAAAGCTCACATATACCAAAAAATATATATACACCAAATATATATATATACACACAAATATATATATATACCATTAAAAATACAAAATTTAAAAATCATAAGATATGACTTTGTAGACCACTTACTCAAATAAATTCTGTCATACAATGAAATTGAACATTTTACAAGGAGATGCAGATTGCCATAAATGACCATTAGAGTAGGGAGGATAAAGAGATTCTATAGAAGAACTAGAGAAAGCTAATAAGGAACTAATAACACACACACATAGTAGGGCCATTTGATTGCACAGTAGACTTCTATTGAACCTTTAAAGTCTAGGTGGTCTCATTGATCAATAAATCATTCCAGAGTAAAGAAATGAAAGAAGACTTAATTCCTTTTGTGAAGCAGGTACAACATTGATACCTAGACTTGACAGAAAAGAAAAAAAAAAAAAAAAAAAGAAACAAGCCAATGACCGTCACTCATTTCATTAAAAAGAAAATAAATAAAATATTAGGAAACAAAAGCAGATACTACACTAAGAAAACAGTACATTATAACCAAATGAAACAATTTCTGGAATGCAAGGTTGGTTCAGTGTTTAGAAACCCGCTTAAGGCCATATGAGCACATAAAAGGGAAAAATCATAATGATTATTTCCATAAATGTTCGAACACTCTTCGACAAAAATTAAATACTTTTCTGATTAAAAACAACACTTTAAAATAGAAATTGATTTTTAATTTAATTTGAATTTTAAGATGATAAAATATATAATTTAGTTCTCAAGATGTTATTTTACTTGCTATAAAAATACTAGAGGCACTTCCACTAAAATCAGGAAAAAAGGCAAAGAAGACCACTAACTATACAACTATCCAGTATTATGCTAGGAAATTAGTTAATGAAATCAGACAAGAGAAATCAATTTAAAGAACTTCTAAAGAAGAGATAAAATTTTCTCTGGAATACCCTAGGGCAGAAGTCGGCAAATTTTTCTGTAAACAGGTAGATAGTATTTTAGTTTTGTGGGTCATTCAGTCTCTGTTGCAACTATTCAACCCTGCCATTGTAGCCAAAAAGCAGCCAAAGACAGTAATAAATGAATGAGTGTGACTGTGTTCCAATAAAACTTTATTTATAAAGAAAGGGTTTGGACCATGGGCTACAGTGTGTCAACCACTGTGCTTAGACAGTTAATAATAAAATGAACTCAAATAATGAGAGCATTCTGTAAGATAGCTCCATATAGAATTAATATCTAAAATTTAATAGTGTTCATAGAGACAATTAATTGAGGGACATAATGGCAGGAAAAAAACCATATATAACATCAACAAAGAAGATGAAATACTTAGGAATGACCTGAACAAAAATGCACAAAATCCACATTAAGGAAACTTTACTCTTCAAAGTGAAAAATCTACACTTCAACAAAGAGTCCTATAATTTCACTGTGGTTATGGAGGATGTTAAGGGAAGCTGGATAAAGGGTATATGGGAAATCTCTCTATTTTTGCAACTTTTCCATAAGTCTGGTGCTACTATAAAAGTTAGGTGATCCCTGGATGGCTCAGTGGTTTAGCGCCTGCCTTTGGCCCAGGACGTGATCTTGGAGTCCCGGGATCAAATCCCTCGTTGGGCTCCCTGTGTGGAGCCTGTTTCTCCCTCTGCCTATGTCTCTGCCTCTCTCTCTCTCTCTCTCTCTCTCTGTCTCTATGAATAATAAATAAGTCTTTAAAAAAAGTTTAAAAAATGTTTTTAAAAAGTTAAGATCCTGACGTAGAAAATAAATCATGGATATTTATTAAGTTTTAAGCTTCTATGCTTTTTATTTTGGATTTTTACAGTCTTTTAATAGAAAATTACATTTTGCAAACTGCAAGTGTTTTTTTGCAATGTTGGTGTGATTTCATATACCTGAAAGCCAGATTACTTCCAGATGAATTTTGTACATTTCAAGTAGATATTAAGTCAACAAGAAGAGAAAATTCAGCACAAAAAATCTACTTTTTCACGAACTTTGTATGTCAGAATGCTGTTCCATTTTAGCTCCTGGGCAAGGGCATAATTAATATGAAATAATTCATATTGAGTTTCTAAAAGCAGTCATCTGAAGTACTGAAAAAAGCCAATAGAGTTTTATGAAATCATTGGTTTCTCAAAAATCATTTTTGATTCAGTAGCCAAATTGTTATTATTAAGATGTTTCTGATTCTTATTTAAAAGGGAGAACTGCTTATGCATTCTATTGCACAAAGTTCATAAAACTGTGCTATGAGTATATGTTTATCCTGCTATGTGACCTAAGCCTTAGCCACAGCCACAGCCACAGACAAATCACTAAAACATAAAACTGCTAGTCATTAAAATAATGAATTATATCAGACTCACATGCGGGAGAGGTATTTGTTTGTCATTTCCTTACCATTTACCTGAAAGCTCAAAGATGCAATAAATCCTACAAATCTAGCAAGAACAGCCATGCCTGAAATATGATGCAAAGAGCAATGCTGTTTGGATTCTTACCAAGTTCAAAACACTGTTTTCTGAAACCACCTTAGTGCGTTTATAAAAACATTTGTGGGAAAACCATATTTAAGAGTACAAAAGGATCCATCAACCCCTTGTTGCACAAGGAAGGACAATTTTGTCTTTATCTTATGAGGCCTTCTCAGAGAATGTGACAGTTTTGAACTCTTTTGCTCTTTTAAATGTTCTCTTTCCTTTCTTTCTTTCTTTTTTTTCAATAACTCATTTAATTTCCCTCACAACTCTTGCTGATTCTTCTGTTTCTTTATAGGTACTTCCTGTACATTGCTTCTCCCTGAAAGATCAGGTTCAAGTAGGATCCTGTTCATTCTGCTTTCATCCTCACAATCTCTCATGTATAGCTATGACTTCAGTTACCAAATATTATGACACTATGTCTAACCTGCATCTCTATCCTGAGCTTTAGACACGACTAAATCCAATAACTGGTCGCCATCAGCACATGAACATACCATGGGAACCTCAGTGTCCACCCAACTGTAACCGAATTCACCATCCATTCCATAAGAAATGTTTGTTGGGTGTCTACCCTGAGCCTTGGACTGTGTTAGGTACTATAATGATGAACAAGTTGATTTCATTCCTCTCCTAGTCAAGTTCCTTCTTCCTTCACTAGTACTGTACCTATATCCCCCATGTCAGTAAGTGGTGGTACCATTATCTATCTAGTTGCCAAAGTCAGAAACCTAAATATGCATATGATATCAAAGCAACATACTGTACATCTTACACTCACATAATGTGACACATCAAATTTATTCAATTAAAAAAAAGAATCCTAAATATTATCCATCACTACTCCTTCTTCTTTAGAACTCATGTTTAATCATTCACCGGGTTTTATTCATTCTTCCCCTTTATATCTCTTTAATCTGTCAATTTCTTTATTTTTTATTATATTATATTCCACTGGCTTAGTTTAAGCCACCTTCACCTCTGGCCTACAATGATCCCTTAACATGATCCTCTGTCTCATGTTATACTTAAAACCTTGTAACTTTCAGTCAACTTTCAAACAAAAAGTAAATGTATTAGCATGATGCAAAGGCCTGAATTGTAATTGCCTATTTACATATCAATGCCACACCCTCCAAGCTTCTAATTGCAGGTGAGAGTTTAAAGTGAGTTATTCCCCATTTAGGGGCCACTTGTTCTCAACTTAAAGCAAATTAAATAGCATGATTAATTTGATGCAAAAGTAACATAGAAACAAGGAATTCATCTGTAGATGAGTACAGATACTAGACAGTCTGACTTTAATTTTCTATTTACGTATTATCATTTTAAATTGTTATTAATCGAACCCACTGCTACATGAACATTTACCCAGTACTTATTACATAAGTACTTTACACATATTAATTAACACAGTCATCACAACAATCCAATGAGATAGGTATCCTTACCATTCCCATTTTATATATGTTGTAACCAAGACATCAAGTAGTTTAATAATTTGCCAAAGGAAACATAGTTGGTAAGTGATAAGACTGGCATCCAAGCAATGGTTCCAGAATCTACGCTTTTTTAAAAGATTTATTTATTTATTTATTTGAGGGGGGAGAGGCAGAGGGAGAGAGAGAATCTCAAGCAGACTGCATGCTGACTGCGGGAAGCTGATGCAGGGCTCCATCTCAGGACCCTGCGATCATCACCGGAACTGAAACCAAGAATCAGATGCTTAACTGACTGAGCCACCCAGGCGCCCCAGAATAAAAGGGGATTGTGAAAGGTATTAAACAAGAACTTTAATTTTGTAATGATACGTATTTATCATATAGACTATATAGAAACATATAAAGAAGAAAATAAGAAGTGATCCCAAATCCTGTCTTTCAGAAATAATGATCATTGATAATTAATGTAAATGATTCTGGACATTTCTTTATGCCTAAAGCTAAACAGGATGGATAGACAGAGAAAATGAATGCATAGATGATAAACAGATAAGAGAAGGTTGTATACAGTATCTACTGATTCATTTATGTGAAAGAGGATAACTCACTTATCTTGTATTTGTTTTATTTTTATCAGATAGTTGTATTGTTAAATTATTATCATTAGTATCTATAAAATAGTATGATTCCTCCAATGATAACTCCTCCATTATTTCCTTAGTTTAATATTTAAAGAAACTCAATGGTCTCTACTGATACATTTTAGCCATATTTTGCTGTTGTATTTATTTATTCATGATAGACATAGAAAGAGACAGAGAGGCAGACACAGGAGAAGGCAGAAGCAGGCTCCATGCCGGAAGCCTGACATGGGACTCAATCCCAGGACTCCAGGATCGTGCCCTGGGCCAAAGGCAGGCACTAAACCGCTGAGCCACCCAGGGATCCCTAGTTTGCTGTTTTAAAATACTTTAATTTCTTGATTGACTTTCTGTAATTGGCAATTTTTTTCAAGAAGATCTAGTACTATGTTTACCGAATCCTTGCATGATTGAGAATGTGCTACTACCTTCACACTTGAAGAACAACTGGGCTGGATGTGAAATTCTTGGGTAATATTTTTTTTCTACCTCACAATGTTAATCTGTGGGATTTGATCCTTTAATTAATGTTTTTTGACCTTAAAAGAAGTTGTGGAGGAATATGAAGGCATTTTGTCCTCATGGTTTGTTCTTTTGCCTAGATATATTTGTTTTTTCCTTTACTTTTGAGATACAAGTAGATTTATCAGGATGCATTACTGTAGGCTATTCTGTATCAATATTACTAAGGTCTTGTTGGGTCTTTTGGTCTACAGAATCACATAAAATTTTTTTCTATTGTTATCTTTAATTAAGATCATATTCCACTGGTTCTAGCCTCTTCTTAAGGAATATCCATTATGTTTAAGTTGGGTCTCCTTGGGTTCCATATTTACCAATTTCCCTATTGTAATATTAATATATTCTTCATTTCATTTTACATTTCCTATATACCACTTGCCTGATGGTGTTTTTGGTTGTGTCTATCACACTTCTTTTGCATCTATTCAGACTTTAAGTTCAATAATTTTTTTATTTCTCTTCTGAGCTCTGACAACTAGTTTGTCATAACAACTTAAGTTGTCTTATAAAGTCTTTTTGTAAAATTTTATGTAATTTCTTTTGGCTCCTTTATTATGAGGGAGTATACTGTCTTAATAGCCTTGTGATTGTAGGGAAATTTTTTGTCTGAATCTATCTGTTTCTTTTTATGATGGAATTACCTCAAAATCCTACAAAAATCTGCTATTCTCTTTGCCTTGTGAACACATCTCTTTCATTCAGTTTTGAGCATTCAAACAGTCAATCTGGCTTACTCCAAATCTCTAAAAATTTATAGCTTCATTGTGTTGCAATCCAGCAGTCATAGTCTCTAGTATTCTTTTCACTCCAAGGGGTCTCCAACAGTCTGCTTGGGCTAGAAGACTGCTGTAGACAATATAAAATAACATGTACATATGACTTTTCGTTAGGCTCCACTTCTGGTGTTTTACGTGCAAAACTAGGTCTCTGATGGGAAATTCCTCACTTCTTCCAAGGCCTATTTACTCCCCTAGTCTCTGTTATGAAGAAAAAAAAAGGTTGGCTATACATTTCATGACCATGACACTTATTTGGGGGGAAATCTCGAGATATGAAGCAGCATGTGTTAGCTGTCAACATATTACACACAGGTCAGTAATTTACCTACATTTTTCAGGTGTGTTTTACATTTAAGATTTGGAACTGTGGCATTTCCTTGTTTGAGAGGACATACCGTTTTCCTACTTCTCTTCTTTTTTTGTAGTTTTCATATTAACCAGAAGTCAAATGTTGCATAAAGCTATTCAAACTAGTACTGTATATTTACAAATAATGTTTGTTTATAGCCATTTCATTATCTACTCTAACATAGTAAAATTACTTGTCTGTCTCCTCAACTCAGTCAGAAAGTCCTTGAGGCTTGCTGTTTATTACTGAGTTGTTCTTTCATTACATTTTGTTGCTTCAAAACCTATGTTAAGATTCAGAATAAGAAAACTATATGGGGTCCCCAAGTGGCTCAGTCGGTTAAGCCTTAGATTGAGTCCTGCATTGGGCTCCCTCTCAGCAGGGAGCTTCCTTCTCCCTCTTCCTCTGCCTGTTGTTCCCTCTGCTTGTGTTCTCTCTGTCAAATAAATAAATCTTAATTAAAAAAAAATGTAGCTGTTTTCTCTGGCTTTTCCTTGAATGGGTTCAACTGAAAAATCAATATAACAATTTGCCTAATATAGTTATATTAAAAAGAGTTTGAAGGCCTGTTGTAAAAGTAATGTAATGATGACATTTAAAAGTAATTTTTACAGGTCAACTAGATAACCTGGTAATGACTTATGTGGAAATCATTAAATCAGAGATACAGAATAGAAGGAGGGGCTTTGCAATAATGAATTCTAACCTATATGAATGGAATTCAATATATTTGTTATTTATTCTTGGAGCAGAACAGAAAACCCAGAAATAAATCCATACTTATGTGGTCAATTAGTTTTTGACAAAAGAGGAAAGAATATGCAATGGGAAAAGACAGTCTTTTCAACAAATGGTGTTGGGAAAACTGGACAGTTACATGCAAAAGAATGATACTGGACCACTTTCTTATACTATACATAAAAGTAAGCTCAAAATGGATGAAAGACCTAAATGTGAGACCTGAAACCATAAAAATCCTTTAAGAGGGACGTCTGGGTGGCTCAGCGGTTGAGCAGTCTGCCTTTGGCTCAGGGTGTGATCTCAGAGTCCTGTGATTGAATCCCACATCGGGCTTCTGGCATGGAGCCTGCTTCTCCCTCTGCCTGTGTCTCTGCCTCTCCCTCTCTCTCTGTGTGTGTATCTCTCATGAATAAATAAATAAAATATTTTTAAAAATCCTTGAAGAGTGTGCAGGCAGTAATTTCTGACACCGGCCATAGCAAAATCTTTCTAAGTATGTCTCCTGAGGCAAGGAGAACAAAAGCAAAAATAAACTATTGGGACTTAATAAAAATAAAAAGCTTTTGCATAGCAAAGGAACCAATCAACAAAACTAAAAGGCAACCACCCTAATGGGAGAAGATATTTGCAAATGACAGATCCACAATAAAAGGTTAGTATTCAAAATATATAAAGAACTTATACAACTCAACAGCCAAAAAAAATAATAACCCAATTTAAAAATAGGCAGAAGACATGAACAGACATTTCTTCAAAGAAGACATACAGATGGCCAACAAACACATGAAAACATGCTCAACATCACTTGGCATCAAGGAAATACAAATCAAAACCACAATGAGATATCACCTCACACCTGTCAGAATGGCTAAAATCAGTAACATGTGAAACAACAGGTGCTGGCAAGGATGTGGAGACAGGAACCCTCTTGCAGTGTTGGTGCGAATGCAAACTGGTGCAACTCTGCAGTATGGAGGTTCCTCAAAAAGTTAAAAATAGAGCTAACCCTATGATCCTGGAATCACACTACTGAGTATTTACTTCTAAAATACAGAAACACTAATTCAAAGTGATACATGAACCTTTATGTTTATTGCATTTACAATAG
Source organism: Canis lupus dingo (assembly GCF_003254725.2). Taxonomy (NCBI): domain Eukaryota; kingdom Metazoa; phylum Chordata; class Mammalia; order Carnivora; family Canidae; genus Canis; species Canis lupus. The sequence continues at coordinate 4,849,804 of NC_064244.1, read as the reverse complement.
CCAAACTACTGGAAGAAGCCCAAGTGTACACACACACACACACACACCCCGATACACACAATGGAATATTATTTAGCCATAAAAAGAATACAATTTTTACCATTTGCAATGACATGGATGGAGCTAAAGCATATAATGCTAAGTGAAATTAGAGAAAGACAAATATCATATTCTCACTCATGTAGAATTTAAGAAACGAAACAAATAATAAAGGAAAAAATACAGAGAGAGACAAACCAAGAAACAGACTCTTCACTATAGGGAAAAATTGATGGTTACTATATACATATATACATTATACACTCTACTTTCAAGATGAAGCTTGAGAGGTAGAAAGGGGCCAGGAGGCAAATGCTTTGAATACCAGGGTAAGGAACTTAGGTTGGGTTTTCAAAGCTTGAGAGGGCATTGATAGTTCTTTAGGCCAAGAAAACAACCCTATCAGACCTACAGTTTGGAAGAATAAATTTCAGTGCCATGCAGGGAGGTGTGGAAGGGGAGAGATGTGAGATGAGACCAAATAGGACCTGCTTCAATTGTCCAGGTAACAGATGCCAGAACCTCAACTAAAGGCAGAGAGCAGGAGGATACATTCAAAACAAGTTCAGAGGCAGCTGGTGTCATTGGCAGATGTGAGAGACAAAAAGTAAGCAAGAGCCAAAGATCAAAAGAAATACACAAACCCAATACTGACAAGTGTTTATCATGTGCTACTGAACACCATGTGTTTTTCCGAAAGAGAAATACAATAGAAAACTGTTTTATAAGCCCTTCTTTCCTTGAAGTTATCATGAGTACAGCTAGTGTTCCTTGGTGCCTGAAATCCCTGAGCCTAAGGTTCCAGAAGCCAAATCCAAAAAGAATTATAGAGGCTTTAGTACTTTTATTCCAGATATGCAGTGAGATGAGACTCACATTAACAGTGTTTCAGGGCTGTCTTAGAATTGCAGGCTTCCCATGAAGGAAGAGGACCTTCATGAACACAAATGAATCACAAAAGCCAGGAAAGTGAGAAGGAAGAGGGCACTACCAGAGACGACTGGCATAGGGTAAAAGCTTCTGGTACCAAATGGTAAAATAGATAGGAAATAATACATTTCCACAGGGTTTTATGTATGGCCCCAAAGTATGATGCTCTGTATACGTCCACGGGAATGGTGCTCCCTAGAGTTGTGCAGGATATATCCTTACACAGCAGCCCTGGGTGCCTGGTCATACATACTGAAGAGCTGAATGAAGGAGTGAATCAGAATGAAATGATATGGGAGATACATAGGAGAGTCATATGATTAAAAGATTATAGGTGTGACTCATGGATCCAATCAACCATCTTAATAAACACTGCTCTCCTGGACTGAAGTGGACAGAAAAAGATGAAATGAAGGAAGGTTGTCAGATCTCTGGGATTATATAGGATAGGCCAATAGAGCTAACCAATTGCCAAATAACTTGGTGTTCTTTCATACATAGCCAGGATTCATGGGTCTAGGAATCAGGGAATGGAAATGACTCACTATTACCCCTAGTGACTGATCCACTAGCAAATTTTTTGCTTCCTGTTCCTGTGACCTTATACTTTGCTGGTTTGGAGGTCTTTGTCCCACAGGGAGGAATGCTTCCACTAGGAGACACAACAGTGGTTACACTGAATTGAAAGTTAAACCTGCCTCCCAGGCACTCTGGCCTCCCCGTGCCTCTAAATCAATAAGCAATGGAGGGAGTTACTGTGTTGGCTGGGGTGACTGATCCCAATTATCAAGGGACTGCTACTCCACAATGGAGGTAAAGAAGACTATATCTGGAAAACAGGAGATCCCTCAGGGCATCTCTTAAGTATTACCATGCCCTGTGATTAAGGTAGATGGAAAACTATAACAACCCACTCTAGGCAGGAATACTAATGGCCCAGACCTTCAGGAATGAAGGTTTGGGTTACCCCACCAGGTAAAGAACCACAACCAGCTAAAGTGCTTGCTGAAAGCCAAGGGAATATGGAATGGGTCATGAAAGAAGGTAGTTGTAAATACAAGCTATGACCACATGGCCGGTTACAGAATAAGTACTGTGATTGTCACAAATACTCCTTATTTTGTTATGGATTATGTGTGTGTGTGTGTGTGTGTGTGTGTGTTTCTTTTCTTCCCTCTTATCCTCTTATCATGTAAATGAGACATTAACTTTCTATCATAGTTTTTAAGTATGATGAACTTTACATCAGTGTATTTATAGAATATCAAGGAAAAGAATAAACATCATCCAAGAACTTTGCTTCCTCTTCTAAGAAAAGGGCTAAGTGCATTTTCAGTGGTACACTGGATAGTTGTATAGTGGTAGGCAGGAATATGGCCTTGTTATTATCTTTCTATGGAGATTAAGTATGGTTTAAGGAGATGCATGAGTGGGTACCAAGTTGACAAGGGGTGGATATGTGATGGTTAATGTTGATGTGTCAACTTAGCTGGGTTAAGGGATGCCCAGATACTTGATCAAAAAAAATTTTTTTGAGAGAGAGAGAGAGAGAGAGAGAGAGCATACATGCCAGCAGGGGGACCAGAGCAAGAGGGAGAATCTCAAGCAGGACCCATACTCAACATAGAGCCTGATGTGGGACTTGATCTCACAACCCTGAGATCATGACCTGAGCTGAGATCAAGAGTCAAGTGCTCAACTAACTGCGCCACCCAGGCGCCCCTGCTCAAACATTGTTTTGCATATTTCTGTGAAGGTGTTTTCTGGGATGAGATTGATACTTAAATTGGTGGACTTTGAGTATAGCAGATAATCCTCCATGACTTAGTGGGCCTCATCCAATCAGAAGGCCTTAGTAGAAAAAAAGGCTGACTTCCTCTGAGCAAGAAGGAATTCTGCCAGCAAACTGCTTTTGACCTCAAAATGCCGCTCTTTCCTGAGTCTCCAGCCTGCAGCCTTGGGTCTTGCCAAGCCTCCGCAATCACCTGAACCAATTCCTTAAATCTATCCCCCCTACTCCTCCCACCTTTCTCATCCTGTTGGTTCTGGTTCTCCGGATAACCCTCATACAATATTTGGCCCATATGGATTCTTGCCTTTCTGCGCGCACACACACACACACACACACACACACACACACACACAATCATATTTCATGTAAATATATTTACATTTAATTTATACACAAATATGTTTATATTTTTAAATATATATTTATGTATGTATATATAATCTCTATATAATCTTGCTATTTTTCTTACGTTGTACAACATTTAAGTCTTTTCTTCCTAATTAGACAAAAATTTGCTTAAGGAACAAGATCACAGCTTAAAATTCTTTGTCTCTTTCCCTTGTTAGTTCACAGCTAACTTGTTAGGTGCTTAAAATATGTTTGCTGAATTGAATTGAGAAACAAGGATATTGTGAGAATGCTACCTAGAACTACCTAGGGTCTCAGTTAGATAGATGGATAATTCTTCCTTAGGAAGCAGAGAAAAATTTTGTTGATTATATGAAGGTTTCCAGGTGGGATATTAATTACTGGGAATGTTAAGTCCTCCCAATATGCCCAGCCTCAGCCCTCCAGCTCATCCAAAGGAACAATGTGGCTCTGTAACTCATGACTGATAATCTTGTGGTTATTTATAAGTAAATCCATTTTACTTTTTCACCATTTATGCACGCCAATTCTAAGTGATGACACTATTCTATTATGACCTGAGCATTTCCCCTAACACTCTCAAATAAAATCTTTCAGTTGTGAAGCTACTTACATCATACTTTCAGGTTCTACTGCACAAGCACCAACTGCTTTTGTGACATTGACAAGAAGAGTTTGGTTTATTCCAACAAGGAGGTTTACGAGTGGTTGAAGGCCACCACATTTCCGGACAAGGACACGGTTTTCATATTCCTGACAACATTCTCCCAATGCACCAACCACATTCACAAGTACTTCTTCAGGCTGGTCAGTTAAAAGTCCCACCAAAGTTTCAATGGCCTCGTATTCTCGAAACCTAAGTTCATCACAAGAAAAAGAGATAGGGCGAGGGAAAGAGAGGAACGATATTACTTTTGGTATAAAATCAGCTGATAATATTAATAGCACAAAATTGCCAAATGCCAACCATATGCTCACTCAGTCCTTACAAAAACCCTATGATGCAAGTATGACCACAATCCCCATTCTCAGAAAGCTCATTTGAAGCTTGGTACACAGCGATGCTGGCATCCATATCTAGCCATCTGCACCTTTAATCACTATACTATACAGTCTCTAAGACAACTACAACTTCTTCCAAATGACAGTGTCAGCAGTTCTACTATTCTACAAGTGTTTTTCCCATGTCACAGAGACTATTTTACATGAACAAAGCAAAAATAAATCTATCTTCTGTTAAGTAAGATGTGAATTTCTTGTTAAATCATCACACTGAGGGGCACTTGGGTGGCTCAGCTGATTGAGCATCTGACTCTCGATTTCAGTGCAGGTCATGATCTCAACACTCAGAGATCAAGCCCCCAAGTTGGGCTCCATGCTCAGTGGGGAGTCTGCTTGAGATTCTCTCTCTCCCTCTCACCCTCTCCCCACACATGCATACTTTCTCTCTCTCTCTCTCTCTCTCAGGTAAATATATAATCTTAAAAAAAAATAATCACATTGATACAAAGAAGGGTTGCCTCAGAATATCCATCATAGGGCATAAGAACTCTAAAAGTATATGAAGAGATAAATTTGAAGATTAAAATAAATCAGTTTACAAGTATTTTAAAATTCAATGAAATAATTTGAAAATGACTACTCTTTAACTGGTTAACTGGCATCCAGCTGACTCAATTATCTTTAAAAAAGGAAAAAGAATGGAACCACTTCCATCTCTAAAGATTCAGTGGGAAATTCAACCCCTCACCATCACATCAACCCTTTCTCTACAAGAAATCAGAGATACTTATAATTTAAACAGCTGCCCCCCAAAAAAAGAACCCAACACACAGACTATGTCAGCAAGTCCTTTAGTGAGGCACAGAAAACCATTGCCAGGTGGTGGGATGGGAAGTAGAAGTCTTTCATTTCTAAAAATACCTTGATTCTGCCAAATTGGTCTAGAAGGTACATGTATAAAAACTATAGGAGTTATATTAGGACCGATTCTTTATTAAAATAACATTATGGGAATGTAGTTTAATGGCCATAAATTTTAGGCATCCATACTTTTATTTAGAAACATTTATATATTGGGGCACCTGGATAGCTCAGTTGGTTAAGTGCCAGCCTTTGCCTCAGGTCATAATCTTAGCATCCTGGGATCAAACCCCATGTTGGACTCCCCACTCAGTGGAGAGTCTACTTCTCCCTCTTCCTCTTTCCCTCACCTTACTCATGCTCTCTCTCTCTCTCTCTAATAAATAAAATCTTTTTAAAAATTTACATATTAATAAGAGAAGATGTTAGTTGAAGGACTCACTATACACAATGTAGTTTCAGTGAGTTAAGAATACAGCTATTCCTCAATGGCCATGTTTTTATTATAGAATATTGAAAGGCTTCTCTTACTTGGTCGCATTCTCTTTGCTGATGGAACATTTCCATATTGCCCCAGTGACAGCAGCCAACCGTTCTTTATTGTCAGTGTTATTGAGCAGACTGGCCAGGGGTTTAAGTCCTCCATGCAGTCTAACCAGGTCACGGGTTTCCTTATCCTCAGCACACTACACAAAAAGTCAAATCAGAGGCTGTCAGTGATGACGGCATATCAAGCTTCCAGTGATTGCTAAAGAGGCTGACATTCTGGTGGCTACAAAACTTCTTTTCAGAGAGTATCATTTTCTGAAGGGGCCTCCAAGTAAAATATAATTCTCCTTTATATTGGCAGTTATCTGACAGTGTCTCTCTTCCCTTACAGGATTTTGGCAATGTCTAGAACTTTCTACATGCTTGGAAATTCTTCCAAGCTGTTCTGAGGTAGTGTGGGCTTCCATGAAGACAGAAAGAGAGGTTGGTAAGAAATCTAGAATACCACATGCATGGACAGAGAATTTCTGCAGTCATGCAATCCCCAGTCTCGGGAAAGTATAGAAAAGATAGCTGAGTGATAAAGCTTTAGCCTGATCTTCAATGCTTCTGCCCCCAAATCTAAGAGATGAGCATTTCCCTAATAGAGTTCCTATGCTCTGAACAGTTAGTTATATCAACAGCAAATGGCATTATATTCAGATATATTTGTCCAGAAGTTTGTGTCATCCTTTGAGATAAGTATTATGTTTATCCATGTTCATGTCATCTTTTGAAGTAAATATGTACTGCATAGATGTTCCCAGCTTATCATGATTCCCAGGTTTGAGAGAAAAAAGATGCTAAATTTGGTGCATATATATGTTATCATCCTAGGCATACAGTTGGTTGTGAGGCCACATGATACAGATGCATGTCATGCATCATCTGTGAGGGCCACTAGAAGAAATCCTCACAGTAAATGCACACAAGGCACCTGCCATTTTATCTTCTATTTATGATTTTCAGTTTTTTACATTGCAACTTCTAAAAACTTAATCACTATTTCTAACCAATCCTTCATAATTACTCATATGAGGCATGTATGCCAGTCAAGGCTATATATATCCTTGTTATGAGTTGTGTTTCCTTAAAACTGATATATGTCAAAGTCCTAACCCCTGTACCTCAGAATGTAACCATATTTGAAGATAAAATCTTTAAAGAGGTAATTAAGGTTAAAAAAGGTCACTGAAGTGGGCTCTAACCCAATATGATTGGTATCCTTAGAAGAAAATATTAGGACACAGAGGAAGGAACATGTGGAGACATGTGAACATGAAGATGACCATCTACAAGCCAAGGAGAGAGTCTCCAGAAGGAAGCAATGCTATCAACACCTTGATCTCAAACTTGTAACCTCCAGAACTATAAGGAAATAAATTTCTGTTATTTAAGACACCCAGTGTATGGTATTTTGTTATGGCAGCCCTTGCAAACTAATACAATTCTCTACTGACATGAACCCCTTTCTCTAACTCTGTCATTTTGGCATACTGTCACTGTGCACATTTTAAAATGTATTCCTCTAGGAAATCAGCTCTGATTTCTCTGATAGGTAGAAGCTGGAATGGCCAGTAAGCAGCCATCTACTAATTTGTCAAGGCTACCTTTTCTTCCCTTTTCTGATGTACTATGAAATGCATAACTCACAAAAAGCTAATGAAGATTAAAATAATAAAAAGATACAACAGGAATACACACACATACACAAGCACACACTCATTCATCATCCATCTGTCTTGGCAGAAGATAAATTTCCCAAGATCAGTATGTTTGAACAGGGTACTTGAAAAGCAATATAAAGGCACCATGCATATATTTAGCTATTTTACACTAAGTAACTTGTTTTAGGAGACAAAGATATATAAGTACCTTCTAGAAATGTACATAATCAAGATATGTTGGAGCAGGCTTCTCTCTCTCACATACACAGGCATCTATCATTAGCACAGTGATGCAGACCTGTGTGTGCAGAAAAATCCCTGGGGATTCTTGCTAAAAATGCAGATTCCTGAGTCATAGCCCCAGAGAATGAAACTTCATATTTAGAAATGCCACCTTAACTATATGAAGAACACCACAACTTTGCTGGGGAGTCCACCATACCTGGTAGATGGCCATGGCACACTGTTCCTGTAGTTGTTCATTCTCACTATTTAGGTTCTTGACTAGATTTTCAATTATCCTTTCTGCTTTGATTGCAGCTCGGTAGTTTTCCTAAGAATACAAATTTAAATATTTTTTTAAAGATTTTATTTATTTATTCATGAGAGACACAGAGAAAGAGAGTCAGAGACACTGGCAGAAGGAAAAATAGGCTCCATGCAGGGAGCCTCACATGGGACTTGATCCCAGGATTCCAGGATCACACCCTGGGCCAAAGGCAGGTGCTAAACCGCTGAGCCATCCAGGGATCCCTTAAATTTAAATATTTACATGTGTAATGCATGAATATAAATATCTATTTACATTTACTAATAAGTATGCCAAACAAACTTTCTTAAAAAACACTAAAGTCCAAGATTAACACAACTGTATAAGAGAATTTAGTCAACATTTTAAAAAATACATCACACAGGTAACCATTTAATTAATGTTCTATTAGTTTCATCTTCTCTAAAGAACTGCTGACTTCTCAAAAAAAATCCTTAGCAGTCACAATAATCTTAAAAATTATTATTCAACTAAAAAAAAGTTAATGCAAATGAAAACAAGGGAAGCAGAGCTGGCTTGAGTACCTCTGATGCACATTCTTGCAATGTCCCCACCACTGGAATTAGCATGTTTTCATGAGAAGTCTTCAGTAAGTGAGCCAACAAAGGAATGCCGCCGGCTTGACGAATGGCTTCTTTATTTGCATTACTCTTACTACAGCTCCATAATGCCAGTGCCCCACAGCGAGCTACTTCCACGTCTCTGGCATCATACAGACTTGATTGAGCTGGTTTTGCTGAACTCTGTGCACAGTCCAGTAAAGCGACCTACAAAAACAGATAAATACAATGTATGTGGGAATCTTTAAAATAAAACAACATTTCCCACAACAGTTACAGGGCTGCTACCAAGCTAACTTCCATCAAAAATAAGAATACTTCTACGAATTAATTTTCATACTACACAGAAATAGTCAGTGAAAGCAAAGAAACAGAACCCTTCAAAATATACCTTCCTCCAGATCTGGGAGCCTTTACATTTCCTTCCTACAAGAAATTTAATCTCACCAAGATTGTATTAATATTAATATGGCTGTTACATTTATATTAACAAGATTTGTATACTATATCTGCAGCCCGGGTTCTTACAATCCTTCCCTGCATGGATGCATTCTTTCTGCTTGCTCAGAATTCTTAACTTCTGCCCAGGTTTCTACCAGGTGTGCCTCTTTCGAGATCTATCTCCATCTAAGTGCCCAAACCCCACTGTGGTCAATGGCCTCCTGCCTGCTCTTCTTTTAACCTCCATTCCCTTGCTCTGATGTCATGACAAGCCCACTGTTCCATCTCTGTACTGAGTGATCTCCCTCTCTTCCCATTTTAGTGAGGGACTCTTATCTGTATGTCATCTACCCTCATATTGTTAGCAAACCAAAAATGGATTACCAATCCTGATCTTTCTCAGATGTGTTCTCAACCTAGTAATTACAAGTCTATTAATGGTTGATCTATTACTCTTCTTTCCCATTCCTAACTTAGCTATCATGTAAGATTATATTAAAATGTGTAGCATTATCTTGACCAAGTAATTGCAATTCAGGTACCAAATTCTAAGTCCCCGAATGTGATATATAAGACTCTCATAAAAGAAATTTACTAAAATTTATAGTTTTAAGTTACATTACTCATTTATTCTATACATTATTCATAATTCCAGTAGACAGCCACATCAGCCTAATGTATTACTTCATTACTTAAGCAGAACACTGATAATCATACTAATAATTACCTTTCCCCAACATTTTATTATGAAAAATTTTCAAACATACACAATGGCTGAAAGAGTTGTACAGTGATTATACAGCAAAAAATGTATACATTCCCTAGATTCTATAATTAACATTATCACATTTGTTTTATCTCATAGCTAACCATCTATTTATCCATCTATGCAGCCATAAATCTATCTTATTTTTGAAGCAAATAATTACACTCTATTGTGATCTACAGATTACAAGTGACATCAGACGGTCCCCAATTTATGATGGTTCAACTTATTTTTCAACTTTACTATGGTGTGAAAGTGATATGCATTCAGTAGAAATCCTATTTGGAATTTTATCTGAGCTAGTAATATGTATGTTACATTCTTGTGATGCTGGGCAGTGGCAGCAAGCCTCAGCTCTGTCAGCCACAACATCACAAGGGTAAGCAACTGATATGGTTACAACCATTTTGTTCCCAATCTGTAGCCATTGTGTTTTCACTTTCTGTACAGATTCAGTAAATTACAAGAGATATCAATGCTTTATTATAAAATAGGCTTTGTGTTAGATAATTTTGCCCAACTAGAGGCTAAGTATTTTGAGCATGTTTAAGGTAGGCAAGGCTAATCTGTGATATTCAGTATGTTAGCTGTATTAAATGCATTTCAACTTAAATGCATTTCAACTTACGGTATTTTCAACTTACAATGGGTTTATCTGGACATATAACTCCATTGTAAATCAAGGAAGATCCGTACACAGAATCTCTCAGTAAATTTCTAAACACATTTCACTGTGTATGCATTCCTATTAAATGCATATTGATTCAATGTATATTTATTAACCTTTCATATGTGTAGGGTACTGGGCTAAGTGCTGTAGATGACAGTAAGATAAGTAAGACACATCTCTTATCTCAAGGAGCTCAAACTATAGAAGTGGAGACTGTCCAGTATGTAAATGCTATAGGAGGAACACAAGATCCTTTGGAAGGTGGATGAAAATGCATTTCCTTAATGCCCTACGTTTTCTTGACATGAGTGTTGAACAGAATGTTCACTTATTTCTTTCAGTGACAGTTATTGATATAATCATTTTTTAAATTATAAAAATAATACACAATAAATTGGCAAATGTGGAAAAATATGAAGAAAAATTGGTAGTTATTTCAGAGGAAACACCTGCGTACAATTGTGTGTATTTATTTCACATGTTTTTATAGAAAACTTGTTATATACTTGTTAGGTAAGTCTTTGAAAATTGGAGTCATATGTGTCAATCAGGTTTTGATCCTGTCATAATTTTATATAATATTATATACTGATAGCTGATGATGCATGTTTCCTCGAGATACACTTCATATTATTTTACCGATCTCATATGGTAAACATAGTTTTCAGTTGTCACTATCATAAGTAACAATGAGATGAATAAATGTCTGTTGCTCTGACAGTCTCCTTGGGAGGCAGTCCTCATGGTGAGCTCACCAGAGCAGAGAGCATGGACTACACTTCCCGACACTACACACACACATAAACATCTCCCTACCAATGTGGTAGGTGTAAATTACATCTCTTATTTAGATGTATATATCTTTGAAAAATAAGATCAGACCTGTTTTCTGGCCAGTTGCTAATGTGAATACACAAAAACAGTTTTTGAGGACGTTATACCAAAGAAGGTTCCTGGAACACACCTATGGTTATTTAACATCCAGGAGTGGCCAGGAAGGACAGCAGAGAGGTGACATCTTGGTGGCAGGTGGTGTGCTGATGACAATGGCAGAGGTACTCACCAGTTTGGTAATGCCTCCATGGTGTCTCACTGCCCGTCGGGCTCTTCTAAACTTGGCAACATTTGCGATTGTCTCAGCTGCCAGGCATTTCAGACTCTTATGTGGAGAATCAAGTATATTAACCATAACTGGTAAGCCCCCAAGGTCAACAATATTACGTCTGATTTGAGGATTATGACTGATTTCCTTTAGGATTTTTAATGAACCAATCTAAATGAGAAAATAGGAGTTAGAGGTGAAAATAAGTGCTTAATACATAACCAGTCCTAGAGTTTTAAAAATTCCAAGTCTACCTCAAATCCTTCCCTCATGAAGTTTTTAAAGGAAATGCCTTCTGTTCCCAGGTGTTACACATAGCCTCCTTATTTTCCTTCAATTATGCAGACAAACATTCATCATTTAAGAAGCACATAGAAAAGGTTCTGGAAATGAACCAGAAGATAAAGCACAGCCAAGAAGAGAAGAGCAGCGAACAAAAGGAACAAGCTATCAGTGAGATGAGCAGGCAAAGACAAGAACTAGGCAGAGGTAGCAGAGATGTATCAGTAAAAAGAGAAGCACAAAGAGGTATGAACAAGGCTCATCACCCACGTGAGGTAAGCCACTCACCTTACATTTGACTTCATCAGTATCCAGTAAATTTATCAAAACTTCAAGGCCTCCAACATCTCTGATTGCCAACTGGCAGGTCTCTTGCGCCAAGTTGAAATCTTTCATTGAACGCAATGCAATCACTGTAGCTGTCTGATTTCCTCCCTACGAAACGCAAGGCCATGGAAAGGTTAAATAAGATCACGCTTCTATAGAAATTTCCTTAATGGTTATGAATCCATGAACTGGGAAATGTGTCTCCCCATACATGGCATGTTAAATTTTTTTAAGTTCTCCGAGTGGGTTATAATTTGTTAAATGAATCATGTAGAGTTGAAGCACAAAAAAGCTTTACAGAGTATCATAAAACATTATTCCAATTAAGAGTCAACATTTAAAGGTGGTCTGTCTGCTTTAAACAGCTAGAGCATTAGGTGGTATTAGTACATTAAATAGAGTCGAGGGGCAAGCCTTGAGAAATCCACTGAGGAATGTAAGTTTTATGCAGAGGTAACAGGCCGTCCCTGGAGTTCTTGAACAGCATACTGTGCAATCCAAACCGTGTCTGGAAATTATTCTCACAGATGTATGTAGAACAGTCTGGAACAGGGAAAAACCTGAGGAAAGGGAAACCATGTGGGAAGCAGTACAACAATCCATGCTGAGACCAGGATTAAGTGGGAGAGGGGCCATGGGGTTGGGAAGGAGGTGGCGAGCCCATTAGGAACTGGAGATGACTCCGTGTATGGATAAAGGACAAAAAGGTAGCCTTCAGTATCGCATGCAAAATGCTGTCCCAGTGTTGAGAATCATGTGATCAATGTCTGCTTGGCTAATCACCAGCTGTAAAAGGTAGTGGGGAATGGCTCCTTTAAGGTAAAACAATCTGGGAGAATTTAAAAGAATGTAATGATTGATCAGTGAAACAGATGCACCAGGAAATTATAATCAGAATTCATTGCAGGAATTCTTAAGCAATGTCCACCCATCATTAATGCTTTAAAAAATCTTCTGATGGATGCAACATAGTACATATTACTTCTCCTCCTATTAAGACGGGATGGTAAATAAGAGTTCCAGTATAAGCACCGAAATAGTTCATAAGACACAAGAGCAATGTTTCTAATGGAGCTAAGGATAAACTATTTTTGTAAAAGGTGCTCATGAAAGATGGCCTTCGGTCTCTACCTCAAAACACAGTATGAATGGCCTCAAATAAATCTCTTTCCTTTTTGAAGAAAGACACCTACAAAATATGTTTATTCTCATTTGCTGATTATGACTTTATATTGCTATATTACAGATACATGTTCATAGATACAATATATACATTTACACAAAAGTGGAAATTATATCCAAGCAGCCCAACCTCCTCCTTCATATCTCACACACACACAAATCCTTTTGTGAATACAACATGATGTGTTACTTTTAAAATAAGAAGCTGAAATGGGATTATAAGAGGGCAAGCATCAAAAAGATAGAAAGGTTTAGACTTCAGCCTTTCCTCTTAATGCGTCCATAAAAGCCCCTCCACATCTCTAAAAATATTACAAACCACTATCCTGTGCTGAAACCATTGTCAGTCTGCTTTTCATATTAATTTTCTTCCTGAGTAATCCAGGCTGTCCTCTATATTCAAGATGAAGTTGAGAATGGCAAAAGCCTTCACTTTACTATTTACATTGAAAATAAGGAGTTTTCTTCCCATAGCTTTTAATGCCTTTTTGTTTATATCAAGAGAAATTTTTACCACCACCAATCGTCCTACAGTTCATTTTGAAACATAAAATAGTAAATCCTTATTACATTCAATTTTATAATCTCCCTTGTTTTGGGGTACAGGACCTCTTCAAACACACATTAGCACTTTTGATGCCTTTCTTTTTAAAAACAGAAGGCAGATATTTCATAACTCATAAAGAAGAATCTAAATGCTAATCATAATATATAAAAAAAAAGAGAAAGCGAGAGAAACAATTATTTAACAATTCTTTTGTTGAATTTAATTGGGTTAAAAGGAGCCCAAAAATTCCCCTGGTGTACCTGGAGGAGGAGAGCTGGGTGGGCTCCCACATGAAAAGTTTAAAAATGCAAACCAGGAGCTTCAGATAGAGTTCTTTAGGCAGTGCCTTCAGACTCAAGCATGACTTGAAAGCAAGAAGGTATCAAACAGCATGTCATGCCTCAGTCAAGCCAACAGAGTCCACACACACACACCAAACTCCGAAGCAGAGCATGCTGTCCTGGCGTTCTCAGTGGTGTGTGATAGAAGACTTTCTTGACTGCTATACTTGCATTGTATTTTCTTTGGTAGCACTTTCCTACTTACACATTCAGCACAGTCATTCTTTCCTATTTCATTTCGAGGTCTCTTAATTTTTCTCTTCTAGATTATTTCTATCTTGTGTGCTTGATTTCATCATATGCACCATAACCAATGACATAACAATTTTAAGGAATTGTGTACTTGTGGTAGATGCCCAAAAGGTAAGACACTATATTTTTCTAAATGATCTCTAAGCCACTTTTGAAGCCAAAGGATGGAAAATTTTCATTTATCATTGAGAAGTTAGATCCTTATAGAAAAAAAACTCTGTAAATCAGCAGCTTTTTTTCTGAAAATCTGGAAACATATTCATAGACTTGAGAGTTTTTTTTTAGAACAGTTTTATATTAGGGAAAGTTAGTTTTTCCACATTTCAGGATTTAGTTCTACTCTTGTCACTGACCACACTCCCCAAAGGATTATAAATCTTTCAGAATGAATACCAGCGAATGGGAGCCAAAATATTCAGCATACAGAGCCACAAATGTTAGCCAATTGCTATTCTTTAAATACCAGCTATGTCAAAGGATTTTCAAATGTTTGTTCTACTTTGACCAGATGCCATAAACATCTTACTAAGAAGAAGCAGTGCAAATATGCTTATTTTTCAATTAAATCTCCCCTGAGAATGTAATTAGTTGCCAATACTTATTTTCACATTTTATCATGTATTTGCATTTGTGAAGTTTTAAGAGCTGGAGAAAACATAGTAAAATATTATTTTACTAGTTTCTGAAGGGTTTTGAAGAATGCTTCCAATAAGCTTTTCCACTTCTTAAATTAATGCAAGTTGTTTTGCTAGTTGTCATCCTGCCCCTGCGTCTTCTCAGACATTTCCAGGCTCTGTCAGCCTTCAGATACTTCGCAGTTCACATTCCTTTCTGAGACTGGGAGGCCTTTGTTCATTATCATTATCACAATCATGTTGCTAATATGTGAAAGTTGAATAGATTTTGCTTTTTCCTTCATTTTTCTCAAAATTTCTTTTGGAAAGACAAGATCAATAGGCACTCTTCTAAACAATGTTTCTCAGTGTTTTAAATAACATCTTTGAAAAAAAAAAGTATTACCTTATCTGGTACATAGAGTAATATCTACCTCCAATCCTCTTACTGCTGATAAAAGAGAAATAAATGCTTATGAAATTGAGATGAAGAATGTATCTGAGACTAAATCAGGGAGCCAGATGCCTCCAACCATCCAACCATTTTTTAATTCTTTCATTCAACAAATTTGCAGTTATTCACCATGTCTGATACCAGGAACTAGAGACATCCTGGTAGACAAAAACAGATCTAGTTTTTGCCTCGTGGAGCTCATAAAGCTTAGTGGAGAAGAAAGATCTTAATTGTTAAGCCCATCCAAATAAATGAAAACTTTAAGAAGTGCTATACAGAAAAGTGGCACAGGGTTATGGATGTTTGCAACAGGGGACTCTAGGCCAGGACATCAGGAAAAGTTTCCCTGAGGAAACTATGTCTGGACTGAGGTGTGGACAGAGTAGGAGCCTTCCCTGGTGAAGGAGGTCGGACATGATGAAAGGCACACCAGTCAGAGGAAACAGTATGTGTAAAGCCCTAAGGAGGATTAGAACATGGCCTGTTTAAGACCTAACGAAGGCCAGTGTGGCTGAGACCCAGAGCCTGGGTGGCAAATGATCCAAGATGAGCTAAAAAATTAAGTGGGCAAAGGAATCTGCTGCACCCATAGGCCAGGTTGAGGATTTTAATCTTCATTCAAGATTAATAGGAAATATTCAAGGGTATTGTTTTGGAGGAGAGTGGGAGGACTCACATGAGTTGCGTACATTTTTAAAAGATCATTCCAGCTAAAGGGCCCCCTGTAGGGAGGGGGCAGATGGAACATATGGAGACCATGCAGGTTACTACAGCTATCCAGAGAGGAGGTAACTGGGATTAAGAGGTCAAGGATACTTATTTGTGTCATAAAGACTTCAAGTAACTTGATTCAGAAAAGGATACTATAAAACAAGTAGACGAAACTCTGATAGGCTACATGCTCCCAGAGCCATCATTTGGAGCTTCCTGTAGAGTCCCACGTGGTGACAGTGAGATAAGAAGGCAGTCAGAGGCACAATCGGGAGTGGAGGCCCCTCTTTTGCTCCCCACCGTCTGTAATCAAGGGGCAGTGGGTGAGACCTGGTGAGGAGATACAGCCATCACACAGCCATCCAACTGACTTTCAATGATTTCAGCATTTTTTCCTCCAAATATGCCACTCAGAGAGCAAGAAAAGTGAAGCCTGCCAGTGACTGTTTATTAATGATGACAGAGGGCCTGGCACCCAGCACAGAGGTTGGCTTACAGATACTCTTCATGTCCCAGGATGAGAAATGGTAAAAAGTCAATGCTCAGAGTGAATGGCATATGAGCATGTAAGTCAAAATAGTAAAATATATTGCTTTGCTTTCTGTTTATTTGCAAACTGGCTTTATACTGATGATTCAGCACTCATAAACCTAAGACTCAAGAGATGAGACTCAATAGAACTCCAGGAAAGAAAATGAGAAAATATTGTTCCAGAGGAAAAAAGAAATTAGACTCAAACTGTTGTATTACAAGCTTGCTGAGAATTTTTATTGGGAATGGGTAAGGAACAATGCAAGCATTCCCTACACATTCCTTTTAAACAGACATGGAACATTTACAGAAATAGATAATCTGCTGGAATGTCCTAGTCACTGCAATGAGGAAAAATTTGTAGCAAATATAACTGCCTTTCTAAAAAGATTTGGAAGACTATACTGAATAATTATGATAATTAATAAAAATAGCTCAATAAAGTGGATATAAGGGCCACATTAAAAATGAGTAACTCCCCCATACACTAGGAATAACAAATCACAATGCATAATTTGAAAAATGTTCCCATGCCAGTATTAGCAAAATAATAACAAAAATATCAAGGAGTAAATCTCACAGTATGTTGAAAATATGTGGAAAAGAAGCTATTAAGTTTTACTAAAATACATACAAATTTAAAAATAAATGAATGGTCATACCATGTTCCTGAATAGGATAACTGAATGATATTAAAATTTGCAAGCCCACAACTATATGGTCAATTAATCTTTGACAATGCAAGAAAGAATATCTAATGGAAAAAAGATAGTCTCTCCAACAAAGTGTTGGAAAAACTGGACAGCGACATGCTAAAGATTGAAAGTAGATCTTTTTCTTACACCATCCACAGAAATAAATTCAAGATGGATTAAAGACCTAAATGTGAGACAGGAAATCATTAAAATCCTAGAGGAGAACACAGGCAGCAACCTCTTTGACATCAGCCCTAACCTTTGACATCAGCTTCTCTTGAGGCAAGGAAAATAAATGCAAATATTAACTACTGGAACTTCATCAAGATAAAAAGCTTCTACACAGCAAAGGAAACAATCAATAAAACTAAAAGGCAACCTATGGGATGGGAAAAGATTTTTACAAATGACATACGAGTTGACAAAGAGTTGGTATCCAAAATCTATAAAGAATTTATAAAACTCAACACCCAAAACACAACCCAATTAAAAAATGGAAAGAAGATATAAACAGACATTTCTCCAAAGAAGATATCCAGATGGCCAACAGACACACATTAAAAAATTTTCAACATCACTCATCATTAGGGACATACAAATTAAAACTACAATGAGATATCACCTCACACCAGTCAGAATGGATAAAATTATAATACAGGAAATAGCAGCATTAACCAAAGGATACAAATATACTAATTCAAAGGGAATGGAAAAAGGGAATATTTATAGCAGCATTATCAACAATAGCCAAATTATGGAAAAAGCCCAAATGTCCATTGACTGATGAATGGATAAAGAAGATGTGGCATATATACAATGGAATATTACTCAGCCATCAAAAGAGTGAAATCTTGCCATTTGCAATGGCATGGATAGAGCGAGTATAATGCTAATTGAAATAGGTCAGTTAGAGAAAGACAAATACCATAGGATTTCACTCATATGTGGAATTTAAGAATTAAAAAAAATGAACATGGGGGTGGGAAGAAAGGAAAACCAAGAAAAAGAAACAGACTCTTAACTAGAAAGAACAAACTGATGGCTACCAGAAGGGAGGGGGGAGGCAGGGAGGTGTTAAGTAGGGGATGGGGATTAAGGAGAGCATTTGTTGTGATGGACGCCGGGTGTTGTATTTAAGTGCTGAATCACTAAGTTGTACACCTGAAGCTAATATTACACTGTGGTTAACTAACTGGAATTTAAATAAAAGCTTGAAAAAATTGCAATTTATCCAAAATAATTTATAAATTCATGTAGACCAGCCAAAATCCCCGGTAGCATTTTTGAGGGTTTTTTTTTTTTATTTGATTTTCAACTTTTCTAAAAATGATCTGGAATGGAAAATATGCAAAAAGTAGTTTTAAAGAATTTAAGAAAACTCTCTGGCCAATCAAGTATTAAAATACACCAAAGTAGCAGTAATTAAAACAGCATGGACCTGGCATGGGAGCATCCAAATAACTCAATGTAATAGAGAAGGATCCAGAAAGAAACTCTCACATATGAGATGACAATACTTGATATAGGTAATATCTCAGATCACTTGAGGAAAGAGTGGAGAAGCCAATTATCTGTGTTGATACAACTGAATCTCCATCAAAGAAAAAAAAAAAGTAAAATTAGATCCCTGCCTCACACTATACATAAAATAACATCAAGAGAGAAGCAACTTCTAAACATTTTTTTAAAACTATAAACCTACCAGGAGGAAATAAAAAATTTTTGTTCTCTTGAAATGACATCAGAAAAATCTTCTTAGCTCTTAATACACAAAATTTTATAAGCTATGAAGGAAAATCAATATATTTACTAATGTACAATTTTAAAGTTTTCAAACAGAAGAGTAGATAAAAAGACATGAGAAACTGAAAGAAAATACTTACAAATACTATAACAAAGGGTTAATTTGTATTAAGATTCAAAACACAACCACAGAAAAATAGGCAAGATATACAATGCAATGGCTATTGGACACATGAAAATATTTATCAACTTCACTACTAATCAGGAATATGCAAATTCACACAAGATACATTCTCTCAGTTGGAACAAATTATTTTAAGATTTGTGTGGAATCAGAAAAGACCCTGAATAGCCAGGGGAATTTTAAAAAAGAAAACCATATCTGGGGGCATCACAATGCCAGATTTCAGGTTGTACTACAAAGCTGTGGTCATCAAGACAGTGTGGTACTGGCACAAAAACAGACACATAGATCAATGGAACAGAATAGAGAACCCAGAAGTGGACCCTCAACTTTATGGTCAACTAATATTCGACAAAGGAGGAAAGACTATCCATTGGAAGAAAGACAGTCTCTTCAATAAATGGTGCCGGGAAAATTGGACATCCACATGCAGAAGAATGAAACTAGACCACTCTCTTGCACCAGACACAAAGATAAGCTCAAAATGGATGAAAGATCTAAATGTGAGACAAGATTCCATCAAAATCCTAGAGGAGAACACAGGCAACACCCTTTTTGAACTCGGCCACAGTAACTTCTTGCAAGATACATCCACGAAGGCAAGAGAAACAAAAGCAAAAATGAACTATTGGGACTTCATCAAGATAAGAAGCTTTTGCACAGCAAAGGATACAGTCAACAAAACTAAAAGACAACCTACAGAATGGGAGAAGATATTTGCAAATGACGTATCAGATAAAGGGCTAGTTTCCAAGACCTATAAAGAACTTATTAAACTCAACACCAAAGAAACAAACAATCCAATCATGAAATGGGCAAAAGACATGAACAGAAATCTCACAGAGGAAGACATAGACATGGCCAACATGCACATGAGAAAATGCTCTGCATCACTTGCCATCAGGGAAATACAAATCAAAACCGCAATGAGATACCACCTCACACCAGTGAGGATGGGGAAAATTAACAAGGCAGGAAACCACAAACGTTGGAGAGGATGCAGAGAAAAGGGAACCCTCTTACACTGTTGGTGGGAATGTGAACTGGTGCAGCCACTCTGGAAAACTGTGTGGAGGTTCCTCAAAGAGTTAAAAATAGACCTGCCCTACGACCCAGCAATTGCACTGCTGGGGATTTACCCCAAAGATACAGATGCAGTGAAACGCCGGGACACCTGCACCCCGATGTTTCTAGCAGCAATGTCCACAATAGCCTAACTGTGGAAGGAGCCTCGGTGTCCATCGAAAGATGAATGGATAAAGATGTGGTCTATGTATACAATGGAATATTCCTCAGCAATTAGAAACGACAAATACCCAACATTTGCTTCGATGTGGATGGAACTGGAGGGTATTATGCTGAGTGAAATAAGTCAATCGGAGAAGGACAAACATTATATGGTCTCGTTCATTTGGGGAATATAAAAAGTAGTGAAAGGGAGCAAAGGGGAAAGGAGAAAAAAATGAGTGGGAAATATCAGAAAGGGAGACAGAACATGAGAGACTCCTAACTCTGAGAAACGAACTAGGGGTGGTGGAGGGGGAGGTGGGCGGGGGGTGAGGGTGACTGGGTGGCGGGCACTGAGGGGGGCACATGATGGGATGAGCACTGGGTGTTATTCTATATGTTGGCAAATTGAACACCAATAAAAAATAAATTTATATATATAAAAAAGATACATTCTCTCCCCATTTGGAATTGGCCAAAATAAAAAAAGACTGTAGATTAGTGAGAATTTGTAACAATGAACCTTATTTCTAAACAAATAATTTTAACACCCTGGAAAGATTTTAAAGACAATCTGCCTAGATCCCACTTCACACCAATTGGTTTAAAACTTCCATGAATATTACCTGAGCATTGAGATTTTTGCTTTGTTTAGTTTTTAGGAGCCTGGCTGATTTCACTGTGTTCAAGGTCAAAAATCATTGGTATATTACTAATTGAGTGTAAACTAGTATTTGCTTTGTGTAAGTAGCTACAAAATTTTTTTTTTATTCAAACCAAGCTTGGTCAGTTTATTACTTTTCATTATTTCTCTTTAAATTTTAAAATTTCATTGTAATACTTCTCTAACTTCATTGTGCATATATTGTTTCTTGTTTAAAATAGATTGAGGTGGAACTGATATGCAAAAAACGAGTTGGGACACATGCGTACATCTGTGAAACCATCACCACAATCAAGATAACAGGAACATCCATTGCCTCCAAAAGTTTTCTTATGTCTCTTCCCTTTTTGTCATACTTACACTTACCATGAGATCAAATACCCTCTTACATTTTTTAAATGTACAATTCAATATTGTTAACTATGCTGTGCAGCTCTCTAGAGCTTGTGAAACTAAAATTTTGTACCAATTGAACAACACCTCCCCATTAGAACTATCAAAATTTTAAATGTACACAGTCTTTGACCCAAGCAATTCTACTTCAAAGTAGCTATCCTACAGAAATAGGATACATATCCAAAGAATATGTAAAAATATTTACAATGTTGTAATAATAAAAATTGATCTGGGAGACAAGGCAAAATGTTATCAGTAAGGGAACTGTGACATAAATTATTGATATATTCATATAGTACAAAACAATGTTGTAATTAGAAGAACTGAGGCAGATATGGAGGATCACCAAGAAAACATTAAATATAAAATGCAAAATGTCACATAACAAGTAGTCTGACTTCATTTCGTACATAAAAATTTCATATGTATATTTATATAAACAGAAACATCTGGAAGGGGGCTTTCCCTGTTATTCTTTTGCATGGCTTAAATTTTAGGGTATATATTAATGTATTATTTTTATAAGATTTAAATAACTTAAATACAGAAAAGAGATAAGGGAGGGCTAGAAGAGAAACGTGTGCTTCTGCAATGCCCTGCATGTCCCAGAAATATCAGAAGGCCACAGCCAGCCACACACCCCCAGACAGCAGGAGCTGGGAAAGGAGCCACAGCCTTTGCCAGTGGGACTAGCAAAGGCTAGTGGACCACAATGGGACCTAGAGTTTAATATTTTTCCTACAAATATGCAATTTCTAATAATGAGTACAGTACAAGTATATGCATATAAAATGAAAAGATCACTTATACCAAATCTGGTACCTTTTACTCCCTAACTCTTCTATTTATAGATTCTTCAATGTGCAAACTTTTATAATAGGACCTGAATATGTGTTTTTTCAATAAAAAGTAAAGCAGCCTAAAGCATTATACAAACTGGGAACTAGGCAACGCTACTTTTCTACCATTTATTTAGCCTCTCAAGTAAATTTGGGGGAAAGCATACTTTGAGGAACAAACAATAGTGTTGCTGGCAATACACTGAGCAACAAATTCCCCCCATTTTACATTTTCAGATTACATAAAACTGAACAGAAGTCACATAAAAGTTTGATAGCAAAGTTCTTTACAATCAAATATCTTATGACTAGCTAGATGAGCAATGTGTAATATCATAGAATTGTATTCTAGCTGGGCGGGCTCACAGGTACATTTATGAATGAATGAATGAATGAATGAATGAGTTAAAGCTTAAGGGAGCTCCCTTGAGATTTTTAACATCGTCATTTTCCAGTAGGTAAGTTGATGTGGTTGTATAATGTCAGCCAATGGTGTTATGAAGTGTTATGATTCAGTAGCATTACTTTATCGTTCTTATCCAGTTATCTTTGCTTTTCTCCACTCTTGTTTATGATACCCAAGGGGCAAAAAGAGCTTATAGCTCAAAAACTAAAAAGCTCAATTAGTTTATTTGTGGAATACAGATTCCTCTGTGGAGATGAGGAGACTCTCCGTCACTTTCATGACCTCCTTTGTAACAAAGGATCATTTTTTTGGGGGGCAATATATAAATATACAAGTGACACACAACTCAAGTAATCCAAGTACTTAAAGTATGTTCATGACTTACCTTGCAGTATTTAAGAAAACATAAGTGCAAATTCTACTAAGTAGAAATTTTTTAGGTGATGCAATTTAAAATATCTTATGATTTCTAACAGTGTTTTTTTTTTTTAAAGGATAAAACTCTTTTGTCATGGAGACATTTTTTTAAAAGTTAACCCACATCAATGCAACACCACATGTATTAACTTAAAGACTTTCTCAGGAAGGTGGTAGTAACTTTGCTTTCTAACTACTGCCATTCATTTGAATATATAAAAAGTGACCATTTTTTCCATTTTTTTAAGGATTCTGCTGAACACAAATAACACTGTTCTATCACAATCTTCTCCATCTCTTTCAGTATAAACTTAGCCAAAGAGCACACTCTCATAGTGCCTTCCAGAAATGAACATTGAATTCCTTTGTTTAGAAATGCTCCCTGTTTATTTAGTTTCTTACTCAAATGAAGAAAACCAAACAAGAGAGTAAATAGGAGGACACAACAGCAAGGCCTGAAGGCCCTCTGTGTCCTGAGTTTCTTGACAGAGGAACAGAATAACTAGGCAACAGGCAGTAAAGATAGAAGCCTGAACATCAGCCTGGCCCACGGCCACCTCGCCTTCTGTGTGGCCCAGAGTGAACTATTTCTCAGCTTTTCCACCAATGAAATAAGGATCACACTACCTGCACCTCCATACCCAAAACCCGAGTAAGGGTAAAGGAATTTAATTAACTGTAATTGACTGTAAAGTACATCAAATTCCTGCAATGAAAAATCATATAACTCCCAATTACCACTTAGAAGAACTCTTTAACCAATTAAGGTGGTTGTGTGTGTGTGTGTGTGTGTGTGTGTTTAATCAGCTCATGAAAGATTATTAAGGAACTGAATGCCACAAAAGTAGTCTTTAACAAAGGTTTTAAAGTTTCAAAATGTCTCTGCAGCGAATCCCCTTCCAGACGGGGAAATCTAAAACATGCCAAGGACAGAGCCTGCGGGGTCTCCTGGGAAGCCTTGTGGAATTTCTGATGTGATTCTTTGAGTTTCGGATGTGATTCTGCTCACTGTGGAACAGAGTCTTGGTCACTGCAAAGCTGGGGGGTAACTTCACTTTTCATGGCCTGAGAGATCTCAATTTGCAGATACGTAACAGAGCAGGAGAGTAACTAGCAAGACCCCTGGCTCACATGAAAGGTGAAATAAACACCAGTGTTTCACGAATTTGATCAAAGACAATTAAAAAAAAAATTAGGCACCACCCTCACAACATGGTGGCTGGGGGAAGAGAATGAATGTGTGGTGATGCCCAGTTGTGATCATATGATGTCACTCAGCAGCCAGCATTAGCCATTCTCCACTGAGTGACACATGTCTGGACAATATCACCATCCCCCAGGACTTGGGAACAACGACTGCACAGATTTAACATTTAAGAATGATACCACATTTGTGAATTTACATTAAAAACCCCATCTTTCCCTGACTTCATCATAGGAAGGAACCATAGTTCCTTATGGTTTTAGGGTGTAGGAGCTTTCAACTGGAGGGAACCTTACTTTAAAAATAAACATTGTTCTCTTTTTGCTTCAAACTTTCCTATCTTTCTTTAATTAATCTTTTTTATCTACTGGCTAGTTGCATAAAATTACCAAATAAAATGTTACTTTAAGATTTAAAAAAAAAAAGGCTGATGAATCAATCTGTTTGTAAGCTGGCAAACTAACATTTAAGGAAAGACTTCTATTGGAATAATATTGGAATTTTGATCTAAAAATATTGCTTTGGGGGATGGCTGGGTGGCTCAGCGGTTGAACATCTGCCTTTGGCTCAGGTCGTGATCCCAGGGTCCTGGGATTGAGTCCCATATTGGGCTCCCCATAGGGAGCCTGCTTCTCCCTCTTCCATTGTCTCTGCCTCTCTGTGTGTGTCTCTTGTGAGTGAATAAATAAAATCTTTAAAAAAAACTTGCCTTGGTTGTACTAACTGGAATGGGAGGCAGCTACTTTCTGATTAGTTATTAAGAGGTCATATTCCTTCATGAATAAAAAGACAAAAACAGGCACAATGCTTCACATGCTCATTCATGCCCTTGGGTCCAGAAGCAGTAGTTCGATTTTTAATGAATAATGTGAGCTTCAGTCCTTTATTTCCAACTACGGCATGGGCATTTCTATTTGGGTATTTCATTCTCTTCAAACTCAATCTGATCCAAACCCAAGCCTCCTCATAAACTGACCTGCTTCCTTTCCTAGCCATTTCTTTGCTGCTTCCAAGATACTTCCAAGGATAGTATCCTATTCAAAGCCCCCAGCACACTCTGATCACTGCAACCCCCTGGTTACTGGTCTTCTGTCTCTTCCCAGTCTGATTCATTATGTAGACCACCTACTGCTGGACTCAACTTTCTAAATCCCTGCTTTCATCATCTTGATCCCCTGGCTGGGCTCTGATCAAAATCCCAGGTGTAGAAATAGGCATCCTGCAAGGAGGAGGCACACCTGGGAAGATGGCCCTGGGGATTGACCCCAGATGCTTCCATTATTGCCTCAAGGACCCAGGAACAAGACCAGCTGAGATGAAGCACTTCAGAGTAGCGGCAGACATCTACAAGCCCGCTTGCTAATAATCTCCCATCTGAGCCTGGAGGTAATGCCAGAGTAGTATTGACATCTTATCCTCAAGTGACAAGGAAATGCCTATAAGGGAGATAGAGCATGATTCTAGACCCAGTCTCTGTGATCCCTCCAAACTACCTAAAATCTTAACCAGTCACATTCTTGGCATCACTCTATAGCCTCCTCAATTTTCTCCTGGATTTATTTATCCTATAGTATTAAGTTCCATACCCAATCCTTCTCCAATCCACACAGTAATAGATTTCAATAGGCTTGAAACCTTGTGTCCAGAAATTCATTCTTCAGTTTCATGATAGGTATAATGTGTATGAAATGCAGACCTACTTATAGTTACAACTGTTCAACATTTTCTCTCACTTGACTGAAGAGTACCCATTTGTATTAACTTATAATACTATAATACTTGTGACTAATCCACATTTCCAAACAAAATAAAATTCTGCAACTCTCCTCCTATTTCATAAAGGGGTTCTTTGTGAATGTAACTGGTTGAGTAGTAAAACTTCCACATTTTACAAAACTTCACAGAATCAGTGTGGGATGCACCTTAACAAACTATCTTCCCCAATTGCTGGAATCGATCCAAAGCAAAACATTTTAATTGCGAGATTTTAAAGCAGCCCTGGCCAGGGGAAAAATAATACCCATAGAAAGCTAGCATATACAGCAATAAAATTGCATATCTACATGGAGAAAGGGAACAGGAAAGGGAGAGGGTAAGAGAAGGTGGGAAAGATGTCAAGAGCAGAAGGAATGACTCTGGCTCACAGGGAAGAAAAACTGCTCTCAAGGAGCTGAGCATGAAGAACAGCACAGCCTGGCCCTTTGGGAACCCATTCTCTCCCCATCACACCTCCTGAGCAGAGGGTTGAGAGACAAGCCTGTACTCACTGGCTAGGCACTCTGCAAGACATAGAAGTGAGTTTAATATGGTCTTTCCATTTGAGTAGCTGACAAGACAGACAAGTTGAACCATAAAGATAGCAGAAGAAAGAATGTGTTTCTTGCTAAGGAAGCTGAAAAGGTGGTTTATTGCTTCTTTTAGAACTCGGGTACAGAGTCATCTGTTATGTGTGTGGGGGGAGGAAGAAGTTGGAAGGTTAAAAAGTAAAAATGCAAAGTCTTCATTAGTTTAAAAATTAAATTGTATTCTAAAAATCTAGATTAAAAGAATATATGCATATATAAAACTTGTAAGTTGAAATGAATGTATGTCAAAGCCAAATAATTAAATATAAATTCCCTTTACTTACATGCCAAGATCTGAGCTCATAGCTCTGGATAAATAACAAGCTATAGTTCATTGACCTGTTTGGGTATTAATGAGCTCATCAAATTTTTTTCAACAATTACAGACATTGCTGTACTTGGAAAATGGTAAGTAGAAAGTCAGGTCAACATTAACATTTTTCTACTAGTGTAAGTCTACATTTAAGGCATAAGTCTGCAATTAAAATGTCAGGTGTATTTATTTTGAGATTACCTAGAGACATTCAATTTTGCATTTCATAGACTTTTAATATCCTTTTGTGTCCCCATATAAAACATTTATCTGTGTCAAAAAGCTTGAAATCATTTGTAGATATACTTTTTCTTTTATTGGCTATGTTAAGAATATCTACCTGTGGGAACTATAATAATTCCAAGCAATTTACTGTCTGGCCAAAAGTATCACATTTGCACATGATTTATTGATGAATAACTTGTGCAAGCTTAAGTAGCACTTCATCAATAAATGTTTTCCTTAGCTGTTCTGGGACAGAAATAGTGCATCCCTTTTTGGCCTGATTTATATATGGACTTATCCTAAATAGTCGAAAAACTCAAGATAGTTATCCAATAGTTAGGCTATTACGAGAAACGCTCATTGCCATGTTCACTGGGAGGATATTATTAAGGATGTCATTGACTACCACACTCACTGTCTGCTTCATTAAGTCCTCAGGGAGAAAATTCTTTCTGCTCTTAGTACCAGGATCAGTTACACACATTGGCAACTGGGCTATTTTTACCTCATGATGGTAAGAGTCTTTCCCTCATGGTATTAACTCTGTATTTCCCTCCTTTTATTGGTTGCTAGAAAATTTAAAGCAAAAGTTGAAGGCCAGCTTTGCAAGTCCAGAAGACTCCACACCATATGTTGTCTATAATAATAATAATATGTAACAGAAGCCATTATTATTACTAACGAGTACTGAGTACTTTCTGCTAAGCACTTTATATGTGTCAGATCTTTTTCATAATAATCATAAAACATGAGAACCTTTGTTTTTGCCAACTTGACCAATGAGAAAACAAACTGAAACTCACAGAGGTCAGTCAAATACCTCAAGGCTACTGAGCCAGTAAGTGGCAGACGCCTGACCCAATTAGAATCTTTCTAACATGGAAGGTCATGCTTCTAACTGCTCTGGTAGTGTGCCTCCTGGTCCATCCATGCGTCTTTCCTGTTGACTCTTTATTTCCTTTGACTAATGAAATAAAGTTAACAGACCAGAATTATTTGTATAAACACCAGGGCTCCCATCTGGCTCAAGTTGTTCAAGTGCTAGATGGCAAAATTCTCTGATGCATTTCCCTCCCCCCCCCCCCCCCCCGCAGAGTGACATGTGCTTTATGAGTACAGGAGAGATGGTGGGAAGATCCACGGACCTTCCTACCATCAGGAAGGTCTTCTGAGTCTGAACATTGGTGCTGTGCATGCTAGGCTGAACCACTATGTTGACTGCATGATTTGTATGCAAAGACGCCCACCAAGGGCATGTGCCTGACCATGGGGCCTGACCTCCAGCCTGTGCTCCAGATAGTTTCCAAATTCCTAGGATAGGAATATTCAAGATCCCAGAATAAGATCTCCAAATTCTTAGGAATTCTTGAAATGATAATCATTCCATGTTTTTTCCCAAATTGTATTTATATATTTTTAGGTGATAATGATGATCCTAAAAGTTTTCCATAATAATAAATAGTATATCATTTTTTGTAATAGATATGCTAAAAATTTCAGAGGTTTTCTATTAAAAAAAAACCTCAAACATATCTATTGCAATAACATGAAAAATGATCTCCACTAAAAGAGGGGAACATTACCACGAAATAAATGCCAAATCAAAGCCATTTTAAAAATTGAAGTTGATATAAAAATATTTACTATTTAAAAGATATTATTCTTAAGATGAAATTTTAAAACAAAGCATTTAATAACTAGGCTTTCAAAAGCATAGTACCTAAGGTGGGCATTAGGATTTGCTTCACAGAAGCTCCCATCCTTTTTTAATGATGAAAATCTTTGATTTGCTTGCCTGGATCCTGGTCTGGCCATTGAAATCTATGTTGCAGTGGAGAATTAGAATACTTTTTCCCAATTTCTTGACTAATTTTTCTTGGGATTCAGGAAAACATAGATTTTTTTTTTCCTGAGAAATACAGGGAATTGCAGCTGGGACCGTGCTAAGAAAGGGGGCATATTTTTCTTCTAAAGCAACTTTCTCAGCTACAAAGCTGTGTCCATGCAGAGGATGTTTATTGAATTCACAAAAATGTATGTATAAACTATTTTACCTGTCAGCTTTGAAGGACCTCAAGGGCACCAGAAAAGTAGCCTTAAGTAATTTAGGAGCCACATAAATATCTTTACATATTGCAAAGCCACTGGCAAATGCCCTTGATTCACTCAATCATGTAGAAAAGCTGGAGGAAACTATGAGTTAAGTAAAAATGTTTTTACGAGTACTTCTCAACTATTGCTTTAGTCCTGGCCTACCTAGACATTATCAGTATCAGTTATCCACTGATATTAATCTGGGTTTTGGCAAATCATTTTCCCTGCCCTGCCCCCATTCATGTCTTAAATACATTATATAGGCCATTATTATGTAACATGTGTTTACACATATTATGTTGAGAGTAATGAAAAGGGACTGATACATATTTTAAGTATCTACAATGTACCAAATACTATCCACATCTTTCAAATATGCTTTACCAACCCTGAAGTAATCCTATAGGACAGGTATTAACCTATTTTCCATAGGTTAAGAAAAATAAGGCTCAAAGCTATAATCAACAGCTATACTGTTGGTAAGTAACACAGCCTAGAAATTATAGTCCAACTTTAAAACAAATCCATGTTCTTGATGCCACAGCATACTGCAAGGTGTAAAATGATGGCAAGTCATAATAGCTGCTGGCTACCATGGCCCAGGGGAAAGGGTTGGTACCAGGCAGACCGGCTGCTCCACGAGGACTAACCGTGCTATCCTCAGGGTAATAAGACCTTCCCCTGTGCACACAGGGTAATAAGACCATTCCCCATGCACATTTAAATAATAACGGGAGTTTTTACTACTCTTATTTGAAAAAAAAAATATATATATATAATCAATTTGGAAGTAGAATATACATTTTTAGGAAAGGAATTAAAAGAATCATTGTAAACACAATACAAAGAGGTTTGTCTTACCTTTAAATATTTCACCAGTTTCTGAATTTGCCAATATTCAGATGGCAAATCTGCATTTGCTTCCTGACGACGATCAGGTGGTTCTTCATCTTCCTCATTCTCTGAGGAGCTGTCACTAAGAATTTCCTCAATCTTCTCAGCACTCTTACTAAGAACAATAACAACCACCACATATAATAAACATATTTATGCTACAAAATGGATGTGGTTATAATCATTAATATTTCAGCAATATGAACATAAGCAATGTATAAGGTACCAATACCTTCTGAGTTCTAAAGATCTTTGCTAAGATCTAAGCAAGGAGATGAATAAATCCCTGTCTCTGTACCAGGTGCAGTTCATTATTATTGCTTTGTATGCAATAATAATAAAGAAAATAGTAAGAAATGAACAAAGGCATTAAGTATAAGTCCTATGGCTGTGCTGTACAAAAAGGCACGCACGGGGGAGGAGCAAGATGACGGAAGAGTAGGGTCCCCAAATCACCTGTCTCCACCAAATTACCTAGAAAACCTTCCAATCATCCTGAAAATCTATGAATTCGGCCTGAGAATTAAAGAGAGACCAGCTGGAATGCAACAGTGAGAAGAGTTCGCGCTTCTAACAAGGTGGGAAGACGGGGAAAAAGAAGTAAACAAACAAAGGCCTCCAAGGGGGAGGGGCCCCACGAGGAGCCGGGCTGAGGCCGGGGCGAGTGTCCCCAGGACAGGAGAGCCCCGTCCCGGAGGAGCAGGAGCTGCACCGACCTTCCCGGGCGGAAAGGGGCTCGCGGGGAGTTGGAGCAGGACCCCAGGAGGGCGGGGATGCCCTCGGGCTCCGGGGACACTAACAGACACCTGCGCCCCGGGAGAGTGCGCCGAGCTCCCTAAGGGCTGCAGCGCACGGCGGGACCCGGAGCAGCTCGGAGGGGCTCGGGGGCGGCTCCGCGGAGGGGGCTGCACGGCCCCGGGAGCAGCTCGGCCGGGCTCGGGCAGAGGAAGAGGCTCCGTGCGGAGGGGGCTGCGCGGTTCCAGGAGCAGCTCGGGGGCTCGGGCGGCAGCTCCGCGGAGGGGCCTGCGGCCGGGAGCGCGAATCCACCAGCGCAGGCCCCGGAGCACAGGGCGCCGGGACACAGCCCAGGATCCGGCCTCCCCCGGGACAGGCAGAGGCCGGGAGGGCCCAGGACAGCGAGGACGCTCCTGCCCCAGCTGAGCCGATCAGCGGCCCCGCCCCGGAGCCTCCAGGCCCTGCTGACGGAGTTCCTGCCGGAGCTGAATCCAGGGCTCCAGAGCTGGCCCGCCACTGGGGCTGTTCCTCCTGCGGCCTCACGGGGTAAACAACCCCCACTGAGCCCTGCACCAGGCAGGGGCACAGCAGCTCCCCCAACTGCTAACACCTGAAAATCAGCACAGCAGGCCCCTCCCCCAGAAGACCAGCTAGACTGACAACTTCCAGGAGAAGCCAAGGGACTTAAAGAACACAGAATCAGAAGATACTCCCCGGTGTTACTTTTGTTTTGTTTTGTTTTGTTTTGCTTTTTGATTTGTTTCCTTCCCCCACCCCCTTTTTTTTTCTCCGTTCTTTTTCTTTCTCTTTTTCTTCTTTTTTTTTTCGTTTTTTTTCTTCCCTTTTTTTTCTCTTTCTCTTTTCTTTCCTTCTTTCTTTCCTCTCTTTTTCTCTTATTCCCAATACAACTTGCTTTTGGCCACTCTGCACTGAGCAAAATGACTAGAAGGAAAACCTCACCTCAAAAGAAAGAATCAGAAACAGTCCTCTCTCCCACAGAGTTACAAAATCTGGATTACAATTCAATGTCAGAAAGCCAATTCAGAAGCACTATTATACAGCTACTGATGGCTCTAGAAAAAAGCATAAAGGACTCAAGAGACTTCATGACTGCAGAATTTAGAGCTAATCAGGCAGAAATTAAAAATCAATTGAATGAGATGCAATCCAAACTAGAAGTCCTAACGACAAGGATTAACGAGGTGGAAGAACGAGTGAGTGACATAGAAGACAAGTTGATAGCAAAGAGGGAAACTGAGGAAAAAAGAGACAAACAATTAAAAGACCATGAGGATAGATTAAGGGAAATAAACGACAGCCTGAGAAAGAAAAACCTACGTTTAATTGGGGTTCCCGAGGGCGCCGAAAGGGACAGAGGGCCAGAATATGTATTTGAACAAATTCTAGCTGAAAACTTTCCTAACCTGGGAAGGGAAACAGGCATTCAGATCCAGGAAATAGAGAGATCCCCCCCTAAAATCAATAAAAACCGTTCAACACCTCGACATTTAATAGTTAAGCTTGCAAATTCCAAAGATAAAGAGAAGATCCTTAAAGCAGCAAGAGACAAGAAATCCCTGACTTTTATGGGGAGGAGTATTAGGGTAACAGCAGACCTCTCCACAGAGACCTGGCAGGCCAGAAAGGGCTGGCAGGATATATTCAGGGTCCTAAATGAGAAACACATGCAACCAAGAATACTTTATCCAGCAAGGCTCTCATTCAAAATGGAAGGAGAGATAAAGAGCTTCCAAGACAGGCAGCAACTAAAAGAATATGTGACCTCCAAACCAGCTCTGCAAGAAATTTTAAGGGGGACTCTTAAAATTCCCCTTTAAGAAGAAGTTCAGTGGAACAGTCCGCAAAAACAAGGACTGAATAGATATCATGATGACACTAAACTCATATCTCTCAATAGTAACTCTGAATGTGAACGGGCTTAATGACCCCATCAAAAGGCGCAGGGTTTCAGACTGAATAAAAAAGCAGGACCCATCTATTTGCTGTCTACAAGAGACTCATTTTAGACAGAAGGACACCTACAGCCTGAAAATAAAAGGTTGGAGAACCATTTACCATTCGAATGGTCCTCAAAAGAAAGCAGGGGTAGCCATCCTTATATCAGATAAACTAAAATTTACCCCAAAGACTGTAGTGAGAGATGAAGAGGGACACTATATCATACTTAAAGGATCTATTCAACAAGAGGACTTAACAATCCTCAATATATATGCCCCGAATGTGGGAGCTGCCAAATATATTAATCAATTATTAACCAAAGTGAAGAAATACTTAGATAATAATACACTTATACTTGGTGACTTCAATCTAGCTCTTTCTATACTCGATAGGTCTTCTAAGCACAACATCTCCAAAGAAACGAGAGCTTTAAATGATACACTGGACCAGATGGATTTCACAGATATCTACAGAACTTTACATCCAAACTCAACTGAATACACATTCTTCTCAAGCGCACATGGAACTTTCTCCAGAATAGACCACATATTGGGTCACAAATCGGGTCTGAACCGATACCAAAAGATTGGGATTGTCCCCTGCATATTCTCAGACCATGATGCCTTGAAATTAGAACTAAATCACAACAAGAAGTTTGGAAGGACCTCAAACACATGGAGGTTAAGGACCATCCTGCTAAAAGATAAAAGGGTCAACCAGGAAATTAAGGAAGAATTAAAAAGATTCATGGAAACTAATGAGAATGAAGATACAACCGTTCAAAATCTTTGGGATGCAGCAAAAGCAGTCCTAAGGGGGAAATACATCGCAATACAAGCATCCATTCAAAAACTGGAAAGAACTCAAATACAAAAGCTAACCTTACACATAAAGGAGCTAGAGAAAAAACAGCAAATAGATCCTACACCCAAGAGAAGAAGGGAGTTAATAAAGATTCGAGCAGAACTCAACGAAATCGAGACCAGAAGAACTGTGGAACAGATCAACAAAACCAGGAGTTGGTTCTTTGAAAGAATTAACAAGATAGATAAACCATTAGCCAGCCTTATTAAAAAGAAGAGAGAGAAGACTCAAATTAATAAAATCATGAATGAGAAAGGAGAGATCACTACCAACACCAAGGAAATACAAACGATTTTAAAAACATATTATGAACAGCTATACGCCAATAAATTAGGCAATCTGGAAGAAATGGACGCATTCCTGGAAAGCCACAAACTACCAAAACTGGAACAGGAAGAAATAGAAAACCTGAACAGGCCAATAACCAGGGAGGAAATTGAAGCAGTCATCAAAAACCTCCCAAGACACAAGAGTCCAGGGCCAGATGGCTTCCCAGGGGAATTCTATCAAACGTTTAAAGAAGAAACCATGTCTATTCTACTAAAGCTGTTTGGAAAGATAGAAAGAGATGGAGTACTTCCAAATTCGTTCTATGAGGCCAGCATCACCTTAATTCCAAAACCAGACAAAGACCCCACCAAAAAGGAGAATTACAGACCAATATCCCTGATGAACATGGATGCAAAAATTCTCAACAAGATACTGGCCAATAGGATCCAACAGTACATTAAAAAAATTATTCACCATGACCAAGTAGGATTTATCCCTGGGACACAAGGCTGGTTCAACACCCGTAAAACAATCAATGTGATTCATCATATCAGCAAGAGAAAAACCAAGAACCATATGATCCTCTCATTGGATGCAGAGAAAGCATTTGACAAAATACAGCATCCATTCCTGATCAAAACTCTTCAGAGTGTAGGGATAGAGGGAACATTCCTCGACATCTTAAAAGCCATCTATGAAAAGCCCACAGCAAATATCATTCTCAATGGGGAAGCACTGGGAGCCTTTCCCCTAAGATCAGGAACAAGACAGGGATGTCCACTCTCACCACTGCTGTTCAACATAGTACTGGAAGTCCTAGCCTCAGCAATCAGACAACAAAAAGACATTAAAGGCATTCAAATTGGCAAAGAAGAAGTCAAACTCTCCCTCTTCGCCGATGACATGATACTCTACATAGAAAACCCAAAAGTGGGATCCCTGAGTGGCGCAGCGGTTTGGCGCCTGCCTTTGGCCCAGGGCGCGATCCTGGAGACCCTGGATCGAATCCCACGTCGGGCTCCCGGTGCATGGAGCCTGCTTCTCCCTCTGCCTGTGTCTCTGCCTCTCTCTCTCTCTCTCTCTGTGTGACTATCATTAAATAAATAAATTAATTAAAAAAATTAAAAAAAAAAAAAAAGAAAACCCAAAAGTCTCCACCCCAAGATTGCTAGAACTCATACAGCAATTCGGTAGCGTGGCAGGATACAAAATCAATGCCCAGAAGTCAGTGGCATTTCTATACACTAACAATGAGACTGAAGAAAGAGAAATTAAGGAGTCAATCCCATTTACAATTGCACCCAAAAGCATAAGATACCTAGGAATAAACCTAACCAAAGATATAAAGGATCTATACCCTCAAAACTATAGAACACTTCTGAAAGAAATTGAGGAAGACACAAAGAGATGGAAAAATATTCCATGCTCATGGATTGGCAGAATTAATATTGTGAAAATGTCAATGTTACCCAGGGTAATATACACGTTTAATGCAATCCCTATCAAAATACCATGGACTTTCTTCAGAGAGTTAGAACAAATTATTTTAAGATTTGTGTGGAATCAGAAAAGACCCCGAATAGCCAGGGGAATTTTAAAAAAGAAAACCATATCTGGGGGCATCACAATGCCAGATTTCAGGTTGTACTACAAAGCTGTGGTCATCAAGACAGTGTGGTACTGGCACAAAAACAGACACATAGATCAGTGGAACAGAATAGAGAATCCAGAAGTGGACCCTGAACTTTATGGGCAACTAATATTCGATAAAGGAGGAAAGACTATCCATTGGAAGAAAGACAGTCTCTTCAATAAATGGTGCTGGGAAAATTGGACATCCACATGCAGAAGAATGAAACTAGACCACTCTCTTGCACCATACACAAAGATAAACTCAAAATGGATGAAAGATCTAAATGTGAGACAAGATTCCATCAAAATCCTAGAGAAGAACACAGACAACACCCTTTTTGAACTCGGCCACAGTAACTTCTTGCAAGATACATCCACGAAGGCAAAAGAAACAAAAGCAAAAATGAACTATTGGGACTTCATCAAGATAAGAAGCTTTTGCACAGCAAAGGATACAGTCAACAAAACTAAAAGACAACCTACAGAATGGGAGAAGATATTTGCAAATGACATATCAGATAAAGGGCTAGTTTCCAAGATCTATAAAGAACTTCTCAAACTCAACACCAACGAAACAAACAATCCAATCATGAAATGGGCAAAAGACATGAACAGAAATCTCACAGAAGAAGACATAGACATGGCCAACATGCACATGAGACAATGCTCTGCATCCCTTGCCATCAGGGAAATACAAATCAAAATCACAATGAGATACCACCTCACACCAGTGAGAATGGGGAAAATTAACAAGGCAGGAAACAACAAATGTTGGAGAGGATGTGGAGAAAAGGGAACCCTCATACACTGTTGGTGGGAATGTGAACTGGTGCAGCCACTCTGGAAACCTGTGTGGAGGTTCCTCAAACAGTTAAAAATATACCTGCCCTACGACCCAGCAATTGCACTGTTGGGGATTTACCCCAAAGATACAAATGCAATGAAACGCCAGGACACCTGCACCCCGATGTTTATAGCAGCAATGGCCACGATAGCCAAACTGTGGAAGGAGCCTCGGTGTCCATCGAAATATGAATGGATAAAGAAGATGTGGTTTATGTATACAATGGAATATTACTCAGCTATTAGAAATGACAAATACCCACCATTTGCTTCAACGTGGATGGAACTGGAGGGTATTATGCTGAGTGAAGTAAGTCAGTCGGAGAAGGACAAACATTATATGTTCTCATTCATTTGGGGAATATAAATAATAGTGAAAGGGAATATAAGGGAAGGGGGAAGAAATGTGTGGGAAATATCAGAAAGGGAGACAGAACGTAAAGACTGCTAACTCTGGGAAACGAACTAGGGGTGGTGGAAGGAGAGGAGGGCGGGGGGTGGGAGTGAATGGGTGACGGGCACTGGGGGTTATTCTGTATGTTAGTAAATTGAACACCAATAAAAAATAAATTAAAAAAAAAAGATAAAAAGAAAATACAACATATCAAAAACTTTTGTACACAGATAACAGCTAACACAGTGCATAAAGGGAATTATATAGCACTAAATGTTTGCATTGGAAAAGAGAAGTCTCAATTCAATAATCTAAACTTAAGTCTAAAGAAACTAGAAAAAAGAATAAAGTAAACCCAATGCAAACAAAAAAGGAAATACTAGAGCAGAAATCAATAAAATTAAAACAGAAAAACAATTTGAAAAATCAGTAACAAAAAGCTGCTTAAAGAAAAGATCAATAAAATTGACAAAACTCTAGTATAACTGACAAGAAAAAGAAAAGACACAAATACCAGTACCAACAATGAAACATGGGATATCACTACAGATCCTGCAGACAACAAAAGAATAATAAGAGAAAACTATGAACAATTATACACACATAAATTTGAAAATCTAGATAAAATGGACCGTTCTTTTAAAGTATAAACTATCACAACTTGCCCAATATGAAACACATAATTTGAATAGCACAATTATTAAGAGAATTTAATTCACAATTAAAAAACCCAAGACAGAAGTCTTTAGACCCAGATAGCTTCACTGTAGAATTTTACTACACAGAAGAACACCAAATTTTATATGATCTCTTCTAGAAAATAGAATAGGAGGGAACTCATTTTACAAAGCCTGATATCAAACCAAAGACAGTGCAAACAAAAACAAAAACCAATACAATACTCTCAAGATTGTGGATGCAAAAATTCTTAACATAATATTAAGCACATGTAATTCAGCTACCTATAAATAGGATGAGTGCACTATGACCAAGTGGGGTTACTACAGAGATGCAAGGCTGATTTGGTATTCAAAAATCAATCAGTGTAATCAACCACACTAACAGCCTATAGAAGAAAAATGACATGATTATACAATTGATGTAGAAAAAAGATTTGACCAAAATGAACACCCAAATGTGAATAAAAATGTTCAGAAAACCAAGAACAGAAGGGACCTTTATCAACTTGATAAAGAATATTTGTACAAAAACCTACACCATCATCATACTTAATGGTGAAAGACTAAATACTTTTCCCTTAAGATTGAGAACAAACAAGGCTATTGTTCACTTTGATCACTGCTGACCAATACAGCACTGGAACTTCCACTTCTAGTTGTAAATCTAAGAAAAAATGCACAAGACTTGTATGCTGAAAACCATAAAACATTAGTGAAAGTAATCAAATACTTAAATAAACCAAGGTATATAATATTCATGGATTGGAAGATTCTACATAGTAAAAATATCAATTCTTCCCAAATTAATATAGATATTTAATGTAATTTCCAAGAAAATCATCAGTGATTTTTTTCTGTTGGAGATATAGCAAGATTATTCTAAAATTTATGCAGAAAGGAAAGGAACTAGAATAACTAAAAGCAATTTTTGAAAAAAAAAAAGTGAGAGAAATCACTTTTCCAGACTTCAAAATTTACTATACAGCTACAGTAATACAGATTGTGTGGTAGTGGTGAGGGGCTAGATGAAAAAAAAAAATCAGTGGAATAGAACAGATACCCAGAATAGCCCCACATATGTACACTGAACTGATTTTGAAGAAAGATACAAAAGTAATTCAATGGTGGAAAGATAACCTTTTCATTAAATGGTGCTGGAGAAATTGGACCTCCACTTAAAAAAAAACAAAACAAACAAAAAAACAACAACTAAATCTTGACCAAAGTCTCACACTAAAAATAAGAAAAAGGCCATAGGCTTTATAATGTAAAACTATAAACATTTTTAGAAAAAATAGGTGATAATCTTAAGGACCAAGGGCTTCATGAGGACTTCTTAGACATGACATCAAAAATACAACCCATACAGGAACCTGGGTAGCTCAGTCAGTTGAGCATCCGTCTCTTGGTTTGGGCCCAGGTCACAATCTCAGGGATGTAAGATTGAGCCCTGCACAGGGTCTGCCTGCTTGAGACTCTCTCCCTCTCCCCTTCTCTTCCCCATGCACTCTCTCTCTCTTTATCTCTAAAATAAACATATTAAAAATAAAAACAAAACAACCCATAAAAGAAAACATTGATAAATTGAACCTCATCAATAGTAAAACGTTATTCTATGAGAGAGACTCTATAAAAAGGATGAGGAAACAACTTACAGGGAGAAGGAAATATTTGCATACTACATATTCAATCAAGGATATCCAGAATAAAGAACTCTCGAAACTCAACATTTAAAAAGTGATCTGATTAGAACATAAAAAACAAAAGACAAAGAGACATTTCACTAGAGAATATATATGGATGGCAATAAGCCCATGAAAAGATGTTCAACATCACTAGCCATTAGGGAAATGCTAAGACCATGATGAAATAATACTATACATCTTGTAGAATAGCTCAAAACCAAAACCAAAAAAAAGTTTGGATGCAAAGGCAAGGATGAGGATAAACTCAGTTTCCCCTAAGTGTTTGATGGGAACTAAATGGTACAGCCAGTCTGGAAAAGTTAGATAGTTTCTTAAAAAGCTACACAATTATTATGTGTCAGCAATTGGGCATTTATCTTAGAGAAATGAAAACTTCATCCATATAAAAGCCTTTATATGATTGTTCATAGCAGCTTTATTTTTAATATCCAAAAGCTTTAAACAATGAAAATGCTCCCAATAGGTGAATAATTAAATAAATGATGGTACAACCACACCATGGAATGCTACTCAGCAAAAATAAATAAATAAATAAATAAATAAATAAATAAATAAATAAATAAATAAATAAATAAAATAAAAAATAAAAAAAAAAACGATTGCACTATGAACATATGCAACAACTTAGATGGATCTTAGGGGTATTATAGTGATGAAAACAAAGTCAATATCAAAAGTGTATAATTCCATTTACATGATATTCCCAAAATGATAAAATTATAGAAGTGGATAACAGGCTAATGGTTGCCAGGAGTTAGGATTATAGGGAAGAGGTGTGGGCATAACTATAAAGAGGTGGCAAGAGTGGCTTCCCAGTGGTGATGGAACCCTTCCACACACTGACTGACATGGTCATCACACACATCTACATGGAATAAAGTGATAGAAAATGATACATGCACATTATATCAATATCAGTCTCCTGGTTTCAGTGCTGTAGGATAGTTATGCAAGATGCAACCACTGGGAGAAGCTAGGTGAAGGGTATGAGATTCCTCTGTACTATATTTGCAGCATTCTGTGAATCTGTAATTAATTCAAAATAAAAAGTTTTAAAAATAGTCAAATAAATCAAATAATTTATTATGTTGAACCCAAGAATATAGGATTAATGTAGTAGGGTGTCTTAAAGTTTCTTCTTTTTCTGTGTGCACAAACTTTATAATGTGAAATGTCTACATTTCTTCCCACTATTACCCCAAACTTACTAACAAAAGTAGCTGACCCTCCTCCACATATGCCGCTTTTGTTGTCAAAATGAAAATGGAGTCAGAAGTTTACTAGCCTTCTATTGATGGCTGTTTTTTAAAATATTTTATTTATTTATTCATGAGACACAGAAAGAGAGAGAGAGGCAGAGACATAGGCAGTGGAAGAAGCAGGCTCCATGCAGGGAGCCCGATGTGGGACTAGATCCCGGGACTCCAGGATCACACCCTGGGCCGAAGGCGGCGCTAAACCACTGAGCCACCCGCGCTGCCCTGATGGCTGTTTTAATGAGAAATAACATCTATCACTTTAGGATTGGCAGTGCCACCAGTGATGAGTAAAATGAGGCTCAGGAAGATGACTTACCCTTGCTATGATAGGATTGTTCAAAAGTAAGAAATCAGCAAAGAGCCCAGTTCTCCTATCACTCAACTCATGGCAATTAGCATTAAATTCATTTGTTTACAGAGAGTTAACTAGTACCAATAGATGCCTGTGTTTCAAGGAACTCTTCACTAAAAGGATATCTTGTAAATATATTCAAAGAAATTCAGTATTATCATTTTTATAACTAGTCAATACTAGTTGGTCCAAGGGTCCAGTAGAGGACCCCGATGTAATGATAAGAACACCAGAAATTTGCATGCTAACTAGCCCACTGGGTAAAGGGTGGCTTTAAAGGATGGTTCCTTTTAATAGATACGTACCGAACTAACTGTGCTCTTCCAGGTGAAACAGGTGGTCCTGACCTTCCAAGTCTTCCTCCATGTTTTTTCTCTTGAGTGTTTCTTAGTAAGCTTTTGTGCCTAAAAATATATTAACATTTTAAAATTAACTTATTGTGGATTGATAGGAAATTAAAAATAGAAATGTACATAAAGATTTCATCATTTTCATGCACCCGTGTGACATGTTTTCCTAATACAGAAAATAACTGTATGAGTTCCAGCCTCATCTGACACCTGGGATGTCCCTTCAGTCTTTCAGGCACATTTTGGCCAGTATTTCTTTTATAAGGACCAAGTACTAGGAACTGTCACTCTGCAGGCCCCTTCACTCGGA
Source organism: Canis lupus dingo (assembly GCF_003254725.2). Lineage (NCBI taxonomy): Eukaryota > Metazoa > Chordata > Mammalia > Carnivora > Canidae > Canis > Canis lupus. Next base: position 4,808,286 of record NC_064244.1, on the reverse strand, counting down.
GCCTTCTACTCTGGGCACATCCTGCCCTGGGTGAAAGTTGCCTGGTTACTTCCCTTCCCCACCCGACTCTGCCACAGGGCCTGGATCTGGTTTTCCAGGGATTCTCAGGTTTAGCGTGGTCCTTGGCACATAGTGGGTTTTCATTACATAGTGGCTAGGTAAACTCATAACTGAAAAATGCCAGCACGTGGGAAGAGCGGTATTTTAAGATTCACCTTCCAGCATAACAGAGCAGCCTGTGTATTTGTCATTTTCACACTCCTTCAGATAGGAGTCACAGAGATCAAACACCTCAAAATTGATGAGAATTAGAGGAACAAGAGCATCTCCTTTTTCCCCAGGACTCCTTCCATCTGCTCTCTGGGTTTGCTGGCAACATGTACTCACTCCGTGGTTCTCAGAATCCCTGCAAGTGAGGGTCCCCTGTGACCAGCTGGGAGCCACTTCTTGCTTTACCCAATCGGGGACCGCATGGAACATTAAAAATAGGCTGAAATTTGTAAGCTATATGCTAATTTAAAAAGTGTCCTTGGCATCTCCGACTGCCGGCTTTTATGAAACACAGGGCCTTAATCTGTGCTTAGGTACCTATTTATAGACGTCCCTAAGTGGAACTCGTTTTGTATGTCAGACATTCTTTAAATTAGTGTCCGCTTCACTTAAGCCTGTTAATATTTCGGAGGCTCTAGCCTTTCTATGGTATTTACTTAAAGTTCTGTTAATAGATAAGATGCTGTCTCTATCAAGATTTCCCTGATTCACTTCACATAATTTTAATCATTCTAAATTCACCTAGCACTTAACTTCTTCAGGTCCCTACCACTGCGTTTACATTGCCCGTGAGATTCCTCCATGTCTTTTATCATCTTTTTCACGTGATATTAGCCCTGACCTACCAATTGAGTCAATGGTGCTCTTGCCTTCCCTTCTGGTGCCCACACATAAGCCGTATTCACGCCAAATACTTCTACTTGGAATATGAAGAGCAGGGAGGGACTGACTTGTATTATGGAGGGACATGTCAACATCTACTCTGGACTTTCTCCCATGACATAAACTAACAACTAGGCAAATGTGGTTACTGAGGATGTATCAGAGAAGCCCTCATGCAAATTTCTACATACTTTTTGAAATCAACAGTGGCCTTCCAGTTTAAAGTTGGCTCTAATCTCTTGGTCATTTGAATCTTCCCGAAGTTAATTTGGTTCTTCTCTAGTATATTCTTGCTTGAAGCAAGAAAAGCTTTAGGAAGGGCGTCTGCTTCTTCCTTCTTAGGTACCTCCTTAGGCTCTTCATTTTCTTTTTTCCATTCTTCAGTGAATCTAATATCCTTTATGTACAAAAAAAACAGTAATTTTTACAATGACATCACTTCTGAATTATTTTGTGCTATCTGAAAATTAAAAAGTGATAACTTCAGAAAATGAAGTCTCTGATGCCTCTAACTTGTGTTGCTTAGTGACACACACTAGAGAAGGGCCACTTCAGGACTCAGGTCTCTACTGGAGTGACGTTGCCAGAAATGTGATGTTCCTAAGCTCCCCTCCCCACTGCAGCACACACAGATACAACAGCAGGGTTAGACCTACTCACTCCTCACTACTGCCAGACAGATCTAAACTCAAGGGCTGCCTGGGTGGTTCAGTGGTTGAGTGTCTGTCTTTGGCTCAGGGTGTGATCCTGGGGTCCCAGGATTGAGTTCCACATCAGGCTCCCCGCAAGGGGCCTGCTTCTCCCTCTGCCTATGTCTCTGCCTCTCTCTGTGTGTCTTTCATGAATAAATAAAATCTTTTAAAAAAATATCTAAACTCAGATGCTATATTGACTGGGACACATCATGTATAAATTTCTGAAACAAAGGATTAAAAGCATATTTTGCAGTTAGCCAGAGATAAAAGACACATGACAGAGGAAGTCATTATATTTAAAAGACACATGACCGAGGAAGAAATATAATTATTAAAAAAGACTTATCAGAAACAATGCAAGCCAAAGGAAAAGAGAATGACATCTTTAAAATATTTTTTTTTAAAAAAGACCTGCCAACCCAAAATTCTAAATAGAGATTAAAAAAAAAAAAAAAAGCTTTCAAAAATAAGGGCAAAATAAAGACTTTCATAGATGATCAAAACCAGAGAATTCTTGTTCACTTCCGGAAGGCCTGTGCTAAAGCAATGGCGATGAAGTTCTTCATTCAGAAGGAATAACATACCAGAAAGAGGACTATACCACATCTATACAAAGAAATGAAAATCTGTAGAAATGGTAAAAATATAAAAGACTCTTCATATTATTTTTAATTATTCTAAAATGTAATTGATTCTCTAATGTAAAAATAGTATTGTTGTGTTGAGGGGTTAATAGCATACAAAAGTAAAATGCATGACAATAGTGCCAAGGGTAGGGAGAGGCACTGAAGGTTACTGTGGTAAGTTCTTAAAGTCTTTGTGAAATGGTAAGACAGTATTTAAAGGTGGGTAGGATAAATTAGAGATATACATTATGAGCCCTAGGGCAGTCACCATGAAACTTTTAAGAAGCATAACTGACAAAAAGCATAAATAAAACAATCATTTTTAAAGGCTCAATTAATACAAAAAGGGCAGGAAAAGAGGGAAAAAATAACAAAGAACAAATGAGACAAAAAAGAAACAAGTAGCAAATTAGTAAATTTAAATTCAAATCAATCCCTAGTTACATTAAATAAAAATGATTTAAAACTTCAGTTAAAAGAAACTGGATTGAATTGGATGAAAAAGGTATTTAAAAACCCACTTTCCATACGACCAATAATCAAAAAATGCAGGAATGGTTACATTAAAATCAAACAAAATGGACTTAAAAACAAAATATTATCAGACCTAAAAAGGGAGACACATAATGACAGTCAACACAACTCTTATTGTATATTCACCAAACAACAGAACTTCAAAGTACATTTAGAAAAAAATGTAACTAAAAAGAAACATAGATAAGCCCACAATTATGAGACTTCAAAAACTCCTCTTTCAGTAATCAATAAAATAAGCACACAAAAATTAATAATATAGAGAACTGAGCAATACTATCAATTACATTGACAAAACTGACAATTATAGAACATACTACCCAATGGCAGCAGGACACATATTCCTCTCAAACAAAAAAGAAATCACCAAAATTGACCACATTTTGGTCCATAAAACAAACATCTACAAAGCTAAAAGGACTAAAATCATATGAAAAAAAAAAAAACCTTCTCTTAATTCAATGGAATTAAACCAGAAACCAGTAAAAGAAAGATAACTAGAAAATCTTCAGATATATTAATGTGCCTGAAAACATATCAAAATCTATGGGATGTAGTTTATGTAGTGTTCATATAGAAATTTACAGGATAAAACTTTATAGTAGAAAAAATAAAGGTCTCAAATGAATGGCTAAACTTCCAAATTAAGAGATTAAATAAGAGCAAATTAAACCCAAAAAAATCAGAAGAAAATAAAATCATCAAGAGCAGAAATCAAATAAAAAGGAAAGCAGCCAAAAAAATCAATGAAACAAATAACTGTTCTTTAAATAAAATCAACCACTTCTTTCCAGATTAATCAAGAATAAAAAGAGAGAAGACTCAAATGATCCATATCAGAATTGAAAGAGCAGTCATCACAAAAGATCTTCCAGACATTAAAGGATAATAATGGAATGTCATACTTGATGCCAATAAATTAGATAAGTTGGATAAAATGTAAGAATTCACTGAAACACACAAACTACCAAGGCTCAAGAAGAAGAAACTGGACTAGCTCTATATCTATTAAAGAAATCAAATTCTCAATATAAAAACATTCCAATAAAGAAAGCTACAGGCACAGATGGCTTCACTGGTGAATTGTATCAAATATTTAAGAAAGGAATAATATCTAATTTGTATGAAGAATTCTAGAAAGAAGAAAAGTAAGTGAATATTTCCCAATTCATTTTCTGAGGCCACATTACCCAGCTACCAACACCAGATAAAGATGTTAAAAAATAACTACTAACCCATATCTTTCATGATTATAGATGCAAATATCCTCAGTAAAATACTATCAAATTTCATCCAGTAATGTCAAATAGGGTAAGACATAATGATGAATTGGGATTTACTCCAGAATTGAATGTTAGTTCAATACTCAAAAAAGTCATCAACAGACAAAAGAAGGATAATCGTGCGATCATCTCAAGAAATGCAATAAAATCACCACCTCAAAGCAGCAATGGGCTCATCTCCCATGGGTTAAGTGGAGGCCCTATGGGAAGCATGTAAGAAGGCACTCTCCCTCCCTATCAGCCAAGGTAGTGTCAGCAGAGGCTTCATAGGAACTGAACTTCCACCCCTGTCCAACGGTAATGAAGCATACTATTCCACCAGAGTTGTCAATGGAAAGTGAAGAACTCAGACCTTGCAGGACCTCCAGACTCCACCAGCAAAGTACCAGAGAAGGCCTGCTAAAACAAAAGATCTAAATAAAATCCATAGTTTCACAACATAATGCCCCAAATATCCAAGACAATAAAAGATCATTCATCCTACCAAGAACCAGAAAGATCACAACTTGAATGAGAAAGGATAATGTAGGAATAATGTTTATACCAAGATGAAATAGATGTTGGAATAATTTGATATGAATTTAAAGCTGCCATCATAAAAATGCTTCAGTGAGCAATTTTCAAGACTTAAAACAAACTAAAAAGCCTCAACAAGTAAATAAAAGATATGAAGAAGAACCAAAAAGAAATTTTGAAACTGAAATTTATGAACCAAAAAAAAAAAAAAAAACCTCACTGGATAGGCCTAACAATATGATGGAGAGGACAGAGGGGAAGAATCCATGACCTTCCATGAAATTACTCAGTATGAATAAAGAAGGGAAAATTCATTGCAAAAAAAATGATAGAACCTCAAGATCTGTGAGGCCACAACAAAAATTCCAAAATTCATGTCATCAGAGTAACAGAAAGAGAAGAGGAAGGGAGTCAGACTAAAAATGTATTCTAACAAGATTTGAAATTTTCTCAAACTTGGAAAAAGACATAAATCTAAGATTCAAGAAGCTGAGGAAACCCTAAACAAACAAACAAAGTTATCCATGCCAAGACACACACACAAAAATCAAACTCGACAAACTAAAGACAAGGAAAATTCTTAACAGCCATGAGACATAAACAATATTTTGCTTTTAAGAGGAAAACAATTAAAATAATAACAGATAATCATGGAAGCCAGAAGAAACATTTTTTAAACACTGGAAGTAAAGAATTGTCGGCCTGGGATACTATATCCAGTGAAAATATTCCTTCAGAAATGAAGGGGAGGTCAAGAAATTCTCAGATGAGGGAAAATGAAGAGAAGCTGTCATCAACAAACTTAACCTAAAAGAGTAAGTTCTTAAACAGAAAGACTATGATAAAAGAAGAAACTTGCAACAGCAAAAAAAGAAAAACAATGGAAAAGAATAAAAGTGTAGGTAAATACAAAAGACATTCATTCTGCTTTTGAGTTTTTTAAATGAAGTTTGATGTTTGAAGCAAAACATAATGCTGTCTTATACAGTTAGCAATGAATATGGAGGAAATAAAGACAATTACAAATGAGAGAGGTAAAGGGACTTAAAAGAAGATAGTTTCTTTTTTTTTTTTTGGTTACTAAAATTGTATTTATTTTTTCAGTCCCATCAGTGTAATAGTATTATAGCTTTTGCAAGAAGTTTATGTTGAAAGAGAAATGACATAAATTCTCACATAGTATATTTGTAAAGAAAGACTATGCTGACAGTTTTTTTGTGTGACATATCAGGGAGTTGCAAGGGATTAAGTCATACACAATTATTGTTTGAAGGCGACATGGTTTCTGTACTTTGCTCAAACTGGTATAATGTCAAATAGTAGATTATAATTGATTACATAGGTATATATGGTACAATACTCATAGTAACCACAAACATGCAAAATCTTTACAAAGAGGTACATTCAAAACACTATGGATAAATCAAAATAGAATTCTAAAAAATATTCAAGTAATCTGCAGAAACCACAGGAAAAAGAAAACAAAAATGAAAACTAGGAGGAACACAAAATAAAAGTAAAGTGGCAAGCGTAAGCTCTAACGTATCAATAATTAAATGGATATTATCTAAACACATCAGTAGATACATCAATTGAGTTACACAAATTTATTTTTAAAATGACTCAACTATCTGCTGTTTACAAGAAACTCACTTCAAATATAACAATATATGTAGCATGAAAGTAATAGGGGAGATGGGTGCTGGGTGGCTCAGTCGGTTAAGCATCTGCCTTCAGCTCAGGTCATGCTCACAGGGTCCTGGGATAGAGCCCCACATTGGGCTCCCTGCTCAGCTGGGAGTCTGCTTCTCCCTCTGCCCCTCCCCCCGCTTGTACTCTCTCACTCACTTTCTCTGTCTAAAATAAATAAATAAAATCTTTAAAAAATTATATTAAAAAAGAAAATAATAGGAAAGAAAGATATAACATGCAAACAATGGTTAAAAGAAAGCAGGAGTGGCTATAAATGTATCCAATTAAGTAGACTTCAGAAAAAGGAAAATCATGAAGGACAGAGAGGGACATTACATGATGATAAAATGATCAATCAAGAAGATATAGCAATATTAAATGCATATACAGAGCTTCAAATACAAAAACAGAACTAAGAGAAAAATTAGACAAATCCATAATTATAGTTGAATACTTCAAAACTTCTCTCTCAACAACTGATAGAAAATCAGCAAGAATATGAAAGAACTTAGCACCAAAAACCACATGATTTTTTACACAAGGTAAAAAGAAGAGAAGAAATAATAAATACCAAAGTGAAGTAGAAAAAAACACACAGAGAAAAATCAATGAAACTAAAAGCTAAGTCTCTGAGGAAACAGAAAATCAAGAGACCTCTACCCAGATGAGTCAAGAAAAAATAAAACACCAATGACCAATATTAGAAGTGAGAGAGGTAACAATAGCTACATAGTCTACAGACATTAAAAGATGAATAAAAGAATAACCATAAACAAGTTTACACCAATACATGTGACATAGATGAAATGGACAATTTCCTTTAAAGATAATCTACCAGGGTGCCTGGCTGGCTCAGTCAGTAGAGCACGCAGCTCTTGATCTTGGGGTTGAAAGTCTGGGGATAGAGATTGGGATAGAGATTATTTAAATTAAAAAATAAAATGGCAAAAGGTTATGTATACTTTACATATATATATGTATACATATATAAAGTATATGTATACTTTACTCCAACAGAATCATTTTTTAAATAAGTAAAAAAAAATAAAGATTACCATAACTTCCTCAAGAAGAAACAGATAACCAGCCTGGCCCAAACTAGTAAAGACACTGAAATCTGTTGTTTAACAACTTACCTACAAAGGACACTCCAGGCCCAGATGGCTTCACTACCAAACATGTAAGAAAGAAACAATATCAATTCTACACAAACTCTTTCAGAAATTGGAGAGGAAAAAAAAAACTTCCCAACTCATTTTATAAGGCCAGTATCACTCTGATAACCAAAACCAAAGATATTAAAGAAAACTACACATCAAAACCTTATAAATATAGATGTGACACTTAAAATCTTAGCAAGTTAGATCCAATAATATATAAAAATGATACTACATCCTGAACAAATGAGGTTTGTTCCAGAAATGTATGGTTATTTTTTTAAAGCTCATCAATGTAATTTATTACATTAACAAACTAAGAAAGAAAAAAAAACATGTAATTTTCTTAATAGGTAATCATTTGGTAAAATCCAACATCCATTCCTTTTTGTTTTGGTTTTATTTAAATTTAAATTAGTAAACATACAGTGTATTATTGATTTTGGGGTAGAATTTAGTGATTCATGAGTTGCATATAATACCCAGTGTTCACTACATCAAATGCCCTCCCTTAATGCCCAACATCCCATTCTCCCATCCCCCACACCCACCTCCCCTCCGGTAACCCTCAGTTTGTTCTCTATAGTTGAATCTCTTATGGTTAGTCTCCCTTTCTGTTTTTATCCAATATCTATACCTAATAAAAGTTTTCAACAATCTGAAATAAAGGGGAACTTCTTCAATCTTATAAATGTCATATACAGCTAACACATACTTAATAATGAGAAACTGAAAGTTTTTCCTTTACCACCAGGAGCAAGAGACTACTTCTATATAATTCTGTGCTGGAGGTTCCAGATAATGCATTAAGAAAAGACAAAAAAAGGCACTGAGACTGAAAAGGAAGAGGCAAAATGATCATTATATACAGTCAATATAATCACATACATAGGAAACCCTCTGGGATCTATGAACCAGACACTAAAACTAGTAAATGTTTCAGAATATAAAAATGATATATAAAAATCAAGTGAATTTTTATATAGTAGCAACAGATAATCACAAATTAAAATTTTAAAACTACCATTAACATTTTTTTTAAAAAAATAAAAATTCAACTTTGAAGTTAGATTCAACTTTGAAGATCTAACTAGCTTTATTAATTGATTCATGAAGCCAGCAGCATCCCATGTAGCTAGCAGACAAATGTTCCACTGAGCTAAACAAAAGAAATAATTTTAAAGGCAGAGAGACCATTTGAAAAAAGGAATTTATTAGCAAGGAATGTATTGTTTAGACAAGGTTGCCCTCTTAAGAGAAGCAGAAGGGGTAAATCAGTAAATATCCTAGTATTGACCAGGAAATTCCAATTGACTTGTTATAAGTTACATTCCTGGGTGGTTGAAATTGCAGTTATTTAGGTATAAATAATAATAATATAATATAATATATAATAATATAATTCTTGAGTGTTGACTTGGCCTAAGTAATGCCACTTTGGGCCTGTGGTTTTCTTTTTTAACACTCTTAAAATATGAAATATTTATAAGTAGGTTTCACGAGATATATGCAAGACCTGTGCATTGAAAATTACAAAATATTGCTGAGAAACTGAAGGCCTAAATAAATGGCGAGACATACTCTGTTCATGGATTGGAAACCTCAGTATTGTTAAGACATTAGCTCTTTCTAAATTGATCTATAGATTCATCATAATCTCAACCATAATTCTTTCAGGCATTTTTAAAAAGATTTTATTTATTATTTATTCATGAGAGACACAGAGAGAGAGGCAGAGACATTGGGAGAGGTAAAAGCAGGCTCCATGCAGAGAGCCTGATGTAGGACTCGATCCCGGGACTCCAGGATCATGCCCTGGGACAAATGCAGGCGTTCAACTGCTGAGCCACCCAGGCATCCCATCTTTCAGGCTTTTTATGAAGAAATTGACAAGCTGACCTTAACATTCTAATGGATATGCAAAAGATGTAAAATAGACAAACAAGTTTGAAAAAGAAAACATTGAAGGACATATACTACCTGACTTCCAGACTTATTATAAAGCTACAATAATCCAAAGAGTGTGCTACTGGTATAAAAATAGACAAACAGATCACACCCATACAAACGGACAACTGATTTTAGACAAAGGTATAAAAGTAATTCAATGGAGAAAGGATGGCTTTTTCAACAAATGGTGCTGGAAAAACTAGATATTTATATGCAAAAGAAAAAAAAAGAACTTTGATCCACACCTCATATTATGTACAAAAATTAAATTTAAAGGCCTTAATGTAAAACCTAACATTTGAAAACTTTTAGGAAAAAAACACTGGAGAAAATCTTTCTGATACTGGGTTTGGCAAAGCTTTATGAGATACAACACTATAAAGAAAAAATTAACAAGTTGGACTTCATTAAAATTGAGGACATTTGCTCTTTGGAAGATATACTGATTGGAGAATGAAATGACAAGACACAACCAGAAGATCATATTTACAAGCCATATATCTAATAGATTACGTAAGCCAAAAATATATATAAAAGAGCTCTTACAACTCAGTAAAGAAATCAAACAACCCAATAAAAAAAAAACTGGGTGAAAGATCTAATAGACATATATGATATATAAATGGCAAATAAACATATGAAAAAATGCATTCAAGAAATGCAAATTAAAACCCAGTGAGATATTAGTACACACACCTATTAGAATGTCTAAAATTAGAGGACTGACCATACCAGTTATTGACGAATATACAGAAGAACTGGAAGTCTCATACATTGCCAGTGTGTATGTAAAATATTACCACCGCTTTGGAAAGCAGTTTACCCATTGCTTAAAAAGTTAAGCATGCAACCATATGATCTTGCTGTTTATTCCTAGATTTTACCCCAAGAGAAATGAAAGCATATGATCTGTGGAGATATACACCTGGAAATAAAATGTTAAAAATATGAGACCTTAAATTTTAAAGATATGTACAATGTTTTGAAAATAAAAGAATATTTGCAGGTGGGTGACAGAAAAGAAAATCAGAGGATCAATCTCAGAAGCCCAACACCCAACTAGTAAGAGAACAGAGAAGAAGGAATGATTAAAGATGTGATACCAAAAAAAGTATTTTTCTAGTTTTGAAGGACATATGTCATCATTAATGAAAAACAAACAAAACCAGCACCAACCATATCATCATTAAAATTACAGAACATCTGGAATAAGAGATCCTAAAGGCTTTGTTAGATGGGAAAAGTCAAAACAGGCCACGTAGGAAAAAAATGCCTCTAAAATTCTAAGTAAAAATTGTTTTTGAACTATCATTATAGAAACAATAACAGAGAGAAAAATAAAGATATTTTCATATGCTAACCCTCAATTTTTTCCCTGTTATATGCCTCTTTTACTCAGGAAGCTCCACCAAAATGATGGGATATACCAACAAAAGGAAAACTAAATGGAAGGGAACTTCAACATAATAAAGACCATATATGAAAAGCCTACAGCAAATATCACATTCAGTGGTGAAAGCCTGAAAGCTTTCCCCCAATATCAGGAATAAATATGGAGATAGTGTTCACTGCTTCTATTCAGTGCAAAATCCTAAAAGGTCTAGCCATAGTAATTAGACAAGAAAAAGAAATCTAAGCGGCACCGGGCAGGCTAGGAAGCCTGCCTCTCCCTCTCCCTCTGCCTGCTACTCCCCCTGCTTCTGCTCGCTCGCTCTTTCTCTCTCTCTGTTAAATAAATAAAATCTTAAAAAAAGAAAAGAAAAAGAAATTTAAAAACACGCAAATTGAAAAGAAGTAAAACTATTTGCAGATGACATGATCTTTTATGTAGAAAGACCTAAAGATTAAAAAAAAACTGAGTTAATAAATGAATTCAGTAAAGTTGCAGGATGTGATTTTGAATTTCACATTCAAAAGCCAGATCTGATTTCAACACTAAAAAAAAAAAAAACAGTTCCATTTCTCCTCATTAGCAGTGAACAATCAAAAAGGAAATTAAGGAAACAATTCCATTCAATAGCATCCAAAAGAATATAATGCTTAGAAATAAATTTAACCAAGGAGGCAAAAGAAGACACTGAAAACTATAAAACACTGCTGATAAAAAAAGTTAAAGGAAACAAAAACAAATGGAAAGACACCCCATGTTCATGGATTGGAAGAAATAATATTGTTAAGACAACAATGTTATACAAAGCAATCTATAAATTCAATGTAATCCCAATCAAAAGCCTAATGCTGTTTTTTTGCAAAAATGGTAAAACCAAACCTAAAAGTCAAGGGAACCTAAATAGCTAAAGCAGTCTTTAAAAAACAAGAACAAAGTTTGAGGAGTCATACTTCTCAATTTCAAAACTAACACAAAGATAGAGTAATCAAAATAGTATGGGACTTGTATAAGGGCAGACAAAAAATAATAGAATAAAGAGTCCAAAAATAAACCTCTACATCTATGGCAAATTGATTTTCAACAAGGATACCAAGAACTTTCAATGGGGAAAGAACAATCTCTTCAACAAATGGTGCCCGGAAAACCGGATATCCACATGCAAAAAGAATTAAATTGCACATTACTTTACTTACACCCTATACAAAACTTAACTCAAAATGAATCAAAGACTTACAGAGATAACACCATGACATTATTAGATGAAAACAGGGCAAATCTTCATTACCTTGGCTTTGGCAATGGTTTCTTATGATACCAAAAATATAGGCAAGAAGAAATGTATTTGTTGGACTTTATCAAAATTAAAAATGTTTGTGCATTAAAGAACACTATCAAGATGAGTGAAGACAACACACAGAATGGGAGAAAATATCTGCAAATATTCTATCTGATAAGGGATTAATAGTCACAATATATAAAGAATTCCTACAACTCAACAACAAAAGACTACCCATTTTTTAATGGGAAAAGGACTTGAATAGACATTTCTTAAAATAAATATACAAATTCCCAATAATATGGAAATATGCTAAACATTACTATTAGGGAAATGGAAATCCAAACTATAATGGAATACCATACTTCATACTTACTAGGATATCTATAATAAAAAAACACACAATCACACACAGAAAATAACAAGTATTGGTGGTAATGTGGAGAAGCTGGAATCCTTCTACAGGAGCATAAAATGGTTCAATCTAGGTACAGTTTGGTACTTCCTCTAAAAGTTAAATACAGAATTAGCATATGACACAGAAATTCCACTCCTAGGTAACCTCCAAAATTAAAACAGGGACTCAGTTACTTGTAAGCCAATATTTATAGCATTTTTCACAATAATCAAAAAGTGGAAACAACCCAAGTGTCCAACAATAGATTTACTGATAAACAAAATGTGGTTATATACACGAATGGAATATTATTCAGCCACAAAAAGGAATGAAGTTCCGACACATGCTACAACATGGATGGACCTTGAACATATTATGCTAAATGTAATAAGCCAAGCACCAAAGTACAAATTTACGATTCCACTTCTCTGAAATACCTAGGAAAGGCAAATTTATATTTGATTAGAAATCGAGAAACCAAAAAGTAGATTAGAGGTTCCTAGGAGCTGGGGAAGTAGGCATGAGGAGGTTACTGCTTAATGGGAACAGTTTTAGTTTGAGATGATGAAAAAGATTTGGAAATGGACAGTAGTAATGGCTGCACATAATTAATGCCACTCAGTGATACACTCGAAGTAGTTAAAATGACAAATTTTATGTTTTGTACAGGTATTTTATAACAACAACAAAGGAAAACTAGAGTCCAGGAAATAGGTGATCAAACACCAGGGGAAAAAAAACTCACAGGATGATGACAGAGAGACGTTTCAGGACAAGAGCAGCAGCAGAATAGTAAGAAAATAGAGTGCTCTGGAAGTGGCAGTGTCAGAAGGAAAATAACAGATCTGATAAACTGTCTGATGTAGGATTTGTGGAATTGACATCATCTTGAGAATCAGCCTGGGGCTTAAGTGTATCACTTTAGTATTTCTTGCATATTGCTTCTTACCCACATCAGCTTCAATCAAGATTTAATAACTGTATTAACTGATTCCTTTGTCCACCTCAAAAACTATTTCAAAAACCATGCAAGACACAGAGGAAGTACAGTTCTTATGCATATGCAGTTGACACACTTACTGAGACAATCCAACTAGTTAGTAATCATGGGATGCCCAGAAAAGATAAAAATAATCAAAACATCTAGGCTTCATTAACAGGGATGACTGCTTTGTTCTTAGCATTATAAATTCAAAAGGAAAGATGAAAAGTGCTTTTTTAGAAAGCAATCTGACATATTTTACACCTATTACCTAAAGAGGTTCAGAAACTTCCTTGAAGTACTCCACTTATAATATTTCTTACGTAATATATTGTGAAAAACTCTCTAAAAATTATAAACAGGGTCCAAAAATAGAATTATTCTCAACAGAAGGTAACATGTCAAGTAACACTATGCTATGATATTTCAAGATTCTGTAAACTTACCTGTTTAGACATATTTTCTGAAAATTTTGCCGATTTTTCTTTTAAAAATGTGACAAGGTCTTTATACATTTCACTTTTTCTCTCATAATTAATTTCCCCCTCATCTTCTGTTTTGCCCTTTGGAAGAAAAAGTTTGGTGCAATTATTAATGTAGTAGCATTTGAACCTGATCAATACATCACAACCCAAGGCCACATATTGTTTTCTTCTCTCGAGGATCCATGTGGCAGTTTTTATACATCAAAAATATGGGCAGAATTCTTCCTTCTTAAAGTTATCCATTTGTCCGTCCATCCACTCATCCACCCATCCATCATCCATACATTATGCTTTTACTGAGTACCTCCTATATGCATGTAGGGCATTTTGCTAGTTAGCAAAGAATGGAGAGCTTCCTTCCCTCTGCACTCCTCTAATGCAAAAAAACAAAACACACACAAAAAAAAACATTATGACTTCAAGAGAATCTGATGAAGTCATAAAAGGTCCCAAGATTAGAATGCCACCATAGAAAAGCTTGTTTCCATTTGTCACACTCTGTTCTTGTTCTGTGTGTAAAGAGGTTGCTATGGGATTATTTTCTAGAGTTACAACCTCCATGTAAGCACCTGACACTCCAACCTTTTTCTCCATACCTCTTTCTTTTTGTCTCTTTCCTTTCCTCACCTATCCTAATAGAAAAGATTTGGCTCTGCCTTAACCAAATGTATATATAAAAACCCATAGTGTGCTTTTTATATATACGTAACCACACACATACACAAAACATCATATACACCCATATAACTCAGGCGTGCCATGCATTTTGTCGTAATTATTGAATCATGTTCCTTATCTTTCATTCTTGAAATTGAGAGGAACACTTAGATATTTCCATATCAAATAAAGGTATATGTAGATTAGTAGCTCTTGATAGGAACAAAGTGTCCTTGCCCCACTCTAGAAGGTCAAAGTCTCTTATTTTCTGATTGGAAATTTCACTTTCTTAGAGTATCAAAACAAACCAAAGGCTAAATCATATTTAGCTCATCTCCCCCCTCTGTGCAGATATAATCTGAGAAGATCATGCTGAGAAGAAATGCACCATAAGGCAAGTCAGATGAGATGCTTGCTGGTCATCAAGAAAGTGGCACTCACATTTTGAAGCCAATCCAAACCAAGAGGTAGCAATTCTCCCAACAGTCCCCTGTGATGAGGAATCCCCACTAAGGATTTAGGTTCTCCCTGCAGATATTGCCTGTGAGGCCCCACATTACATTGAAGACACCAAGGGCAGGGTTGCCAAGGGGAAAGCTGACCACCTAGTAAGTTCAGTGAACAGGTATGAGACAAAAATAAAATGTGTTCATGTGGAAGATTCAGAAGGCCACCACCCTGCTTAGTGCTCAGGGGTGGGAATCTGGAATGCTGTGTTTCTCCCTAGTCAGCTTCAGTTAGCAGCAAGTAAAAGGAAGACTGTAAAGCTGGAGGAGGGAGAAAGGGACTGCTCCCAGCTCCTCGTCCCCTGTCCCCAGCAGTGAACCCTGGCAGTGGCAGCTGCTTCCATTAGCAACAGTTGGTTCCAGTTCCCAGGGGTTTTTCCCTATGTTCCCAGAACCTGGCTCATTACAACTCCTTAGAATCCCATTACAAACCAACCAGGTCTCCCTCTTCCAAGGTCTGGGTCTCAGCTCTGCTGGTTCTGCAAAGATCCTCTCCTCTGAGCTCCTGAGGTACCAGCTCCTGGGCATTGTACTCCTCTGACATCTGGGTGCCAGTTTCATGAGACCCCCTGTGCTCCAGCATAGCCTGGAAGCGACCATTCCTCAGAGATATGGATCCCAGCTCTGTGGAGTCCCCCCTCTGAACTCCAAGGGACCATAACCAATGTAAGCAGGGTCCCCTCCTCAGAGGTCTAAGTCCCAGCTCTGCAAGGACATCTTCTGAGACCCTAAGGAACCAGCACAGCCTGGTGGTGCTCCCTCCCCAGACACATGGGTCCCAGCTTCTTGGGGGTGCTTCCTCCAAGCTCCCACATTTTAATTCCTTCCCTTTGTCCTCTCAACACTTAGGGCAAAAGCTATAGTTACTGCTTCTGTGTTACCTCAGCCACCTCTTATTTGCCCAAATACTTGTATAATTAATTAATTAATTAATTAATAATTAATCAATCAGTGAACTGATCGTTACAGAGGTTTTCATTTATAAAGTGGCGTGGGTTCCTTTGACGGTCATTTCTTAGAAGACTGATTTAATGACCTGCAATGGGGAACACCGAGGCTCATTCTGAAATGGTTTTGGATTTGCTCAGCAAACACATAGCAAAGGGATCTGCTTCAACCCAACAGAACAGAATCGCATTTTCTGTGGCCATCAGCATTCAGTCCTGGAGACATGCCTGCATTTACAGAGATGGAGCCAAGCACCAAAGACAACATGGTTCTTAAAAATTACTTACGCCATTTAAAAATACTCCTTCTGTACTACAAGTAACACACAGAGTTTCAACATCATGGGGTTTTACCAGCACGTAACAAATTTCCCCATGAATTTGTCTCCAAGGTGGGGCTCGACATCCATTTGAAAATTCATAATCTGAAACCAATTATCGATCAATTAAAAGGAGCTCTGAAAAATAAAATATGTTATCTTTAAAAAGAAAATAAATATGATTACAGTTTTTTTCAAATACTCAATCCTAATGTAGCTATTGAAGCATTTGGAAATAATAATTATTTTACATAACAAAGCAAATCTGAGAATAATAGAAACCTGAAGTATAGTCAATAGATTCCAAGACAGTTTGTTCTCCTTTTCCTGAGAAATGTTTTCAGCAGTTCTATATGGTTCTTAACAGTTGTTGGGTTTAAACAGATTTGTCTGAAATGAATGATAAGAAATGCATTTTGAACACTCTAAAAGAGAATCTCCAGAAAACAGATGAAAATATACCATTTTAGCAAGGGGGGGGGGCTGGTGGGAGGAGGAATATCACTTTTTATAATTAAATTGTAGTCAATTATACAACAACAAAAATGTTGGCAGTTAGTTTAGCTGTGTTATAGCCTTACAACACTGTCAAGACATCAAGAAACCAGTGATCATATTTAATGCAACATTAAATAAACTCGTTTAAAAATTCAATTTCATTTCTTAGTGGTAATAGCATAATACTAGAAAAAAACTACAAAAATGAACAAGTTTTTTAAACCTTACAAAGTCTACATGATATTTGCATTACTATTTAACCATCTATTAATTGTCTGAGGAGAGTGAAAATAAGGCCAACTTCATGTCCTCAGAATCAGGTGAAACCCCCATAGAAAGCTCTAGCAAAGCTAACAGTAAATCTTTACATTTTAGAATTAAGAAAATATCCATGCAATACCCTAAAATCTACTGTTAAATCAATAACAACTCTATAATTTGTGTATGTTTAAAAAAATTCTGAAAGCATTTTTTGTAACTAACTTTTAGAGGTTTCTTTTTTCTAAAAAGACTCACCATGAAATACGTTTTAGAGAATGATTCAGTAGGTACAGATCCAGTTGCTTAAGCAGCATGCCAACCTTCATCTTTATATCACTCTCAGGATCTTCATCTTTGGTATTTTATCAAGAATATTACTGTGGATGTGTCTTCTTTCACCGTGTTATAATCCAAACCCAGGATTTTTGTTACAGGATCTCTGTTAGCTGATCAAACAAGTAAATAAATAAAAATGATTCTCTTGTCTTCTGTTGTAAGAAAAATAATGACTAACAAGTCCTCTGAAGCCCACCCAAATGTGCTTCCTTCATTAAGCTTCTCTCATGGACCCAATTTGAATTAATCTCAACTTCTCAGATTCTACTGCATTTAGGAACTTTCTTGTACTCCTTGAGATTCTCTACCTTGTACTGCAGTATCATCTATCTATATCATATCTCTAATAAAACAAAGAACAAGACATTCTTTTTTTTTCTTTTTTTTTTAATTGACTGTAGGGCATTGTCCAGCATGGTCATTCAATTAGTGTATCCAGAATTGATTTGAAGATAGAGAAATACTGGTCTCCTTAGAAGAATCATCACTAGAACTGTGTGTGTGTACGTGTGTGTGTGTGTATGTAACCACTGAGGCTTAGTGTTCACAAATGCTTTCTTTCCAAAACAGCATGGTTTTCTCAGTCTAAAGATCTACCACCAGTCTTTTCCACCTGTTCAAAGTGCTTATATTTTTTTCTTTTTTTTAATTTTTTTATTTATTCATGATAGGCACGCAGTGAAAGAGAGAGAGAGAGAGAGAGAGAGAGGGAAGAAGCAGGCTCCATGCACGGGAGCCCGATGTGGGATTCGATCCTGTGTCTCCAGGATCGCGCCCTGGGCCAAAGGCAGGCGCCAAACCGCTGCGCCACCCAGGGATCCCTCAAAATGCTTATATTTTCTTTTTTTTTTTTAAGAAATATTCTTTTTTTTAATATTTATTTATTTATTTATTTATTTATTTATTTATTTATTTATGAATGATAGACACACAGTGAGAGAGAGAGAGGCAGAGACATAGGCAGAGGGAGAAGCAGGCTCCACGCACCGGGAGCCCCGACGTGGGATTCGATCCCGGGTCTCCAGGATCGCGCCCTGGGCCAAAGGCAGGCGCTAAACCGTTGCGCCACCCAGGGATCCCAATGCTTATATTTTCAATGCCTTTTATGTTCAAGTTGGAAAAACAAATCTGGCCAGTACTCACACACATACCAAAGTTACAGTGAAAACTCCAATACTAATTCATGATCAAGGCTGACATAGGTGTGAAAGTAGACTCTAGAGATGGTTAAAACAGAATTTGGTGAAAGCCAAAGAACCATGTAGTTGCAAGTGAGGAAGAAGAGGGCAAAGCCATATTTGGAAAGGAGGAATTTAAATAAGATGAAATATATATGTATTTGAACAAGGAGGCCCATGGGACTAGTTCAGAAAGCTCCACCTGATTGAAATGAGAGAAGCACAGTGATGGCATTAACTCTGCAGTGGGAGATGGACTCTGGCACCAGGAAATAGCAGAAAAGGCTTAGGGCTTCTTAGAAAAAAACACACAAGGGGAGGGGCAGGGAAAAGAGATCTAGGAATCATCTACTTTTTGAGCATCTCAATCATCCTTACAGCAGTCATCTCATTAAGACTCATGGAAAAAGGTATTATATGAATTCTGGGGAAAGACACAAACCTGCCCCCCAAATTGCCCTGCACCATGGAATCTGGACCCAAAACTAAGAGTTGTACCTAGAGCTCTTACAGAAAGGACAAAATGCAGCAAAGGATACACATTTAGCCAAACTAGATATATAGCAGCCAGTCTATGTATTAAGTTCATGCACTAAGTTGAAATTAATGCTATTACCAACCTCCTTGAATTCAACTTTACTCTTAAGATTTCATTCCTCCTCAGCAGGGTAGCTATGAGGTATAGATAGATAGATAGCCTAATAATGAAGAGTAGGCAAGAGATAAGAAAAGGCTGCTGTCCTAAGGTTCACATCTTTTTTAAAAAATTATTATTTATTTACTCATTCATTAGAGTCATAGGGAGAGAGGCAGAGACACAGGCAGAGGCAGAGGAGAAGGAGGCTGCAGGCAAGGAGCCCGATGTGGGACTCTGATCCCGGGTCTCCAAGATCACACCCTGGGCTGAAGGCAGACGCTTAACCGCTGAGACACCCAGACATCTCATAAGATTTACATCCTAAAGAATATTTTTTTAAAGGTTCATCTTCCCATCACGTAGACAGTAAAAAGAATGATTAGAGGCAAGACCAGGCACCTCATGCTTGAGTCCTTCTAGTCACATGATTCCAAACAGGCAAAACATGTATATGACACCATTATGTACTGTTAGGTATTTCTACTCATAAGAAAAATTCAGAAAACAATTGCTCCAGGCAATTGGTCACATTCTTTTACGCATGTTAGATGCTTAGACAATAATGAAAATCTACATCCTTAATGAAGAGGAAAACGTTTCCCATTGAGTGAATGTAACTACCTCCACAAAGCTATGCAACCTACAAAGGAACATTACTGAGACCAATGGAAAGTGAGATTACTCTGGGCTATCTTTGCTGCATACATTTTAGAGGAAACCGAGCATCATCCGTCACAGCAGGCCTGAGGGTAGAGGGTGGAGTTTGGTGCAGGCCCCACTAATCTGTCTTCTCTCCTGTAGACCTTAGAGGATACAGGCCTCTGGTCTTTCCAGAAGTGAGGAAGCCTCTCTTTAAACCACATGCTAAAATTAGAAATCTAGAAGCTTGCTAGTGGTAAAGTATTAGGCCTTTCAGTTTAAAGTAGAAACTTGATATGAGCATGACATTCAGCCAAGAAAAATGAATGACATTTTTACAAAGTCGAACATAGGACTTTTTGCCTTTTAGGTCACGGAACTTTTTTCAAGAGACTGCAACTCCCCCTCCCCCATGATTATGTTTCTAAAAGTTCAAGTCATAGACTGGAGCATAAATATCACCTTTGATACAAGCCTGTGCTTCCTTCAGCTTTCTGTCTTTGGCAATAAGCAGCAAACGTGACAGCTGCCCCAAGCTCCTGATCTTAATGTGTGGCACAGAGAGAAACAGCAAAGGCTGCCCATCTTTATCAACTTCTTCTGACTTGACTGTTGTTTCACTAGGAAATAAAAATAAATAAATAAATAAATAAAATCTTAAGGTTACCTGGATGCTAGTGAAGTTAAACATAAGACATTTTGACAAATCATCCCTCTGGCTCATTATAAAACACAAAATATAAGTACTTCTTGTTAAAAGCTCATGTCTTTTCCTCATTTGTCCACACTCAGATCCCTAAGTTCCCAGGCTTATTAGCAACCATAGTTAGCAACATGATATACCCAGGAAGAACATTTTAAGCCATGTCTTGAATACTTACATGAACTCAATCACAGTTTTTGGTTTTGTTTTTCTAACAATGTGTTGGACAACTTTAAAAAATCACTGGTTCTACAGGACCATTCATGTTTGGGGATTTCTAAAGTTATTTTATTTATAAAGTTTACACCACAGTAATTAGTGGTTAGAAATCTTCTTGGCTACTCTGTGTTTATGAACAAAAAGCTATAAAGAGAAGAGACAAACTAGGTTCCCTCTGTGGATTGTTTTCCCACTCCAAACCCTAATTTGGTTTACTTTAGGATAATAAGCAGTTTTTCTAAATGGACTTTTCCTGATCAGAAATTTCTGGGTCTCCTAGATTTGTCTTTCTGCCCATTTTAATTATTTTTTTAGGTCAGCATTTAAGAAATATTAAGATGTTTTACGGCAGTGATATTTCTATAGATTTCTACCACGTACAACATTAACTAAGCTACCTAGGTTTTTATTAGATATGGATATCCCTGGAAAAACTGCTCTCCTCTTAAGACCTGATCTAACATTTTAAATTGTAAGGCAGATAAACAGATGTGGTGTATTGCCAGTTCATCAGAAAAAGTAAACCTGACAGACTCAGACTCAGATGTACTACCAGCACGATTTCACTAGAAAAGGAAGAAGATAGAGATCATGGAGGCAGACTAGTGGCTTGCCACGGATGTCCACATCCTAACACCCGAGGCCCACAAATGCCTTATCTTACATGGCAAGAGACCATGCAGATGGATTAAGTTAAGGATCTTGAGATGGGAAGACTATTCTGAAATGTGCAGGAGGGTCAAGTCAGAAAAGCCAACGTGACATGGAAACAGGGTTCAGAGTAACACAGAGCCAGAAGCTATGGAATGTAGGTGGCCTCCAGAAGCTGGAGAAGACAAGAATGGATCTTCCTTCAGCCCCAGAAGGAACACAGCCCTGCCAACGCCTTGATTTTAACCCTACACACTTATTTTAGTCTTTTCACCTCCAGAACCCTAAGAAATTAAATCTGCATTATTTTAAGTCACTAAGTATGTGAAAATTTGTTACAGCAGCAATAGGAGGCTAACACAGGGACTTTTACCAGGCTTTCCCACTGTTCTTCCAGCAGTAACTTTCATAGTAACTCACATAGGAAGTAACTTACATAGTAATTGTACACAGAAGGTACTCAATAAATAGAAGAGGAATAAATGAATAGAAGATTTCTAGGCTGACCAGTGATGTGTGTTGTATACAAAATGTGTGTTTTCTCTAAAATAAAGCTTTTGGAATAATGTCTTCAGGTTTGAGATTTCTTAAAGGTCTGTGCCAGGTTGGTCACATGTGCTAAGTGGATGATGACAAGACTAAGTTATAAGCTGACTGAATGCCAACAATATCAAGCCACTGAACTTGAGAAGGTGAAACTCCTGGTAAGATATGGAAGAAGTCAAGGGCACAGGACACATATTTCATTGCTCCCACCAGTTGAAGCCTGTAACTCAGCAAAGCAGTAGGAACTAAATGCCAGCTCCAGGGAGGATGTGGAAGAGCAGGTTTGTTAGTCATAGCTCTGGATAAATAACAAGCTATAGTTCTGGTGACCTGTTTGGGTATTAATGAGCTCATCAAATTTTTCAACAATTACAGACATTGCTGTACTTGGAAAATGTTAAGTAGAAAGTCAGGTCAACATTAACATTTTTACTAGTGTAAGTCTACATTTAAGGCATAAGTCTGCAATTAAATATCAGAGTGTATTTATTTTGAGATTACTAGAGACATTCAATTTTGCATTTCATAGACTTTTAATATCCTTTGTCCCCATATAAAACATTTATCTGTGTCAAAAGCTTGAAATCATTTGTAGATACTTTTTTCTTTATTGGCTATGTTAGAGAATATCTACCTGTGGGAACTATAATAATTCCAAACAATTTACTGTCTGGCCAAAAGTATCACATTTACTATGATTTAGTGATGGAAAATGCTTGTGCAAGCTTAAGTAGCACTTCATCAATAAATGTTTTCCTTAGCTGTTCTGGGACAGAAATAGTGCATCCTTTTGGCCTGATTTATATATGGACTTATCCTAAATAGTCAGAAAACTCAAGATAGTTATCCAATGATTAGGCTATTACGAAACGCTCATTACCATATTCACTGGGAGGATAATATTATTAAGGATGTCATTCACTACCACACTCACTGTCTGCTTCATTAAGTCCTCAGGAAAAATTCTTTCTACTCTTAGTACCAGGATCAGTTACACACATTGGCAACTGGGCTATTTTTACCTCATGATGGTAAGAGTCTTTCCTCATGGTATTAACTCTGTTCCCTCCTTTATTGGTTGCTAGAAAATTTAAAGCAAAAGTTGAAGGCCAGCTTTGCAAGTCCAGAAGACTCCACACCATATGTTGTCTATAATAATAATATATGTAACAAGCCATTATTATTACTACGAGTACTAGTACTTTCTGCTAAGCACTTTATGTGTCAGATCTTTTTCATAATAATCATAAAACATGAGAACCTTTGTTTTTACCAACTTGACCAATGAGAAAACAAACTGAAACTCACAGAGGTCAGTCAAATACCTCAAGGCCCACTGAGCCAGTAAGTAGCAGGCGCCTGACCCAATTAGAATCTCTAACATGGAAGGTCATGCTTCTAACTGCTCTGGTAGTGTGCCTCCTGTGGTCCATCCCTTGTCTTTCCTGTTGACTCTTTATTTCCTTTGACTAATGAAATAAAGTTAACAGGCCAAATTATTCTTGCCAACACCAGGGCTCCCATCTGGCTCAAGTTGTTCAAGTGCTAGATGGCAAAATTCTCTGATGCATTTCCCTCCCCCTCCCCCGCCAGAGTGACATGTGCTTTATGAGTGCAAGGAGATGGTGGGAAAGATCCCTGAGACCTTCCTACCATCAGGAAGGTCTTCTGGAGTCTGAACATTGGTGCTGTGCATGCTAGGCTGAACCACTATGTTGACTGCATGATTTGTATGCAAGACGCCTGGGCATGTGCCTGACCATGGGGCCTGACCTCCAGCCTGTGCTCCAGATAGTTTCCCAAATTCTAGGATAGGAATATTCAAGATCAGAATACAGATCTCCAAATTGTAGGAATTCTTGAAATAAATAATCATTCATATTTTTCCCAAATTGTATTTTATATATTTTAGGTGATAATGATGATCCTAAAAGTTTTCCATAAATAATAAACTAGTATATCATTTTTGTAATAGATATGCTAAAAATTTCAGAGGTTTTCTATTAAAAAAAAACCTCAAACCTATCTATTACAATAACATGAAAAATGATCTCCACTAAAAGGGGGAACATTACCCGCGAAATAAATGCCAAATCAAAGCCATTTTAAAATTGAAGTTGATATAAAATATTTACTATTTAAAGATATTATTCTTAGATGAAATTTTAAATAAAGCATTTAATAACTAGGCTTTCCAAAGCATAGTACCTAAGGTGGGCATTAGGTTGCTTCTGACTCCCATCCTTTTTTAATGATGAAAATCTTTGATTTGCTTGCCTGAATCCTGGTCTGGCCATTTGAAATCTATGTTGCAGTGGAGGGAATTAGAATACTTTTCCCAATTTCTTGACTAATTTTTTTATTGGGATTCAGGGAAGAACATAGATTTTTTTCTGAGAAATACAGGAATTGCAGCTGGGACCGTGCTAAGAAAGGGGCATATTTTTCTTCTAAAGCAACTTTCTCAGCTACAAAGCTGTGTCCATGCAGAGGATGTTTATTGAATTCACAAAAATGTATGTATAAACTATTTTACCTGTCAGCTTTGAAGGACCTCAGAGCAGAAAAGTAGCCTTAAGTAATTTAGGAGCCACATAAATATCTTTACATATTGCAAAGCCACTGGCAATGCCCTTGATTCACTCAATCATGTAGAAAAGCTGGAGGAAACTATGAGTTAAGTAAATGTTTTAAGTACTTCTCAACTATTGCTTTGGTCTAGCCTACCTAGACATTATCAGTATCAGTTATCCACTGATATTAATCTGGAGTTTTGGCAAATCATTTTCCTGCCCTGCCCCCATTCTGTCTTAAATACATTATAGGCCATTATTATGTAACATGTGTTTACATATTATGTTAGAGAGTAATGAAGGGACTGATACATATTTTGAGTATCTACAATGTACCAAATACTATCCACATCTTTCAAATATGCTTTACCAACCCTAGTATCCTATAGGACAGGTATTAACCTATTTTCCATAGGTTAAGAAAAATAGACTCAAAGCTATAATCAACTTAGCTATACTGTTGGTAAGTAACACAGCCTAGAAATTATAAGTCAACTTTAAAACAAATCCATGTTCTTGATGCCACAGCATACTGCAAGGTGTAGAAGCCAGTGGCAAGTCATAATAGCTGCTGGCTACCATGGCCCAGGGGAAAGGTTGGTACCAGGCAGACCGGCTGCTCACGAGGACTAACACGTGCTATCCTCCCAGGGTAATAAGACCTTCCCTGTGCACACAGGGTAATACATTTCATTCCCATGCACATTTAAATAATAACGGGAGTTTTTACTACTCTTATTTGAAAAAAATATATATATATAATCAATTTGGAAGTAGAATATACATTTTAGGAAAGGAATTAAAAAGAATCATTAGCAACCTAATACAAAAGTTTGTCTTACCTTTAAATACTATAGTTTCTGAATTTGCCAATATTCAGATGGCAAATCTGCATTGCTTCTAATGACGATCAGGTGGTTCTTCATCTTCCTCATTCTCTGAGGAGCTGTCACACAAAGAATTTCCTCCAATCTTCTCTCAACACTCTTACTAAGAACAATAACAACCACCACATATAATAAACATATTTATGCTACACAAATGGAATGTGGTTATAATCATTAATATTTCAGCAATATGAACATAAGCAATGTATAAGGTACCAATACCTTCTGAGTTCTAAAGATCTTTGCTAGATCTAAGCAAGGAGATGGACGTCTGTCTCTGTACCAGGTGCAGTTCATTATTATTACTTTGTATGCAATAATAATAAAAGAAAATATTAAGAAATGAACAAAGGCATTAAGTATGATCCTATGGCTGTGCTGTACAAAAAGGCACGCGGGGGGAGGAGCAAGATGGCAGTAAGGTCCCCAAATCACCTGTCTCCGCAAATTACTAGAAAACCTTCCAATCATCCTGAAAATCTATGAATTCGGCCTGAGAATTAAAGAGACCAGCTGGAATGCAACAGTGAGAAGAGTTCGCGCTTCTAACAAGGTGGGAAAACGAGGAAAAAGTAAACAAACAAAAAGGCCTCCAAGAGAGGAGCCCACGAGGCCGGGCTGAGAGGCAGGCGAGTGTCCCAGGTTGAGGAGCCGTCCCGGAAGGCAGGAGCTGCACCGACCTTCCAGGCGGAAAAGGGGCTCGCAGGGAGTTGGAGCAGGTGACCCCAGGAGGCGGGGGATGCCCTCGGGCTCGGGGGGCCTGGCAGACACCTGCGCCCCGGAGAGTGCGCAGGCTTCCTAAGGGCTGCAGCGCCTGGCGGGACAGGCAGCTCGGAGGGGCTCGAGAGCGGCTCAGCGGGAGCTGCTGCGGCCCCCGGGAGCCTTCGGCCGAGGCTCGGGCAGAGGAAGAGGCTCCGTGCGAGGAGGGGGCTGCAGCGTTCCAGGAGCAGCTCAGGGGCTGGGCAGCAGCTCCCAGCGGAGGGGCCTCGGCCGGGAGCGCGAATCACCAGCAGGCCCGGGCACAGGGCGCGGGACACAGCCCAGGATCGGCCTCCCGGAGACAGGCAGAGGCCGGGAGGGCCCAGGACAGCGAGACGCTCCTGCCCCAGCTGAGCAGCGGCCCCGCCCAGGCCTCCAGGCCCTGCTGACGGAGTTCCACTGCACCGGAGCTGAGTCAGGGCTCAGAGGCTGGCCGCCACTGGGGCTGTTCCTCCTGCGGCCTCCCGGTGCAACAACCCCACTGAGCCCTGCACCAGGCAGAGGCTGGCAACTCCCAGCTGCTAACACCTGAAAATCAGCACAGGCCCCTCCCCAGAAGACCAGCTAGACTGACAACTTCCAGGAGAAGCAAGGGACTTAAAAGAACACAGAATCAGAAGATACTCGGTGTTACTTGTTTTTGTTTTGTTTTGTTTTGCTTTGATTGTTTCAGCCCACCTTTTTCTCCTTTCTTTTTCTTTCTCTTTTTCTTCTTTTTCCGTTTTCTTCCTTTTTCTCTTTCTCTTTTCTTTCCTTCTTTCTTTCCTCTCTTTTCTCTTATTCCCAATACAACTTTGCTTTTAGCCACTCTGCACTGAGCAAAATGGCTAAGAGGAAAACCTCACCTCAAAGAAAGAATCAGAAACAGTCCTCTCTCCCACAGAGTTACAAAATCTGGATTACAATTCAATATAGAAAGCCAATTCAGAAGCACTATTATACAGCTACTGATGGCTCTGAAAAAAGCATAAAGGACTCAAGAACTTCATGACTAAGAATTTAGAGCTAATCAGGCAGGAAATTAAAATCAATTGAATGAGATGCAATCCAAACTAGAAGTCCTAGCGACAAGGATTAACCGAGGTGGAAAAGAGTGAGTGACATAGAAGACAAGTTGATAGCAAAGAAGGGAAACTGAGAAAAAAGAGACAAACAATTAAAGACCATGAGGATAGACCAAGGGAAATAAAAGGCAACTGAAGAAAAACCTACGTTTAATTAGGGTTCCCGAGGCGCCCGAAAGGGACAGAGGGCAGAATATGTATTTGAACAAATTCTAGCTGGCTTTCCCTAACCTGGGGAAGGGAAACAGGCATTCAGATCCAGGAAACTAGAGGAATCCCCTAAAATCAATAAAAACCGTTCAACACCTCGACATTTAATAGTTAAACTTGCAAATTCCAAAGATAAAGAAGATCCTTAAACAGCAAGAGACAAGAAATCCCTGACTTTTATGGGGAGGGTATTAGGGTAACAGCAGACCTCTCCACAGAGACCTGGCAGGCCAGAAAGGGCTGGCAGGATATGTCAGGGTCCTAAATGAAAAGAGCATACAACCAGAATGACTTTATCCAACAAGAGCTCTCATTCAAAATGGAAGAGGAGAGATAAGAACTTCAAGACAGGCAACAACTAAAAGAATATGTGACCTCCAAACCAGCTCTGCAAAGAAAATTTTAAAGGGGGACTCTTAAATTCCCCCTTAGAAAAGTTCAGTGGAACAGTCCACCAAAAACAAGGACTGAATGAGTATCATGATGACACTAAACTCCCATATCTCTCTCAATAGTAACTCTGAATGTGACAGGAATAAGCAGCCCCATCAAAAGGCGCAGGGTTTCAGACTGAATAAAAAGCAGGACCCATCTATTTTGCTGTCTACCAAAGAGACTCATTTTAGACAGAAGGACACCTACAACTAAAGAAATAAAAGGTTGAGGAGAACCATTTACCATTCGAATGGTCCTCAAAAAGCAGGGAGTATCATCATATATCAAATAAACTAAATTTACCCCAAAGACTGTAGTGAGGAGATAGAGGAACACTATATCATACTTAAGGATCTATTCAACAAGAGGACTTAACAATCCTCAATATATATGCCCCAGAATGTGGGAGCTGCCAAATATAATGTAATTAATGTAAAGAGTAAATACTTGGAATAATAATACACTTATACTTGGTGACTTCAATCTAGCTCTTTCTATACTCGATAAGGTCTTCTAAGCACAACATCTCCAAAGGAAACGAGAGCTTTAAATGATACACTGGACCAGTGGATTCTAGATATCTACAGAACTTTACATCCAAACTCAACTGAATACATTCTTCTCAAGCGCACATGGAACTTTCTCCAGAATAGACCACATATTGGGTCACAAATCGGGTCTGAACCGATACCAAAGATTGGGATTGTCCCCTGCATACCAGACCATGATGCCTTGAATTGAACTAAATCACAACAAGAAGTTTGGAAGGACCTCAAACACATGAGTTAAGGACCATCCTGCTAAAAGATAAAAGGGTCAACCAGGAAATTAAGGAAGAATTAAAGATTCATGAAACTAATGAGAATGAAGATACAACGTTCAAAATCTTTGGGATGCAGCAAGCAGTCTAAAGGAAATACAGCGCAATACAAGCATCCATTCAAAAACTGGAAAGAACTCAAGTATTACAAAAGCTAACCTTACACATAAAGGAGCTAGAAAAAAAAACAGCAAATAGATCCTACACCCAAGAAGAAGGGAGTTAATAAAGATTCGAGCAGAACTCAACGAAGAAATCGAGACCAGAAGAACTGTGGAACAGATCAACAAAACCAGGGAGTTGGTTCTTTGAAAGAGATAACAAGATGAATAAACCATTAGCCAACCTTATTAAAAGAAGAAGAGAGAAGACTCAAATTAATAAAATCATGAATGAGAAAGGAGAGATCACTACCAACACCAAGAAATACAAACGATTTTAAAAACATATTATGAGAACAGCTATGCGCAGCCAATAAATTAGGCAATCTGGAAGAAATGGACACATTCTGGAAAGCCACAAACCAAAACTGGAACAGGAAGAAATAGAAAACCTGAACAGGCCGACCAGGAGGAAATTGAAGCAGTCATCAAAAACCCTCCCAAGACACAGAGTCAGGGCCAGATGGCTTCAGGGAGTTATCAAGCGTTTAAAGAAGAAACCATGTCTGTCCTACTAAAGCTGTTTGGAAAGATAGAAAGAGATGGAGTAAACACCCAAATTCGTTCTATGGAGCCAGCATATCTGTAATTAAAACGAACAAGACCCCTGAGAGAATTACAGACCAATATCCCTGATGAACATGGATGCAAAAATTCTCAACAAGATACTGTGTGGGATCAACAGTACATGAGAGGTATTCACCATGACCAAGTAGGATTTATCCACAGGACACAAGGCTGGTTTAACACCGTGGAACAATCAATGTGATTCATCATATCAGCAAGAGAGAAAAACCAAGAACCATATGATCCTCATTGTGGATGCAGAGAAAGCATTTGACAAAATACAGCATCCATTCCTGATCAAAACTCTTCAGAGTGTAGGGATAGAAGGGTATTCCTCGACATCTTAAAAACCATCTATGAAAAGCCCACAGCAAATATCATTCTCAAGTAGGAAGCACTGAACCTTTCCCCTAAGATCAGGAACAGACAGAAGTCATCCCTCTCACCACTGCTGTTCAACATAGTACTGGAAGTCCTAGCCTCAACAATCAGACAACAAAAAGACATTAAAGGCATTCAAATTGTGAAGAAGTCAAACCTCACTCTTCGCGATGACATGATACTCACCATAAAGCCCAAAAGTGGGATCCTGAGTGGCGCAGCGGTTTGGCGCCTGCCTTTGGCAGGGCGCGATCCTGGAGACCCTGGATCGAATCCCCCGTCCCGGGCTCCCAGTGCATGGAGCCTGCTTCACTCCCTCTGCCTGTGTCTCTGCCTCTCTCTCTCTCTCTCTCTGTGAGACTATCATTAAATAAATAAATTAATTTAAAAAAATTAAAAAAAAAAAAAACCAAAGTCTCCACCCCAAGATTGCTAGAACTCATACAGCAATTCGGTGGCGTGTAGGATACAAAATCAATGCCCAGAAGTCAGTGGCATTTCTATACACTAACAATGAGACTGAAGAAAAGAAATTAAGAGAGTCAATCCCATTTACAATTGCACCCAAAAGCATAAGATACCTAGGAATAAGCCTAACCAAAGATATAAGGGATCTATACCCTCAAAACTATAGAACACTTCTGAAAGAAATTGAGAAGACACAAAGAAGATGGAAAAATATTCCATGCTCATGGATTGGCAGAATTAATATTGTGAAAATGTCAATGTTACCAGGGTAATATACCGATTTAATGCAATCCCTATCAAAATACCATGGACTTTCTTCAGAAAGTTAGAACAAATTATTTTTAAGATTTGTGGAATCAGAAAAAGACCCGAATAGCCAGGGGAATTTAAAAAAGAAAACCACCATAGGGGCATCTGTTCAGATTTCAGGTTGTACTACAAAGCTGTGGTCATCAAGACAGTGTGGTACCTTTACAAAAACAGACACATAGATCAGTGGAACAGAATAGAGAATCAGAAGTGGACCTGAACTATAGGCGCTAATACTAGATAAAGGAGGAAAAAGCTATCCATTGGAAGAAAGACAGTCTACTTCAAATAAATGGTGCTGGGAAAGTGGACATCCACATGCAGAAAGATGAAACACAGACCACTCTGCTTGCACCCATAAAAGATAAACTCAAAATGGAGTGAAAGATCTAAATGTGAGACAGATTCATCAAGAAATCTAGAAGAACACAGACAGCACCTTTTTGAACTCGGCCGTAACTTCTTGCAAGATACATACAAGCAAAAACAAAAGCAAAATGAACTATTGGGACTTCATCAAGATAAAGCTTTTGCACAGCAAAGGATACAGTCAACAAACTAAAGACAACCTACAGAGATAGGAGAAGATATTTGCAAACCAATGACATATCAGATAAGAGACTCAGTTCCAAGATCTATAAAGAACTTCTCAAACTCAACACCAACGAAACAAACAATCCAATCATGAAATGGGCAAAGACATGAACAGAAATCTCTGAAGAGACATATAGACATATTATGCCATGAGACAATGCTCTGCATCCCTTGCCATCAAGGAAATACAAATCAAAATCACAATGGCCACCTCACACCAGGCAAAGAATGGGGAAAATATTAAGGCAAAACAGCAATGTTGGAGAGGATGTGGAGAAGAACCCTCGCCACTGTTGGTGGGGAATGTGAACTGGTGGCCTCACCAAACCTGTGAGTTCCTCAACAGTTAAAAATATACCTGCCCACAGGCCAGCAGATACCCACTGTGAGGATTGCCCAAATACAAATACAATGTAACCTTGGGTTGCCCTGCACCCAAATGTTATAGCAACAATAACTGATAATAAACATAGAGCCTCAGGTAATAATAAATATGAATGAATCAAAAGATGTGGTTTATATGTAATGAATATTCTCAATGTTACGACAACAAGTACCACATGACCCCGCTAACGTGGATGGGTTTGGAGAATTATTATGCTGAAATCAGAAACAGTCAATCTGGGAAGGACAAACATTATATCTTCTCATTCATTTGGGAATATAAATAATAGTAGAGGAATACTTAGGAAGGAAGAAGTATGTGGGAAATGTAGAAAGGGGAGACAAGAGCAGCTAAAGACACCGCTGAACTCTGGGAAGCAGGCAGAGGTGGTGGAAGGAGAGAGAGGCGGAGGTGGGAATGAATGGGTGGCGGAGCACTGGGGGTTATTCTGTGTTCATGCATTAGACTTTCAATAAAAATAAATTTAAAAAAAGATAAAAAAATACAACATATCAAAAACATACACCTGAATATAGCTAACACAGTGCATAAAGGGAGATTATAACCTAAATGTTTGTGGAAAAGGAAGTCTCAAATTCAATAATCTAAATAGTCTAAAAAAACTAGAAAAAGAATAAAGTAATATTACAAACAAAAAAGGAAATGCTGAAGGCAAATAAACTAAAATTAAAAGCAGAAAAACAATTTGAAAAATCAGTATAACAAAAAACTGCTTGAAAAGATAATAAAATTGACAAAAACTCTTAATTATAATGACAAGAAAAAGACACAAATACCAGTACCAACAATGAAACATGGGATGTCCTACAGATCTGCAGACAACAAAAGAAGAATAATAAGAAGAACTATGAACAATTATGCACATAGTTGAAAATCTAAGATAAAATGGTACGTTCTTTTAAAGTATAAACTGTCCACTGACTTGCCATGTGACACATCGTTTGAAGATAGCACAATTGTAAGAAAGTTATTCATTCAAAAGCTAGTGTGAAGTCTTTACAGAACTGATAACTCACTGTGAATTTACTGCCACAGAAGAACACCATTTATATGATCTCTTGAAAATAGAATGGAGGAGACTGTTTACAAGCCACAAATATCTGACCAAAGACAGGCAAACAAAAGCAAATTAATACAATACTCTCAGATTGTGGATGCAAAAATTATTAACATGTCTTTATCTTGTTCAGCTATATCAATGGGATGGAGATTGCTATGATAAGTGGGGTTACTACAGAGAGATGCAAGACTCTAGTTTGGTATTCAAAAATCGTCAGTCTCAAATATTCCCTAGCTATAGAAAGAAAAAAATGACATGATTATACAATTGATGTAGAAAAAAATTTGACCAAAATGAACACAAATGTGATAAAAATGTTCAGAAAATAAAGAAGACAGAAGGGACCTTTATCAGCAAGTAAAATATTTAGCCACAAAACCTACACATCATCATGCTTAATGGTGAAAGACCCAAATACTTTTCACCCAAGATTGAGAATAGCAGGCTATTGTTCACTTTGATCACTGTGATAATACAAGCACAGACTTCACTTCTAGTTGTAAATCCACAGAAAAATACACCAGAACTTGTGTACCAGCCATAAACATTAGTGAAAGTAATCAAATACTTAAATAAATAAGGTATATAATGACTAGCAGTTGGAAGATTTATAGTAAACATAATTCTTCCCAGAATTAATATAGATGACCAATGTTAAGGAAATCATCAGTGATTTTCTGTTGGAGATATATATATTTAAAATTTATGCAGAAAGAAAGGAATAGAATAACTAAGCAATTTTTGAAAAAAAAAAATTGAGAAATCACTTTAGACTTCAAAATTACTATGCAGCTGTTAATACAGGTGTGTAGTAGTGGTGAGGGCTAGATGAAAAAAAATCAATTGGAATAGAACAGATGCGAAATAGCCCCACATATATGTACACAGAACAGTTTTTAAAGAAGAAAGATACAAAAATGATTAATGGTGGAAAGACCTTTTCATTAAATGGTGCTGGAGAAATTGGACTCATAAAAAAGCAAACAAATAACTAACAATAATCTGTGAAGTCTCACTAAAAATAGAAAGAATATGGCTTTATAATGTAAAACTATAAACATTTAGAAAAAATAGGAGGTGATCAATCTTCCAAGGACAAGAAGGGGGCTGTGAGACTTCTTAGACATGACATCAAATACAACCCATACAGAACCTGGGTAGCTCAAAATTGATTAAACATCGTCTCTTAGGTTTGGGCCCAGGGTCATAATCTCAGGGATGTAAGATTGAGCCTACCAGATCTGCTAGCCATAGACCTCTCCCTCTCCCATCTCTTCCCCATATATCTCTCTATGCTTGTCTAAAATAAACATAACAAGAAAATAAGAAACAAAACAACCCATAAAGAAAAACGTTGATAAATTGACTCATCAATAGTAAACATTATTCTATGGAAAATATAAAAAGGATGAGGAAACAACTTTGCAGGGAGGAGAAGAAATGTTACCTTACTACACATATTCATCAGATCTCTAGAATAAAGAACTCTGAAACAACATTAAAAAGTGATGATTAGAACATAAAAAACAAAAGAACAAAAAGACATTTCACTAGAAATATATATGGATAGCAATAGCCATGAAAAGATGTTCATGTCACTAGCCATTAGGGAAATGCTAGATATGATGAAATGACCTTATACGTCTTGACAAGCAAAACCAAAAATAAAAAAAAAAGGTTTTGGATCAAAAGATGGGATGAGGATAACTCGTTTCCCCTAAGTGTTTAGTGGAACTAAACATTACCAATAGTCTGGAAAAAGTTGATAGTTTCTTAAGCTACAATTGTATGTGTAAGCGGTGGGCAGCTATCTTGAAATGACTTCATCCATACCGAAAGCCTTTATGTGATTGTTCGCAGCTTTATTTTTGTATCAAAGCTTTAAACAATGAAAATGCTCCCAATAGGTGAATAATTAAATCAAGTATTTATTACCACCATAGATGCTGCTAATAAATAAATAAATAATAATAAATAATAATAAATAAATAAATAAATAAATAATAAATAAATAAAATAAAAAATAAAAAAGCGATTGCTATGAACATATACAACAACTTAATCTGATTCTATTTGGGATGACCATGGGTAGTGAAAACAAAGTCAATATCAAAGTGCCATAATTCTATTTATGATGTTCCAAAATGGTAAAATTATAGAAGTGGATAACAGGTTAATAGTTCTTGGGAGTTAAGTTATAGCGGGAAGAGGTGTGGGCATAACTTTGCAAAGAGGTGGCAGTGCAGCTCCAGTGATGATGGACCTTCACGCAGCTGACATGGTCATACACATCTACATGAATAAGTGGTAAGAAAGTAAGTACATGCATTATATCAATATCAGTCCCTCCTAATTTCAGTGCTGCCGGATATTCATAAAGATCTGTGCTGAGGGCTAGATGAAGGAGCATGATTCCTCTGTATATTTGCAGCATTCTGTGATCATAATTAACTAAATAAAGTTTTCAAAATAGTCAAATAAATCAATATGTTTATTATGTTAGAACCCAAGAATATAGGATTAATGTAGTAGGGTTAAATATTTAAAGTTTCTTATTTTTGCGT
Organism: Canis lupus dingo; assembly: GCF_003254725.2. Lineage (NCBI taxonomy): Eukaryota > Metazoa > Chordata > Mammalia > Carnivora > Canidae > Canis > Canis lupus. The sequence goes on along the minus strand of NC_064244.1, from coordinate 4,773,014 downwards.
GCAGCTTTATAATGTGAAATGTCTAAATTTCTTCCCACTATTACCCCAAACTTACTAACAAAAGTAATGACCCTCTCCACTATGTACGCTTTTGTTGTCAAAATGAAAATGAGTCAAGTTTTACTAGCCTTCTATTGATGGCTGTTTTTAAAAATATTTATTTATTTATTCATGAGGCTAGAAAGAGAGGCAGAGACATAGGCAGTGGAAAGCATTCACATGCAAGGCCGATGTGGGACTAGATCTCAGGACTCAGATACCTGGGCAGAGGCGGGCGTAAACCACTGAGCCACCGGCACTGCTGATGGCTGGTTTTAATGAGAAATAACATCTATCACTTTAGGATTGGCAGTGCCACCAGTGATGAGTAAAATGAGGCTGGAAGATGACTTACACTTGCTATGATAGGATTGTTCAAAGTAAGAAATCAGCAAAGAGCCCAGTTCTCCTATCACTCGCTCTGCTTGATGGCATTAAATTCATTTGTTTACAGAGAGTTAACTAGTACCAATAGATACTATTGTTTCAGAACTCTTACTAAAAGGATATCTTGTAAATATATTCAAAGAGAATTCAGTATTATCATTTTTATAACTAGTCAATACTAGTTGGTCCAAGAGGTCAGTAGGGGGACTGATGTAATAAATAGACACCAGAAATTTGCATGCTAGCTAGCCCACTGGTAAGGTGGCTCAAAGGATGGTTCCTTTTAATAGATCGTGCCGAATAACTGTGCTCTTCCAGGTGCAAACAGTGGTCCTGGCCCAGTCTTCCTCTGTTTTCTCTTAGGTGTTTCTTAGTAAGCTTTTGTGCCTAAAATATATTAACACTAAAATTAACTTATTGTGGATTGATAGGAAATTAAAATAGAAATGTACATAAAGATTTCATCATTTCATGCACCGTGTGACATGTTTTCCTAATACAGAAAATAACTGTATGAGTTCCAGCCTCATCGACACCTGGGATGTCCCTTCAGTCTTTCAGGCACATTTTGGCCAGTATTTCTTTTATAAGGACCAAGTACTGGGACTGTCACTCTGCAGGCCCCTTCACTGGAGCCTTCTACTCTGGGCACATCCTGCCCTGGGTGAAAGTGCCTGGTTACTTCCCTTCTCCACCGACTCTGCCACAGGGCCTGGATCTGGTTTTCCAGGGATTCCCAGGTTTAAGCGGTCCTTGGCACATAGTGGGTTTCATTACATCGTGGCTAGGTAAACTCATAACTGAAAAATACCAGCACGTGGGAAGAGCGGTATTTTAGATTCACCTTCAGCATAACAGAGCAGCCTGTGTGTTGTCATTTTCACACTCCTTCAGATAGGAGTCACAGAGATCAAACACCTCAAAATTGATGGGAATTAAGAACAGAGCATCTCCTTTTTCTGGACTCTGTGCCATCTGCTCTCTGGGTTTGCTGGCTTGTACTCATCCGTAGTTCTCAGAATCCCCTGCAAGTGAGATTCTGTGACCAGCTGGGAGCCGCACTTTACCCAATGAGGTTATCAGACATTAAAAATAGGCTGGTAACAGCTATATGCTAATTTAAAAGTGTCCTTGGCATCTCAGTGCCGGCTTTTATGAAACACAGGGCCTTAATCTGTGCTTAGGTACCTATTTATAGACGTCCCTAAGTGGGACTCGTTTGTATGTCAGACATTCTTTAAATTGAGTGTCCTTCCCACTTAAACCTGTGTCTTCAGGAGGCTCTAGCCTTTCCATGTTATTCACCAAGTTCTGTTAATAGATACTTGAATGCTGTCTCTATCGAATTTCCCTGATTCCTTCTGTAATTTTAATCATTCTAAATTCACACAACATACTTTAACTGGGTCCCTACCACTGCGTTTACATTGCCGTGAGATTCTCATATGCCTCATCTTTTCACATTATGCTTACACAAACCTGAAATTGGGTGTTGGTGCTCTTCCTTCCCTTCAATTTGCCCACACATAAGCGTATTCACGCCAAAAATACTTCTACTTGCATGAATATGAAGAGCAGGGAGGGACTGACTTGTATTATGGAGGGACATGTCAACATCTACTCTGGACTTTCTCCCATGACATAAACTAACAACTAGGCAAGTATGTAGTTTACTGAGGATGTATCAGAGAAGCCCTCATGCAAATTTCTACATACTTTTAGAGTAACAGTAGCCTTCAGTTTAAAGTTGGCTCTAATCTCTTGAGTCATTTAGATCTTCGAAGTTAATTTGGTTCTTCTCTAGTATATTCTTGCTTGAAGCAAGAAAAGCTTTAGGAAAGTGATCTGCTTCTTCCTTCTTAGAGTACCCTCCTTAGGCTCTTCATTTCTTTTTCCATTCTTCAGTGAATCTATGTCCTTTGTCATTTAAAACAGTAATTTTTACAATGTCCTTCTGAATTATTTTTGTGTATCTGAAAATTAAAGAACAATAACCAAGAAAATGAAATCTCTGATGCCTCTAACTTGTGTTGCTTAGTGACACACTAGAGAAGGGCCACTTCCAGGACTCAGGTCTCTACTGGGTAGGCATTCTGAAATACAGCTGATGTTCCCTGGCTCACCTCCCCACTGCAGCACACACAGACCTTGGTTAGACCTACTCACTCCTCACTGCTGCCAGACAGATCTAAGCTCCAAGGGCTGCCTGGGTGGTTCAGTGGTTAGTGTCTGTCTTTGGCTCAGGGTGTGATCCTGGGATCCCAGGATTGAGTTCACATCAGAGCTCCCCGCGAAATCACTGCATCCCTGCCTGTCTCTGCCTCTCTCTGTGTGTCTTTCATGGTCTGGTAAATCTTTTTAAAAAAATATCTAAACTCCCAGATGCTTTATATTGACTGGGACACATCATGTATAAATTGAAACAAAGGATTAAAAGCATATTTGCAGTTAGCCAGAGATAAAAGACACATGACAGAGAAGTCTAATTATATTTAAAAGACACATGACCGAGGAAGAAATATAATTATTAAAAAGACTTATCAGAAACAATGCAAGCAAGGAAAAGAGAATGACATCTTTAAAATATTTTTTTTAAAAAAGATATTATATTAAGTTCTAAATAGAAGATTAAAAAAAAAAAAGCTTTCAAAATAAGGGCAAAACCAAAGACTTTCATAGATGATCAAAACCAGAATTCTTGTTCCACTTCGAAGGCCTGTGCTAAAGCAATGGCGATGAAGTTCTTCATTCAGAAGGAATAACATACCCAGAAAGAGGACTATACCATCTATACAAAGAAATGAAAATCTGTGAAATGGTAAAAATATAAAAGACTCTTCATATTTTAATTATTCTGATATGTTGATTCTCTAATGTAAAAGCAATGTTATTTGTGTTGAGGGGGTTAATAGCATACAAAAGTAAAATGCATGACAATAGTGCCAAGGGTAGGGAGGAGGCACTAAGAGGTTACTGTGGTAAGTTCTTAAAGTCTTTGTGAAATGGTAAGACAGTATTTAAAAGGTGGGTAGGATAAATTAAGAGATATCATTATGAGCCCCTAGGGCAGTCACCATAGAAACACCAAGAAGCATAACTGACAAAAGCATAAATAAAACAATCATTTTTAAAGGCTCAATTAATACAAAAAGAGCGGAAAGAGGAAAAATAACCAAAGACAAATGAGACAAAAGAAACAAGTAGCAAATTAGTAAATTTAAATTCAAGTCAATCCCTAGTTACATTAAATGAAAATGATTTAAAACAGTTAAAAGAAACTGGATTGAATTGGATGAAAAAGTATTAAAAAACCCCTTTCCATACGACCAATAATCCAAAAAATGCAGAATGAATTACATTAAAATCAAACAAAATGGACTTAAAAACAAATATTATCGAATTTCAAAAGGAGACACATAATGACAGTCAACACAACTCTTATTGTATATTCACCAAACAACAGAACTTCAAAGTACATTTAGAAAAAAATGTAACTAAAAAGAAACTGCTTAGATAAGCCCACAATTGTGAGACTTTAAAACTCCTCTTTCAGTAATCAATAAAATAAGCACACAAAAATTAATAATATAGAGAACTGAGCAATACTATCAATTACATTGACAAAACTGACAATTATGACCTTTACCCAATGGCAGCAAGTTTATATTCACACTATAACAAGAAATCACTTAGTGAAACATTTTGGTCATAAAATAAACATCTACAAAGCTAAAGGACTAAAAATCATATGAAAAAAAAACCTTCTCTTAATTCAAATGATTAAACCAGAAACCAGTAAAAAGAAAGATAACTAGAAAATCTTCAGATATATTAATGTGCCTGAAAACATATCAAAATCTATGGGATGTAGTTTATGTAGTGTTCCTTATAGAAATTTACAGGATAAAACTTTATGGTAAAAGCCAAATTCTCAAATGAATGGCTAAACTTCCAAATTAAGAGATTCATGAAACCATTAAACAAAAAAAAATCAGAAGGAAAATAAAATCATCCAAGAGCAGAAATGAAATAAAAGAGGAAAGCAGCCAAAAAAATCAATGAAACAAACCGCTGTTGCTTTAAATAAAATCAACCACTTCTTTCCAGATTGTCCAAGAATAAAGAGAAGACTCAAATGATCCATCAGAATTGAAGAGAGCAGTCATCACAAAAGATCTTCCAGACATTAGGATAATAATGGAATGTCATACTTGATGTAATAAATTAGATAAGTTGGATAAAAATGTAAGAATTCCCACTGAAACACACAAACTACCAAGGCTCAGAAGAAGAAACTGGACCTTTCTATATCTATTAAAGAAATCAAATTCTCAATATAAAAACATTCCAATAAAAGAAAGCTACAGTTTTAGATGGCTTCACTGGTGAATTGTATCAAATCATTTAAGAAAGGGAATATCTAATTTGTATGAAGAATTCTAGAAAGAAGAAAAGTAAGTGAATATTTCCCAATTTCATTTTTCTAGTCCCATTACCCAGCTACTAACAAATAGATATTTAAAAATAACACCTTTACTATTATCTTGCTGATTATAGATGCCAAATATCCTCAATTAAATACTATCCAAAATTTCATCAGTAATGTCAAAATAGATGAACAATGATGAATTGGGATTTACTCCAGAATTGAATGTTAGTTCAATACTCCAAAAAGTCATCTTAGACAAGAAGGATAATCGTGCGATCATCTCCAAGAAATGCAATAAAATCACCACCTCAAGCAGCAATGGGCTCCATCTCCATATTGGGTTAAAGTGGAGGCCCTATGGAAGGCATGTGAAGGCACTCTCCCTCCCTATCAGCCAGGAGTAGTGTCAGCAGAGGCTTCATAGGAACTGAACTTCCACCCCTGTCCAACGGTAATGAAGCATGCTATTCCACCAGGTTGTCAATGGAAAGTGAAGAACTCAGACCTTGCAGGACCTCCAGACTCCACCAGCAGAAGTACCAGAAGGCCTGCTAAGCAAAGAATCTAAATAAATCCATGGTTCTAACATAATGCCCCAAATATGAATAATAAAGATCATTCATCCTACCAAGAACCAGAAAGATCACGCTTGAATGAGAAAGGATAATGTAGGAATAATGTTTACCAAAGATGAATAGATGTTGGAATAATTTGATATGAATTTAAAGCTGCTGCATCATAAAAATGCTTCAGTGAGCAATTTGCAAGACTTAAAACAAACTAAAAGCCTCAACAAGTAAAATAAAAGATATGAAGAAGAACCAAAAAGAAATTTTGAAACTGAAATTTATGAACCAAAAAAAAAAAAAAACCTCACTGGATAAGGCCTAACAATATGATGGAAGGGACAGAGGGGAAGAATCCCATGACCCTTCCATGAAATTACTCAGTATGAATAAAGAAGGAAAATTCATTGCAAAAAAAATGATAGAACCTCGAATCTGTGAGATTACAACAAAAATTCTGAAATTCATGTCATCAGAGTAACAGAAGAGAGAAGAGGAAGGGAGTCAGACTAAAAATGTATTCTAACAAGATTTGAAATTTTCTCAAACTTGGAAAAGACATAAATCTAAAAGATTCAAGAAGCTGAGGAAACCTAAACAAACAAACAAAGTTATCGCTAGAACTTACACAAAAGAAATCAAACTCGACTAAACTAAAGACAGGGAAAATTTAACAACAGCCATAGGACATAAACAATATTGCCTTTTGAAGTAATTAAAATAATAACAGATAATCGCATAGGAAGCCAGAAGAAACATTTTCCAATATGGTAAAATTGTCGGCCTGGGATACTATATCCAGTGAAAATATTCCTTCAGAAATGAAGGGGAGGGTCAAAGAAATTCTCAGATGAGGAAAATGAAGAGAAAGCTGTCATCAACAAACAACTGAAGTAGTTCTTAAACAGAAAGACATGATAAAAGAAGAAACTTGCAACAACAAAAGAAAAACAATGGAGAAAAGGAATAAAAGTGTAGGTAAATACAAAACCTTCATTCTTTTAGTTTTTTTAGTAAGTTTGATATTTGACAAAACATAATGCTGTCTTATACAGTTGGCAATGAATATGGAGGAAATAGAAGACAATTACAAATGAGAGAGGTAAAGGGACTTAAAAGAAGATAGTTTCTTTTTTTTTGGTTACTAAAATTGTATTTATTTTTTCAAATTATCAGTGTAATAAATGTTATAGCTTTCAAGAAGTTTATGAAATGACATAAATTCTCACATAGTATATTTGTAAAGAAAGACTGCTGACGGTTTTTGTGTGACATATCAAGGGTTGCAGGGATTAAGTCATACACAATTATTGTTTGAAGCGACATGGTTTCTGTACTTTGCTCAAACTGGTATAATGTCAAATAGTAGATTATAATTGATTACATAGGTATATATGGTACAATACTCATAGTAACCACAAACATGCAAAATCTTTTACAAAGAGGTATTCAAAACACTTATGGATAAATCAAAATAGAATTCTAAAAAATGTTCAAGTAATCTGCAGAAACCACAGGAAAAGAAAACAAAAATGAAAACTGGAGGAACACAAAATAAAAGTAAAAGTGGCAGCGTAAAGCTCTAACGTATCCGTAATTAAATGGATATTATGTACATCAGTAGATACATCAATTGAGTTACACAAATTTATTTTAAAATGACTCAACTATCTGCTGTTTACAAGAAACTCGCTAAATATAACAATATGTAGCATGAAAGTAATAGGAGATGGGTGCTGGGTAGCTCCAGTCGGTTAAGCATCTACCTTCGTAGCTCAGGGGTCATGCTCACAGGGTCTGGGATAGAGCTTGTTGGGCTCCCTGCTCCAGCTGGGAGTCTGCTTCTCCCTCTGCCCCTCCCCACGCTTGTACTCTCTCACTCACTTTCTCATCTAAATAAATAAATAAAATCTTTAAAAAATTATATTAAAAAAAATAATAGGAAAGAAAGATACTAACATGCAAGCAATGGTTAAAAAGCAGGAGTGGCTATAAATGTATCCAATTAAGTAGACTTCCAGAAAAAAGAGGAAAATCATATTGAAGGACAGAGAGGACATTACATGATGATAAAATGATCAGAAGATATAGCAATATTAAATGCATATACAGAACTTCAAATACAAAACAGAACTAAGAAAAATTAGACAAATCCCATAATTATAGTTGAATACTTCAAAACTCTCTCAACAACTGATAGAAATCAGCAAGAATATGAAAGAACACTTTCCAAAAACCACACCCGATTTTTACACAAGGTAAAAGAAGAGAAGAAATAATAAATACCAAGTGAAGTAGAAAAAAAAACACACGAGAAAAAATCAATGAACTAAAAGCTAAAAGTCTCTGAGGAAACAGAAAATCAGACCTCTACCCAGATGAGTCAAGAAAAAATAAAGCTGTGATATGTTAGAAGTGAGAGAGGTAACAATATGGCACATAGTCTGTAGACATTAAAAGATGAATAAAAGAATAACCATAAGCAAGTTTACACCAATACATGTGACATAGATGCAAAATGGACAATTTCCTTTAAAGACAATCTACCAGGGTGCTGGCTGAAATCAGTCAGTAGAGCACGCAGCTCTTGATCTTGGGGTTGAGTCTGGGGATAGAGATTGGGATGAGGAATTATTTAAAACAAAAAATAAAATAGCAAAGGAATTTATTGTATACTTTACATATATATGTATACATGTATATAAAGTATATGTATGCTGCTCAACAGAATCCTTTTAAATAAGTAAAAAATAAAAGATTACCATAACTTCCTCAAGAAGAAACAGATAACCAGCCTGGCCCAAACTAGTAAAGACACTGAAATCTGTTTGTTTAACAACACCTACAAAGGACACTCCAGGCCCAGATGGCTTCACTACCAAACATGTAAGAAAAACAATATCAATTCTACACAAACTCTTGAAATTGGAGAAAAAAAACTTTAACTCATTTTATAAGCCAGTATCCTCTCTGATAACCAAAACCAAAGATATTAAAGAAAACTACACATCAAAACCTTATAAATATAGATGTGACACTTAAAATCTTAACCAAGTTAGATCAATAATATATGAAATGATACCACATCCTGAACAAATGAGTTTGTTCCAGAAATGTATAGTTCTTTTTTTAAAGCTCATCAATGTAATTATTACATTAACAAACTAAGAAAGAAAAAAAAAACACCCATTTTCTTAATAGGTAATCATTTGGTAAATCAACATCCATTCCTTTTTGTTTTGGTTTTGCTAAATTTCAATTAAGTAAACATACAGTGTATTATTGATTTTGGGGTAGAATTTAGTGATTCATGAGTTGCATATAATACCCAGTGTTCACTACATCAAATGCCTCATAATGCCCAGCATCTCTCCATCCCCACCCCCACCTCCCTCCGGTAACCCTCAGTTTGTTCTCTATAGTTGAATCTCTTATGGTTAGTCTCCTTTCTGTTTTATCAATATCTATACCTAATAAAAGTTTTCAACAATCTGAAATAGGGAACTTCTTCAATCTTATAAATGTCATATACAGCTAACACATGCTTAATAATGAGAAACTGAAAGTTTTCCCTTTACCACCAGGAGCAGAGACTGCTTCTATATAATTCTGTGCTGGAGGTTCCAGATAATGCATAGAAAAAGACAAAAAAAAAAAAGGCACTGGACACGAAAGGAAGAAGCAAATAGTCATTATATACAGTAATATAATCACATACACAAAACCTCTGGGATCTGAACTGAACACTAAAACTAGTAAATGTTTCAGAATATAAAAATGATATATAAGATCAGTGATTTTATATAGTAGCAACAGATAATCACAAATTAAAATTTTAAAACTACAAGCCCAACATTTTTTTAAAAAAATAAAAATTCAACTTTGAAGTTAGATTAGCTTTGAAAGATCTAACTAGCTTTATTAATTGATTCATGAAGCCAGCAGCATCCCATGTAGCTAGCAGACAAATGTTCCACTGAGCTAAACAAAAGAAATAATTTTAAAGGCAGAGAGACCATTTGAAAAAAGGAATTTATTAGCAAGGAATGTATTGTTTAGACAAGTTTGCCCCTCTTAAAGAGAAGCAGAAGGGTAAATCAGTAAATATCCTGGTATTGACCCAGGAAATTCCAATTGACTTGTTATAAGTACATTCCTGGGTGGTTGAAATTGCAGTTATTTAGTATAAATAATAATAATATAATATAATATATAATAATATAATTCTTAGTGTTGACTTGGCCTAAATTTACTTTAGACCTGTGGTTTCTTTTTTAACACTCTTAAAATAGCAAATATATTTATAAGTGAGTTTCGAGATATATGCAAGACCTGTGCGGTAGAAAATTACAAAATATTGCTGAGAAACTGAAGGCCTAAATAAATGTGAGACATGTCTGTTCATGGATTGGAAACCTCCAGTATTGTTAAGACATTAGCTCTTTCTAAATTGATCTATAGATTCATCATAATCTCAACCATAATTCTTTCAGGCATTTTTAAAAAGATTTTTATTTATTGATTTACCTTCATGAGAGACACAGAGAGAGGGCAGAGACATTGGGAGAGGTAAAGCAGGCTCATGCAGGAAGCCTGATGTAGGACTTCGATCCCGGGACTCCGGATCATGCCCTGGGACAAATGCAGGCGTTCATCTGTTCTGAGCCACAGGCATCCCATCTTTCAGAGGCTTTTTATGAGAATTGACAAGCTGACCTTAACATTCTAATGGATATGCAAAAGATGTAAAATAAGACAAACAAGTTTGAAAAAGAACATTGAAGGACATTCTATAACCAGACTTTATTATAAAGCTACAATAATTCCAAAAGAAGTGTGCTACTGGTATAAAAAATAGACAAACAGATCACCCCGTAGAAAGCGGACCTTTGATTTTGAAGACAAAGGTATAAAAGTAATTCAATGGAGAAAGGATGGCTTTTTCAACAAATGGTGCTGGAAAAACTAGATATTACATATGCAAAAAAAAAAAGAACTTTGATCCACCCTCATATATGTACAAAAATTAAATTTAAAGGCCTTAATGTAAAACTAACATTTGAAAAACTTTTAGGAAAAAAACACTGGAGAAAATCTTTCTGATACTGGGTTTGGCAAAGCTTTATGAGATGACACACTTAAAGAGAAAAAATTAACAAGTTGGACTTCATTAAAAATTGAGGACATTTTGCTCTTTGGAAGATATATAGATTGGAGAATGAAATGACAAGACTACAACCAGAAGATCATATTTACAAGCCATATATCTAATAGATTACGTAAGCCAAAATATATATAAAGAGCAATACTTACAACTCGAAAGTGAAATCAAACAACCCAATAAAAAAAAACTGGGTAAAAGATCTAATAGACATATATGATATATAAATGGCAAATAAACATATGAAAAAATGCATTCAAGAAATGCAAATTAAAACCCAGTGAGATATTAGTACACACACCTATTAGAATGTCTAAAATTAGAGGACTGACCATACCAGTTATTGGCGAATATCAGAAGAACTGGAAGTCTCATGACATTACCAGTGTGTATGTAAATATTACCACCTTTTGAAGCAGTTTGACATTGCTTAAAAGTTAGCAGCATCAACCATATGATCTTCCTGTTTATTCCTGGAATTTTACCAAGAATGAAAGCATATGATCTGTGGAGATATACACCTGAAATAAAATGTTAAAAAATATGAGACCTTAAATTTTAAAGATATGTAGAATGTTTTGAAAATAAAAGAATATTTGCAGGTGGGTGACAGAAAAGAAAAATCAGAGGATCATTCAAAGCCCAACACCCAACTAGATAAGAGAACAGAGAAGAAGGAATGATTAAAGTGTGATACCAGAAAGTATTTTCTAGTTTGAAGGACATATTGTCATATTAATAAAAACAAACAAAACCAGCACCAACCATATCATCATTAAATTACAGAACATCTGGAATAAGAGATCCTACAAGGCTTTGTTGTAGATGGGAAAAGTCAAAACAGGCCACGTAGGGAAAAAAATGCCTCTAAAATTCTAAGTAAAAATTGTTTTTGAACCTACATTATAGAAACAATAACAGAGAGAGAAAATAAAGATATTTTCATATAGCTAACCTCAATTTTTCCTTTATATCCTCTTTTACTCAGAAGCTCCACAAAATGATGGGATATACCAACAAAAACTAAATGGAAGGAACTTCAGCATAATAAGACCCACATATTAGAAAGCCTACAGCAAATGATCAATTCAGTGGTGAAAGCCTGAAAGCTTTCCCCAATATCAGGAATAAATATGGAGATAGTGTTCACTGCTTCTATTCAGTGCAAAAGAATCTAAAGGTCTAGCCATAGTAATTAGACAAGAAAAAGAAATCTAAGCGGCACCGGGCAGGCTGGGAAGCCTGCCTCTCCCCTCTCCCTCTGCCTGCTCTCCCCCTGCTTCAACTCGCTCTCTTTCTCTCTCTCTGTTAAATAAATAAAATCTTAAAAAGAAAAGAAAAAGAAATTTAAAATAAAATTCGAAAGAAGTAAAACTATTTGCAGATGACATGATCTTTATTAGAAAGACCTAAAGATTAAAAAAAACTGAGTTAATAAATAATTCAAAAGATTGCAGGATGTGATTTTGAATTTCACATTCCAAAAGCCAGATCTGATTTCAACACTAAAAAAAAAAAAAAACAGTTCCATTTTCTCCTCATTAGCAGTGAACAATCAAAAAAGGAAATTAAAGAGCAATTCCATTCAATAGCATCCAAAGAATATAATGTTAAAATAAATTTAACCAGGAGGCAAAAGACTACACACTAAACACTGCTGATAAAAAAGTTAAAGGAACAAAAACAAATGGAAAGACACCCCATGTTCATGGATTGGAAGAAATAATATTGTTAGGACAACAATGTTACAAAGCAATCTATAAATTCAATGTAATCCCAATCAAAAAGCCTAATGATGTTTTTGCAAAAATGAGTAGAAACCAAACCTAAAAGTCAGGGAACCTAAATAGCTAAAGCAGTCTTTAAAAGAAGAACAAAGTTTGAGGGTCATGACTTCTCCAATTTCAAAACTCTCACAAAGATAGAGTAATCAAAATAGTATGGGACTTGTATAGGGCAGACAAAAAATAATGGAGAATAAAAGAGTCCAAAATAAACCTCTACATCTCATGGGAAATTGATTTTCTTGACAAGGATACCAAGAACTTTCAATGGGGAAAGAACAATCTCTTCAACAAATGGTGCCGGAAAGACCGGATATCCACATGCAAAAGAAGAATTAAATTGCACATTGCTTTACTTGCACCCTATAATAAACTTAACTCAAAATGAATCAAGACTTACAGAGATAACACATGACATTATTAGATGAAAACAGGGCAACTATCTTCATTACCTTGGCTTTAGCAATGGTTTCTTATGATACCAAATATAGGCAAGAAGGAAATGTATTTTTGGACTTTATCCAAAATTAAAAATGTTTGTGCATTAAAGAACACTATCCAAGATGAGTGAAGACAACACACAGAATGGGAGAAAATATCACACTGCAAATATTCTTATCTGATAAAGGGATTAATAGTCACAATATATAAGGAATTCCACAACTCAACAACAAAAAAGACTACCCATTTTTAATGGAAAAGGACTTGAATAGACATTTTCTTAGAAATAAATATACAAATTCCCAATAATAGCGAAATATGTAAACATTACTATGTAGGAAATGGAAATCCAACTATAATGATGAGCCTTTATACTTCATACTTGACTAGGATATCTATAATAAAAAACACACAATCACACAGAAAATAGCAAGTATTGGTGGTTGTGGAGAAGCTGGAATCCTTCCAAGGGCATACAAATGGTTCAATCTAGGTACAGTTTGGTACTTCCTCTAAAAAGTTAAATACAGAATTAGCATATGACACGAAATTCACTCCTAGGTAACCTCAAAAAATTAAAACAGGAACTCAGTTACTTGTAAGCCAATATTTATAGCATTTTTCACAATATCAAAAGTGGAAACACACAAGTGTCACAGCAATAGATTTACTATTAAACAAAAATGTGGTTATATACTGAGATGGAATATTATTCAGCCACAAAAAGGAATGAAGTTCCGACACATGCTACACATGGATGGACCTTGAACATATTATACTAAATGTAATAACGCAAGCACCAAGTACAAATTCACGAATTCCACTTCTCCTGAGAGAAATACCGAAGGCAAATTTATATTTGATTAAAATCGAAACCAAAAGTAGATTGAGTTCCTGGAGCTGGGAAGTAGGCATGAGGAGGTTACTGCTAATGGGAACGAGTTTTGTAGTTTGAGATGATGAAAAAGATTTGAAATGGACAGTAGTATATGTGTGCACATAATTATATGCCACTCCAGTGATACACTAAGAATAGTTAAAATGAACAAATTTTATGTGCTTTGTAACAGGTTTGCCTTATATGTTCAACAACAAAGGGAAATAGAAGTTCAGAGGTGATCAAACTTACGGAAAAAACTCAAGATGATGGTACAGAGAGACGTTTTTCAGGAGCACAGAGCACACCCAGGAATAGTAAGAAAACATAGTGCTTGGATGGCGATTATGAAGAAATAACAGAATCTGATTAAACTTCCTGATGAATAAGTTTATGGAATTACAATACTCTGAAAATCACCTGGGGAATTCACTTAGTATTCTTGTATTGCTCTGCCTTTAACCTTTGCATCGATTCTAATCAAGATTTAACTACTTATTAACATACCTAGTTGTCCACCTCAAAAACTATTTCAAAACGCATGCGGACTACAGTAGGAGTACAGTTGATCTTATGCATGCATACCAGTTGAGCTACACTTCACAGATCAAATCTCAGACTAGTTATACATTCATTGGTAGGAAATACAGACAAGATAACATACATCGAAAATCTAGTTATTAAAGGGATGACTTGCTTTGATGTAGCATTATAATTCTAAAGAGATAAATAAAATTTTAAACAATCACCGAGCATATTTTACACCTATTACCTAAGAGGTTCAATGAAACTTCCTTGAATACTCACTTATAATATTTCTTCGTAATATATTGTGAAAACTCTCTAAAAATTATAAACAGAGTCCAAAATAGAATTATTCTCCAACTAAGAAGGTAACATGTCAAGTAACACTATACTATGATATTTCAAGATTCTGGTAAACTACCTGTTTAGACATATTTTCTGAAAATTTTGCCGATTTTTCTTAACCAAGAATGTGACAAGGTCTTTATACATTTCACTTTTTCTCTCTAATTAATTCTCCCCTCATCTTCTGTTTTGCCCTTTGGAAGAAAAGTTTGGTGCAATTATTAATGTGAGTAGCATTTGCCTGATCAATACATGCACAACCCAAGGCCACATATTGTTTTCTTCTCTCGAGGATCCATAACGTGCTTTTTATACATCAAAAATATGGGCAGAATTCTTCCTTCTTAAATTATCCATTTGTCGTCCATCCACTCATCCACCCATCCATCATCCATACAGTATGCTTTTACTGAATGACCTCCTTTGCTGCATAGGGCATTTTGCTAGTTAGACCAAAGGAATGGAGCTTCCTTCCTCTACTCTCCTCTAATGCAAAAAAACAAACACACACACAAAAAAAAAACATTATGCAACTTCAAAGAGAATCCTAGAGAAGTCCTATAAAAGGTCAAGATTAGAATACTTCACCATGAAAGCTTGTTTCCATTTGTCACCTCTGTTCTTGTTCTGTGTGTAAAAGAGGTTGCTAGCAGTTATTTTCTAGGATTACAACCTCCATGTAGACACCTGACACTCCAACCTTTTTCTCCACCTCTTTTTTTGTCTCTTCCTTTCCCTCACCTATCTAATAGATAAGAAGATTTGGCTCTGCCTTAACAAATGTATATATAAAAACCCATAGTTCTTTTTAATATATCGTAACCTACACATACACAAAACATCACATACTACACCCATATAACTCAGGCGTCCATGCATTTTGTCGTAATTATTGAATCATGTTCCTTATCTTTCATTCTTGGAATTGAGAGGAACATAGATATTCCATATCAAATAAGGTATTGTAGATTAGTAGCTTGTGATAGGAACAAAGTGTCCTTGCCCCTCTAGAAAGGTCAAAGTCTCTTATTTTCTGATTGGAAATTTCCTTTCTTAGAGTATCAAAACAAACCAAGGCTAAATCATATTTGCTCATCTACCCTCCCTGCTGTGCAGATATATCTGTGAGAAGATCATGCTGAGAAGAAATGCCCATAAACGCAGTCAGATGAGATGCTTGCTGGTCATCCAGAAAGTGGCACTCACATTTTGAAGCCAATCCAAACCAAGAGGTAGCAATTCTCCCAACAGTCCCTGTGGTGAGAATCCCAGTAAGGATTTAGGTTCTCCCTGCAGATGATTGCCTGTGAGGCCCCTTACATAGAAGACACCAAGGGCAGGGTTGCCAAAGGAAGCTGACCACCTAGTAAGTTCAGTGAACAGGTATGAGACAAAAAAATGAAATGTGTTCATGGGAAGATTCAGAGCACCACCCTGCTTGAGTGCTCAGGGGGTGGGAATCATGGAATGCTGTGTTTCTCCCTAGTCAGCTTCATTGGCAGCAAGTAAAAGGGAAGACTGTAAAGCTGGAGGAGGGAGAGAGGGACTGTTCCAGCTCCTCGTCCCCTGTCCCCAGCAGTGAACCTGGCAGTGGCAGCTGCTTCCCACTTAGACAACAGTTGGTTCCAGTTCCCAGGGGTTTCTATATTCCCAGAACCGGCAAATCATTACAACTCCTTGAATCCGCATTACAAACCAACCCAGGTCTCCTCTTCCAAGGTCTGGTCCTCAGCTCTGCTGTTCTGCAAAATCCTCTCCTCTGAGCTCTGAGGTAGCAGCTCCTGGGTTGTATCCATCTGACATCTGGGTGCCAGTTTCTGAGACCCCCTGTGCTCCAGCATGAGCCTGGGAACGACCATTCCTCAGATATGGAATCCCAGCTCTGTGGGAGTCCCCCTCTGAACTCCCAAGGGACCATAACCAATGTAAGCAGGGTCCCCTCCTCCAGAGGTCTAAGTCCCAGCTCTGCAAGGCGACTTCTGAGACCCTAAGGAACCAGCACAGCCTGGTGGTGCTCCTCTCCCAGGCACTGGGTCCCAGCTTCTTGGGGTGCTTCCTCCAAGCTCCACATTTTAATTCCTTCCATTGTCCTCTCTAACTACTTAGACAAAAGCTATGATTCTGCTTCTGTAGTTACCTCAGCCACCTCTTATTGCCCATAATACTTGTATAATTAATTAAGTTATTAATTAATTAATTAATCAATCAGTGAACTGATGGGTCTTACGAAGTTTTCATTTTTATAAAGTGGCGTGGGTTCCTTTGGTCATTTTCTTAGAAGACTGATTTAATGACCTGCAATAGGGAACACCGAAGGCTCATTCTGAAATGGTTTTGGATTTGCTCTGAGCAAACACATAGCAAAGGGATCTGCTTCAACCCAACAGAACAGAATCGCATTTTCTGTGAGCCATCAGCATTCAGTCCGGAACATGCTGCATTTACAGAGATGGAGCCATAGCCAAAGACAACATGGTTCAAAAATTATACATGCCATTAAAATACTCCTTCTGTACTACAAGTAACACACGAGTTTCAACATCATGGAGTTTTCCATGCCGTATACAATTTCCCCCATGAATTTGTCTCCAAGGTGGGGCTCGACATCCATTTGAAAATTCATAATCTGAAACCAATTATCGATCCAATTAAAAGACTCTGAAAATAAAATATGTTATCTTTAAAAAGTATGTCATGATTACAGTTTTTTCAAATACTCAATCCTAATGTAGCTATTGACATTTGGAAATAATAATTATTTTACATAAAAAAGCAAATCTGAGAATAATAGAAACCTGGAAAATAGAATCAATACGTTCCAAGACGTTTGTTCTCCTTTTCTGAGAATGTTCACAGTTCTATATAGTTCTTAACAGTTGTTGAGTTTAAACAGATTTAGTTGAAATGAATGATAAGATGCACATTTGAACACTCTAAAGAAAGTCTCCAGAAAACAGATGAAAATATACCATTTTAGCAAAGGGGCTGGTGGGGAGGAGGAATATCACTTTTATAATTAAAATGTAGTCAAATTGATACAACAACAAAAATATTGCAGATTAGTTTAACATAATTTATGCCTTACAACACTGTCAAGACATCAAGAAACCAGTGATCATATTTAATAGCAGACATTAAATAACCTACAAGATTAAAAAATTCATTTCATTTCTTAGTGGTAATGTATAATACTAGAAAAAACTACAAAAATGAACAAGTTTTAAACCTTACAAAGTCTTATGATATTTGCATTTATTTAACCATCTATTTAATTGTCTGAGAGAGTGAAAATAAGGCCACTTCATTGTCCTCAGAATCAGGTGAAACCCCATGAAAAGCTCTAGCAAAGCTAACATTAAATCTTTACATTTTTAGAATTAGAAATATCCATGCAATACCCTAAAATCTACTGTTAAATCAATAACAACTCCTATAATTTGTGTATGTTTAAAAAATTCTGAAAGCATTTTTGTGAACTAACTACAGAGGTTTCTTTTTTCTAAAAAAGACTCACAATGAAATACGTTTTAGAGAATGATTCAGTAGGTACAGATCAGTTGCTTAAGCAGCATGCCAACCTTCATCTTTATCTCCACTCTCAGGATCTTCATCTTTGGTAATTTTTTCAAGAATATTTACTGTGGATGTGTCTTCTTTCACCGTGTTATAATCCAAACCCAGGATTTTTGTTACAGGATCTCTGTTAGCTATCAAAACAAGTAAATAAATAAAAATGATTCTCTTGTCTTCTGTTGTAAGAAAAATAATGACTAAAAGTCCTCTGACAGCCCACCCAAATGTATGCTTCCCTTCATTAAGCTTTCTCTCATGGACCCAATTTGAATTAATCTCAACTTCTCAGATTCTACCTGCATTTGGAACTTTCTTGTACTCCTTGAGATTCTCTACCTTGTACTCGATATCATCTATCTATATCATATCTCTAATAAAACAAAGAACAAGACATTCTTTTTTTCTTTTTTTTTAATTGACTGAGGGCATTGTCATGATGGTCATTCAATTGTATCCAGAATTGATTTGAAAGTAGAAATATCTGGTCTCATTGAAGAATCATCACTAGAACTGTGTGTGTACGTGTGTGTGTGTGTATGTAACCACTGGCTTAGTGTTCACAAATGCTTTCTTTCCAAAAACACATGGTTTTCTCAGTCAAGATCTACCACCAGTCTTTTCCACCTGTTCAAAATGCTTATATTTTCTTTCTTTTTTTTTAATTTTTTTATTTTATTCATGATAGGCGACGAGTGAAAGAGAGAGAGAGGCAGAGGCGGAGGGAAGCTCAGGCTCCATGCCGGGGCCCGATGTAGGATTCGATCCTCGAGTCTCAGGATCAGCGCCTGGGCCAAAGACGAGGCGCCAAGCCAGCATCGCCACCCAGGAGATCCTCAAAATGCTTATATTTTTCTTTTTTTTTTTTAAGAAATATTCTTTTTTTTAATATTTATTTATTTATTTATTTATTTATTTATTTATTTATTTGAATGATAGCACACAGTGAGAAGAGAGGCAGAGACATAGGCAGAGGGAGAAGCAGGCTCACGCACGGGGCCCGAGCGTGTGGATGGATCCGGGTCTCGAGATCGCGCCCTGGGCCAAAGGCAGGCGCTACAAGCCGTTCAGCCACCCAGGATCCCAATGCTTATTTGTGCCAATCTTTTATGTTCAGGGTTTGGAAAAACAAATCTGAGTACTCATGCACATACCAAAGTTACAGTGAAAACTCAATACTAATTCATGATCAAGGCTGACATAGGTGTGAAAGTAGACTCTAGGTGGTTAAAACAAATTTGGTGAAGCCAAAGAACCATGTAGTTGCAAGTGAGGAAGAAGAGGCAAAGCCATATTTGGAAAGGAGGAATTTAAATAAGATGAAATATATGTATTTGAAAAGGGGCCCATGGGACTAGTTCAAAACTCCACCTGATTAGAAATAGGAGCTCAGTGATGGCATTAACTCTGCAGTGGAGATGGACTCTGGCACCAGGAAATAGCAGAAAGGCTTAGGGCTTCTTAGAAAAAAACCACAGGGAGGGAGCAGGGAAAGAGATCTAAGGAATCATCTGCACCATTTGAGCATCTAAATCATCCTTACAGCAGTCATCATCGTAAGACTCATGGAAAAAGGTATTATATGAATTCTGGGGAAGACCTAAAAACCTGCCCCCAAATTGCCCCTGCACCATGGAATCTGGACCCAAAACTAGAGTTGTACCTAGAGCTCTTACAGAAAAGGACAAAAGATGCAGCAAAGGATACACATTTGACAAACTAGAATATACTGTGCAGTCTATGTATTAAGTTCATCACTAAGGACCAATTAATGCTATTACCAACCTCCATGTTCAACTTTACTCTTAAAGATTTCGATTCCTCCTCCAGCAGGGTAGCTATGAGGTATAGATAGATAGATAGCCTAATAATGAAGGTAGGCAAGAGATAGAAAGAGCTGCTGTCTAAAGGTTCACATCTTTTTTAAATATTTTATTTATTTACTCATTCTGTAGAGTCATAGGGAGAGAGAGGCAGAGACACAGGCAGAGCAGGAGAGGAGGAGGCTGCGGCAAGGGAGCGCCGATGTAGGACTCTGATCCCGGGTCTCCAGATCACACCCTGGGCGAAGGCTGGGCAGCTTAACCGCTGAGACACCCAGACATCTCATAAATTTACATCCTAAAAATATTTTTAAGGTTCATCTTTACACCACGTGCGTAGCAGTAAAAAGAATGATTAGAGCAATGAGACCAGGCACCTCATGCCCTGAGTCCTTCTAGTCACATGATTCCAAACAGGCAAAACACTGATATGACACCATTTATGCATCTGTTAGGTGTTCTACTCATAAGAAAAATTCCAGAAAACAATTGCTCAGGCAATTGGTCACATTCTTTGAGCATGTTAGATGCTTAGACAATATGAAAATCTACATCCTTAATGAAGGGACTTGGGAACAACGACTGCACAGATTTAACATTTAAGAATGATACCACATTTGTGAATTTACATTAAAAACCCCATCTTTCCCTGACTTCATCATAGGAAGGAACCATAGTTCCTTATGGTTTTAGGGTGTAGGAGCTTTCAACTGGAGGGAACCTTACTTTAAAAATAAACATTGTTCTCTTTTTGCTTCAAACTTTCCTATCTTTCTTTAATTAATCTTTTTATCTACTGGCTAGTTGCATAAAATTACCAAATAAAATGTTACTTTAAGATTTAAAAAAAAAAAAGGCTGATGAATCAATCTGTTTGTAAGCTGGCAAACTAACATTTAAGGAAAGACTTCTATTGGAATAATATTGGAATTTTGATCTAAAAATATTGCTTTGGGGATGGCTGGGTGGCTCAGCGGTTGAACATCTGCCTTTGGCTCAGGTCGTGATCCCAGGGTCCTGGGATTGAGTCCCATATTGGGCTCCCCATAGGGAGCCTGCTTCTCCCTCTTCCATTGTCTCTGCCTCTCTGTGTGTGTCTCTTGTGAGTGAATAAATAAAATCTTTAAAAAAAACTTGCCTTGGTTGTACTAACTGGAATGGGAGGCAGCTACTTTCTGATTAGTTATTAAGAGGTCATATTCCTTCATGAATAAAAAGACAAAAACAGGCACAATGCTTCACATGCTCATTCATGCCCTTGGGTCCAGAAGCAGTAGTTCGATTTTTAATGAATAATGTGAGCTTCAGTCCTTTATTTCCAACTACGGCATGGGCATTTCTATTTGGGTATTTCATTCTCTTCAAACTCAATCTGATCCAAACCCAAGCCTCCTCATAAACTGACCTGCTTCCTTTCCTAGCCATTTCTTTGCTGCTTCCAAGATACTTCCAAGGATAGTATCCTATTCAAAGCCCCCAGCACACTCTGATCACTGCAACCCCCTGGTTACTGGTCTTCTGTCTCTTCCCAGTCTGATTCATTATGTAGACCACCTACTGCTGGACTCAACTTTCTAAATCCCTGCTTTCATCATCCTGATCCCCTGGCTGGGCTCTGATCAAAATCCCAGGTGTAGAAATAGGCATCCTGCAAGGAGGAGGCACACCTGGGAAGATGGCCCTGGGGATTGACCCCAGATGCTTCCATTATTGCCTCAAGGACCCAGGAACAAGACCAGCTGAGATGAAGCACTTCAGAGTAGCGGCAGACATCTACAAGCCCGCTTGCTAATAATCTCCCATCTGAGCCTGGAGGTAATGCCAGAGTAGTATTGACATCTTATCCTCAAGTGACAAGGAAATGCCTATAAGGGAGATAGAGCATGATTCTAGACCCAGTCTCTGTGATCCCTCCAAACTACCTAAAATCTTAACCAGTCACATTCTTGGCATCACTCTATAGCCTCCTCAATTTTCTCCTGGATTTATTTATCCTATAGTATTAAGTTCCATACCCAATCCTTCTCCAATCCACACAGTAATAGATTTCAATAGGCTTGAAACCTTGTGTCCAGAAATTCATTCTTCAGTTTCATGATAGGTATAATGTGTATGAAATGCAGACCTACTTATAGTTACAACTGTTCAACATTTTCTCTCACTTGACTGAAGAGTACCCATTTGTATTAACTTATAATACTATAATACTTGTGACTAATCCACATTTCCAAACAAAATAAAATTCTGCAACTCTCCTCCTATTTCATAAAGGGGTTCTTTGTGAATGTAACTGGTTGAGTAGTAAAACTTCCACATTTTACAAAACTTCACAGAATCAGTGTGGGATGCACCTTAACAAACTATCTTCCCCAATTGCTGGAATCGATCCAAAGCAAAACATTTTAATTGCGAGATTTTAAAGCAGCCCTGGCCAGGGAAAAATAATACCCATAGAAAGCTAGCATATACAGCAATAAAATTGCATATCTACATGGAGAAAGGGAACAGGAAAGGGAGAGGGTAAGAGAAGGTGGGAAAGATGTCAAGAGCAGAAGGAATGACTCTGGCTCACAGGGAAGAAAAACTGCTCTCAAGGAGCTGAGCATGAAGAACAGCACAGCCTGGCCCTTTGGGAACCCATTCTCTCCCCATCACACCTCCTGAGCAGAGGGTTGAGAGACAAGCCTGTACTCACTGGCTAGGCACTCTGCAAGACATAGAAGTGAGTTTAATATGGTCTTTCCATTTGAGTAGCTGACAAGACAGACAAGTTGAACCATAAAGATAGCAGAAGAAAGAATGTGTTTCTTGCTAAGGAAGCTGAAAAGGTGGTTTATTGCTTCTTTTAGAACTCGGGTACAGAGTCATCTGTTATGTGTGTGGGGGAGGAAGAAGTTGGAAGGTTAAAAAGTAAAAATGCAAAGTCTTCATTAGTTTAAAAATTAAATTGTATTCTAAAAATCTAGATTAAAAGAATATATGCATATATAAAACTTGTAAGTTGAAATGAATGTATGTCAAAGCCAAATAATTAAATATAAATTCCCTTTACTTACATGCCAAGATCTGAGCTCATAGCTCTGGATAAATAACAAGCTATAGTTCATTGACCTGTTTGGGTATTAATGAGCTCATCAAATTTTTTTCAACAATTACAGACATTGCTGTACTTGGAAAATGGTAAGTAGAAAGTCAGGTCAACATTAACATTTTTCTACTAGTGTAAGTCTACATTTAAGGCATAAGTCTGCAATTAAAATGTCAGGTGTATTTATTTTGAGATTACCTAGAGACATTCAATTTTGCATTTCATAGACTTTTAATATCCTTTTGTGTCCCCATATAAAACATTTATCTGTGTCAAAAAGCTTGAAATCATTTGTAGATATACTTTTTCTTTTATTGGCTATGTTAAGAATATCTACCTGTGGGAACTATAATAATTCCAAGCAATTTACTGTCTGGCCAAAAGTATCACATTTGCACATGATTTATTGATGAATAACTTGTGCAAGCTTAAGTAGCACTTCATCAATAAATGTTTTCCTTAGCTGTTCTGGGACAGAAATAGTGCATCCCTTTTTGGCCTGATTTATATATGGACTTATCCTAAATAGTCGAAAAACTCAAGATAGTTATCCAATAGTTAGGCTATTACGAGAAACGCTCATTGCCATGTTCACTGGGAGGATATTATTAAGGATGTCATTCACTACCACACTCACTGTCTGCTTCATTAAGTCCTCAGGGAGAAAATTCTTTCTGCTCTTAGTACCAGGATCAGTTACACACATTGGCAACTGGGCTATTTTTACCTCATGATGGTAAGAGTCTTTCCCTCATGGTATTAACTCTGTATTTCCCTCCTTTTATTGGTTGCTAGAAAATTTAAAGCAAAAGTTGAAGGCCAGCTTTGCAAGTCCAGAAGACTCCACACCATATGTTGTCTATAATAATAATAATATGTAACAGAAGCCATTATTATTACTAACGAGTACTGAGTACTTTCTGCTAAGCACTTTATATGTGTCAGATCTTTTTCATAATAATCATAAAACATGAGAACCTTTGTTTTTGCCAACTTGACCAATGAGAAAACAAACTGAAACTCACAGAGGTCAGTCAAATACCTCAAGGCTACTGAGCCAGTAAGTGGCAGACGCCTGACCCAATTAGAATCTTTCTAACATGGAAGGTCATGCTTCTAACTGCTCTGGTAGTGTGCCTCCTGGTCCATCCATGCGTCTTTCCTGTTGACTCTTTATTTCCTTTGACTAATGAAATAAAGTTAACAGACCAGAATTATTTGTATAAACACCAGGGCTCCCATCTGGCTCAAGTTGTTCAAGTGCTAGATGGCAAAATTCTCTGATGCATTTCCCTCCTCCCCGCAGAGTGACATGTGCTTTATGAGTACAGGAGAGATGGTGGGAAGATCCACGGACCTTCCTACCATCAGGAAGGTCTTCTGAGTCTGAACATTGGTGCTGTGCATGCTAGGCTGAACCACTATGTTGACTGCATGATTTGTATGCAAAGACGCCCACCAAGGGCATGTGCCTGACCATGGGGCCTGACCTCCAGCCTGTGCTCCAGATAGTTTCCAAATTCCTAGGATAGGAATATTCAAGATCCCAGAATAAGATCTCCAAATTCTTAGGAATTCTTGAAATGATAATCATTCCATGTTTTTTCCCAAATTGTATTTATATATTTTTAGGTGATAATGATGATCCTAAAAGTTTTCCATAATAATAAATAGTATATCATTTTTTGTAATAGATATGCTAAAAATTTCAGAGGTTTTCTATTAAAAAAAAACCTCAAACATATCTATTGCAATAACATGAAAAATGATCTCCACTAAAAGAGGGGAACATTACCACGAAATAAATGCCAAATCAAAGCCATTTTAAAAATTGAAGTTGATATAAAAATATTTACTATTTAAAAGATATTATTCTTAAGATGAAATTTTAAAACAAAGCATTTAATAACTAGGCTTTCAAAAGCATAGTACCTAAGGTGGGCATTAGGATTTGCTTCACAGAAGCTCCCATCCTTTTTAATGATGAAAATCTTTGATTTGCTTGCCTGGATCCTGGTCTGGCCATTGAAATCTATGTTGCAGTGGAGAATTAGAATACTTTTTCCCAATTTCTTGACTAATTTTTCTTGGGATTCAGGAAAACATAGATTTTTTTTTCCTGAGAAATACAGGGAATTGCAGCTGGGACCGTGCTAAGAAAGGGGGCATATTTTTCTTCTAAAGCAACTTTCTCAGCTACAAAGCTGTGTCCATGCAGAGGATGTTTATTGAATTCACAAAAATGTATGTATAAACTATTTTACCTGTCAGCTTTGAAGGACCTCAAGGGCACCAGAAAAGTAGCCTTAAGTAATTTAGGAGCCACATAAATATCTTTACATATTGCAAAGCCACTGGCAAATGCCCTTGATTCACTCAATCATGTAGAAAAGCTGGAGGAAACTATGAGTTAAGTAAAAATGTTTTTACGAGTACTTCTCAACTATTGCTTTAGTCCTGGCCTACCTAGACATTATCAGTATCAGTTATCCACTGATATTAATCTGGGTTTTGGCAAATCATTTTCCCTGCCCTGCCCCCATTCATGTCTTAAATACATTATATAGGCCATTATTATGTAACATGTGTTTACACATATTATGTTGAGAGTAATGAAAAGGGACTGATACATATTTTAAGTATCTACAATGTACCAAATACTATCCACATCTTTCAAATATGCTTTACCAACCCTGAAGTAATCCTATAGGACAGGTATTAACCTATTTTCCATAGGTTAAGAAAAATAAGGCTCAAAGCTATAATCAACAGCTATACTGTTGGTAAGTAACACAGCCTAGAAATTATAGTCCAACTTTAAAACAAATCCATGTTCTTGATGCCACAGCATACTGCAAGGTGTAAAATGATGGCAAGTCATAATAGCTGCTGGCTACCATGGCCCAGGGGAAAGGGTTGGTACCAGGCAGACCGGCTGCTCCACGAGGACTAACCGTGCTATCCTCAGGGTAATAAGACCTTCCCCTGTGCACACAGGGTAATAAGACCATTCCCCATGCACATTTAAATAATAACGGGAGTTTTTACTACTCTTATTTGAAAAAAAAAATATATATATATAATCAATTTGGAAGTAGAATATACATTTTTAGGAAAGGAATTAAAAGAATCATTGTAAACACAATACAAAGAGGTTTGTCTTACCTTTAAATATTTCACCAGTTTCTGAATTTGCCAATATTCAGATGGCAAATCTGCATTTGCTTCCTGACGACGATCAGGTGGTTCTTCATCTTCCTCATTCTCTGAGGAGCTGTCACTAAGAATTTCCTCAATCTTCTCAGCACTCTTACTAAGAACAATAACAACCACCACATATAATAAACATATTTATGCTACAAAATGGATGTGGTTATAATCATTAATATTTCAGCAATATGAACATAAGCAATGTATAAGGTACCAATACCTTCTGAGTTCTAAAGATCTTTGCTAAGATCTAAGCAAGGAGATGAATAAATCCCTGTCTCTGTACCAGGTGCAGTTCATTATTATTGCTTTGTATGCAATAATAATAAAGAAAATAGTAAGAAATGAACAAAGGCATTAAGTATAAGTCCTATGGCTGTGCTGTACAAAAAGGCACGCACGGGGGAGGAGCAAGATGACGGAAGAGTAGGGTCCCCAAATCACCTGTCTCCACCAAATTACCTAGAAAACCTTCCAATCATCCTGAAAATCTATGAATTCGGCCTGAGAATTAAAGAGAGACCAGCTGGAATGCAACAGTGAGAAGAGTTCGCGCTTCTAACAAGGTGGGAAGACGGGGAAAAAGAAGTAAACAAACAAAGGCCTCCAAGGGGGAGGGGCCCCACGAGGAGCCGGGCTGAGGCCGGGGCGAGTGTCCCCAGGACAGGAGAGCCCCGTCCCGGAGGAGCAGGAGCTGCACCGACCTTCCCGGGCGGAAAGGGGCTCGCGGGGAGTTGGAGCAGGACCCCAGGAGGGCGGGGATGCCCTCGGGCTCCGGGGACACTAACAGACACCTGCGCCCCGGGAGAGTGCGCCGAGCTCCCTAAGGGCTGCAGCGCGCACGGCGGGACCCGGAGCAGCTCGGAGGGGCTCGGGCGGCGGCTCCGCGGAGGGGGCTGCACGGCCCCGGGAGCAGCTCGGCCGGGCTCGGGCAGAGGAAGAGGCTCCGTGCGGAGGGGGCTGCGCGGTTCCAGGAGCAGCTCGGGGGCTCGGGCGGCAGCTCCGCGGAGGGGCCTGCGGCCGGGAGCGCGAATCCACCAGCGCAGGCCCCGGAGCACAGGGCGCCGGGACACAGCCCAGGATCCGGCCTCCCCCGGGACAGGCAGAGGCCGGGAGGGCCCAGGACAGCGAGGACGCTCCTGCCCCAGCTGAGCCGATCAGCGGCCCCGCCCGGAGCCTCCAGGCCCTGCTGACGGAGTTCCTGCCGGAGCTGAATCCAGGGCTCCAGAGCTGGCCCGCCACTGGGGCTGTTCCTCCTGCGGCCTCACGGGGTAAACAACCCCCACTGAGCCCTGCACCAGGCAGGGGCACAGCAGCTCCCCCAACTGCTAACACCTGAAAATCAGCACAGCAGGCCCCTCCCCCAGAAGACCAGCTAGACTGACAACTTCCAGGAGAAGCCAAGGGACTTAAAGAACACAGAATCAGAAGATACTCCCCGGTGTTACTTTTGTTTTGTTTTGTTTTGTTTTGCTTTTGATTTGTTTCCTTCCCCCACCCCCTTTTTTTTTCTCCTTTCTTTTTCTTTCTCTTTTTTCTTCTTTTTTTTTTCGTTTTTTTTCTTCCCTTTTTTTCTCTTTCTCTTTTCTTTCCTTCTTTCTTTCCTCTCTTTTTCTCTTATTCCCAATACAACTTGCTTTTGGCCACTCTGCACTGAGCAAAATGACTAGAAGGAAAACCTCACCTCAAAAGAAAGAATCAGAAACAGTCCTCTCTCCCACAGAGTTACAAAATCTGGATTACAATTCAATGTCAGAAAGCCAATTCAGAAGCACTATTATACAGCTACTGATGGCTCTAGAAAAAAGCATAAAGGACTCAAGAGACTTCATGACTGCAGAATTTAGAGCTAATCAGGCAGAAATTAAAAATCAATTGAATGAGATGCAATCCAAACTAGAAGTCCTAACGACAAGGATTAACGAGGTGGAAGAACGAGTGAGTGACATAGAAGACAAGTTGATAGCAAAGAGGGAAACTGAGGAAAAAGAGACAAACAATTAAAAGACCATGAGGATAGATTAAGGGAAATAAACGACAGCCTGAGAAAGAAAAACCTACGTTTAATTGGGGTTCCCGAGGGCGCCGAAAGGGACAGAGGGCCAGAATATGTATTTGAACAAATTCTAGCTGAAAACTTTCCTAACCTGGGAAGGGAAACAGGCATTCAGATCCAGGAAATAGAGAGATCCCCCCTAAAATCAATAAAAACCGTTCAACACCTCGACATTTAATAGTTAAGCTTGCAAATTCCAAAGATAAAGAGAAGATCCTTAAAGCAGCAAGAGACAAGAAATCCCTGACTTTTATGGGGAGGAGTATTAGGGTAACAGCAGACCTCTCCACAGAGACCTGGCAGGCCAGAAAGGGCTGGCAGGATATATTCAGGGTCCTAAATGAAAGAACATGCAACCAAGAATACTTTATCCAGCAAGGCTCTCATTCAAAATGGAAGGAGAGATAAAGAGCTTCCAAGACAGGCAGCAACTAAAAGAATATGTGACCTCCAAACCAGCTCTGCAAGAAATTTTAAGGGGACTCTTAAAATTCCCCTTTAAGAAGAAGTTCAGTGGAACAGTCCACAAAAACAAGGACTGAATAGATATCATGATGACACTAAACTCATATCTCTCAATAGTAACTCTGAATGTGAACGGGCTTAATGACCCCATCAAAAGGCGCAGGGTTTCAGACTGAATAAAAAAGCAGGACCCATCTATTTGCTGTCTACAAGAGACTCATTTTAGACAGAAGGACACCTACAGCCTGAAAATAAAAGGTTGGAGAACCATTTACCATTCGAATGGTCCTCAAAAGAAAGCAGGGGTAGCCATCCTTATATCAGATAAACTAAAATTTACCCCAAAGACTGTAGTGAGAGATGAAGAGGGACACTATATCATACTTAAAGGATCTATTCAACAAGAGGACTTAACAATCCTCAATATATATGCCCCGAATGTGGGAGCTGCCAAATATATTAATCAATTATTAACCAAAGTGAAGAAATACTTAGATAATAATACACTTATACTTGGTGACTTCAATCTAGCTCTTTCTATACTCGATAGGTCTTCTAAGCACAACATCTCCAAAGAAACGAGAGCTTTAAATGATACACTGGACCAGATGGATTTCACAGATATCTACAGAACTTTACATCCAAACTCAACTGAATACACATTCTTCTCAAGCGCACATGGAACTTTCTCCAGAATAGACCACATATTGGGTCACAAATCGGGTCTGAACCGATACCAAAAGATTGGGATTGTCCCCTGCATATTCTCAGACCATGATGCCTTGAAATTAGAACTAAATCACAACAAGAAGTTTGGAAGGACCTCAAACACATGGAGGTTAAGGACCATCCTGCTAAAAGATAAAAGGGTCAACCAGGAAATTAAGGAAGAATTAAAAAGATTCATGGAAACTAATGAGAATGAAGATACAACCGTTCAAAATCTTTGGGATGCAGCAAAAGCAGTCCTAAGGGGGAAATACATCGCAATACAAGCATCCATTCAAAAACTGGAAAGAACTCAAATACAAAAGCTAACCTTACACATAAAGGAGCTAGAGAAAAAACAGCAAATAGATCCTACACCCAAGAGAAGAAGGGAGTTAATAAAGATTCGAGCAGAACTCAACGAAATCGAGACCAGAAGAACTGTGGAACAGATCAACAAAACCAGGAGTTGGTTCTTTGAAAGAATTAACAAGATAGATAAACCATTAGCCAGCCTTATTAAAAAGAAGAGAGAGAAGACTCAAATTAATAAAATCATGAATGAGAAAGGAGAGATCACTACCAACACCAAGGAAATACAAACGATTTTAAAAACATATTATGAACAGCTATACGCCAATAAATTAGGCAATCTGGAAGAAATGGACGCATTCCTGGAAAGCCACAAACTACCAAAACTGGAACAGGAAGAAATAGAAAACCTGAACAGGCCAATAACCAGGGAGGAAATTGAAGCAGTCATCAAAAACCTCCCAAGACACAAGAGTCCAGGGCCAGATGGCTTCCCAGGGGAATTCTATCAAACGTTTAAAGAAGAAACCATGTCTATTCTACTAAAGCTGTTTGGAAAGATAGAAAGAGATGGAGTACTTCCAAATTCGTTCTATGAGGCCAGCATCACCTTAATTCCAAAACCAGACAAAGACCCCACCAAAAAGGAGAATTACAGACCAATATCCCTGATGAACATGGATGCAAAAATTCTCAACAAGATACTGGCCAATAGGATCCAACAGTACATTAAAAAATTATTCACCATGACCAAGTAGGATTTATCCCTGGGACACAAGGCTGGTTCAACACCCGTAAAACAATCAATGTGATTCATCATATCAGCAAGAGAAAAACCAAGAACCATATGATCCTCTCATTGGATGCAGAGAAAGCATTTGACAAAATACAGCATCCATTCCTGATCAAAACTCTTCAGAGTGTAGGGATAGAGGGAACATTCCTCGACATCTTAAAAGCCATCTATGAAAAGCCCACAGCAAATATCATTCTCAATGGGGAAGCACTGGGAGCCTTTCCCCTAAGATCAGGAACAAGACAGGGATGTCCACTCTCACCACTGCTGTTCAACATAGTACTGGAAGTCCTAGCCTCAGCAATCAGACAACAAAAAGACATTAAAGGCATTCAAATTGGCAAAGAAGAAGTCAAACTCTCCCTCTTCGCCGATGACATGATACTCTACATAGAAAACCCAAAAGTCTCCACCCCAAGATTGCTAGAACTCATACAGCAATTCGGTAGCGTGGCAGGATACAAAATCAATGCCCAGAAGTCAGTGGCATTTCTATACACTAACAATGAGACTGAAGAAAGAGAAATTAAGGAGTCAATCCCATTTACAATTGCACCCAAAAGCATAAGATACCTAGGAATAAACCTAACCAAAGATATAAAGGATCTATACCCTCAAAACTATAGAACACTTCTGAAAGAAATTGAGGAAGACACAAAGAGATGGAAAAATATTCCATGCTCATGGATTGGCAGAATTAATATTGTGAAAATGTCAATGTTACCCAGGGTAATATACACGTTTAATGCAATCCCTATCAAAATACCATGGACTTTCTTCAGAGAGTTAGAACAAATTATTTTAAGATTTGTGTGGAATCAGAAAAGACCCCGAATAGCCAGGGGAATTTTAAAAAAGAAAACCATATCTGGGGGCATCACAATGCCAGATTTCAGGTTGTACTACAAAGCTGTGGTCATCAAGACAGTGTGGTACTGGCACAAAAACAGACACATAGATCAGTGGAACAGAATAGAGAATCCAGAAGTGGACCCTGAACTTTATGGGCAACTAATATTCGATAAAGGAGGAAAGACTATCCATTGGAAGAAAGACAGTCTCTTCAATAAATGGTGCTGGGAAAATTGGACATCCACATGCAGAAGAATGAAACTAGACCACTCTCTTGCACCATACACAAAGATAAACTCAAAATGGATGAAAGATCTAAATGTGAGACAAGATTCCATCAAAATCCTAGAGAAGAACACAGACAACACCCTTTTTGAACTCGGCCACAGTAACTTCTTGCAAGATACATCCACGAAGGCAAAAGAAACAAAAGCAAAAATGAACTATTGGGACTTCATCAAGATAAGAAGCTTTTGCACAGCAAAGGATACAGTCAACAAAACTAAAAGACAACCTACAGAATGGGAGAAGATATTTGCAAATGACATATCAGATAAAGGGCTAGTTTCCAAGATCTATAAAGAACTTCTCAAACTCAACACCAACGAAACAAACAATCCAATCATGAAATGGGCAAAAGACATGAACAGAAATCTCACAGAAGAAGACATAGACATGGCCAACATGCACATGAGACAATGCTCTGCATCCCTTGCCATCAGGGAAATACAAATCAAAATCACAATGAGATACCACCTCACACCAGTGAGAATGGGGAAAATTAACAAGGCAGGAAACAACAAATGTTGGAGAGGATGTGGAGAAAAGGGAACCCTCATACACTGTTGGTGGGAATGTGAACTGGTGCAGCCACTCTGGAAACCTGTGTGGAGGTTCCTCAAACAGTTAAAAATATACCTGCCCTACGACCCAGCAATTGCACTGTTGGGGATTTACCCCAAAGATACAAATGCAATGAAACGCCGGGACACCTGCACCCCGATGTTTATAGCAGCAATGGCCACGATAGCCAAACTGTGGAAGGAGCCTCGGTGTCCATCGAAATATGAATGGATAAAGAAGATGTGGTTTATGTATACAATGGAATATTACTCAGCTATTAGAAATGACAAATACCCACCATTTGCTTCAACGTGGATGGAACTGGAGGTATTATGCTGAGTGAAGTAAGTCAGTCGGAGAAGGACAAACATTATATGTTCTCATTCATTTGGGGAATATAAATAATAGTGAAAGGGAATATAAGGGAAGGGGGAAGAAATGTGTGGGAAATATCAGAAAGGGAGACAGAACGTAAAGACTGCTAACTCTGGGAAACGAAACTAGGGGTGGTTGGAAGGAGAGGAGGGCGGGGGGTGGGAGTGAATGGGTGACGGGCACTGGGGGTTATTCTGTATGTTAGTAAATTGAACACCAATAAAAAATAAATTTAAAAAAAAAGATAAAAAAAAAAGAAAATACAACATATCAAAAACTTTTGTACACAGATAACAGCTAACACAGTGCATAAGGGAATTATATAGCACTAAATGTTTGCATGGAAAAGAGAAGTCTCAATTCAATAATCTAAACTTAAGTCTAAAGAAACTAGAAAAAAGAATAAAGTAAACCCCAATGCAAACAAAAAAGGAAATACTAGAGCAGAAATCAATAAATTAAAACAGAAAAACAATTTGAAAATCAGTAACAAAAGCTGCTTAAAGAAAAGATCAATAAAATTGACAAAACTCTAGTATAACTGACAAGAAAAAGAAAAGACACAAATACCAGTACCAACAATGAAACATGGGATATCACTACAGATCCTGCAGACAACAAAAGAATAATAAGAGAAAACTATGAACAATTATACACACATAAATTTGAAAATCTAGATAAAATGGACCGTTCTTTTAAAGTATAAACTATCACAACTTGCCCAATATGAAACACATAATTTGAATAGCACAATTATTAAGAGAATTTAATTCACAATTAAAAACCCAAGACAGAAGTCTTTAGACCCAGATAGCTTCACTGTAGAATTTTACTACACAGAAGAACACCAAATTTTATATGATCTCTTCTAGAAAATAGAATAGGAGGGAACTCATTTTACAAAGCCTGATATCAAACCAAAGACAGTGCAAACAAAAACAAAAACCAATACAATACTCTCAAGATTGTGGATGCAAAAATTCTTAACATAATATTAAGCACATGTAATTCAGCTACCTATAAATAGGATGAGTGCACTATGACCAAGTGGGGTTACTACAGAGATGCAAGGCTGATTTGGTATTCAAAAATCAATCAGTGTAATCAACCACACTAACAGCCTATAGAAGAAAAATGACATGATTATACAATTGATGTAGAAAAAAGATTTGACCAAAATGAACACCCAAATGTGAATAAAAATGTTCAGAAAACCAAGAACAGAAGGGACCTTTATCAACTTGATAAAGAATATTTGTACAAAAACCTACACCATCATCATACTTAATGGTGAAAGACTAAATACTTTTCCCTTAAGATTGAGAACAAACAAGGCTATTGTTCACTTTGATCACTGCTGACCAATACAGCACTGGAACTTCCCACTTCTAGTTGTAAATCTAAGAAAAAATGCACAAGACTTGTATGCTGAAAACCATAAAACATTAGTGAAAGTAATCAAATACTTAAATAAACCAAGGTATATAATATTCATGGATTGGAAGATTCTACATAGTAAAAATATCAATTCTTCCCAAATTAATATAGATATTTAATGTAATTTCCAAGAAATCATCAGTGATTTTTTTCTGTTGGAGATATAGCAAGATTATTCTAAAATTTATGCAGAAAGGAAAGGAACTAGAATAACTAAAAGCAATTTTTGAAAAAAAAAAGTGAGAGAAATCACTTTTCCAGACTTCAAATTTACTATACAGCTACAGTAATACAGATTGTGTGGTAGTGGTGAGGGGCTAGATGAAAAAAAAAATCAGTGGAATAGAACAGATACCCAGAATAGCCCCACATATGTACACCTGAACTGATTTTGAAGAAAGATACAAAGTAATTCAATGGTGGAAAGATAACCTTTTCATTAAATGGTGCTGGAGAAATTGGACCTCCACTTAAAAAAAAACAAAACAAACAAAAAAACAACAACTAAATCTTGACGAAAGTCTCACACTAAAAATAAGAAAAAGGCCATAGGCTTTATAATGTAAAACTATAAACATTTTTAGAAAAAATAGGTGATAATCTTAAGGACCAAGGGCTTCATGAGGACTTCTTAGACATGACATCAAAAATACAACCCATACAGGAACCTGGGTAGCTCAGTCAGTTGAGCATCCGTCTCTTGGTTTGGGCCCAGGTCACAATCTCAGGGATGTAAGATTGAGCCCTGCACAGGGTCTGCCTGCTTGAGACTCTCTCCCTCTCCCCTTCTCTTCCCCATGCACTCTCTCTCTCTTTATCTCTAAAATAACATATTAAAATAAAAACAAAACAACCCATAAAAGAAAACATTGATAAATTGAACCTCATCAATAGTAAAACGTTATTCTATGAGAGAGACTCTATAAAAAGGATGAGGAACAACTTACAGGGAGAAGAAATATTTGCATACTACATATTCAATCAAGGATATCCAGAATAAAGAACTCTCGAAACTCAACATTTAAAAAGTGATCTGATAGAACATAAAAAACAAAAGACAAAGAGACATTTCACTAGAGAATATATATGGATGGCAATAAGCCCATGAAAAGATGTTCAACATCACTAGCCATTAGGGAAATGCTAAGACCATGATGAAATAATACTATACATCTTGTAGAATAGCTCAAAACCAAAACCAAAAAAAAGTTTGGATGCAAAGGCAAGGATGAGGATAAACTCGTTTCCCCTAAGTGTTTGATGGGAACTAAATGGTACAGCCAGTCTGGAAAAGTTAGATAGTTCTTAAAAAGCTACACAATTATTATGTGTCAGCAATTGGGCATTTATCTTAGAGAAATGAAAACTTCATCCATATAAAAGCCTTTATATGATTGTTCATAGCAGCTTTATTTTTAATATCCAAAAGCTTTAAACAATGAAAATGCTCCCAATAGGTGAATAAGTTAAATAAATGATGGTACAACCACACCATGGAATGCTACTCAGCAAAAATAAATAAATAATAAATAAATAAATAAAATAAATAAATAAATAAATAAATAAATAAATAAAAATAAAAAAAAAAACGATTGCACTATGAACATATGCAACAACTTAGATGGATCTTAGGGGTATTATAGTGATGAAAACAAAGTCAATATCAAAAGTGTATAATTCCATTTACATGATATTCCCAAAATGATAAAATTATAGAAGTGGATAACAGGCTAATGGTTGCCAGGAGTTAGGATTATAGGGAAGAGGTGTGGGCATAACTATAAAGAGGTGGCAAGAGTGGCTTCCCAGTGGTGATGGAACCCTTCCACACACTGACTGACATGGTCATCACACACATCTACATGGAATAAAGTGATAGAAAATGATACATGCACATTATATCAATATCAGTCTCCTGGTTTCAGTGCTGTAGGATA
The DNA here is from genome assembly GCF_003254725.2 of Canis lupus dingo. Lineage (NCBI taxonomy): Eukaryota > Metazoa > Chordata > Mammalia > Carnivora > Canidae > Canis > Canis lupus. The sequence continues at coordinate 4,736,988 of NC_064244.1, read as the reverse complement.
GTTATGCAAGATGCAACCACTGGGAGAAGCTAGGTGAAGGGTATGAGATCCTCTGTACTATATTTGCAGCATTCTGTGAATCTGTAATTAATTCAAAATAAAAAGTTTTAAAAATAGTCAAATAAATCAAATAATTTATTATGTTGAACCCAAGAATATAGGATTAATGTAGTAGGGTGTCTTAAAGTTTCTTCTTTTTCTGTGTGCACAAACTTTATAATGTGAAATGTCTACATTTCTTCCCACTATTACCCCAAACTTACTAACAAAAGTAGCTGACCCTCCTCCACATATGCCGCTTTTGTTGTCAAAATGAAAATGGAGTCAGAAGTTTACTAGCCTTCTATTGATGGCTGTTTTTTAAAATATTTTATTTATTTATTCATGAGACACAGAAAGAGAGAGAGAGGCAGAGACATAGGCAGTGGAAGAAGCAGGCTCCATGCAGGGAGCCCGATGTGGGACTAGATCTCGGGACTCCAGGATCACACCCTGGGCCGAAGGCGGCGCTAAACCACTGAGCCACCCGCGCTGCCCTGATGGCTGTTTTAATGAGAAATAACATCTATCACTTTAGGATTGGCAGTGCCACCAGTGATGAGTAAAATGAGGCTCAGGAAGATGACTTACCCTTGCTATGATAGGATTGTTCAAAAGTAAGAAATCAGCAAAGAGCCCAGTTCTCCTATCACTCAACTCATGGCAATTAGCATTAAATTCATTTGTTTACAGAGAGTTAACTAGTACCAATAGATGCCTGTGTTTCAAGGAACTCTTCACTAAAAGGATATCTTGTAAATATATTCAAGAAATTCAGTATTATCATTTTTATAACTAGTCAATACTAGTTGGTCCAAGGGTCCAGTAGAGGACCCCGATGTAATGATAAGAACACCAGAAATTTGCATGCTAACTAGCCCACTGGGTAAAGGGTGGCTTTAAAGATGGTTCCTTTTAATAGATACGTACCGAACTAACTGTGCTCTTCCAGGTGAAACAGGTGGTCCTGACCTTCCAAGTCTTCCTCCATGTTTTTTCTCTTGAGTGTTTCTTAGTAAGCTTTTGTGCCTAAAAATATATTAACATTTTAAAATTAACTTATTGTGGATTGATAGGAAATTAAAATAGAAATGTACATAAAGATTTCATCATTTTCATGCACCCGTGTGACATGTTTTCCTAATACAGAAAATAACTGTATGAGTTCCAGCCTCATCTGACACCTGGATGTCCCTTCAGTCTTTTCAGGCACATTTTGGCCAGTATTTCTTTTATAAGGACCAAGTACTAGGAACTGTCACTCTGCAGGCCCCTTCACTCGGAGCCTTCTACTCTGGGCACCATCCTGCCCTGGGTGAAGTTGCCTGGTACTTCCCTTCTCCACCCGACTCTGCCACAGGGCCTGGATCTGGTTTCCAGGGATTCCCAGGTTTAGCGTGGTCCTTGGCACATAGTGGGTTTTCATTACATAGTGGCTAGGTAAACTCATAACTGAAAAATGCCAGCACGTGGGAAGAGCGGTATTTTAAGATTCACCTTCCAGCATAAACAGAGCAGCCTGTGTATTTGTCATTTTCACACTCCTTCAGATAGGAGTCACAGAGATCAAACACCTCAAAATTGATGAGAATTAGAGGAACAAGAGCATCTCCTTTTTCCCCAGGACTCCTTCCATCTGCTCTCTGGGTTTGCTGGCAACATGTTACTCACTCCGTGGTTCTCAGAATCCCTGCAGTGAGGTCCCCTGTGACCAGCTGGGAGCCACTTCTTGCTTTACCCAATCGGGGACCGCATGGAACATTAAAAATAGGCTGAAATTTGTTAAGCTATATGCTAATTTAAAAAGTGTCCTTGGCATCTCCGACTGCCGGCTTTTATGAAACACAGGGCCTTAATCTGTGCTTAGGTACCTATTTATAGACGTCCCTAAGTGGAACTCGTTTTGTATGTCAGACATTCTTTAAATTAGTGTCCGCTTCACTTAAGCCTGTTAATATTTCGGAGGCTCTAGCCTTTCTATGGTATTTACTTAAAGTTCTGTTAATAGATAAGATGCTGTCTCTATCAAGATTTCCCTGATTCACTTCACATAATTTTAATCATTCTAAATTCACCTAGCACTTAACTTCTTCAGGTCCCTACCACTGCGTTTACATTGCCCGTGAGATTCCTCCATGTCTTTTATCATCTTTTTCACGTGATATTAGCCCTGACCTACCAATTGAGTCAATGGTGCTCTTGCCTTCCCTTCTGGTGCCCACACATAAGCCGTATTCACGCCAAATACTTCTACTTGGAATATGAAGAGCAGGGAGGGACTGACTTGTATTATGGAGGGACATGTCAACATCTACTCTGGACTTTCTCCATGACATAAACTAACAACTAGGCAAATGTGGTTACTGAGGATGTATCAGAGAAGCCCTCATGCAAATTTCTACATACTTTTTGAAATCAACAGTGGCCTTCCAGTTTAAAGTTGGCTCTAATCTCTTGGTCATTTGAATCTTCCCGAAGTTAATTTGGTTCTTCTCTAGTATATTCTTGCTTGAAGCAAGAAAAGCTTTAGGAAGGGCGTCTGCTTCTTCCTTCTTAGGTACCTCCTTAGGCTCTTCATTTTCTTTTTTCCATTCTTCAGTGAATCTAATATCCTTTATGTACAAAAAAAAACAGTAATTTTTACAATGACATCACTTCTGAATTATTTTGTGCTATCTGAAAATTAAAAAGTGATAACTTCAGAAAATGAAGTCTCTGATGCCTCTAACTTGTGTTGCTTAGTGACACACACTAGAGAAGGGCCACTTCAGGACTCAGGTCTCTACTGGAGTGACGTTGCCAGAAATGTGATGTTCCTAAGCTCCCCTCCCCCACTGCAGCACACACAGATACAACAGCAGGGTTAGACCTACTCACTCCTCACTACTGCCAGACAGATCTAAACTCAGGGCTGCCTGGGTGGTTCAGTGGTTGAGTGTCTGTCTTTGGCTCAGGGTGTGATCCTGGGGTCCCAGGATTGAGTTCCACATCAGGCTCCCCGCAAGGGGCCTGCTTCTCCCTCTGCCTATGTCTCTGCCTCTCTCTGTGTGTCTTTCATGAATAAATAAAATCTTTTAAAAAAATATCTAAACTCAGATGCTATATTGACTGGGACACATCATGTATAAATTTCTGAAACAAAGGATTAAAAGCATATTTTGCAGTTAGCCAGAGATAAAAGACACATGACAGAGGAAGTCATTATATTTAAAAGACACATGACCGAGGAAGAAATATAATTATTAAAAAAGACTTATCAGAAACAATGCAAGCCAAAGGAAAAGAGAATGACATCTTTAAAATATTTTTTTTAAAAAAGACCTGCCAACCCAAAATTCTAAATAGAGATTAAAAAAAAAAAAAAAAGCTTTCAAAAATAAGGGCAAAATAAAGACTTTCATAGATGATCAAAACCAGAGAATTCTTGTTCACTTCCGGAAGGCCTGTGCTAAAGCAATGGCGATGAAGTTCTTCATTCAGAAGGAATAACATACCAGAAAGAGGACTATACCACATCTATACAAAGAAATGAAAATCTGTAGAAATGGTAAAAATATAAAAGACTCTTCATATTATTTTTAATTATTCTAAAATGTAATTGATTCTCTAATGTAAAAATAGTATTGTTGTGTTGAGGGGTTAATAGCATACAAAAGTAAAATGCATGACAATAGTGCCAAGGGTAGGGAGAGGCACTGAAGGTTACTGTGGTAAGTTCTTAAAGTCTTTGTGAAATGGTAAGACAGTATTTAAGGTGGGTAGGATAAATTAGAGATATACATTATGAGCCCTAGGGCAGTCACCATGAAACTTTTAAGAAGCATAACTGACAAAAAGCATAAATAAAACAATCATTTTAAAGGCTCAATTAATACAAAAAGGGCAGGAAAAGAGGGAAAAAATAACAAAGAACAAATGAGACAAAAAAGAAACAAGTAGCAAATTAGTAAATTTAAATTCAAATCAATCCCTAGTTACATTAAATAAAAATGATTTAAAACTTCAGTTAAAAGAAACTGGATTGAATTGGATGAAAAAGGTATTTAAAAACCCACTTTCCATACGACCAATAATCAAAAAATGCAGGAATGGTTACATTAAATCAAACAAAATGGACTTAAAAACAAAATATTATCAGACCTAAAAAGGGAGACACATAATGACAGTCAACACAACTCTTATTGTATATTCACCAAACAACAGAACTTCAAAGTACATTTAGAAAAAAATGTAACTAAAAAGAAACATAGATAAGCCCACAATTATGAGACTTCAAAAACTCCTCTTTCAGTAATCAATAAAATAAGCACACAAAAATTAATAATATAGAGAACTGAGCAATACTATCAATTACATTGACAAAACTGACAATTATAGAACATACTACCCAATGGCAGCAGGACACATATTCCTCTCAAACAAAAAAGAAATCACCAAAATTGACCACATTTTGGTCCATAAAACAAACATCTACAAAGCTAAAAGGACTAAAATCATATGAAAAAAAAAAAACCTTCTCTTAATTCAATGGAATTAAACCAGAAACCAGTAAAAGAAAGATAACTAGAAAATCTTCAGATATATTAATGTGCCTGAAAACATATCAAAATCTATGGGATGTAGTTTATGTAGTGTTCATATAGAAATTTACAGGATAAAACTTTATAGTAGAAAAAATAAAGGTCTCAAATGAATGGCTAAACTTCCAAATTAAGAGATTAAATAAGAGCAAATTAAACCCAAAAAAATCAGAAGGAAAATAAAATCATCAAGAGCAGAAATCAAATAAAAGGAAAGCAGCCAAAAAAATCAATGAAACAAATAACTGTTCTTTAAATAAAATCAACCACTTCTTTCCAGATTAATCAAGAATAAAAAGAGAGAAGACTCAAATGATCCATATCAGAATTGAAAGAGCAGTCATCACAAAAGATCTTCCAGACATTAAAGGATAATAATGGAATGTCATACTTGATGCCAATAAATTAGATAAGTTGGATAAAATGTAAGAATTCACTGAAACACACAAACTACCAAGGCTCAAGAAGAAGAAACTGGACTAGCTCTATATCTATTAAAGAAATCAAATTCTCAATATAAAAACATTCCAATAAAGAAAGCTACAGGCACAGATGGCTTCACTGGTGAATTGTATCAAATATTTAAGAAAGGAATAATATCTAATTTGTATGAAGAATTCTAGAAAGAAGAAAAGTAAGTGAATATTTCCCAATTCATTTTCTGAGGCCACATTACCCAGCTACCAACACCAGATAAAGATGTTAAAAAATAACTACTAACCCATATCTTTCATGATTATAGATGCAAATATCCTCAGTAAAATACTATCAAATTTCATCCAGTAATGTCAAATAGGGTAAGACATAATGATGAATTGGGATTTACTCCAGAATTGAATGTTAGTTCAATACTCAAAAAAGTCATCAACAGACAAAAGAAGGATAATCGTGCGATCATCTCAAGAAATGCAATAAAATCACCACCTCAAAGCAGCAATGGGCTCATCTCCCATGGGTTAAGTGGAGGCCCTATGGGAAGCATGTAAGAAGGCACTCTCCCTCCCTATCAGCCAAGGTAGTGTCAGCAGAGGCTTCATAGGAACTGAACTTCCACCCCTGTCCAACGGTAATGAAGCATACTATTCCACCAGAGTTGTCAATGGAAAGTGAAGAACTCAGACCTTGCAGGACCTCCAGACTCCACCAGCAAAGTACCAGAGAAGGCCTGCTAAAACAAAAGATCTAAATAAAATCCATAGTTTCACAACATAATGCCCCAAATATCCAAGACAATAAAAGATCATTCATCCTACCAAGAACCAGAAAGATCACAACTTGAATGAGAAAGGATAATGTAGGAATAATGTTTATACCAAGATGAAATAGATGTTGGAATAATTTGATATGAATTTAAAGCTGCCATCATAAAAATGCTTCAGTGAGCAATTTTCAAGACTTAAAACAAACTAAAAAGCCTCAACAAGTAAATAAAAGATATGAAGAAGAACCAAAAAGAAATTTTGAAACTGAAATTTATGAACCAAAAAAAAAAAAAAAACCTCACTGGATAGGCCTAACAATATGATGGAGAGGACAGAGGGGAAGAATCCATGACCTTCCATGAAATTACTCAGTATGAATAAAGAAGGGAAAATTCATTGCAAAAAAAATGATAGAACCTCAAGATCTGTGAGGCCACAACAAAAATTCCAAAATTCATGTCATCAGAGTAACAGAAAGAGAAGAGGAAGGGAGTCAGACTAAAAATGTATTCTAACAAGATTTGAAATTTTCTCAAACTTGGAAAAAGACATAAATCTAAGATTCAAGAAGCTGAGGAAACCCTAAACAAACAAACAAAGTTATCCATGCCAAGACACACACACAAAAATCAAACTCGACAAACTAAAGACAAGGAAAATTCTTAACAGCCATGAGACATAAACAATATTTTGCTTTTAAGAGGAAAACAATTAAAATAATAACAGATAATCATGGAAGCCAGAAGAAACATTTTTTAAACACTGGAAGTAAAGAATTGTCGGCCTGGGATACTATATCCAGTGAAAATATTCCTTCAGAAATGAAGGGGAGGTCAAGAAATTCTCAGATGAGGGAAAATGAAGAGAAGCTGTCATCAACAAACTTAACCTAAAAGAGTAAGTTCTTAAACAGAAAGACTATGATAAAAGAAGAAACTTGCAACAGCAAAAAAAGAAAAACAATGGAAAAGAATAAAAGTGTAGGTAAATACAAAAGACATTCATTCTGCTTTTGAGTTTTTTAAATGAAGTTTGATGTTTGAAGCAAAACATAATGCTGTCTTATACAGTTAGCAATGAATATGGAGGAAATAAAGACAATTACAAATGAGAGAGGTAAAGGGACTTAAAAGAAGATAGTTTCTTTTTTTTTTTTTTTGGTTACTAAAATTGTATTTATTTTTTCAGTCCCATCAGTGTAATAGTATTATAGCTTTTGCAAGAAGTTTATGTTGAAAGAGAAATGACATAAATTCTCACATAGTATATTTGTAAAGAAAGACTATGCTGACAGTTTTTTTGTGTGACATATCAGGGAGTTGCAAGGGATTAAGTCATACACAATTATTGTTTGAAGGCGACATGGTTTCTGTACTTTGCTCAAACTGGTATAATGTCAAATAGTAGATTATAATTGATTACATAGGTATATATGGTACAATACTCATAGTAACCACAAACATGCAAAATCTTTACAAAGAGGTACATTCAAAACACTATGGATAAATCAAAATAGAATTCTAAAAAATATTCAAGTAATCTGCAGAAACCACAGGAAAAAGAAAACAAAAATGAAAACTAGGAGGAACACAAAATAAAAGTAAAGTGGCAAGCGTAAGCTCTAACGTATCAATAATTAAATGGATATTATCTAAACACATCAGTAGATACATCAATTGAGTTACACAAATTTATTTTTAAAATGACTCAACTATCTGCTGTTTACAAGAAACTCACTTCAAATATAACAATATATGTAGCATGAAAGTAATAGGGGAGATGGGTGCTGGGTGGCTCAGTCGGTTAAGCATCTGCCTTCAGCTCAGGTCATGCTCACAGGGTCCTGGGATAGAGCCCCACATTGGGCTCCCTGCTCAGCTGGGAGTCTGCTTCTCCCTCTGCCCCTCCCCCCGCTTGTACTCTCTCACTCACTTTCTCTGTCTAAAATAAATAAATAAAATCTTTAAAAAATTATATTAAAAAAGAAAATAATAGGAAAGAAAGATATAACATGCAAACAATGGTTAAAAGAAAGCAGGAGTGGCTATAAATGTATCCAATTAAGTAGACTTCAGAAAAAGGAAAATCATGAAGGACAGAGAGGGACATTACATGATGATAAAATGATCAATCAAGAAGATATAGCAATATTAAATGCATATACAGAGCTTCAAATACAAAAACAGAACTAAGAGAAAAATTAGACAAATCCATAATTATAGTTGAATACTTCAAAACTTCTCTCTCAACAACTGATAGAAAATCAGCAAGAATATGAAAGAACTTAGCACCAAAAACCACATGATTTTTTACACAAGGTAAAAAGAAGAGAAGAAATAATAAATACCAAAGTGAAGTAGAAAAAAACACACAGAGAAAAATCAATGAAACTAAAAGCTAAGTCTCTGAGGAAACAGAAAATCAAGAGACCTCTACCCAGATGAGTCAAGAAAAAATAAAACACCAATGACCAATATTAGAAGTGAGAGAGGTAACAATAGCTACATAGTCTACAGACATTAAAAGATGAATAAAAGAATAACCATAAACAAGTTTACACCAATACATGTGACATAGATGAAATGGACAATTTCCTTTAAAGATAATCTACCAGGGTGCCTGGCTGGCTCAGTCAGTAGAGCACGCAGCTCTTGATCTTGGGGTTGAAAGTCTGGGGATAGAGATTGGGATAGAGATTATTTAAATTAAAAAATAAAATGGCAAAAGGTTATGTATACTTTACATATATATATATGTATACATATATAAAGTATATGTATACTTTACTCCAACAGAATCATTTTTTAAATAAGTAAAAAAAATAAAGATTACCATAACTTCCTCAAGAAGAAACAGATAACCAGCCTGGCCCAAACTAGTAAAGACACTGAAATCTGTTGTTTAACAACTTACCTACAAAGGACACTCCAGGCCCAGATGGCTTCACTACCAAACATGTAAGAAAGAAACAATATCAATTCTACACAAACTCTTTCAGAAATTGGAGAGGAAAAAAAAAACTTCCCAACTCATTTTATAAGGCCAGTATCACTCTGATAACCAAAACCAAAGATATTAAAGAAAACTACACATCAAAACCTTATAAATATAGATGTGACACTTAAAATCTTAGCAAGTTAGATCCAATAATATATAAAAATGATACTACATCCTGAACAAATGAGGTTTGTTCCAGAAATGTATGGTTATTTTTTTAAAGCTCATCAATGTAATTTATTACATTAACAAACTAAGAAAGAAAAAAAAACATGTAATTTTCTTAATAGGTAATCATTTGGTAAAATCCAACATCCATTCCTTTTTGTTTTGGTTTTATTTAAATTTAAATTAGTAAACATACAGTGTATTATTGATTTTGGGGTAGAATTTAGTGATTCATGAGTTGCATATAATACCCAGTGTTCACTACATCAAATGCCCTCCCTTAATGCCCAACATCCCATTCTCCCATCCCCCACACCCACCTCCCCTCCGGTAACCCTCAGTTTGTTCTCTATAGTTGAATCTCTTATGGTTAGTCTCCCTTTCTGTTTTTATCCAATATCTATACCTAATAAAAGTTTTCAACAATCTGAAATAAAGGGGAACTTCTTCAATCTTATAAATGTCATATACAGCTAACACATACTTAATAATGAGAAACTGAAAGTTTTTCCTTTACCACCAGGAGCAAGAGACTACTTCTATATAATTCTGTGCTGGAGGTTCCAGATAATGCATTAAGAAAAGACAAAAAAAGGCACTGAGACTGAAAAGGAAGAGGCAAAATGATCATTATATACAGTCAATATAATCACATACATAGGAAACCCTCTGGGATCTATGAACCAGACACTAAAACTAGTAAATGTTTCAGAATATAAAAATGATATATAAAAATCAAGTGAATTTTTATATAGTAGCAACAGATAATCACAAATTAAAATTTTAAAACTACCATTAACATTTTTTTTTAAAAAAATAAAAATTCAACTTTGAAGTTAGATTCAACTTTGAAGATCTAACTAGCTTTATTAATTGATTCATGAAGCCAGCAGCATCCCATGTAGCTAGCAGACAAATGTTCCACTGAGCTAAACAAAAGAAATAATTTTAAAGGCAGAGAGACCATTTGAAAAAAGGAATTTATTAGCAAGGAATGTATTGTTTAGACAAGGTTGCCCTCTTAAGAGAAGCAGAAGGGGTAAATCAGTAAATATCCTAGTATTGACCAGGAAATTCCAATTGACTTGTTATAAGTTACATTCCTGGGTGGTTGAAATTGCAGTTATTTAGGTATAAATAATAATAATATAATATAATATATAATAATATAATTCTTGAGTGTTGACTTGGCCTAAGTAATGCCACTTTGGGCCTGTGGTTTTCTTTTTTAACACTCTTAAAATATGAAATATTTATAAGTAGGTTTCACGAGATATATGCAAGACCTGTGCATTGAAAATTACAAAATATTGCTGAGAAACTGAAGGCCTAAATAAATGGCGAGACATACTCTGTTCATGGATTGGAAACCTCAGTATTGTTAAGACATTAGCTCTTTCTAAATTGATCTATAGATTCATCATAATCTCAACCATAATTCTTTCAGGCATTTTTAAAAAGATTTTATTTATTATTTATTCATGAGAGACACAGAGAGAGAGGCAGAGACATTGGGAGAGGTAAAAGCAGGCTCCATGCAGAGAGCCTGATGTAGGACTCGATCCCGGGACTCCAGGATCATGCCCTGGGACAAATGCAGGCGTTCAACTGCTGAGCCACCCAGGCATCCCATCTTTCAGGCTTTTTATGAAGAAATTGACAAGCTGACCTTAACATTCTAATGGATATGCAAAAGATGTAAAATAGACAAACAAGTTTGAAAAAGAAAACATTGAAGGACATATACTACCTGACTTCCAGACTTATTATAAAGCTACAATAATCCAAAGAGTGTGCTACTGGTATAAAAATAGACAAACAGATCACACCCATACAAACGGACAACTGATTTTAGACAAAGGTATAAAAGTAATTCAATGGAGAAAGGATGGCTTTTTCAACAAATGGTGCTGGAAAAACTAGATATTTATATGCAAAAGAAAAAAAAAGAACTTTGATCCACACCTCATATTATGTACAAAAATTAAATTTAAAGGCCTTAATGTAAAACCTAACATTTGAAAACTTTTAGGAAAAAAACACTGGAGAAAATCTTTCTGATACTGGGTTTGGCAAAGCTTTATGAGATACAACACTATAAAGAAAAAATTAACAAGTTGGACTTCATTAAAATTGAGGACATTTGCTCTTTGGAAGATATACTGATTGGAGAATGAAATGACAAGACACAACCAGAAGATCATATTTACAAGCCATATATCTAATAGATTACGTAAGCCAAAAATATATATAAAAGAGCTCTTACAACTCAGTAAAGAAATCAAACAACCCAATAAAAAAAAAACTGGGTGAAAGATCTAATAGACATATATGATATATAAATGGCAAATAAACATATGAAAAAATGCATTCAAGAAATGCAAATTAAAACCCAGTGAGATATTAGTACACACACCTATTAGAATGTCTAAAATTAGAGGACTGACCATACCAGTTATTGACGAATATACAGAAGAACTGGAAGTCTCATACATTGCCAGTGTGTATGTAAAATATTACCACCGCTTTGGAAAGCAGTTTACCCATTGCTTAAAAAGTTAAGCATGCAACCATATGATCTTGCTGTTTATTCCTAGATTTTACCCCAAGAGAAATGAAAGCATATGATCTGTGGAGATATACACCTGGAAATAAAATGTTAAAAATATGAGACCTTAAATTTTAAAGATATGTACAATGTTTTGAAAATAAAAGAATATTTGCAGGTGGGTGACAGAAAAGAAAATCAGAGGATCAATCTCAGAAGCCCAACACCCAACTAGTAAGAGAACAGAGAAGAAGGAATGATTAAAGATGTGATACCAAAAAAAGTATTTTTCTAGTTTTGAAGGACATATGTCATCATTAATGAAAAACAAACAAAACCAGCACCAACCATATCATCATTAAAATTACAGAACATCTGGAATAAGAGATCCTAAAGGCTTTGTTAGATGGGAAAAGTCAAAACAGGCCACGTAGGAAAAAAATGCCTCTAAAATTCTAAGTAAAAATTGTTTTTGAACTATCATTATAGAAACAATAACAGAGAGAAAAATAAAGATATTTTCATATGCTAACCCTCAATTTTTTCCCTGTTATATGCCTCTTTTACTCAGGAAGCTCCACCAAAATGATGGGATATACCAACAAAAGGAAAACTAAATGGAAGGGAACTTCAACATAATAAAGACCATATATGAAAAGCCTACAGCAAATATCACATTCAGTGGTGAAAGCCTGAAAGCTTTCCCCCAATATCAGGAATAAATATGGAGATAGTGTTCACTGCTTCTATTCAGTGCAAAATCCTAAAAGGTCTAGCCATAGTAATTAGACAAGAAAAAGAAATCTAAGCGGCACCGGGCAGGCTAGGAAGCCTGCCTCTCCCTCTCCCTCTGCCTGCTACTCCCCCTGCTTCTGCTCGCTCGCTCTTTCTCTCTCTCTGTTAAATAAATAAAATCTTAAAAAAAGAAAAGAAAAAGAAATTTAAAAACACGCAAATTGAAAAGAAGTAAAACTATTTGCAGATGACATGATCTTTTATGTAGAAAGACCTAAAGATTAAAAAAAAACTGAGTTAATAAATGAATTCAGTAAAGTTGCAGGATGTGATTTTGAATTTCACATTCAAAAGCCAGATCTGATTTCAACACTAAAAAAAAAAAAAAACAGTTCCATTTCTCCTCATTAGCAGTGAACAATCAAAAAGGAAATTAAGGAAACAATTCCATTCAATAGCATCCAAAAGAATATAATGCTTAGAAATAAATTTAACCAAGGAGGCAAAAGAAGACACTGAAAACTATAAAACACTGCTGATAAAAAAAGTTAAAGGAAACAAAAACAAATGGAAAGACACCCCATGTTCATGGATTGGAAGAAATAATATTGTTAAGACAACAATGTTATACAAAGCAATCTATAAATTCAATGTAATCCCAATCAAAAGCCTAATGCTGTTTTTTTGCAAAAATGGTAAAACCAAACCTAAAAGTCAAGGGAACCTAAATAGCTAAAGCAGTCTTTAAAAAACAAGAACAAAGTTTGAGGAGTCATACTTCTCAATTTCAAAACTAACACAAAGATAGAGTAATCAAAATAGTATGGGACTTGTATAAGGGCAGACAAAAAATAATAGAATAAAGAGTCCAAAAATAAACCTCTACATCTATGGCAAATTGATTTTCAACAAGGATACCAAGAACTTTCAATGGGGAAAGAACAATCTCTTCAACAAATGGTGCCCGGAAAACCGGATATCCACATGCAAAAAGAATTAAATTGCACATTACTTTACTTACACCCTATACAAAACTTAACTCAAAATGAATCAAAGACTTACAGAGATAACACCATGACATTATTAGATGAAAACAGGGCAAATCTTCATTACCTTGGCTTTGGCAATGGTTTCTTATACCAAAAATATAGGCAAGAAAAAATGTATTTGTTGGACTTTATCAAAATTAAAAATGTTTGTGCATTAAAGAACACTATCAAGATGAGTGAAGACAACACACAGAATGGGAGAAAATATCTGCAAATATTCTATCTGATAAGGGATTAATAGTCACAATATATAAAGAATTCCTACAACTCAACAACAAAAGACTACCCATTTTTTAATGGGAAAAGGACTTGAATAGACATTTCTTAAAATAAATATACAAATTCCCAATAATATGGAAATATGCTAAACATTACTATTAGGGAAATGGAAATCCAAACTATAATGGAATACCATACTTCATACTTACTAGGATATCTATAATAAAAAAACACACAATCACACACAGAAAATAACAAGTATTGGTGGTAATGTGGAGAAGCTGGAATCCTTCTACAGGAGCATAAAATGGTTCAATCTAGGTACAGTTTGGTACTTCCTCTAAAAGTTAAATACAGAATTAGCATATGACACAGAAATTCCACTCCTAGGTAACCTCCAAAATTAAAACAGGGACTCAGTTACTTGTAAGCCAATATTTATAGCATTTTTCACAATAATCAAAAAGTGGAAACAACCCAAGTGTCCAACAATAGATTTACTGATAAACAAAATGTGGTTATATACACGAATGGAATATTATTCAGCCACAAAAAGGAATGAAGTTCCGACACATGCTACAACATGGATGGACCTTGAACATATTATGCTAAATGTAATAAGCCAAGCACCAAAGTACAAATTTACGATTCCACTTCTCTGAAATACCTAGGAAAGGCAAATTTATATTTGATTAGAAATCGAGAAACCAAAAAGTAGATTAGAGGTTCCTAGGAGCTGGGGAAGTAGGCATGAGGAGGTTACTGCTTAATGGGAACAGTTTTAGTTTGAGATGATGAAAAAGATTTGGAAATGGACAGTAGTAATGGCTGCACATAATTAATGCCACTCAGTGATACACTCGAAGTAGTTAAAATGACAAATTTTATGTTTTGTACAGGTATTTTATAACAACAACAAAGGAAAACTAGAGTCCAGGAAATAGGTGATCAAACACCAGGGGAAAAAAACTCACAGGATGATGACAGAGAGACGTTTCAGGACAAGAGCAGCAGCAGAATAGTAAGAAAATAGAGTGCTCTGGAAGTGGCAGTGTCAGAAGGAAAATAACAGATCTGATAAACTGTCTGATGTAGGATTTGTGGAATTGACATCATCTTGAGAATCAGCCTGGGGCTTAAGTGTATCACTTTAGTATTTCTTGCATATTGCTTCTTACCCACATCAGCTTCAATCAAGATTTAATAACTGTATTAACTGATTCCTTTGTCCACCTCAAAAACTATTTCAAAAACCATGCAAGACACAGAGGAAGTACAGTTCTTATGCATATGCAGTTGACACACTTACTGAGACAATCCAACTAGTTAGTAATCATGGGATGCCCAGAAAAGATAAAAATAATCAAAACATCTAGGCTTCATTAACAGGGATGACTGCTTTGTTCTTAGCATTATAAATTCAAAAGGAAAGATGAAAAGTGCTTTTTTAGAAAGCAATCTGACATATTTTACACCTATTACCTAAAGAGGTTCAGAAACTTCCTTGAAGTACTCCACTTATAATATTTCTTACGTAATATATTGTGAAAAACTCTCTAAAAATTATAAACAGGGTCCAAAAATAGAATTATTCTCAACAGAAGGTAACATGTCAAGTAACACTATGCTATGATATTTCAAGATTCTGTAAACTTACCTGTTTAGACATATTTTCTGAAAATTTTGCCGATTTTTCTTTTAAAAATGTGACAAGGTCTTTATACATTTCACTTTTTCTCTCATAATTAATTTCCCCCTCATCTTCTGTTTTGCCCTTTGGAAGAAAAAGTTTGGTGCAATTATTAATGTAGTAGCATTTGAACCTGATCAATACATCACAACCCAAGGCCACATATTGTTTTCTTCTCTCGAGGATCCATGTGGCAGTTTTTATACATCAAAAATATGGGCAGAATTCTTCCTTCTTAAAGTTATCCATTTGTCCGTCCATCCACTCATCCACCCATCCATCATCCATACATTATGCTTTTACTGAGTACCTCCTATATGCATGTAGGGCATTTTGCTAGTTAGCAAAGAATGGAGAGCTTCCTTCCCTCTGCACTCCTCTAATGCAAAAAAACAAAACACACACAAAAAAAAAACATTATGACTTCAAGAGAATCTGATGAAGTCATAAAAGGTCCCAAGATTAGAATGCCACCATAGAAAAGCTTGTTTCCATTTGTCACACTCTGTTCTTGTTCTGTGTGTAAAGAGGTTGCTATGGGATTATTTTCTAGAGTTACAACCTCCATGTAAGCACCTGACACTCCAACCTTTGTCTCCATACCTCTTTCTTTTTGTCTCTTTCCTTTCCTCACCTATCCTAATAGAAAAGATTTGGCTCTGCCTTAACCAAATGTATATATAAAAACCCATAGTGTGCTTTTTATATATACGTAACCACACACATACACAAAACATCATATACACCCATATAACTCAGGCGTGCCATGCATTTTGTCGTAATTATTGAATCATGTTCCTTATCTTTCATTCTTGAAATTGAGAGGAACACTTAGATATTTCCATATCAAATAAAGGTATATGTAGATTAGTAGCTCTTGATAGGAACAAAGTGTCCTTGCCCCACTCTAGAAGGTCAAAGTCTCTTATTTTCTGATTGGAAATTTCACTTTCTTAGAGTATCAAAACAAACCAAAGGCTAAATCATATTTAGCTCATCTCCCCCCTCTGTGCAGATATAATCTGAGAAGATCATGCTGAGAAGAAATGCACCATAAGGCAAGTCAGATGAGATGCTTGCTGGTCATCAAGAAAGTGGCACTCACATTTTGAAGCCAATCCAAACCAAGAGGTAGCAATTCTCCCAACAGTCCCCTGTGATGAGGAATCCCCACTAAGGATTTAGGTTCTCCCTGCAGATATTGCCTGTGAGGCCCCACATTACATTGAAGACACCAAGGGCAGGGTTGCCAAGGGGAAAGCTGACCACCTAGTAAGTTCAGTGAACAGGTATGAGACAAAAAATAAAATGTGTTCATGTGGAAGATTCAGAAGGCCACCACCCTGCTTAGTGCTCAGGGGTGGGAATCTGGAATGCTGTGTTTCTCCCTAGTCAGCTTCAGTTAGCAGCAAGTAAAAGGAAGACTGTAAAGCTGGAGGAGGGAGAAAGGGACTGCTCCCAGCTCCTCGTCCCCTGTCCCCAGCAGTGAACCCTGGCAGTGGCAGCTGCTTCCAGTAGCAACAGTTGGTTCCAGTTCCCAGGGGTTTTTCCCTATGTTCCCAGAACCTGGCTCATTACAACTCCTTAGAATCCCATTACAAACCAACCAGGTCTCCCTCTTCCAAGGTCTGGGTCTCAGCTCTGCTGGTTCTGCAAAGATCCTCTCCTCTGAGCTCCTGAGGTACCAGCTCCTGGGCATTGTACTCCTCTGACATCTGGGTGCCAGTTTCATGAGACCCCCTGTGCTCCAGCATAGCCTGGAAGCGACCATTCCTCAGAGATATGGATCCCAGCTCTGTGGGAGTCCCCCCTCTGAACTCCCAAGGGACCATAACCAATGTAAGCAGGGTCCCCTCCTCAGAGGTCTAAGTCCCAGCTCTGCAAGGACATCTTCTGAGACCCTAAGGAACCAGCACAGCCTGGTGGTGCTCCCTCCCCAGACACATGGGTCCCAGCTTCTTGGGGGTGCTTCCTCCAAGCTCCCACATTTTAATTCCTTCCCTTTGTCCTCTCAACACTTAGGGCAAAAGCTATAGTTACTGCTTCTGTGTTACCTCAGCCACCTCTTATTTGCCCAAATACTTGTATAATTAATTAATTAATTAATTAATTAATTAATCAATCAGTGAACTGATCGTTACAGAGGTTTTCATTTTATAAAGTGGCGTGGGTTCCTTTGACGGTCATTTCTTAGAAGACTGATTTAATGACCTGCAATGGGGAACACCGAGGCTCATTCTGAAATGGTTTTGGATTTGCTCAGCAAACACATAGCAAAGGGATCTGCTTCAACCCAACAGAACAGAATCGCATTTTCTGTGGCCATCAGCATTCAGTCCTGGAGACATGCCTGCATTTACAGAGATGGAGCCAAGCACCAAAGACAACATGGTTCTTAAAAAATTACTTACGCCATTTAAAAATACTCCTTCTGTACTACAAGTAACACACAGAGTTTCAACATCATGGGGTTTTACCAGCACGTAACAAATTTCCCCATGAATTTGTCTCCAAGGTGGGGCTCGACATCCATTTGAAAATTCATAATCTGAAACCAATTATCGATCAATTAAAAGGAGCTCTGAAAAATAAAATATGTTATCTTTAAAAAGAAATAAATATGATTACAGTTTTTTTCAAATACTCAATCCTAATGTAGCTATTGAAGCATTTGGAAATAATAATTATTTTACATAACAAAGCAAATCTGAGAATAATAGAAACCTGAAGTATAGTCAATAGATTCCAAGACAGTTTGTTCTCCTTTTCCTGAGAAATGTTTCAGCAGTTCTATATGGTTCTTAACAGTTGTTGGGTTTAAACAGATTTGTCTGAAATGAATGATAAGAAATGCATTTTAACACTCTAAAAGAGAATCTCCAGAAAACAGATGAAAATATACCATTTTAGCAAGGGGGGGGGGGCTGGTGGGAGGAGGAATATCACTTTTTATAATTAAAATTGTAGTCAAATTATACAACAACAAAAATGTTGCAGTTAGTTTTAGCTGTGTTATAGCCTTACAACACTGTCAAGACATCAAGAAACCAGTGATTCATATTTAATGCAACATTAAATAAACTCGTTTAAAAATTCATTTCATTTCTTAGTGGTAATAGCATAATACTAGAAAAAAAACTACAAAAATGAACAAGTTTTAAACCTTACAAAGTCTACATGATATTTGCATTACTATTTAACCATCTATTTAATTGTCTGAGGAGAGTGAAAATAAGGCCACTTCATGTCCTCAGAATCAGGTGAAACCCCATAGAAAGCTCTAGCAAAGCTAACAGTAAATCTTTACATTTTAGAATTAGAAATATCCATGCAATACCCTAAAATCTACTGTTAAATCAATAACAACTCCTATAATTTGTGTATGTTTAAAAAAATTCTGAAAGCATTTTTTGTAACTAACTTTTAGAGGTTTCTTTTTTCTAAAAAGACTCACAATGAAATACGTTTTAGAGAATGATTCAGTAGGTACAGATCCAGTTGCTTAAGCAGCATGCCAACCTTCATCTTTATCTCACTCTCAGGATCTTCATCTTTGGTAATTTTATCAAGAATATTTACTGTGGATGTGTCTTCTTTCACCGTGTTATAATCCAAACCCAGGATTTTTGTTACAGGATCTCTGTTAGCTGATCAAACAAGTAAATAAATAAAAATGATTCTCTTGTCTTCTGTTGTAAGAAAAATAATGACTAACAAGTCCTCTGAAGCCCACCCAAATGTGCTTCCTTCATTAAGCTTTCTCTCATGGACCCAATTTGAATTAATCTCAACTTCTCAGATTCTACTGCATTTAGGAACTTTCTTGTACTCCTTGAGATTCTCTACCTTGTACTGCAGTATCATCTATCTATATCATATCTCTAATAAAACAAAGAACAAGACATTCTTTTTTTTTCTTTTTTTTTAATTGACTGTAGGGCATTGTCCAGCATGGTCATTCAATTAGTGTATCCAGAATTGATTTGAAGATAGAGAAATACTGGTCTCCTTAGAAGAATCATCACTAGAACTGTGTGTGTGTACGTGTGTGTGTGTGTATGTAACCACTGAGGCTTAGTGTTCACAAATGCTTTCTTTCCAAAACAGCATGGTTTTCTCAGTCTAAAGATCTACCACCAGTCTTTTCCACCTGTTCAAAGTGCTTATATTTTCTTTCTTTTTTTTTAATTTTTTTTTATTTATTCATGATAGGCACGCAGTGAAAGAGAGAGAGAGAGAGAGAGAGAGGCAGAGGGAGAAGCAGGCTCCATGCACTGGGAGCCCGATGTGGGATTCGATCCCGGGTCTCCAGGATCGCGCCCTGGGCCAAAGGCAGGCGCCAAACCGCTGCGCCGCCCAGGGATCCCTCAAAATGCTTATATTTTCTTTTTTTTTTTTTAAGAAATATTCTTTTTTTTTAATATTTATTTATTTATTTATTTATTTATTTATTTATTTATTTATTTATGAATGATAGACACACAGTGAGAGAGAGAGAGGCAGAGACATAGGCAGAGGGAGAAGCAGGCTCCACGCACCGGGAGCCCGACGTGGGATTCGATCCCGGGTCTCCAGGATCGCGCCCTGGGCCAAAGGCAGGCGCTAAACCGTTGCGCCACCCAGGGATCCCAATGCTTATATTTTCAATGCCTTTTTATGTTCAAGTTGGAAAAACAAATCTGGCCAGTACTCACACACATACCAAAGTTACAGTGAAAAACTCCAATACTAATTCATGATCAAGGCTGACATAGGTGTGAAAGTAGACTCTAGAGATGGTTAAAACAGAATTTGGTGAAAGCCAAAGAACCATGTAGTTGCAAGTGAGGAAGAAGAGGGCAAAGCCATATTTGGAAAGGAGGAATTTAAATAAGATGAAATATATATGTATTTGAACAAGGAGGCCCATGGGACTAGTTCAGAAAGCTCCACCTGATTGAAATGAGAGAAGCACAGTGATGGCATTAACTCTGCAGTGGGAGATGGACTCTGGCACCAGGAAATAGCAGAAAAGGCTTAGGGCTTCTTAGAAAAAAACACACAAGGGGAGGGGCAGGGAAAAGAGATCTAGGAATCATCTACTTTTTGAGCATCTCAATCATCCTTACAGCAGTCATCTCATTAAGACTCATGGAAAAAGGTATTATATGAATTCTGGGGAAAGACACAAACCTGCCCCCCAAATTGCCCTGCACCATGGAATCTGGACCCAAAACTAAGAGTTGTACCTAGAGCTCTTACAGAAAGGACAAAATGCAGCAAAGGATACACATTTAGCCAAACTAGATATATAGCAGCCAGTCTATGTATTAAGTTCATGCACTAAGTTGAAATTAATGCTATTACCAACCTCCTTGAATTCAACTTTACTCTTAAGATTTCATTCCTCCTCAGCAGGGTAGCTATGAGGTATAGATAGATAGATAGCCTAATAATGAAGAGTAGGCAAGAGATAAGAAAAGGCTGCTGTCCTAAGGTTCACATCTTTTTTTAAAAAAATATTTTATTTATTTACTCATTCATTAGAGTCATAGGGAGAGAGGCAGAGACACAGGCAGAGGCAGAGGGAGAAGGAGGCTGCAGGCAAGGAGCCCGATGTGGGACTCTGATCCCGGGTCTCCAAGATCACACCCTGGGCTGAAGGCAGACGCTTAACCGCTGAGACACCCAGACATCTCATAAGATTTACATCCTAAAGAATATTTTTTTTAAAGGTTCATCTTCCCACGTCATAGCAGTAGACACAGCAAAGAATGATTAGAGGCAAGACCAGGCACCTCATGCTTGAGTCCTTCTAGTCACATGATTCCAAACAGGCAAAACATGTATATGACACCATTATGTACTGTTAGGTATTTCTACTCATAAGAAAAATTCAGAAAACAATTGCTCCAGGCAATTGGTCACATTCTTTTACGCATGTTAGATGCTTAGACAATAATGAAAATCTACATCCTTAATGAAGAGGAAAACGTTTCCCATTGAGTGAATGTAACTACCTCCACAAAGCTATGCAACCTACAAAGGAACATTACTGAGACCAATGGAAAGTGAGATTACTCTGGGCTATCTTTGCTGCATACATTTTAGAGGAAACCGAGCATCATCCGTCACAGCAGGCCTGAGGGTAGAGGGTGGAGTTTGGTGCAGGCCCCACTAATCTGTCTTCTCTCCTGTGTAGACCTTAGAGGATACAGGCCTCTGGTCTTTCCAGAAGTGAGGAAGCCTCTCTTTAAACCACATGCTAAAATTAGAAATCTAGAAGCTTGCTAGTGGTAAAGTATTAGGCCTTTCAGTTTAAAGTAGAAACTTGATATGAGCATGACATTCAGCCAAGAAAAATGAATGACATTTTTACAAAGTCGAACATAGGACTTTTTGCCTTTTAGGTCACGGAACTTTTTTCAAGAGACTGCAACTCCCCCTCCCCCATGATTATGTTTCTAAAAGTTCAAGTCATAGACTGGAGCATAAATATCACCTTTGATACAAGCCTGTGCTTCCTTCAGCTTTCTGTCTTTGGCAATAAGCAGCAAACGTGACAGCTGCCCCAAGCTCCTGATCTTAATGTGTGGCACAGAGAGAAAGAGCAAAGGCTGCCCATCTTTATCAACTTCTTCTGACTTGACTGTTGTTTCACTAGGAAATAAAAATAAATAAATAAATAAATAAAATCTTAAGGTTACCTGGATGCTAGTGAAGTTAAACATAAGACATTTTGACAAATCATCCCTCTGGCTCATTATAAAACACAAAATATAAGTACTTCTTGTTAAAAGCTCATGTCTTTTCCTCATTTGTCCACACTCAGATCCCTAAGTTCCCAGGCTTATTAGCAACCATAGTTAGCAACATGATATACCCAGGAAGAACATTTTAAGCCATGTCTTGAATACTTACATGAACTCAATCACAGTTTTTGGTTTTGTTTTTCTAACAATGTGTTGGACAACTTTAAAAAAATCACTGGTTCTACAGGACCATTCATGTTTTGGGGATTTCTAAAGTTATTTTATTTATAAAGTTTACACCACAGTAATTAGTGGTTAGAAATCTTCTTGGCTACTCTGTGTTTATGAACAAAAAGCTATAAAAAAGAGAAAGAGAGAGAGACAAACTAGGTTCCCTCTGTGGATTGTTTTCCCACTCCAAACCCTCTAATTTGGTTTACTTTAGGATAATAAGCAGTTTTTCTAAATGGACTTTTCCTGATCAGAAATTTCTGGGTCTCCTAGATTTGTCTTTCTGCCCATTTTAATTATTTTTTTAGGTCAGCATTTAAGAAATATTAAGATGTTTTTACGGCAGTGATATTTCTATAGATTTCTACCACGTACAACATTAACTAAGCTACCTAGGTTTTTATTAGATATGGATATCCCTGGAAAAACTGCTCTCCTCTTAAGACCTGATCTAACATATTTTAAATTGTAAGGCAGATAAACAGATGTGGTGTATTGCCAGTTCATCAGAAAAAGTAAACCTGACAGACTCAGACTCAGATGTACTACCAGCACGATTTCACTAGAAAAGGAAGAAGATAGAGATCATGGAGGCAGACTAGTGGCTTGCCACGGATGTCCACATCCTAACACCCGAGGCCCACAAATGCCTTATCTTACATGGCAAGAGAGACCATGCAGATGGATTAAGTTAAGGATCTTGAGATGGGAAGACTATTCTGAAATGTGCAGGAGGGTCAAGTCAGAAAAGCCAACGTGACATGGAAACAGGGTTCAGAGTAACACAGAGCCAGAAGCTATGGAATGTAGGTGGCCTCCAGAAGCTGGAGAAGACAAGAATGGATCTTCCTTCAGCCCCCAGAAGGAACACAGCCCTGCCAACGCCTTGATTTTAACCCTACACACTTATTTTAGTCTTTTCACCTCCAGAACCCTAAGAAATTAAATCTGCATTATTTTAAGTCACTAAGTATGTGAAAATTTGTTACAGCAGCAATAGGAGGCTAACACAGGGACTTTTACCAGGCTTTCCCACTGTTCTTCCAGCAGTAACTTTCATAGTAACTCACATAGGAAGTAACTTACATAGTAATTGTACACAGAAGGTACTCAATAAATAGAAGAGGAATAAATGAATAGAAGATTTCTAGGCTGACCAGTGATGTGTGTTGTATACAAAATGTGTGTTTTCTCTAAAATAAAGCTTTTGGAATAATGTCTTCAGGTTTGAGATTTCTTAAAGGTCTGTGCCAGGTTGGTCACATGTGCTAAGTGGATGATGACAAGACTAAGTTATAAGCTGACTGAATGCCAACAATATCAAGCCACTGAACTTGAGAAGGTGAAACTCCTGGTAAGATATGGGAGAAGTCAAGGGCACAGGACACATATTTCATTGCTCCCACCAGTTGAAGCCTGTAACTCAGCAAAGCAGTAGGAACTAAATGCCAGCTCCAGGGAGGATGTGGAAGAGCAGGTTTGTTTCGGGGTTTGCAGTTTCTAATACTGGAAGAAAGAGATTTTGGAAAGAAAAAATACTATGCCCATCTTGTGAGGTCAAGATAAATGTGCTGCAAATGAAATCCACTGACCTGATCAAAAGACTTTCAAACTGTAATTGTGGAGGGCAGCTGAAAATACTATAGCTTTATGCTATAAGGTGAGAGAGCAGAAAAATGTCACATTTATTTCATCCCCAGTGTCTAGTTTAGTGTCCAGAACATAGTAATTACTCAATAAATGAGCCTAAAAAATAACAAGAGATATAAAGCTACAGTTGCAAAACTAGTTAGTAATTCTCAGGAACAAAAAACAAAGAGCTCAAGTAACAAACGTTATGGCCATCGATTTTAATAGCATAACTTGGACATTTCACCAAAATATGGGGCACCCATGTGGCTCTGTTGGTTAAGTGTCTGACTCTTGGTTTCTGATCAGGTCGTGATCTCAGGGTCATGAGATCAAGCCCTGGTTGAGCTCCACAGTCAGTGAGGCGTCTGCTTGTCCCTCTCCCTTTGTTCCACCCCCCCATCTGCTTGCTCTCTCTCTCTCTCTCTCTCTCAAATAAATAAAATCTTTTAGAAAAGTTTTACCAAAACATAATAATTATCATCTCATAAAACAATACAATTTTAAGATCAGAGATCATGTAACTGATCCTTCATGACATTGATAAGAGAACTAGAACAAGAAGGTAAAAGGATCAAACAATGCCCATTACCAAGGAGTATTGGGAAGTCAACAATAAAAAAGATGCCTGTAGAGATTTACAAAAGAAAAAAGAAAACTAGGAATCAGAAAGGTATGAATTGTGAGGGCGGTGGGCAGGACAGGGGGAAGAGGGTCACTGCTCGGGGCTCAACTCCTCATCTACACAGCACTCCTACCAGGAGAGAATTTTGTCCCAACTCAGACATATCATTGAGACAGCAGAGAGACATTAGAAGCTAAAATATCACAGTATTAAAGCTGACATGAGTCAAAATCGTAATTTTACCAAAAAAGAAAAGAACTGATAATAACATTGTCACTAAGTGATTCTGAACACTTATCCAGTCTTTATATTTCCTGAGCTACATTCTAATGAGTCAAAGCAACTGAGCTCTGTATACCACCACCATATGGTGTTAATCATTGAAGGGTGTCATTTGTCCTTAGCTTACAGTGGACTTGGGTTTCATTCTGGAGTGTTTTAGAAAGATTAGTTATCTCATTCTGTCTGATAAGAACAAAAGCAATTGAAAATGGTAATACAAGGAGACCTATGATTTCCATTAGAATGAAAGTGGAGTTATTTTCCCCAAAACAATGAACATGGAAAGACGATGACCAGTGTTATTATAGAATGAAGGGTTGTACATTGGAAATGATTCTAAAAGAAAAGAGTAAGTCATCTAACATGTGGACAGTGCCATGCCTATCTACTCAACAATGATCTGCACAAAAGAAGATGGGTGACGACATGTAAAACCTTTTTTCAGTGCATGATGAGCAGATCAGTTTCAATGTCAGATGTCTGTTAGCCTAATTCAGAAGAAGGCTGATCAATTTTTTAAGGACTGCCGCAAAGAGTACATTTGGAGATGTGCAACATCAAATGAGAAATGAGGCCTCAAGTGCGAATATAAAAGAGATCAACAAAAGAGGGTAGCTTACTTACTTCAACAGACTTTCCATGTAAATAAAACTGACTTGTTTTGGAACAAAAGGCTGAGAGAACATATAGTCCCAAGAGGAAGAAGAAATATCCTAAAACATCCAATAATATTGTGGTTTGGTAGAAATGCATCCAGAGGCTCCAAACTCAAAGCCTTTATGATGACTTAGGTATCCATATTTATGTGGACTTACAGAGCTGAATCCTATCTGAAAGGACAGCAGTTGACCCTCCACCCTTTAAATAAATGAATAAAAGGTGTCCTAAGGGCCAGCAGCCTAAGCAAGAACAGTGCATGTGTACAAAAGGGCAAAGAATGAGGTAGCCGGGACTCTTTTAATGGTATGTTCTTCCAGCCATTGAGGGCATCTCTGGTCTATATCACTTTTGTTATGTTGGTGGACACAGCATACCAAGTGGCTATGGGTTGCTGACAGTTCTTTGGTTTGGGGGGGTGGGGGTAGAGCAAGGGGAGTGGTCAAGACTTGGATGTGTAAACATTTAGAATTTTCCATAACTACCAAAATCTCAGCTGTATCCTTTGCCTTCTTCAGGACTATCAGTACCCACCTGGTTTTCATCCAGCCACAATGGCATGGTTTCCTTCAACTACAACAAATGCTACTTTCAGACCCTCTTTTCCCTTCCGACATCAAAGATATCACCAATAAAAGTCAGAAATAAGAATAATGGATAGAAAAACTGGCCCAAGGAAAAGGTGTCCAGTAAATTTGACAGAAGGAAGACAATCAAGAGGTAGTTGGTTCAAAACATATATGTGCCAAAATGTTGAGACTTCCTGCTTAAGAGGGACCTCTATGCATAAAGACTGTATGAAAAAAAAAAAAGACTGTATACAGAGGTATAAGAATGGAAATAGAGCAAAAAGCAATTGGATAAGGATAAAGAAAGAGAAACAGTGATATGATTGAGGTATGTGTAACAGCCCACCTAAGTAGGTTGCAGATGTGGTCATGTTTGTCCTTGGAACACAAAATAAATAGAGGTAAGATACAATGAGGCTCTTGATACTCTTATGACATCTGCTTTAAATCCATCTCTGTACTAAGTAGTTCATATGTTTTTGAACTATATGGTTTTGCAGATGAGTTCATCTTTCAAAGGTTAGAAAAAACAACATGTGACACTACACTGAACTTAAGTGGGAGCAATGAATAATGACAAGCACTTTGGGAGGAAGTGACCATAGGCAGAGTTAGAAATAAAATACAATTTTAGAAAAAGGCTTCAGGAAATTCAGAGAGAAGGTAGAGCATGACAACAGAACCAAACACTCCTGAAATACAGTTCAAAAAAGGTTTTTCAGTACTAAAAATGAAATTCAGAGTTTATTCTCACAAATAATCCCAAAGGGAAAAAGTGGAAAAGGCATCTATAAGAAGATTTGACTGATTAGTGACCTGTCTTTGATAATGTCACACTTTAAAAGTTCATATGCAAAATTAAGGAGGAACACGGTGGCAGAAAAGAGGATCCCGATGCCTGAAAGTGGAAAATAAACTGAAGCTGACCAAAACAACAAAAAAGATTTACATATGCAAATGTCAATTACTCCTATATAATTATGATTACATTTATATAAATACATATATATTTTTTATCTAAGCTCTCTAGAGCTAAGTTGACAGCTCCCTGTTTGAGGTAGAGGTAGGTTTTTCTTAAATCTCAGATTTGGAAGGTTCTCATTTCAGGACAATGCTAATTGCTAATTAGCCTCTCCCATATATTGAGGGAAATTTACCACTCCCCAGGAATTAATAGATTTTAATACCAGAAGGGATTTTGCCTATAGCAGAGGTCACAAAACCAATGCCTACTGACACCTGTAGGGTTGTATAGATGAGTGGAAAGCCCAAACATAAAGCAACAACAATTGTTGGAGTGTGGTGAACTCAAGAATGCATCCCCTATCAAAAGAAATTCAAATCAAAATTTAAAAATTAGGAGTGCCAGGGCACCTGGGTGGCTCAGTGGTTGAGCATCTGCCTTCAGCTCAGGTCATGATCCCAGGGTCCTGGGATTGAGTCTCACAACAGGCTCTCTGTAGGGAGCCTGCTTCTCCCTCTGCCTGTATCTCTGCCTCTCTCTCTGTGTCTCTCATGAATAAATAAAATCTAGATAGATAGATAGATAGATAGATAGATAGATAGATAGATAGAAAGAAAGAAAGAAAGAAAGAAAGAAAGAAAGAAATAATTAGGGGCGCCTGGGTGGCTCAGTCGGTTAAGGGTCTGCCTTTGGCTCAAGTCATGATCTCAGGGTCCTGGGATAGAGCTCAGTGTCTGGCTGGCTCCCTACCCAGCCAGGAGTCTGCTTCTCCCTCTGCCCCTGCCCCTGCTCATCTTCTCTCTCTCTCTCTCTCATAAATACATACATACATACATACATACATACATAATTTTGTTGTGCTAAACAGAATGTTCCCAGATTTCAGCAGAGTGCCTCCTGATTGCAATTCCTGGGTCAGAATATTTCTGAGATTCACAGATGTTAAATTACTTGCCCAAAACCTACAACTCATTTATCAAAATATGTACAATAAAGACATTAAACTCTAGAAGCTCTTTACCAGCTTACCTGACAATATATCCTGATTCAAATGCTGAGGGGTCCAAGTTTGTTTTCCATTCAAGTGGTTCTACAAAAACATATTTTGCTTCTTGAGGATGTTTGTAGATAAAACTCTCCACAAACATCGCAATTTCTTTCAATATCACTTCATTCAGTGGAGTAATTTCCAGGGTTCTGGTCCCATATCCAGCAGCAGTCCACTGTGCAGACCTTGTCAGAGCCACCCCCATGCTCAGTCAATGCTCAGATCTGAGCTCACCACACACCCTGCATCAGAGTGGAAAGAGTTAGAAACACAGGATGGCAATCACCTTTTTCCTGGAACCGTTCTCACTTTCAAGCCTTTAAGCCATCCAACACATATTCTGCTTCTTAATCTTAGTGGTCAATTTTTTTTCATCATCAAATTGCTCCTTAATGCAACAGAAATATTCATTTTTACTGGGCTAGCTCTAAGTAAAACTGACAGGCACTTGGATTTTCTAGTATCTATTTGCCCTAAGCAAATAACTTTCTCATTTCCCTGGGCCCCAGAAAGAAAAGCTCAAATAACTGGGCAGAAAACAGAAACAGAAAACTCCCAACAGTGGAAGGAAGAGCTGGGGGAAGATGGCATCAAGGCCTTTGGTCCAACAGGTTTGCTGGAGCCAAAGGCTCTTCTGGGCTGGGCAGTGCATAATTTAGAACCATGCTGTCAAACTGAACTCTGTTATTCTGACTTTCTTTAAAAAGAGAACATTATCTGCAACATTGAGTAAAAGCCGAGTTAGCAAGCAAGTTCTCACTGTGAACATTTAAGGCTTTTTTTTCCCTGATAGTCTATATTTGTTTGATTTTTCACTAATAGGATCATGAAAGGCTTCCTTCCAGAATATTAGAATGGTGATAAAGTTAAATATAGAATAGAATTAGCTTTCCCCCATTATTACTAAAGCTCCGAAGTACCAGGACCCTTCGGAAATGACTTGGGGATTTTGGGTTTTGTACTGCACTAAATCTAGTAACAGGATATCTAGATCAGTGGCTCTCAATGAGGCAATACTCATAACTCAGAAGTATTATTAAGGATATTTCATTATCAAAATGATAGGAAGGGGACATCATTGGGATTTAGTAATGAGGACCAAGAATGTCAGACATCAGGGCACCCGGGTGGCTCAGTGGTTGAGTCTGCCTTTGGCTCAGGGTGTGATCCTGGGGTCCCAGGAGCGGGTCCTGGGATTGAGTCCCGCATCAGGCTCCCCACAGGGAGCCTGCTTCTCTCTCTGCCTATGTCTCTGCCTCTCTCTGTCTCTCATAAATAAATAAATAAACTCTTAAAAAATAATGTCTGATGTCCTGCAATGTGCACAACAGTCCCCAGACAGAATTATACTACACTCTTTAGGCATCTGGTGGGCGAAAAACTTCAGATAAGTAATACCTGCGCTAAGAATCTAACTCCACTTTACAATCACAAAGTAATTTTTCCACAGTTTTGACATACACTGAATTTTCCAGGATTGCAACTATCATGTAAGTCGAAGGAAGGTTGTATATATTCTGTCTTATATGGAAGTCTACCAAGAGCTCAGTATTTTGGAAAATCACACCATTGATGGCCATGCTGGTCACACAATTTAAGTTTCAATGATGTGTTTACATCAGCCTGCATTTGGAGCTACTGCATTCACAGTATATAATTCTATGTAAGGCTGGAGCACCTGACTACTTCACTACATATTCTAGTGTAGTGGTACCTGAGCATTTACATACTATTACTGTATTGCAATTATTTACCTTTTAATTTTCCTTTATTTTACAGTTAGAGGACATCATTGGGATTTAGTGATGAGGACCAAGAATGTCAGACATCAGGGCACCTGGGTAGCTCAGTGGTTGAGTGTCTGCCTTTGGGCTCAGGGTATGATCCTGGGGTCCCAGGAAGTAGCCAATATCATTTTGATAATGAAATATGGTTAATAATACTTCTGAGTTATGAGTACTGCCTCACTGAGAGCCACTGATCTAGATATCCTATCTACATTTAAAGATATCCTATCCTACATTTAAACTATGCACACATGTAGAATTACTACCTAGAATTTTGATTTTGGAGTAGCAAAGAAGGCATTACAAAATATTTGTTATAAAAAATGATAGTTCTCAGGGCTAAGAATGGCTGATATATGTGTACATAAATAGGTATATATATTTTTATATCTGTGTATATACTTATATATACAAATACATACAATTATAAAATATATATAATTAGGGTACAGATTTTTTTGTGTGCATTTATTTTAGTATTCTAGTAGTTTGTTTCTATTGCTTGATTCCAAACATGTAAGCCTGTACTGATGCTTACATCAGTAACACTGTTGAGTTTGCCAGTATTAAGAGAGTAAGTGCAAGCTAAGAATAAGTGCAAACAGCTTTATCACATATAGAAAGTCTTATGTGCACAATTTATTTTTAATCTTAAGCATACCACTTGTTTCAGTGGTCTTATAAAACTACAACATGTGTATCATTTCCTTCTTATACTTTTTAAAAGGAAAATGTGGACATACATAGATTATATAAGACTGTAGCAGCAGTCAACACCCCATACAGCAACTTCCTGAAAGACACTTTAAAAAGAGCTAAGAAATGCAAAAAGGTCTTCATCATGATAAATGTCTATACAAAAATAACACGTTTGTATCTCTTCAAATTGTTTTTCTAAATCTGGAAAGGCAGGAGCTGCAACAATGAACAGGCTTGATTTGAGGTCTAAGAAAATTTCAGGAGGGTCTGGGACAACCCAGAAGGCAAAAAATATTATTAGGGGGGAAAAGTGGATCAAAATCTTGAACAAGATAGGTAGAAAAAGCCTTTAAAAATGAGAGTGAGAGCAGAGAGAGAAAGAAAGAGGGACAGCCTGGGTGGCTCAGCTGTTGAGCGTCTGCCTTTGGCTCAGGGCATGATCCTGGGTCTGGAATCGAATCCTGCATCCAGCTCCCTGTGAGGAGCCTGCCTCTCTCTGTGTCTCTCATGAATAACATCTTTTTTTAAAAAAAAGAGAGACAGACGGACAGAGAAAGAGAAAGAAGTACTTTGTAGGCGTAAGTGAATAAATTACAAAAAGAAAACAGTGTAATCTAAAGCTTTTCATGTTAAGTCTAGGACATTTCTAATAGCCTCATTTAGCAGGAGAACCGTATTTATTCCACTAGTCCCAGGGGTGTTAAAAAAAAAAAAAAAGGTCTGTGTAACT
Organism: Canis lupus dingo; assembly: GCF_003254725.2. Lineage (NCBI taxonomy): Eukaryota > Metazoa > Chordata > Mammalia > Carnivora > Canidae > Canis > Canis lupus. The sequence continues at coordinate 4,705,809 of NC_064244.1, read as the reverse complement.
CAGGTAAAAATACAAAACTAAATTTTTTTTTTTTTAATCAAAACAGGCTGTTCCCCAGTTTCTACCCACTGCCAATCCAGGAGTCCTTTTGGCCTAAGAACCACAGTTACAACGAATACACATGAATATGTAGTAAGTATCTTTGAATTAAGGTGCGACTGTTAAAAAGTTTAATGATTAAATGGAGAAAAGTTTCTGTGCACGTGTTCTCATAAATGGAAAATCATTTATATTCATTTTGTCTATTATTCTACTCATTTTCTGTCCGAATCAAATCACTGTAACACAGCTTGTTTTTCTTTTTTAAGGATTAGCTGCAAGCTTCCCGTAGCATTAAAAAAAATGAAACCCGTCCGTGAATAATTTCTGTAACGCTCGAGCAGAAACAGAGCTAAGGGAAGGTGAGCATCCACGCTGAGATCTAGAAATGTGGCTGGTAACACAGATTGGGAGTCGGCGCATACACGTGCCATTCTGGGAATGATGAAGCTACAGAAAAATCAGAATTTCAGAACTGGCATGTGCAGGGCCCTGAATCCACGTACACTTAAAGCCTGCGTGAAAACACCGAGCAGACGGCGACAGGCGTTAGTTAGAGCCGGAGCTCAGTCTGTAGGGGTGAGGGGGCAGGGGGCGCCGGCAGGAAGGCGCAGGGAGGAGGACGGTAGGTGGAAGGAGGGCGAGCTGCAGGGGCGGAGGGTAGGAGGACGGGGAGGCGCCGGGAGTCGCCTGAGCCGCGGAGAGGGGCTCGGCTCGGGAGCCGAGGAGCAGGAGGCGCCCGGGCAGGGGGTCTGCGGGGAGGGGAGGGGAGGGAGAGGGCCGGGACAGGGCGGGCCGCGGCCCGAGGAGACGAGGGGAGCGGGCGAGAGAGGCCCCCATTGCTCGAACCCCGCCGCGTTAGGCTGCAAGGACCCCTGCGCGGGGCGGGCGGGAGCGGCGGGGCCCGGCGCGGAGAGGCGGCGGCGAGTCCCCGGCGGCCGCCCTGCGCCCAACGGCCGCACTCACCTGCAGCGCCCCGCTCCGCGTCCGCACTGCGCCCAGCGCCCCGCGCCCCGCGCCGCCAGCCGCGCGCCCGCCAGTTGCTAGGGCGCGCGGTAAACACTCAACGCCCCGCCGCGCGGAGTGTCGCCGCCCCGCGGAGGGGAGGCCCGAGCCCGCCCCCGCCCCCGCCCCCCCCCCCCCCCCCCCCCCCCCCCCCGTCTCTTAAGAATCAATAAACAAAAACTTAAAAAAAAAATAACACACTAAAAGAGATCATTGTCTTTTCAAATGCCCTAATCTCAAAAGATCAAAAGGCCCAAAGGGAAACAGTTAAAGATGGTTCCATCAAACGAGCAAAATAAAGCACCACAACCAACCCTTAAGAAATGAAGATCTATGAATTACCTGAGAAGTAATTTAAAATAATAATTCTAAAGATGCTCTACTAAAGATGCTAAAAGACAACACAAAAGATACCTAAATGAAATCAGGGAAATAATGCATGAACAAAATAAGAATATTGACACAAAAACACTTTTTAAAAAAGGTAAACTTTGTAGCTGAAGAATACAATGATTAAACTGAAAAATGCACTAAACAGATTCAACTTCAGATTTGATCAAGCAAAAAAAAAAAAAAAAAAAGATTTGATCAAGCAGAAGAAAGAATCAGCAAACTAGAAAACATCATGTGAAATTACTGAGTCACAGGAATGGAAAAAAAAAAAGGAATGATGGAAAGTAAAGACAGTCTATGGGCTATACAGGACACTACAAAAAGTCTATCTATGCATTATGGGAGACCCAGGAGAAGTAGGAAAGAGATAGACAGCCTATTTAAAGAAATAGTGGCTGAAATTTTTCCAAATTTGAGGCAAAAAAATGGATATATAAATTCAAGAAGCTGAATGAACTCCAATTAGGGTAAATGCAAAGAGACCAACACTGAAACACATTATAATGAAACTGAAAAGCTGTGCTCACTTCAGCACCACATATAGTAAACTGAAAAGTTACAGGAAAAAAGCAATCTTGAATGTAGCATGAGAAAATGGACTCCTCATGTAAATGAGAACCTCTGTTGATTCAAAGCCAATGTCTCTGCAGATATTTTGCAGGTCAGAGGGCAGCAGTATGGTATATTCAATATGCTGAAAGAAAAGAACTACCAAGAATACTGTATCTATAAAGTCATCCTTTAAAGATGAAGACAGGGATCCCTGGGTGGCGCAGCGGTTTGGCGCCTGCCTTTGGCCCAGGGCGCGATCCTGGAGACGCGGGATCGAATCCCACATCGGGTTCCCGGTGCATGGAGCCTGCTTCTCCCTCGGCCTATGTCTCTGCCTCTCTCTCTCTCTCTCTCTCTCTCTCTCTCTCTGTGACTATCATAAATAAAAAAAAAAATTAAAATAAAATAAAAAAAAAACAGGCAAAACTATAAAAAAAAATAAAAAATAAAAAAATAAAGATGAAGACATTAAGACTTTCCCAGCCAGATAAAAGCTGATGGAGTCAATCACCACTGGACATGCCACACAAAAAATACTAAAGGATTGCCCTTGGAGATGAAACAAAGGACCCTAGACAACACAAAACCATAGAAAATATAAAGCTCTCCAGTAAACGTAAATACTTAGGCCAAAAACAGAACCCTAACGTTGGTGCATAAATCATTTTTCATTCTTTTATAGGATTTAAAAGGAAAAAGCATTAAAGTATAAATCTATGTTAACAGACACACAATATGAAAAGGCACAATTTGTGACATCACTAACAAAGCAGGGAAGGTGGAGGGACAGAGACATAAAGGAGTAGAGTTTTTGTATGCAACTAAAGCCATCAGGTTAAAATAAACTTAAATCATGAAGATATTTTATGTAATACCCAGAGAAACCACACACACAAAAAAAAAACTGTAGAAAACACACAAAAGGTAATTAAAAGGGCATGTGTCCAAAAAAAAACTCACTAAAACACAAAGAAAAGGCAGTAGTAAAAGAAAAGAGGGACAAAAAACTTACAAGACATACAGAAAACAATTAAGAAAATGGGAATAAAATACCATCCTTATCAGTAATTACTTTTTCTTAAAGATTTTATTTATTTATTCAGGAGAGACACAGAGAGGCAGAGACATAGGCAGAGGGAGAAGCAGACTCCTCGCAGGAAGCCTAATGTGGGACTCGATCCCAGAACTCCAGGATCATGCCCTGAGCCAAAGGCAGATGCTCAACCGCTGAGCCACCCAGGTGTCGCTATCAGTAATTACTTTAAATGTAAATGGATTAAACTCCCTAATCAAAAGACAGAGTGGCTGAATGGATTTAAAAAAACAAGTCTCATTCATTTGGGGAATATAAAAAATAGTGAAAGGGAATAAAGGGGAAAGGAGAGAAAATGAGTGGGAAATATCAGTGAGGGTACAGGACATGGGAGACACCTAACTCTGGGAAACGAACAAGGGGTGGTAGAAAGGCAGGTTGGGCGGGAGGGTGGGATTACTGGGTGACAGGCACTAAGGGGGGCACTTGATGGCATGAGCACTGGGTGTTATGCCATATATATATATATATATATATATATATATATATGCAAATCAAACTCCAATAAAAAAAATACAAAAAAAAAGACCAACCACATGCTGTCTACTAGATACAAACTTTAGATCTAATGATACACATAAGCTGAAAATGAAAAGATGGAAAAAAGATATCCCATGAAAATGTTAACCAAAAGAGAGCAGGGTGGCCATACTAATAGACAAAAGAGATGAAGTCAAAAACTAACAAAACACAAAATAGGACATTATATAATGATAAAAGGGTCAATTCACCAAGAAGCTTTGACAATTATAAATATGTAAACACCTGACATCAGAACTCCTAAATTTTTGAAGCAAACACTGGCATCAACACAGTAAGAGAAGACTTCAATGTCATTCATTCAAAAGAAAGAACCACCAAACAAAAATCAATGAGATAACAGAGGACTTGAACAATACTGTAGACTAAATGCACCAAACAATCATACATGGAGGACTCTATGCAACAACAAGAAAATGCACATTTTTCTCAAGCACACACAGAACATTTTCCAGGACAGACCACATGTTAGACCACAAAACAAGTCTTAACAAATTTTAGAAGTCTGAACTCACACCAAGTATCTTTTCTCACCTCAATGGAATGAAACCAGAAATGAAAAACAGAAGGAAAAATAAAAATCCACAAATATGTGGAAATTAAGCAACACAGATTTAAACAACCAGTGAGCCAAAGAATAAATCACAAGGGAAATTAGAAAATATCTTCAGGCAAATAAAAATGAAAACACAATGTATCAAATCTTATATAACGAAAGCAGTGCTAAGAGTGAGGTTTATAGCTATAAACACTTACATTTAAAAAAAAGAGAGAGAGAGAGAAATCTAAAATCAGTAACCCAACTTTATAACTCAAGGAACTACAAAAAGAACAATGTTAGCAAAGAAAGGAAATTATTAGAGCAAAGATATAACAGAAAAAATTAATGAAACAAAAGTTGTTTTCAAAAGATCAACAAAATTAATAAACCCTTAGCTAGGCTAAGAATAAAAGATGACTCAAATAACTAAAATCAGAAATGAAAAAGGAGACATAACAACTGATGTCACAGAAATAAAAGGACCATAATAGACTCTTAACAACCATACACCAATAAGTTTGATAACGTAGAATGGATAAATCCCTAGAAATAAACAACCTACAAAGTCAATGGCTTAAATTTAAAATCTGAACAGACCAATATCCAATAAGGATATGAAACAGTAATCAAAAACCTCCAGCATATTAAAGCCCAGGGCCACATGACTTCATGAGAGCATTCTACTAACCATGTAGAGAATTAACACCAAAACTCATCAAATTCTTCCCCAAATTTGAAGAGCAAGGAATACTTCCAAGCTCATTCTGAGGCCAACATTCCTCTGATAGCAAAGCAAAACAAGATACTACAAGAAAACTATAGACCAATATGCCTGAAGAACAGTAATTTTAAAATCCTTTTAAAATACTAGCAAACTGAGTTGAATGGCACATTTAAAGGATTACACACCATTACCAAGTTGAATTTATCCTACGGATGTAAGGATGGTTCATCATACAAAATGTGATATATCATGTTATCTGAATGAAGAACAAAACCACATGATCATCTCAATCCATTTGACTAATTAAATACCTTTCACAATTAAAGCAATAAACTAGCAATAGAAGGAAACTATCTCAATATATAAAGGCCATATATAAAAAGTTCACAGCTAACATCATACTCCATGCTAAAAGACTGAAAGCTTTTCCTCGAAGATGAACAAAGTATTGATGTTCATTCACCCTCACTACCGCTATTCAAGAGAGCACTAGAAGTAAAAATTTCTTTGCAATTTGGCAAGAAATAAATTAGGAAAGAAGAAGTTATCTCTGCTCACAGGTGACACTACATGATCTTATATGCACAAAGCCCAAAAGATTACACATACACACACACACCCAAATTATTAGACTACTAAACAAATTCAGCAAACTTGCAGGATACAAAATCACCACAAAATAAAATAACTGAGTTTTCAAACACAAACCACAAACAAAAGGACAATAAGAAAACAATCGCATTGACAAAAGTGTCAAAAAGAATAAGAGACTTAAGAATAAACTCAACTAACAAAGTAAAAGACCCATAGAGTGAAAAACTGCAAAACACTGCTGAAAAAAATTAAAGATGCAAATAAAATTGTTAAAATGTCCATTGCACCCAAAGCAATCAACAGATTCATTATAACTCTTATCAAAAATCCTATTTTTGGCAGAAACAGAAAAACTGCCCTAAAATGGGATCTCAAGAAACTCTGAAAACCCAAAACAATATTGAAAAAGAAGAAAAAAGTTTGAGACTTCACAGTTCCTGATATCAAATCATATTATGAAGCTTCAGTAATCAAAACACAGATAGACTGGCATAAAGACAGACATACAGACCAACGAAACAGAATAGAGAACCCAGGAAAAATACTCTCTGGCATATAATCTCAAAAACACTCTCAGGGGGATCCCTGGGTGGCGCAGTGGTTTGGTGCCTGCCTTTGGCCCAGGGTGCGATCCTGGAGACCCTGGATCGAATCCCACGTCGGGCTCCCGGTGCATGGAGCCTGCTTCTCCCTCTGCCTGTGTCTCTGCTTCTCTCTCTCTCTCTCTCTCTCTGTGTGACTATCATAAAAAAATAAAAATAAAAATAAAAAAACACTCTCAGGATGAATGATCTTCAACCAAGGTGCCAGAACTACTCAATAGGGAAAGGACAATCACTTCAACAAGTGGTGTTGGCAAAACTGAATATTCACATGCAAAAGAGTTATGTTGGATCCTTACCATATACTGTATACAAAAATTAACATGAAATAAGACCTGTAAAACTCTTAACAAGAAAACAGGTTTCCCTGCTCACATGTAAGCTTCAAGACATTGAATTTGGGAATGATTTCTTGGATATGAAACCAAAAGCAGAGGCAACAAATAAAAATAAATAGGACTACATAAAATCTTTGAAAACTTCTGGGAAACAAAGTAAGCAATCAACAGAGTGAAAAGATAACCTACAGAATGGAAGAAAATATTTGCATATCATATATCTGATAAGGGGTTAATATCCAGAATATGTAAAGAGCTCCTACAACTCAACAAAAATACATGAGCAAAGAACTTGAACAGACATTTCTCCAATGAGCACATGAAAAGACGTTCAATATCATTAATCATTAAAGAAAGTACAAATAAAATTACAAAGAGGTATCACCTTATAGCCACTATCTAAAAACAAAACAAAACACAAAAAATAACAACTGCTGGCAATAATGTAAAGAAACTGGAACTTTGTGCCCTGTTGGTGAGAATCTACAGTGGTCCAGCCACTATGGAAAACAGTATGAGGGGGGAGGAGCAAGATGGCGGAAGAGCAGGGTCTCCAAATCACCTGTCTCCACCAAAATACCTAGAAAACCTTCAAATTATCCTGAAAATCTATGAATTCGGCCTGAGATTTAAAGAGAGACCAGCTGGAATGCTACAGTGAGAAGAGTTCGCGCTTCTATCAAGGTAGGAAGACGGGGAAAAAGAAATAAAGAAACAAAGGCCTCCAAGGGGGAGGGGCCCAGGAGGAGCCGGGCTGAGGCCGGGGCGAGTGTCCCCAGGACAGGAGAGCCCCGTCCCGGAGGAGCAGGAGCTGCACCGACCTTCCCGGGCGGAAAGGGGCTCCCGGGGAGTTGGAGCAGGACCCAGGAGGGCGGGGATGCCCTCGGGCTCCCGGGGACACTAACAGAGCAATTGCGTGCCCAGGAGAGTGCGCCGAGCTCCCTAAGGGCTGCAGCGCGCACGGCGGGACCCGGAGCAGCTCGGAGGGGCTCGGGCGGCGGCTCCGCGGAGGGGGATGCACGGCCCCGGGAGCAGCTCGGCCGGGCTCGGGCAGAGGAAGAGGCTCCGTGCAGAGGGGGCTGCGCGGTTCCAGGAGCAGCTCGGAGGGGCTCGGGCGGCAGCTCCGCAGAGGGGGCTGCGCGACCCGGGAGCGCGAATCCACCAGCGCAGGCTCCGGAGCACAGGGCGCCGGGACACAGCCCAGGATCCCGCCTCCCCCGGGACAGGCAGAGGCCGGGAGGGCCCAGGACAGCGAGGACGCTCCTGCCCCAGCTGAGCACATCAGCGGCCCCGCCCCGGAGCCTCCAGGCCCTGCAGACGGAGAGCTCCGGAGTTCCTGCGGGGGCTGAATCCAGGTTTCCAGAGCTGCCCGCCACTGGGGCTGTTCCTCCTGCGGCCTCACGGGGTAAACAACCCCCACTGAGCCCTGCACCGGGCAGGGGCACAGCAGCTCCCCCAACTGCTAACACCTGAAAATCAGCACAACAGGCCCCTCCCCCAGAACACCAGCTAGACGGACAACTTCCAGGAGAAGCCAAGGGACTTAAAGAACACAGAATCAGAAGATACTCCCCGGTGGTTCTTTTTTTGTTTGTTTTTGTTTTTGTTTTTGTTTTGTTTTGCTTTTTTATTTGTTTCCTTCCCCCACCCCCTTTTTTCTCCTTTCTTTTTCTTTCTCTTTTTCTTTTTTTTTTTTTCGTTTTTTTTTTTCTTTTTCTTACAGAGTTTCAGTTTTGCCATATTAAAAAAAAGTTCTGGAGATCTGTTACACAACAATATGAATATACTTAATACTACTGAACTGAATGCTTAACAGTGGCCACTATGGTAAATTCTATGTTACACACTTTACAATTAAAAACATGAGTGTGACACTTAAAGACAGACTAAGGAAGAAATGAAATTACTACAAATTAAACAGTAGCCAGGGGCAGCCCGGGTGGCTCAGCAGTTTAGCGCCGTCTTCAGCCCAGGTTGTGATCCTGGGGACAAGGGATCGAGTCCCATATTGGGCTCCCTGCATGGAGCCTGCTTCTCCCTCTGCCTGTGTCTCTGTCTCTCTGTGTCTCTCTCATGAATGAATAAATAAAATATTTTTAAAAAATTAACAGTAGCCAGGATAGTGGCCCAATAATCCCAAGATTATTATAAGAGATAGGAAAGCTTATTTCTATCAACAAGCAAACTGATTTAAGCAACATTTGCAAATACAAGCCAGCCTGCATTGTAGAGCACGCGTGGCAGTCTTGGAACTCAAGACTGAAACATAAATCACCGTTGTAATTAGGGGCGCCTGGGTGGCTCAGCTGGTGCAGTGTCTGCCTTCTGCTCAGGTCACGATTTCAGGGTCCAGAGATGGAGCCCCAGTGCGGGCTCCCTGCTCAGCGAGGACCCTGCTTCTCCCTCTGCCCCTTACTCAGCTCATGCTCATGTGCACACGTTTGCTCCCTTCTCTCTCTCTCCCTCTCTCTCTCCCTCTCTCTCCCTCTCTCTCTCTCTCTCAAATAAATAAAATCTGTAAGAAAAAATTATTGGTGTAGTTAAATGCACACTTTTCTGGGAAGAGGTACTAACACCAGGGGATTAGACTATAAATTAGGGGTACAGTAAATGGTTTTAACCATCACTATCAATTATAACTGACAACCCAACTGCTACACCAAAGTAGATAATGTAGTAAATTTCATGACACTCATTTACTTTGGAAAATTTTCGAACTGTGGTTAAACAGTGGTGCAACCCCACAATATTTCTGTGCCTTCTCCTCTTCCAGGCACCTGGGAAGAGCACGGCACTTCCCCACCTCCTTGAAGTAAGTTTGGGTCTTATGACTTGCCCTGACCCATAAAAAGAAAGCATCAGGTTTGTCCCTCCCGGGAAGACGCGTTTAAGAGAATCTTACATCTCTTTCCCAAGCTGTCCAATGTTCAAGGGAATGGCACCTCCACCAGCACAATCCTGACAGAGAGGACATGGAGCTGAGCACCCCACCAGTGTGCAATGGACAGAGAGCATGAGCCAGAAATGAACATTTATTCTTGGAATTGTTTGCTGCCAAAGCACAACCTAACCCATCCTGACATACCAGCCATTTGCAAAAATCAATGGTATACTTTGTAAATAATAGGAATCATTTAGTCTAAGTATTTATATTACTATTTACTAGGTACTAATTAATATTGTGTGGTTCAACCCAGTAGTGCCTAAAAATAGAGTCCACTAAAAACATCTGCAATGAATCTGGGTATTTATAAACATGATTTCATGTGTTTATTCACTTGACAACACAGAAATCTGCAAATCGTCTAGTTTTGTCAGTTTCTCAGGCCCTAATACATGGCTATAAAAAATACAAGCTTTCTAAAAATCAGTTCTTGTTTGTTAAATATTATTTATAATATCAAAGTTAATTGTTATTTTCTAACTAGAGACAGCACTAAAGAGGTAAACTAAATGTCACACACAGTGATTGTTAATGCATATTTATATACATGTTTTTTTAAAGCTATCACACATAGTGATGAAAGAAAACATGCAATTCAAAAGCACTGGCCATGGATAATATAAACAACTTTCTACTAAGTTAGGTTTTCATCCATGGTGGTCTGTCTTTACACGCTTAAAGGAAATTCTCACTTTCTGGCATATGAGGGGATGTTCATAACATACTCATCAACGACAATGGTTTCCAAAGGTGAAAATAAAAGGGAGTAAGTCCCTTAAAGAACCTATTCTTATACAGAAAATAGTGAATACTGTATTAACTAAAAGGGAATCTGTTCTCAGACTTGGAGTCTATTATAACCCAAGGGTACCTTTAACAGTATTTCATTGCCATATATCTTTTAAAGCTAGCTTCTCCAACTATGTCAATACTTCAACGTCATTAATATTAGTTCCTGGAATCTACTGACCACACTTTGTCAATCTGTAATTTGCATATCACCACTCTGAAATGGATTATTTTCATTTCCAGAGTGAAACAAATGAATGGAAAGGGGAAAAAGTTACCATTTCCAAAGTTTCCTGTGAAGATGGAACAAAAATTAAGTTGCCAAGACAAGTACCATGCCAGTCATTGTTCAAAACCATGGGAAACGTTTACATAAGAGTGTTTCGCAGAATTCTGCAAAGGCTCTGAGTGGATTCACAGACACGCTGTCATATACTCACACACTCTGGAAAGATACAACGTGATAGAGAGAAAACTTACTTTATGGTTAATTTAGGTGAAGAAATTTTAGGATTAGAAGAATGTGACTGAGAATGAAACTAGACCACTCTCTTGCACCATACACAAAGATAAACTCAAAATGGATGAAAGATCTAAATGTGAGACAAGATTCCATCAAAATCTTAGAGAAGAACACAGGCAACACTCTTTTTGAACTTGGCCACGTAACTTCTTGCAAGATACATCCACGAAGGCAAGAGAAACAAAAGCAAAAATGAACTATTGGGACTTCATCTAGATAAGAAGCTTTTGCACAGCAAAGGATACAGTCGACAAAACTAAAAGACAACCTACAGAATGGGAGAAGATATTTGCAAATGACATATCAGATAAAGGGCTAGTTTCCAAGATCTATAAAGAACTTATTAAACCCAACATCAAAGAAACAAACAATCCAATCATGAAATGGGCAAAAGACATGAACAGAAATTTTACAGAGCAAGACCTAGACATGGCCAACATGCACATGAGAAAATGCTCTGCATCACTTGCCATCAGGGAAATACGAATCAAAACCACAATGAGATACCACCTGACACCAGTGAGAATGGGGAACATTAACAAGACAGGAAACAACAAATGTTGGAGAGGATGTGGAGAAAGGGGAACCCTCTTACACTGTTGGTGGGAATGTGAACTGGTGCAGCCACTCTGGAAAACTGTGTGGAGGTTCCTCAAAGAGTTAAAAATAGACCTGCCCTACGACCCAGCAATTGCACTGCTGGGGATTTACCCCAAAGATACAGATGCAATGAAACGCCGGACACCTGCACCCCGATGTTTCTAGCAGCAATGTCCACAATAGCCAAACTGTGGAAGGAGCCTCGGTGTCCATTGACAGATGAATGGATAAAGAAGATGTGGTTTATGTATACAATGGAATATTACTCAGCCATTAGAAATGACCAATACCCACCATTTGCTTCGATGTGGATGGAACTGGAGGGTATTATGCTGAGTGAAATAAGTCAATTGGAGAAGGACAAACATTATATGGTCTCATTCATTTGGGGAATATAAAAAATAGTGAAAGGGAATAAAGGGGAAAGGAGAAAAAAATGAGTGGGAAATATCAGAAAGGGAGACAGACCATGAGAGACTCCTAACTCTGGGAAACAAACTAGGGGTGGTGGAAGGGGAGGTGGGGGGGGGGGGACTGGGTGATGGGCACTGAGGGGGGCACTTGATGGGATGAGCACTGGGTGTTATTCTATATGTTGGCAAATTGAACACCAATAAAAAATAAATTTATTAAAAAAAAAGAATGTGACTGAAAAGTCTGAAACACAAAAACAAACAAAAAACCGCCAAGGTGTGCAGGGACAGAAAAAAGGAGATACCATATGGAAGCCAGGAAAAAAAAAAAAAAAAAAGGAAGCCAAGAGTCAGTCACTCCCTATTCACACATTCTTGGGAGAAGACAGGCCCACACACAAGAAAGGACAAAGACACACTCTGTGCACATGGATGCCACTCAAAATTAGAGAAAATTAGAAAAATTAGAGGCATGCTCACACAGGCCTTTCCCCAAATGGCATCTTAGTGGGGTCCCCTGGTCTCCCTTCCTAAAATCTCCACACAGCCCCTCAGCCACTTGAGGTTTCTTGGTGCTTATCACAACCTGTGATGGATACATCATTTGTCTTGTCTATGGTTCAGTCTTTCCTAGTCAAATACCAGCCACAAGGGGGCAAAGACATTTATCTATGTCACTCACTGCTGAATTCCAACTGTCTTAGCACAGGGCTTGCCACAGTAGGTGGCTCCGTAAATATTCGCTGAATGAAGAATGAATGTGTGAACACTGGAATCTCTACCAATTTTAGCTATAATAATATCGCAGCATTGCTTATCACCATTGCGTTTGGAAAATTTCTACTATACAATTATCTCAAGTCATATATTCAATTAACTAAGATAGGTAAAAGACTTCAAATTAGTTCATAAAAGCCTAGTCATTGAATATAGCAATACAGAGGTGTCTGGGTGACTGACTTGATTAAGCATCCAACTCTTGATCTTGGCTCAGGTCATGGTCTTTGGGTCATGAGATTGAGCCCCATGTTGGGCTCTGGACTCAGTGTGGAATCTGCTTGAGATTCTCTCTCCTCCTTCTACCCCTCTCCTCTCTCTCTCTCTCTCTAACAAATGTTGGGAAAATAAAGAAAATACTAATATAAACATAGAGGTTCCTATCTTCTGAATATTTAGGATCTAATTCCCAAACAATCCAAGGTTATAGGAATATAGACATTATGATATTCACCAATAAACTGACAATGTTCATACCAGCCCTCATTTAAACATTTCTTCCCACCTAATACATGCCCTCTATGCTGTCATTGGTTTTTACCTTGGATTCCATTAACATGACTGCAAAAATACAGGACTTCACAGGGCTGATGAAAATGATGACGAAGTGATGCTGGTGGTAAACAAGCCTCTGAAAGAGGTCTGCTAGTCAGCAACTGAGAAAAATGTAACATATCTGACAAAACTCCCCACTTTGAAAGGGAACAATCTGAATACCGAACTTTAAAAATGAACAAAAACCAAATACTACTGGAGAAACTAAAGTCTTCAAATATTTTTGTTAAACTGCCCTTTTAACTGGAAAAGTCAAAGTGCTATTATAAAATGTTGGCAGCAATATTATGCCAACAAAGGAAAATTCAGCAGGATACAATGCATCCATGCTAAGAATTAGCAGTTACAACTGTAACCTACAATATTCTTAATTACATTTCAAATGTGGTCACATTTTATATTTCCTGTTCCTACATAAAGTTCTGTTCACTTCCCCCACCATTTTCTTGCTCTTTTCGTACCTGTTTAATGCAGATTAATTGTAACTGGCCTTTTCCTACTATGTATTATTACTAGATAAATGGACCACAGAATAACAACATCAACAGAGAAAGCTAACAGGGTTCCGACCTTCACTGAGAGTGAATCTAGCTATGCCAGAAGTGGAACTGAAAATGCATTTATTTCACAAAAACAACCAAAAAAAATAATAAGCCACCCAAACAGTGTCAGAATACAAAGTACAATAATAAGAATTAGGTTTTCTTTATCCTGAGAGCTAATTTCCCCCACCTCCAGGGCTTTGTCATTTAAGAAATTCTGTTATACAGTGTCATGAAGCCACCAAATTTCTCCAATAATTTTTAAATTAAGGACATCGACCTTTTGCCAATAAACTGTTTCCAGAGAAAGCACAAACTAACGCTTTCTAGGATAAAAACTGATAGCCACTAAAAATAGAGATGAAAACAAAATAGACTATACAGGACAACTGGATTCCTACATGCACAAGAATGTAGATTCTTAGATCCCTATCTCACACCATACACAAAAAATTAGCTCAAATTTTAAATCAAGGGGTAAATCCTCATAACCTTGGGTTTGCAAAGAGATTCTTAGATATGCTACCAAGAGCATAAGCAGCACAAGATAAAATGGACACTGATCTTTATAGAAATTAGAACTTTTGTACAAAGGATACTATCAGACAAGTGAAATGATAGCCTACACAAGGGGAAAAAATATTTGCAAGGCGAAAATATGATAAGGGTTTAATATCTAAAATATATAAAAAATGCCAAACTCAACAACAAAAAGGCAATCAGATCGCCAAAGACTACCCGAAAACATGCTCAACATCATTAGTCATTAGGGAAATGCAAATCAAAACCACAATGAACTACCACTTCATGCCCACGAGAATGGCTATAATCAAAAATTACTCAGTGTAACAGGTAGTGATGAGGATATAGAGAAATTGGAACCCTCATATAATGCTGGTAGGAATGTAAAATGGTGCAGACTCCACGGAAAACACTTTGATGGTTCCTTCTCACAAGCCTAAACAGAATTACTATATAAGCAGGCATTTCAGCTGCTAAGTGTCTACCCAAAAGAACCGCAATCGGGACTCAAAACAGATAGTTGTACAGCAATGTCCATTGCAGCACCATTCACAATAGCCAAAAGGTGGACACATGCAAGTGTCCATCAACAGACAAATGGACAAACAACATGCAGTGTATACACATAGTGCAATGTTATTCAACCATGAAAGAGAAGGAGATTCTGATACATGCTACAACATGGACAAACCTTGAAAGCATTGCATGGAGTGGTATAGTTACAAAAGGGCAAGTACTGTATAGTTCCACTTATGTGAACTATGTAAAACAGTTAAAATATAGAGACAAAGCGTAGAATGGTGGTTGCCGGGAGCTGGGGGTGGGCAACAAGGGAAGGTAGCGCTTAACAGCCACAGAGTTTCTGTGTAGAGTGATGAGAAGGTTTTGGAAATAGAGAGTGGTGACGTTTGCACGACATTCTGAATATACCTAATGCCATTACATTGTACGTTAACATGGTAAAAATGGCAAACTTTATACATGTATCTTACCTTAAAGAAAAACTGAAAAATAAAAGCCAACTACATGTACATTATGAAACATTGTACTCCTTACAGCTAAAAGAGAAATCACACCACTGCCATTAAGATTATACAATGAGTCTCAAAATGAAAGACAAAAACTACATAATGAATGAAAATTATTGGCAGAATTCCTGTACGAGAGGACTGTTGCACATACAAAGTTCTGTACAATGCCATGAGACACAACATATTCAGCAACTTGTTTACATGGCATTTCTGTAAAGACTAAGATAATAATCACAATAAGATGATATATTAAACCTTTTTAAATGAAGTTTATTTTTATCTATTTTTAATTCTTTTTCCCTTATTTTTTGTATATTTGTTATTGGGGTTCGATTGGCCAACATATACTACAACACCCGATGCTCATCCCGTCAAGTGCCCCCCTCAGTGCCAGTCACCCTGTCACCCCAACCCCGGCCGACCTCCCCTTCCACCACCCCTTGTTCGTTTCCCAGAGTTAGGTGTCTCTTATGTGCTGTCACCCTCACTGATATTTCCCACTCATTTTCTTTCCTGTCCCCTTGAATCCCTTTCACTAGTTTTTATATTCCCCGAATGAATGAGACCATATGATGTTTGTCCCCCTCCGACTGACTTACTTCACTCAGAATAATATATTAAATCTAACAGACGACAGGGTAACAAATAGAGAATTTGCTTCTGTATCTCCCTCTAGATCTGGTCTAGTCTGATTCACCTGCTTCTTTTGTGTATAAATTTCTGTCACCAATTAACAGTATTTATTGAATACATACAGTACAGTACAGTCACTGCAGGAAAGTCTACTGCTATTACCCACTGTAATAAATAAAGCCATTCATTTGAAAAACTCAACAAAAGGAGAAATGACGGTTGGGCTTTTTGTAATAGCAAGAGCACGCAATGTAGCAGAGTCATTGGCTAACATGTAGTAAGTATGCTAGCAGATATTTACACCTTACAAGAAAACTATTAATAGAACAGAAGTGAAAGCCCACCTCTAAGAGCTACTGTGAGAAATGCCACTAAGTGATTTTCCTGTTTAAAAATGAAAAATCCAGGGCAGCCCGGGTGGCTCTGCAGTTTAGCGCCAGCTTTGGTCCAGGGCCTGATCCTGGGGACCGGGGATCGAGTCCGACATCTGGCTCCCTGCTTGGAGTCTGCTTCACCCTCTGCCTGTGTCTCTGCCTCTCTCTCGCTCTGTGTGTCTCTCATGAATAAATAAAATCTTAAAAATTAAATAAAAATTAAATAAAAATGAAAACCCATTATTACATGAAGACGACTTTTTGCTTCATTCATAAATACTTGAGGAGCAGTAACAAGGACAAGAACAAGTGTCCTGGTTTAATTTAAGAATGAAGCTCTATGTACTGATCTCCCCCCAACAAAAGTTGTATCCAAATGCCAAATCACACGCTGCTTTCTGTTCACACAGAACAGCTTGCGGTCAGCCACATACCTAATGAGCTTGATTTGCTATGGAAGAGAACTGTAAAAATAAAAACATGATCCATTCAAAACTCCAGAGTATACCTCATTTTGGAAGCCATTTGAAGAAAAAAGAGCAAGTTGAAGATGCTGATTTTCCATGATGAAATACACTCAATATCAAAAGGGAAAAATAATTCATGTTTTAAATGAAATATGAAAACAAAACATTTGTAGGACATTGGCAAGGCCAATAAAGTCCATTCTAGTTACTTCAAAGGGCTTCTGCAAGTGGCAATATTGCAGTGATATAGTCAAAACCTTTCTTCTTTCGAATCTACTGCTTTAAGAATGGAACTTCATGCTTTTGATGTTGGAAATAAAGGTTAACCAGGTTTCTTAAGATGAGCCTATGGTATAAACAATTTGAATGTTGGCCAAACATTTTTTTTCTTTTTTTTAATAAATTTATTTTTTATTGGTGCTCAATTTGCCACCATACAGAATAACACTCAGTGCTCATCCCATCAAGTAAGTGCCCCCCTCAGTGCCCGCCACCCAGTTACCCCCACCTGCCACCCACCTCCCCTTCAACTACCCCTAGTTCATTTCCCAGAGTTAGGAGTCTCTCATGGTCTGTCTCCCTTTCTGATATTTCCCACTCATTTTTTCTTTCCCCTTTAATCCCTTTCATTATTTTTTATATTCCCCAAATGAATGAGACCATAAAATGTTTGTCCTTCTCCGATGGACTTATTTCACGCAGCATAATACCCTCCAGGTCCATCCACGTCGAAACAAATGATGGGTATTGGTCATTTCTAATGGCTGAGTAATATTCCATTGTATACATAAACCACATCTTCTTTACCCATTCATCTTTCGATGGACATCGAGGCTCCTTCCACAGTTTAGCTATTGTGGACACCGCTGCTAGAAACATCGAGGTGCAAGTGTCCTGGCGTTTCATTGCATTTGTATCTTTGGGATAAATCCCTAGCAGTGCAATTGCTGGGTCCTAGGGCAGGTCTATTTTTAACTCTTTGAGGAACCTCCACACAGTTTTCCAGGGTGGCTGCACCATTGCACATTCCTACCAACAGTGCAAGAGGGTTCCCTTTCCTCCGCATCCTCTCCAACATTTGTGGTTTCCTGCCTTGTTAATCTTCCCCATTCTCACTGGTATGAGGTGGTATCTCATTGTGGTTTTGATTTGTATTTCTCTGATGGCCAGTGATGCGGAGCATTTTCTCATGTGCTTCTTGGCCATGTCTGTGTCTTCCTCTGTGAGATTTCCGTTCATGTCTTTTGCCCGTATCTTGATTGGATTGTTTGTTTCTTTGCTGTTGAGTTTAAGAAGTTCTTTACAGATCTTGGATACTAGGCCTTTAACTGAGATGTCATTTGCCAATATCTTCTCCCATTCTGTAGTTGTCTTTTAGTTTTGTTGACTGTATCTTTTGCTGTGCAAAAGCTTCTTACCTTGATGAAGTCCCCATAGTTCATTTTTGCTTTTGTTTCTCTTGCCTTCATGGATGTATCTTGCAAGAAGTTACTGTGGCCAAGTTCGAAATGGGAGTTGCCTATGTTTTCCTCTAGGATTTTGATGGATTCTTGTCTCACATTTAGATCTTTCATCATTTTATCTTTGTATATGGTGCAAGAGAGTGGTCTAGTTTCATTCTTCTGCATGTGGATGTCCAATTTTCCAGCACCATTTACTGAAGAGACTGTCTTTTTTCCAGTGGATAGTCTTTCCTCCTTTGTCAAATATTAGTTGACCATAAAGTTGAGGGTCCACTTCTGGATTCTCATTTCTGTTCCATTGATCTATGTGTCTGTTTTTGTGCCAGTACCACACTGTCTTGATGACCACGGCTTTGTAGTACAACCTGAAATCTGGCATTGTGATGCCCATGGCTATGGTTTTCTTTTTTAAGATTCCCCTGGCTATTCGGGGTTTTTTCAGATTCCACACAAATCTTATAATAATTTGTTCCAACTCTCTGAAGAAGTCCATGGCATTTTGATAGGGATTGTATTAAACGTGTAAATTGGGATCCCTGGGTGGCGCAGCGGTTTAGCACCTGCCTTTGGCCCAGGGCGTGATCCTGGAGACCCGGGATCGGGCTCCCGGTGCATGGAGCCTGCTTCTCCCTCTGCCTGTGTCTTTGCCTCTCTCTCTCTCTCTCTGTGACTATCATAAGTAAATAAAAATTAAAAAATAAATAAAAATAAACGTGTAAATTGCCTTGGGTGATCACTGACATTTTCACAATATTAATTCTTCCAATCCTTGAGCATGGAGTATTTTTCCATCACTTTGTGTCTTCCTCACTTTCTTTCAGAAGTGTTCTGTAGTTTTTAGGGTATACATCCTTTACCTATTTGGTTAGGTTTATTCCTAGGCATCTTATGCTTTTGGGTGCAATTGTAAAAGGGATTGACTCCGTAATTTCTCTTTCTTCAGTCTCATTGTTAGTGTACAGAAATGCCACTGAATTCTGGGCATTGATTTTGTATCCTGCCACACTTGGGCCGAACATTTTTAAAAGAAGTAAACAGAACTTATTTAAAAGAAAAAAAGTTATGTATGTATTGAAGTCTTTAAAAGAGCCAGAGGAAAAAAACATGCTTTGAAAGATTACTTCAAATCAGAGATCCTGACAGCTGACCTCTAACTAGAAATTTCAGGAATAATCATTTCATCATCTTTCACTATACTGAAATATAAATAGATATATGATAGATAGATAGATAGATAGATAGATAGATAGATAGATAGATACACAGATAGATAACAAGAGCCTACCTAGCATTCTTTGCTTACTAAAAATGCCATTCAAGAAGACGCAGGTGGCCTGGGTCGAGGTCCTGGGATCAAGTCCCTTGTTGGGCTCCCTGCTTGGAGCCTGCTTCTCCCTCTGCCTGTGTGTCTGCCTCTCTCACGACTAAATAAATAAAATCTAAAAAAAAAAAAAAAAGAACACAGGCAAACAGGGAGATCATTCAAGATAGTCACATAAAAACTTCTGAAATCCTTTCCCTCAACAGACACAATATATCTACAGCTACATATAAAACAATTATCTCTGAGCAGGACAGCTACTCCACAACGAAGAATTAAACAGACAGGGAGGAGAGACAGATGTAGTTGTATTTTTGCCGAAAACCTCACCTCCCCCCATGCAACGACCTATGGAGGAGGGGTTGCACAAATACAGAACCCCTCCCTGAGGGAGGGAATCTGTACTACACATCAGGCACCATGACCCATGGGAGATGCACCAGACAGACAGCCCCCAAAGCACCTGGCTTTGGAAACCAGTGGAGCTTCCGTCCAGCAGACTCCTAGGGCTGTACTGAGTGCAGGCTCTGCTTTTACAGGGCTCACAATCAGACTCATTTGCCTCAGGACCCAGTACAAAAGCACCAGTTTGAAAGGAGCCTAGACCAGATGTGAAGGGGTTCCATTTGCTAATCTTAAAGCATCTACCAGAAGGGCAAAAGCCCACTCAGATTCCCTCCAAAGACAAAAGATACCGGAGGGTGCCATATTTACGCTTTCTCTACCTTGCTACTGCCAATGCTGGCAGGAGCTATTTTTGCATTCCCATAACCTTCTAGTACCTCCTTCCCCCTCCATACTGCTGCCACGGCCCTGCCAGAAGCAGGAGGCCAGTGCCCTGACCTCTAGTTACACTCCCACTGCCAGAGGCCTCCAAGCCAGCAGGTACATGCAACCCACACAGGGGATGCCTACTGAATATGAGACTCTGGGGCCAGGGTGGATTGTGTTTGTGAGCCCCACAGGTCTAGAATAATTGGGGAAACAGTATGAGAGACAACCAAACACTGAAGCAAGGCTACTATAAACAAAAATGTTCACCCACACACAGCCACACCTTCAGGACTAGAAGAGATAGCTGTTTCACCTAACACAAAGACATACATACATACAAAGTCAGGCAACATGAGGAAACAGATAAACATGTTCCCAATGAAAGACCAGGATTAAACCCCAGAAAAACTCAACAAAGTGGGTATAGACCAAATGTACCTCAAAATGTAAGGCCACGTATGACCAGTGCACAGCTAGCATCATGCTCAACAGGGAAAAGCTTCCTGCTTAACATCAGGTACAAGGCGAGGATGCTAACACAGTATTGGAAGTCTTGGCCACAGCAGCTAGGAAGGAAAAAGAAAGAAATTGGAACCAAATTGTAAAGGAAGAAGTAAAACCATCACTATTTGTAGATGATACAATTTTATACACAGAAAACCCTAACAACTCTGTGGAAAAAAAAGACTGTTAGAACATTAGTTCTAACCTTATTTCTAAATAAATTCAGTAAAGTTGCAGGTACAAAACTGATATACACAATTCTGTCACACTTGTGTACACCAACAACAAACTATCAGGAAGAGAGATAAGAAAACAAATCCCATTTAAAATTGCATGAAAAAATACCCAAGAATAAATTTAACCAAGGAGGTGAATGATCTATACTCTGAAAACCATAGGACACTGAGGAGAGACAATGACACTAATAAGTGGAAAGATATTCCATGCTCATGAGGAATATTGCAAAAATGTCCATACTGACCAGAGCAATCTACAGAGTCAAGGCAATCTCTATTGAAATTCTAGTGGCATTTTTCACAGAAATACAACAATCGTAAGATTTGTATAGAACCACAAAAGATCCCAAGCAGCCAAAGCAAATCTTGAGAAAGGACAAGTCTGAGACATTACACTCCTTGAATTCAAGCTGTAGTATCTAACAACTAAAGTAATCAAAATGTATGGTATTGGCATAAAAACAGACACACAGATTCGTGGGACAGAAAAGAGAGCCCCGAAATAAACCCAGGCATATAAGGCCAATTACTTTACAAGAAAAGAGGCAAGAATATACAATGGAGAAAGACAATCTCTTCAATAAATGGTGCTGGGAAACCTAGACACCTACATATAAAAGACTGAAACTGGGCCATCATCTCACACCATACAAAGAAATTAACTCAAAATGGATTAAAGACTGGAATGAAAATCCTGAAATCATTAAACTCCTAGAAGAAAACATGGGTCGTAAGCTCTCTGACATCACTCTTGGAGATTTTTTTTTTCCTTTTTGGATCTTATGATTCCAAAGGCAGTGGCATCAAAAAACAAAAATAAATTAATGAGATAACATAAAACTAAAAAGCTTCTGCACAACAAAGGAAATCATCAACAACAAAAAAGGCAATCTACCGAATAGAAGGAAGAAGAACTGCCAATTCTATCCAATAAGGGGTTAACAGCCAAAATATATACAGAAATTCATATAGCTCAATATCAACAAGAAACAAACAATTCAATATTTAAAAATGGACAGAGGATCTGAATAGACGTTTTCCCAAAGATGACATACAGATCACCAACAGGCACACGGGAAGATGCTCAACATCACAAATCATCAGAGTAATGCAAATCAAAATCACAGTGAGATATCGCTTCACACCTCTGAGAAAGGCCAATATCAGAAAGACAAGAAAAAATAAGTACTGATGAGGCTGTGGGCAAAGGGGGACCCTAGTGCACCGTTGGTGAGGTTGTAAATTGGTGCGGCCACCACAGAAAATAATCTGGAGAACAGTCAAAAACTTAAAAATACAACTCCCACATGATCCTGCAATTCCACTTTTGGGTATTTATCTGAAGATTCAAAAGGATACATGTACCTCTATGTTCACTGCAGCATTATTTACAATAGCCAAGATATGGAAATAACCAAAGTGTCCTTCCTTTGAGGGATGAATGGGAAAAGATTTACACACACACACACACACACACACACACACGAATACTATTCAGCAAAAAAAAAAAAAAAAAGGAATACTATTCAGACATAAAATAAATTAGCCATTTGCAACTGGCATGAATCTGAAGGGTATTATGCTAAGTGAAAAAAGTCAGACAGAGAAAGACAGATATGGTATGATTTAACTTATACCTGAAACTAAACAACAAATAAAGTCAGAAATACAGAGAATACATGGGTGGTTGCCAAAAGGGAAGGGGGTGAGGCTGTGTGGGTAAAAACGGATAAAGGGGATCAAGAGTCCCATCATCCTCTTACAAAATGAATTTACGCACAGCATGGTGACTATAGTCAATAATAACATATTGCAAATTTGAAAGTTGTTTTCAGAAAATACGTCTGAAAAGTTCTTAGCACAAGAAAACAAATGGCGTGACTGTGCATGCAGAGAGATGTTAACTAGACTTACTATGGTGTTCATTGTGCGAGATATACAAATGCCAAATTTTATGTTGCACGCCTGAAACTAGTGTGTCATATATCGATTATAATTTAATAAAACGAAAAAAAAATGGAAGGAAATAAAAACATGTACTGATTCACTGAAAGACATAGTTTGATAGCCACAAACCCTCAATACAGGAGATTCTAGAGCTTTTTAACATTAAACAGGTGAAAAATCAGCCTGGATGACAAGGCTGAGCTGTAAGATTGGGACTAGAACAAACAAAATGGTGGTTATACTAAATGAATAATGACGTTGATGTAAAGCAAAATAAGGAGGTCTTCAAGGTTGTGAGGGGTTTTTGTTTTTCTGTTTGTTTTCTAGAGAGAATTAAAATACAGGACACAATAGCACTGAAGTTGGCAGGAAAGTATATGGGGCAAAAGTGCGCTAAGATTTCTGGATCTTTTCCAGATGACAATAGACAGATTAAGATAGGATTTTATAATAAAGGATTAATGTCATAATTTCTAAGGTAGCCACTCAAATAACAGAAAGAGAATGTTTTAACTTCTCAACTGTATGCAAGGAAAACCCTAACCAATCCAAAAGAAACAAAGAAAAATCAGGACAAGAAAACACAAAATACGTCAGATTTTAAATTATAAAGATCATACATCATAATGAACTGTAGTGAAGATATTCTAGCTGAAAGTAAAGACTTCTGACTTGTTACCTCAGAAAGCTCCAACTGTAATTCACAAAAGCTGTAATAAAGCAGGAATATGGAAGAGTTGACAATAAAAGGATAGGAAAAGATATCCTGCAAATGGCAACAAAAACGTATCTACTTTAAAATAAACTCTATTAAAAAGTATAAAGTGTAGTAATTCACCAGCAAAATAACAAATTTATATTTAATAACAAATTTAAATATATACAACAAAAAATGAACAGAGGGAGCCTGGGTGGCTCAGTCGGTTAAGCACCTGCCTTCAACTCCCGTCAAGATTCCAGGGTCCTGGAATCAAGGCCCACATCAGGGTCCTTGCTCCAGGGGGGAGCCTGCTTCTCCCTCTCTCTCTCTCTGCCTGTCACTCCTCCTGCTTCTTCAGTGTCCGATAAATAAATTAAATTTAAAAAAAAACACAAAAAAAACTGAACAGAACTGCAAGAAGAAAACCATGGTCATAATGGGAAACTTTTTTACCATACTTCTCTTGGTAACAGAGAATAAACGAACAAAAATCAGTGAAAACACAGAATATTTGAATAGGTTTACAAACTTGATCTACAGACATATACAAAAAACTATACTTAATGACTGCAGAATATACCTTCTTTTTAGACACAGACAGGATACATTACAGATATTGAATATGTAGCTGGCCATAAAGTGTAAACACATTTCAAAGGACTGAAATAATGCAAATTAGGTTTTCTGACCTCAAAGCAATTAAGGTAGAAATCAGGAACAAGATAAATTAAAAAAATCCTTATTTGTAAATTCAAGAAAAGTCTAAGTAAGCAACTACAAAATGATTCTAAGTTAAGAAAACCAGTACCTTGGGAGAAATGGCCTTAAATGCTAACGTTAGGAAAAGAAGAAGGTTGAAAATTTATGAACAAACGTTCATAACTAGAAAAAGAATTTTTTAAAAAAAGTCAATGAAATAAAAACTAATATACAATGAGGAAAATTAATAAGGCCAAAGGTTTATATCTAAAAAGACTAATGCCAAAACTCTGGCAATATTGAGGAAAGAGAAGAAAGGGCAGTAAGTACCAATATCAGGACCAAGAAGAAAAACAATTAGCATAGAAAGTGCACATGTGAAATATTATAAGCAACCTTTTCAGAAATTTGACAATGTAGTTGAAATGGACCAAATCTTAGAAAAATATGAATCATTAAAACTAATCAAGAAGAAATAGAAAGCCTAAACGTTCTTGTCATCTTTAAAATAGTTACCAATATCCTTATCAAAAAGAAAACATCCAGGCCCAAGGAACCCAACAAGTCAGTTCTGCTAAAGGACAAACGAACTTCAGTCTTTCATAAACTTACCCACAGAAGAGTAGAGACTTCCACCTCACAACATAAGGCTACCCAGGATATTGTGAAGATCTGATGAGAGAGATAAGAAAGCAAAATTATGGGCTGAAGTCTCATAAAAGGAGACATTAAAGTTCTAAATAAACTAGGAGTCAACTAACTCCAGCAGATTATATGTAAAGGAGAACAAATCATGAACAAATTAGGTTATCTCAAATAATAGTCCAATGATAGCCAGTTGAACAGTCAAAAATCAGTAAAAAAAAAAATGTCAAAAACCAATGAACTTTCCTATGTTGAGACTGACAGGAAACAAATCATATGATCATTACAATAAATAAATAAAAAGCACCTGACAAAGTCCAATGGCTAGTCATTTAAAAAGTCATTTTACAAAGAATAAACGGAAACTTCTTAAATTGAGTAAACGGCAAATATGAAAAAAAATAATCTAGAGCAAATATGACAAAGAAGAAATGTTGAGAGAATTTCTTTTGAGATCCAGATTCACACATAATAAACAAAAATCTAGAGTAGCGAAATCAAAGTGAAAATGAAAAAGGGAATAGCTTTTTGGTCACACATTAAGGAAATGTTTCATGAATACAATTCAGAAATCACTAACCTAAAGGAAAATGGTGCTCGACGAGTAACTTCTGCATAGAGAATAGGGGAGGACAGAACAAAGCATGAGATGACAAAATATTTTTCCATATGTTTTCCCACCAAGAGAATCTGACATCAGCATGGTTTTACCTTTACCGGTGAATGCAGGCTTTTCTCACCAAACATATCCCAGAGGAAGGTCAGGTCTTCCTGGCTGTCCACACGTGGCCCCAGCCGGCCTGGCACAACAGCCAACAGCTCATACAGACCTAGAAAGTGAAAATAAAACACAAAGCGTAACCATAGAGTGATCTCATTAATTTCACTTAAGGTGTGTGTGAAGGATGGCTGGAACATGTCGTTTTTACTGGATCAGTAATCTGGGCCATCAAGCAGAATGCTTCTCCGCGGAAGCCAGGGAACCTTTTTGATTTTTAAAGCCCAAATATGTAGCATCAACAGGCTAGCCTAACCTTTCCTTTGTCAACATTCTCCAGGCATCCAAGCGGACACCACCCGAGGCAGAAAACGTGTACAAGCTATCAGAGGAAGAAGAAAACTAAATCGTCACTACATTTGCCTCAGTGTTAGCCAAAGATCAAAAGGAGTCATGAATAGGAAAAACTCCTTAGAAGAGCAGAAAATTGATAGAGTGGCCCATTAAAAAGGTTTTGTGGTTTCCAAAGAGTTCCTAATGATATATAGCTTCAAAACCATTTGCGTTATCTACATCCAAATTCAAGTTCCAAAAAGCTAAGGCCTATTAAGCCATACGTGGTGTTGCTTTCTTGTAGCTGCTCATTTTTCAAAAAGCAACAACCACAAGCTACACAGAACTGAGTTTACCTTTAACTCCAATCTGGGCGTATGCCGTACCCTCTGAAAGAGTTAAGGAAAAGGATGCAGGTTCCTCGGGGCCCTCCTCACTAGAAGCTTCCTGGGGCTAGACAGTAGCACCCTGTTCCACCAGTAGCCTGTTGCAGAAACCCTCCCACCTCCTTTGGGGTCCATCAGACTCCTGTCCAAGAACTGTTACGACAGTGCCTGCCCGGGGCCTCTTCAGGGAGGTGACCTAGAAGAAGTCAGTATCAACTCTCAGCACACGTTTCACTTTCCAGTGGGATTATACGAGGTAAAAAGGAGAAACTTCCTTTTATTTCTGTCTGCTGTCTACAAGAGCACCGAAACCTCCTGGGATCTACGACACAGGAGCGTGCTGTTATTCCTGCTCTGAAGTGCTGCTGTTCATCACAGGGACAGCTTTACAAGATATGTAACTAGCAAAGAATCATAAATTATGGCCTGCTGATTAGTCTATCTATTATCTTCCTAAAGTATTATCATATTCTGATAATCAGTGATCATTCACCAAATGTATTCGCTTTGCCTTGGAAAGCTGGATCTGTAACATGAGACGTTAAACTCAAACATTCCTGGGACTGCATGTGGCCAAAAAGATCTATTCTACTTTAGGGGGAAGAAAATGTCTCCCTATTACATTCTTAAGTATTCTTGATGATTTACACTTATTCCCTTAAAAACCTGGCATCATGCCTAAGCTAGCTCTTATTTATGATTTCATAAAACTATTTGTAAGGTGTCCCAACATAATTCGATGTATAATAATGCAGGTCTCACTTTACCCGTACACAAATACACACAACTTTAAAAACATGACAATTGCCAAGATCAGCGATTAAGGTCAGAGGTTCAAATTGAAAATTAGGTAAAAAGGAGGTAGAATTTCGCTATTTCATTATTGATTTAGGAGCAACAAAAGGAATTCCTTGTTCCTTGGAAATATGGTTAGTTTAATTAATAATACTAGTTCAACTATAACATAATTTATGAGGTATAGTTCTGGGGGGGGGGCGATAACTGAGGTAATGTATTAGAACAGCCCCGGCATATGGTAAATAGTCTATTTCATATGTAACTTAGTGAGCTTCAGCTATTGTTGTTATTCCGTTATTCATCAGGACTATTATTTTTTTTAGGATTAATTTATTTTACAGAGAGGCAGGGGACAGGGGCAGAGGGAGACAGAATCTTAAGCAGACTCCACGCTCAGCATGGAGCTTGACACGAAGCTCCAAATCATGACCCTGATCATGGCTGGAGCTGAGACCAAGAGTCAGACACTCAACCCACTGCACCACCCGGGAGTGTCCATCGCTACTGCTATTGAAAAATCAAAACTCTGAGTCAAACAGACCTAGATTCAAACCAGGTCTATACTTCATTTACCTCCCATAACTTACCTCAGCCTTCTTTCCATCATATGTTCAAAAGAAACGGAATCTACACCTATAGTAAACTGGACAGGAAAAAATATACATACGTATGCAGATACACAAGTGTGTGCATATAACACAGGTAAAATCTGAAAAAGCCTAAGGGACTGCATCAGTGACGATGTACCCACGTGGTTACCATAACTATGCGAGATGTCACCACTGGAGGAAGCAGGGTCAAGGGTACACGGGATCTGTATTATGTCTTCCAACACATGAATCCACAGTTATCTCAAAGTACAGTTAAAGCAAGAGGAGAAGTGGTGGTTAACATTGTTATAAGAATGCAAGGGAACAAGGCACGTAGTCCTGTGGTTGGCACAAAAGAGGCATTTGATGAATTTTTAAAAGATTTTATTTATTCATGAGACGGACAGAGAGAGAGAGAGAGGCAGAGACATAGGCAGAAAGAGAAGCAGGCTCCATGCAGGCAGCCCAAAGTGGGACTCGATCCCGGGACTCCAGGATCACACCCTGGGCTGAAGGCTGACGCTTCAGCACTGAGCCACCCAGGCGTCCCTGATAAAAACATTTTAAAAATTGGGCAGCCCGGGTGGCTCAGCAGTTTAGCACTGCCTTTGGGCCAGGGCTTGATGGACTCCCTGCATGGAGCCTGCTTCTCCCTCTGCCTGTGTCTCTAACTCTCTCTCTCTGTCTCTGTGTGGCTCTCTTAGGAATGAATAAAATCTTAAAAAAAAAAGAGTTTTAAAAAATAATAAAGTGATTTCTTAAGACTTCCTCAAGTGGCAACTGCCCCTTACTAGAATTCTGCCTATACCTTTACTCCACTTCAAAAAGTTTGGTTCTCGAATGAACCACCAAGAGGAGCAGAGGAATAAGCGTCCGCATAAAACACATAAAGTGAAAGATCCCTATAATTTCTAATCTGTGGATGAAACCTGAAAGGCGTCTGGGGGAGTAACCAAATAGCAAATCACTTTGAGATTGATGACATATGCCTTATTATCTAGGTTAAAATAGGAAACACAGGGACATCAGGGTGATTAAGAAGCTGAGCGTCTAACTTTGGCTCAGGGCGTGATTCTGGCCCAGGATCCAGCCCCACATTGGGCTTCCTATGGGGAGCCTGCTTCTCCCTCTGCCTGTGTCTCTGCCTCTCTCTGTCTCTCTCACAAATCAATAAGTAAAACCTTTTACAAATAAAATAGAAAACACATCTAAAAAATCAACTTCTGAAGATAATCGATTTCTTTTTAATTATACGGCCCCGATATTTAAACTATGGCTTTTCAAAATCAGCAACAAGGAAAAAATCTTAAAAAGCAACAGATAAGTACTAGGAGATCATGAAAACCAGCCCATCGCAGTCTGCGCCTGCACCCACGCCCCGGCAGCGCGTGGTCCGGGAGGCCCCGCCAGCGAGACAGCCAGCCCGGGCGAGGGAGGAGGCCGCCGCGTGCAGCCCGCGACCGTGGCCCCTGCTGCTCGGGGTCCCTGCCCGCTCCCCGCCCGCGGCCCCGGCGGCTCGCACCTTCCTCAGCGCCGACATCCTCGAGCGCTCTGAGTTCAGCAGGCGAAGGGCGACATGCTTTGTGGCCCGTCCGTCCATCCGCACCGCCAGCCGACAATCCGCGGGGCCGCCGCCGCCGCCGCCACGCGTCCCACCGCGCTCCAGCCCCGCACACGCTCGGAGACCCCCGCCGGCACCTGCGCACTGGGCGCCCCGGAGGCCTGGCGCGCTGGGGGCCGGCCGGCGGGGGGAGGCACCTGGGGAAGGACCAGGCGAGCGCGGGGAGCCCAGGCAGCGCCGCGCCCCGTCGTCCGGGGTTCCTTCCGCCCCACCGCTCCCCCGCCCCTGCCGGCGCGCAGGCCCCGCCCCGGATGCCACCTGTGGCGCAGGTCCCCTGGCGCTGGAGGCGGCGGTAGCCTGCAGCAAGTGCAGCTCGCCCGCAGCCCCACGGTCCCAGCGCCGCCTGCGCGGCCGGTGCCAGGGCGACACGAAGGTAGCGCGCGTCCCCCCAGGGGCGGTGCCCCGCATCCGGAGGACAGACCCGGCACTTGCTGCCTCGGGCGACGTGGACGGAGGCTCTCGAGCTGTCCAGGGACCGTCTGTCCGCCGCTCGCGCTGCCCTAAACACGAGCCGCTTCCGCCTGGGCCCCTGGGCCCTCGCCGCTGCCGCGCGGGAGCCGGACGCCGCCCCCTCCTCAGGCACCGCAGCTCCTGCAACCCGCCCGTCTGCCCGGCACAGCCCGCGCGGCACCCACGCCGCGGGAGTGCAGGGTCCGGGAAGCACCGCCGGCGAGGCACCCAGGCGCCGCGAGGGACGAGGCCGCCGCGCAGCCCGCGACCGGTCGCCCCGGCAGCTCGGCCCCCGCGGCTCGCACCTTCCTCAGCGCTGACATCCTCGGGCGCTCGCGGTTCAGCAGGCGCAGGGCGACATGCTTTGTGGCCCGTCTGTCCGCAGGGTCGGCTGGCCGTCAGTCCGGGGGACCGCGCTCGAGCCCAGTGCACGCTGGGAGCCCCTCGCTGGCGCCTGCGCACTGGGGCCTCACGGGGTAAACAACCCCCACTGAGCCCTGCACCAGGCAGGGGGTTGAGCAGCTCCCCCAAGTGCTAACAACTGAAAATCAGCACAATAGACCCTCCCCCAGAAGACCAGCGAGAAGGACAGGGGAAAAACAAGTTATTGACCAAGCAGCACTGGAAAGTTCCAGGGTAAGACAAGCGACTTGCAGGATACAGAATCAGACGATACTCCCCCTTGTTTTGTTGTTGTTGTTGTTGTTATTTTTTATTTCTGTTTGCTTCCCCCACCCCTTTTTTCCTTTCTTTTTTTCTTTTTCTTCTCTTTTTCTTCCTTTTTTCTTTCTTCTTTTTTCTTTTCTTTCCGTCTTTCTCTCCTCTCTTTTTCTCCTTTTCCCAATACAACATGTTTTTGGGCACTCTGCACTGAGCAAAATGACTAGAAGGAAAACCTCACCTCAAAAGAAAGAATCAGAAACATCCTCTCTCCCATAGAGTTACAAAATCTGGATTACAATTCAATGTCAGAAAGCCAATTCAGAAGCATTATTATAAAGCTACTGGTAGCTCTAGAAAAAAGCAAAAAGGACTCAAGAGACTTCATGACTGCAGAATTTAGAGCTAATCAGGCAGAAATTAAAAATCAATTGAATGAGACACAATCCAAACTAGAAGTTCTAATGATGAGGGTTAACAAGGTAGAAGAACGAGTGAGTGACATAGAAGACAAGTTGATGGCAAAGAGGGAAACTGAGGAAAAAAGAGACAAACAAGTAAAGGACCATGAGGATAGATTAAGGGAAATAAATGACAGCCTGAGGAAGAAAAACCTACGTTTCGTTGGGGTTCCAGAGGGCGCCAAATGTGACAGAGGCCCAGAATATGTATTTGAACAAATCATATCTGAAAACTTTGCTAATCTGGGAAGGGAAACAGGCATTCATATCCAGGAAATAGAGAGATTCCACCCCCTGAAATGAATAAAAACTGTTCAACACCTCGACATTTAATGGTGAAGCTTGCAAATTCCAAAGATAAAGAGAAGATCCTTAAAGCAGCAAGAGACAAGAAATCCCTGACTTTTATGGGGAGGAGTATTAGAGTAACTGCAGACCTCTCCACAGAGACCTGGCAAGCCAGAAAGGGCTGGCAGGATATAGTCAGGGTCCTAAATGAGAAAAACATGCAACCGAGAATACTTTATCCAGCAAGGATCTCAATCAGAATGGAAGGAGAAAGAAAGAGCTTCCAAGACAGGCAGGAACTGAAAGAATATGTGACCTCCAAACCAGCTCTGCAAGAAATTTTAAGGGGGACTCTCAAAATTCCCCTTTAAGAAGAAGTCCACTGGAACAATCCACAAAAACAGGGACTGAATAAGTATCATGATGACACTAAACTCATATCTTTCAATAGTAACTCTGAACGTGAACGGGCTTAATGACCCCATCAAAAGGTGCAGGCTGTCAGACTGGATAAAAAAGCAGGACCTATCTATTTTCTATTTGCTGTCTACAAGAGACTCATTTTAGACAGAAGGACACCTACAGCCTGAAAATAAAAGGTTGGAGAACCATTTACCATTCAAATGGTCCTCAAAAGAAAGCAGGGGTAGCCATCCTTATATCCGATAAACTAAAACGTACCCCGAAGACCACAGTGAGAGATGAAGAGGGACACCATATCATAATTAAAGGATCTATCCAACAAGAGGACTTAACAATCCTCAATATATATGCCGCGAATGTGGAAGCTGCCAAATATATCAATCAATTAATAACCAAAGTGAAGACGTACTTAGATAATAATACACTTATACTTTGTGACTTCAATCTAGCGCTTTCTACACTTGATAGTTTCCTAAACACAACATCGCCAAAGAAACGAGAGCTTTAAATGATACACTGGACCAGATGGATTTCACAGATATCTACAGAACTTTACATCCAAACTCAACTGAAAATACATTCTTCTCAAGTGCACATGGAACTTTCTCCAGAATAGACCACATACTGGGTCACAAATTGGATCTGAGCCGATACCCAAAGATTGGGATCGTCCCCTGCATATTCTCAGACCATGATGCCTTGAAATTAGAACTAAATCACAACAAGAAGTTTGGAAGGACTTCAAACACGTGGAGGTTAAGGACCATCCTGCTAAAAGATGAAAGGGTCAACCAGGAAATTAAGGAGAAATTAAAAAGATTCATGGAAACTAATGAGAATGAAGATACTACCATTTAAAACCTTTGGGATACACCAAAAGCAGTCCTGAGGGGGAAATACATCACAATACTAGCAGCCATCCAAAAGCTGGAAAGAACTCAAATACAAAAGCTAACCTTACACCTAAAGGACCTAGAGAAAAAAAAAAAAAAACAGCAAATAGATCCTACACCCAGCAGAAGAGAGTTAATAAAGATTCGAGCAGAACTCAACGAAATCGAGACCAGAAGAACTGTGGAACAGATCAAACAAAACCAGGAGTTGGTTCTTTGAAAGAATGAATAACATAGATAAACCATTATTCACCCTTTAAAAAGAAAAGAGAGAAGACTCAAATTAATAAAATCATGAATGAGAAAGGAGAGATCACTACCAACACCAAGGAAATACAAAAGATTTTAAAAACATATTATGAACAGCTATATGCCAATAAATCAGGCAATCTAGAAGAAATGGACATATTTCTGGAAAGCCACAAACTACCAAAACTGGAACAGGAAGAAATAGAAAACATGAACAGGCCAATAATCAGGGAGGAAATCGAAGCAGTCATCAAAACCCAAGACACAAAAGTCCAGGGCCAGATGGCTTCCCAGGGGAATTCTATCAAACGTTTAAAGAAGAAACCATGTCTATTCTACTAAAGCTGATTGGAAAGATAGAAAGAGATGGAGTACATCCAAATTCGTTCTATGAGGCCAGCATCACCTTAATTTCAAAAGCAGACAAAGACCCCACCAAAAAGGAGAATTACAGACCAATATCCCTGATGAACATGGATGCAAAAATTCTCAACAAGATACTAGCCAATAGGATCCAGCAGTACCTTAAGAAAATTATTCACCGTGACCAAGTAGGATTTATTCCCGGGACACAAGGCTAGTACAACACTCATAAAACAATCAATGAGATTTATCATATCAGCAAGAGAAAAGCCAAGAACCGTATGATCCTCTCATTAGATGCAGTGAAAGCATTTTACAAAACACAGCGGCCATTCCTGATCAAAACACTTCAGAGTGTTGTGAGAGAGGGAAAATTCCTCAACATCTTAAAAGCCATCTACGAAAAGCACACAGCAAATATAATTCTCAATGGGGAATCACTGGGAGCCTTTCCCCTAAGATCAGGACCAAGACAGGATGACCACGCCCACCACTGCTATTCAAGATAGTACTGGAAGTCCTAGCCTCAGCAATCAGACAACAAAAAGATATTAAAGGCATTCAGATTGGCAAAGAAGAAGTCAAACACTCCCTCTTCACCGATGACATGATACTCTACATAGAAACCCCAAAAGCCTCCACCCCAAGATTGCTAGAACTCATACAGCAATTTGGCAGCGTGGCAGGATACAAAATCAATTCCCAGAAGTCAGTGACGTTTCTATACACTAACAATGAGACTGAAGAAAGGGAAATTAAGGAGTCAATCCCATTTACAATTGCAACCAAAAGCATAAGATACCTAGGAATAAACCTCACCAAAGAGGTAAAGGATCTACACCTAACAACACCCTAAAAACTATAGAACACTTCTGAAAGAAATTGAGGAAGACACAAAGAGATGGAAAAATATTCCATGCTCATGGATTGGCAGAATTAATATTGTGAAAATGTCAATGTTACCTAGGGCAATTTACACATTTAATGCAATCCCTATCAAAATACCATGGACTTTCTTCAGAGAGTTAGAGTAAATTATTTTACAATTTGTGTGGAATCAGAAAAGACCCCGAAAAGCCAGGGGAATTTTAAAAAAGAAAACCATATCTGGGGGCATCACAATGCCAGATTTCAGGTTGTACTACAAAGCTGTGGTCATCAAGACAGTGTGGTATTGGCAGAAAAACAGACACATAGATCAGGGGAACAGAATAGAGAACCCAGAAGTGGACACTCAACTTTATGGTCAACTATTATTCGACAAAGGAGGAAAGACTATCCACTGGAAGAAAGACAGTCTCTTCAGTAAATGGTGCTGGGAAAATTGGACATCCATATGCAGTAGAATGAAACTAGACCACTCTCTTTCACCATACACAAAGATAAACCCAAATGGATGAAAGATCTAAATGTGAGACAAGATTCCATCAAAATCCTAGAGGAGAACACAGGCAACACCCGTTTTGAACTTGGCCACAGTAACATCTTGCAAGATACATCCACAAAGGCAAAAGAAACAAAAGCAAAAAATGAACTATTGGGATTTCATCAAGATAAGAAGCTTTTGCACAGCAAAGGATACAGTCAACAAAACTAAAAGACAACCTACAGAATGGGAGAAGATATTTGCAAATGACGTATCAGATGAAGGGCTAATTTCCAAGATCTATAAAGAACTTATTAAACTCAACACCAAAGAAACAAACAATCCAATCATGAAATGGGCAAAAAACATGAAGAGAAATCTCACAGAGGAAGACATAGACATGGCTAACACGCACATGAGAAAATGCTGTGCATCACTTGCCATCAGGGAAATACAAATCAAAACCACAATGAGATACCACCTCACACCAGTGAGGATGGGGAAAATTAACAAGACAGGAAACCACAAATGATGGAGAGGATGTAGAGAAAAGGGAACCCTCTTGCACTGTTGGTGGGAATGTGAAATGGTGCAGCCACTCTGGAAAACTGTGTGGAGGTTCCTCAAAGAGTTAAAAATAGACCTGCCCTACGACCCAGCAATTGCACTGCTGGGGATTTACCCCAAGGGTACAGATGAAATGAAAGGGCGGGACACCTGCACCCCGATGTTTCTAGCAGCAATGTCCACAATAGCCTAACTGTGGAAGGAGCCTCGGTGTCCATCGAAAGATGAATGGATAAAGAAGATGTGGTCTATGTATACAATGGAATATTACTCAGCCATTAGAAATGACAAATACCCACCGTTTGCTTCAACGTGGATGGAACTGGAGGGTATTATGCTGAGTGAAATAAGTCAATCGGAGAAGGACAAACATTATATGGTCTCATTCATTTGGGGAATATAAATAATACTGAAAGTGAATAGAAGGGAAAGGAGAAGAAATGGGTAGGAAATATCAGAAAGGGAGGCAGAACATGAAGACTCCTAACTCTGGGAAATGAACTAGGGGTGGTGGAAGGGGAGGATGGCGGGGGGTGGGGGTGAATGGGTGACGGGCACTGAGGGGGGCACTTGACGGGATGAGCACTGGGTGTTATTCTGTATGTTGGCAAATTGAACACCAATAAAAAATAAATTTATTATTTTAAAAAAGAAAAAAAATAAAAAAGGAAAAAAAAGAAAAAAGATCACAGAAAAAGTAAATGAACCAGAGACTTAAAAAAAAAACCCCACCCAAACAAAACAACAAGAACAACAACAACAAAAAAAAGTAGAAACAAGCAAACAAACAAAATCGATATGCACAATAGACAAGATCCATAAAACCAAGACCTGGTTCTTTGAAAGGATAAACAAAGCCTATAAACTAGCCATAATCCTCAAAAAGAAAGAGGGCACAAATACAACCAGAAATGTAGAGGAAGGGCAGGCCAAGCGGCTCAGTGGTTTTCCACCTGCCTTTGGCTCAGGGCATGATCCTAGAGACCCAGGATCGAGTCCCACATCGGGCTCCCTGCGTGGAGCCTGCTTCACCCTCTGCTTGTGTCTCTCATGAATAAATAAATAAAATCTTGGGATCCCTGGGTGGCGCAGCGGTTTGGCGCCTGCCTTTGGCCCGGGGCGCGATCCTGGAGACCCGGGATCAAATCCCACGTCAGGCTCCTGGTGCATGGAGCCTGCTTCTCCATCTGCCTGTGTCTCTGCCTCTCTCTCTCTCTCTCTCTCTCTCTCTCTCTCTGTGACTATCATAAATTTAAAAAAAAAAGATTGAAGAAAATAAAAAAGAAATGTAGAGGATGTTACACGTGACACCACAAAATACAAAAACACTATAAGAGATGGCCAGAAACAATTATACATAACCATACTGGAAGACCTAGAAAAAAAAAGGATAAATTCCTCAAAATGCACAATCTTCCAACACTGAATCATGAAGATACAGAAGACCTTAGTAGGTCAATTATAGGGATGCCTGGGTGGCTCAGTCAATTAAACATCTGCCTTCAGCTCAGGTCAGGATTCCAGGGTACTGGGTATGAAACCAATATCCAGCTCCCTCCTCAGCAGGGAGCCTGCTTTTTCTCTCCCTCTTTCTCCCTCTGTTTGTGTGGTCTCTCTCTCTCTCTCTCTCTCTCTCTCAAATAAATAAAATCTTCAAAATTATTTGTTTTAAATAAGATCTTAGTGGTCAATGATGAATAATGAAAATGAATTAGGAATAAAAACTCCCCAAAACAAGGACTGGACAGCTTCACTGATGGTTATACCAAATAGTTAAAGCCCTATAACTCTCAAATTATTCCTCTCCCCCTAAAAAGAACTGAAGAGAAAGGAAGGCTTCCAAATTCATTTTAAGTGGCTAGCACTGCCCTGATATCAAATCCAAAGACATCACACAAAAAGAAAATCACATGCCAGAGTCTCTGATGAACACAGATATGAAAACCCTCAACAAAATATTAGCAAACCTAATTCAACACACGTTAAAAGGAGAATGCATTATAATCAAATGGGATTTATTTCAGGGATGGAAGAATGGTTCGACACTCACAAATCAACATGATGTACCCACATCAACAAAATGAAGAATAAACATCATATGATTTTTCTCAACAGGTGTAGAAAAAGCATATCATAAAATTCAACTTCCATTTATGATAAAAAAAAGTCTCAACAAAGTGTGTATAAAAGAAATATATCTCAACGTAATAAAGGCCATATATGTCAAACCCACAGTTAACATTATACTCAGTGGTGAAAACTGAAGGTTTTCCTCAAAGATCAGAAACAAGACAAGGATGCCCAACCTTGTCACTTTCATTCAATATGGTATTAAAAGTCCTAGCCATAGCAATTAGATAATTAAAAAAACGCAGAAAAATTGAAAATGAAGAAGTAAAACTGTCGTTATTTGCAGATGGCATTACACTATATATAGAAAGCCCTAAGGACTCCAAAAAATTATTAGAGCTAATAAGTGAATTTCATAAAGTTATAGGATACAAAATTAGCATACGGAGAAATTCATTGTGTTTCTTCCCTACACTAGTAACTATGAGAAAAAGAAATTAATGATGCAATCTCATTTACAACTGCATCAAAATAAAAAAAAAGCTTAGGGATAAATTTAATCAAGGAGGTGAAAAACTTGTATCCTTAAAACTATAAAATACTGAAAAAAGAAACTGAGGACAACACAAATAAATGGAAAGATATACTGTGCTATGGATTGGAAGGATTGGAAGAATTAATATTGTTACAATGTCTATGCTACTCAAAGGAATCTACAGATTCAATACAATTCCCATCAATATACTGGTGACACTCTGCACATAACTAGAACAAAGAATCCTTAAAATTTGTATGAAACCATGAAAGACTCAAAATAGCCAAAATAATCTTGACACAGAACAAAGCTGGAGGCATAATGGTCCCTAATTTCAAACTATAGTAATCAAAACAGTATGGTACTGACACAAAAACCCTTAGGTCAATGAAATAGAGACCCTGGAAATAAATCCACATATTTATGGTCAATTAATCTATGACAAAGGAGGCAAGAACACACAATGGAGAAGACATTCTCTTCAGGAAATAATTTTGGGAAAATTGGACAGCCACATGTAGAAGAATGAAATTTAACCACTATCTTACTACCATATACAAAAAATAAATTCAAAATGGACTAAAGACCTGAATGTAGGACCTGAAACCATAAAACTCCTAGAAGAAAATGCAGGCGATAAACTTTTGACATTCATCTTAGCAACATTTTTTTGGACCAGCCTCCTCAGGGAAGGAGAACGAAGGTTAACACAAACAAATGAAATTACATCAAAGTAAAAATCTTTTGCACAGTGAAGGAAACCATCAACAAAACAAAAAGGCAACCTACCAAATGGGGGGAGATATTTGCACATCATATATTCAATAAGGAGTTAACATCCAAAATACAGAAAGAATTTATACAACTGAATATTTAAAAAGCAATCTGATTTAAAAACGAGTAGAGAACTTCAATAGACATCTTCCCAAAGAAGACAAACATAGCTAACAGGCATATGGAAAGGTGCTCAACGTCACTCAACATCAGGGAAAAATGCAAATCACTCCAGCCAGATTAACTTTCAAAAATACAAAAACAGCAAGTGTTGGAGTCTGTGGAGAAAAGGGAATTCCAACGCACTGTTGGGAGGAATGTATATTGGTGCAGCCACTATGGAAAACATTTTAGAGGTTCTTCAAAAAATTAAATTTAGAATTATCATATGATCCAGCAATTTCACTTATTTATCCAAAGAAAATGAACACACCAATTTGAAGAAATATATGCACCCTAGGTTTACTGCAACATTATTTACAACAGCCAAGATGTGGAAGCAGCCTAATGGTCCAGTGATAGATGAATGAAGAAAGAAGATGTGGTAGGTATATCCAACAGAATATTACTCAACCACAAAAATGAATGACATCTTTCCATTTGCAACAACATGGATGGACTTAGATCAGTGCTATTACACTAAGTGAAATATGTCAGACAGAAGAAGAGAAAAACTTTATGATTTCTCTTATATGTGAACTCTAAAAACACAACACAAAACAAGCAGACTCATAGGTACAAGAAACAAACTATAGGCTACCAGAGGGGATACGAGTTGATGGGGGAAACAGGTAAATGTGGTGAAGTGGATTAAATGGCACAAACTTCCAGTTATAAAAGAAATAAGTCATGGGGATGTAATGTACTACATAGGGAATATAGTCAATAGTATTGTATTAACTTCACATAGTGGGAGATGACAAGCAGATTTATCATGGGGATCATTTTGTAACATGTAAAAATATCAAATCACTATGATATATACCTTAATATTATCTTGTATATCATTTATACTTCAGTAAAAATTAAATACATGGATAAAATAGAGTATTCCCCCAAAAAAGGACAAAAGGTAAAGATAACACATCAGAAACAACTGACAACTATAAAAATAAATGTAAGCAATATTGTGTTGAATAACAGTTACTTTGCAGTATCAGATATAAACTGAAGAGTTAAATTAATGCTTACTTTATTACT
Source organism: Canis lupus dingo (assembly GCF_003254725.2). NCBI lineage: Eukaryota > Metazoa > Chordata > Mammalia > Carnivora > Canidae > Canis > Canis lupus. The sequence goes on along the minus strand of NC_064244.1, from coordinate 4,666,184 downwards.
TTTCCTTAATATTATATCTTTAGTTACTGATAATTGGTAAATTCAAGGTCTTTTGATTGCATCTTATGCTTCCCTATGTTTCTGTTTTCTCATTTGAAATACCCTCTCTTCTTTGCTCTATTTATCCAAATCCTTAACTCTCAAAATCCAGTTCAATTTTTTCTTATTTCCTCCCAACACTCTCAGTACATAAACATGTGATAGCTTTTGAATTCCTAGATAATTTTTGAATTCCTAGAATATTAAATGCTTTTTGTAGGTAACTGGCATGTAATTATGCACTGCTTGTCCTTTCACTCATGCAATTAAAGTAACTACTATATGCTAGGCACTCTGCTACAGCTAGAAATAGGACAGTAAACAAGGCAGATGCAGTCTCTGCTCATCATTAAAGCTTCCTAGTCATTGGAAAACAGAGCTTTATACACAGAGTCATCCAGCAGGGTAGTAGGACCATGAAAAAAGCCCCAGGGGTATGGGATACAAAGCCACTCAGGGAGGGTGCAGGCTTGGAAAGGTTCCATTCCAAGAATACAGTACAGGAAGTCATAAGTCACTTCTCAGAAAGAGGATAATTTCAGAAAGAGGACAATTAAATACTGAAGAACACCCAAGGACTAATGGGAGAGCATTGGCCGCTTCTGGTAGAAAGACTGACTGGCATACAGCTGCCTTTTGCAAACAGTTAATTCCACTTCAAACTCACAAGCTTCATGTCAGCTAGGAGTATATTTAGTAGAAGCTCAGCAAAGATTTGTTTGAGCGCATGAATTAGAAGTAAGGCCTGGACAGAGTAGGGACTGAGACAGAACTCAGTATTTGCAAAGGAAAGTTGTAGTCCAATAAAGAAATGGTTAGTTAGCAATAGACTGTATAAATTAGTGCACAGTATACCCTAAAGTGCCCAGATTTTTTTTTTAATTTATGTGTCACATAATGCTATCCACAGAAGCGGAATCCCAGCAGAACTCGCCGAGGGCCTTTGTTGAAACAACTCACACATTAATAGAAAATATTCCTGGCCTCTTTAGAAGATGTAAAGAGATGAACTCATCTGGAAAATGTGAATTTGGGCCTAAATATTTCTTCATTGTTAAAGAATAGGTTTTAAACATTTGTTTTAGCTGAAATTCACCAAAGAGTACAAATAGGAGCATGTGATATATTCATCTCTTATAGAGCAAAGATTGCTAACTGTGATCTATAATTAGTAAACACAGATCGCCAATCTTGTAGCAGCCTCTGAGTCAGAGATGTGATTTCGGTTAGAATAATCAACCCACAGATAAGCAATTCCAACTTATATTGATAGAAGCCTATGTTACAGGCTGCATAGAAAATTAACAGAGCAGGCATTAAAAATTAACTGATGAGGGATCCCTGGGTGGTGCAGCGGTTTAGCGCCTGCCTTTGGCCCAGGGCGCGATCCTGGAGACCCGGGATCGAATCCCACATCGGGCTCCCGGTGCATGGAGCCTGCTTCTCCCTCTGCCTGTGTCTCTGCCTCTCTCTCTCTCACTGTGTGCCTATCATAAATAAATAAAAATTAAAAAAAATTAACTGATGAGAACCTGTGAATTCCAAAAGATTTACCACCATGTGCTGAGGACTATTGTGATTTTTCAGGCAATGTCCTTTTAAAAAAAGAAAGAAGGAAAGAAAGAAATGTAGTGAGAGAACAAAGGACTGTTTTCCCATGAGAAATTTGTTTGAAACAGTTAAAAAGCGAACATTAGCAGGAAACAAACAAGTGAAATTAACTGGCACATGGGATTCCTACAGGAGGCAACTCTGTACACAATTGCAACCTATGACTTTTCTGTAAACAAATGAACAGTAAACCTGTGAAGCAACTAGCTAATGACATCTTAAACTAGGTAAATTCCAACAGTTTCTCTTCTCTGCCTTCTCCCCTATTTTATAGTACTAGCTACTTCTGACTTTTGAAAAAAACAACTCATAATCTGGGTGAAAAACCTCAATATATTAATCCCCCAGCAGCAAGCCCGTAAATGGCTGCTTGTACCTGGCTGTGAACCTGATACCTAGCCTGCTGAACCAGTTCTTTGCTGTGGTGTCACCTACGTCTATGTACAATTCACCTGTTCTGAACTTGGTTCAGATAGAATGCTATCTTCAGTGTCTTTGTGCTTCAGTTACTGGAAACTGAAGACACACTGATTTTTCTTAACAAATAAATGTAAATGCTGAACACAATGAAAACTTTTCAAGGCTTCTTATATATGAGGTACTGGTTTTCAAGAGAGTGTAACATGGATGAGGGAAATACATCTTTATTTTTGGTAACCTCAACTAAAATTTGGTGTTTTCTTTAATCATGAATGCAAGCAATACATCATGGTAATAGTAGTACCTGTGACTCTCTCACCAATGATAAAAAAAAGCTTTAATATCACTTTGTAGAACTGAAAATATCTCAAGAATGTCACTTATGCTTATCAGTCATTTGTGTTTATTCCATTCTCCTTCAGACCTTGTCACTTAATATACATTTACTAATTTACTAATTTACTAAGTCAAAATTTGGGATTTAAAAATATTTTAATAATTGGTATTGTTTCCTTTGTAATTCTAGTATTTTGTTTCATATATTTAAAACAGTATTATTGGGGGTGAATGGGTGACGGGCACTGAGGGGGGCACTTGACGGGATGAGCACTGGGTGTTATTCTGTATGTTGGCAAATTGAACACCAATAAAAAATAAATTTATTATTAAAAAAATAAAACAGTATTATTAAGAAGTTCATCAGACTGCCAAAGAGATTTGTGACACACAGAGATACATAACACACATGATTAAGAACCACTGGTTGCTGTGAGCCTGGGTGGCTCAGTTGGTTAAGTGTCCAACTCTTGGTTTCTGCTCAGGTCATGATCTCAGGGTCTTGGGATCAAGCCCTACATGTGACTCTATGCTCGGCATGGAGACTCCTGAAGATCCTCTCCCTCTCCCCGTCCCCCCACATGTGTGCACTCTGTCTCTAAAAATAAAAATAAAAAAATCTTTTTTAAAAAGAGAACTGGTGACTGTGAAGAATTCTGCTTTTAATTTACAATGTCTCTATCTTCAGAGGGAAAAATTGTTATTGACCAAGTTTAAAAAGCCAAGAGAGAGGAAGACCCTGAACAAAAAATAATATAATTAAGAGATTTTATCTAGCTAGCTTTGCTCTTACAAAAATCAAATTACATGGTTTCTAATTCATTCTTTCCTCACTAACTTTAAAATGCTATTAAATATGATTTTGAAATTTTTGAATTATGGTAGATGTGAGGCAGAATGGTTTAGATAAACATAATTACTGTTACCAGCTGTTGACAAGCTAAGTTAGAAAACAAACGAAACTATAATAATTGCTTAACACAAAGTAATCACTTCCCCTTTCTAACATATGTGGATCAGAGCCCCTAGAAAGCACTGATCATCACTAATATTACTGTTTCCTGGATACGAGAACCTTTTTAAGTTCTAATAGCAGAAGTTGAATGCAATGGTTTAGAGGATGGATTTTGGAGTTAGAATTGGTTTTTAATGCTGATTATACTATTACAATTTATATAACCTGGGTCTGAATTCTGTGGTCTGAAAAATTAGGATAAAATATCGATATCTTGTAAATTTATTCTGAAGATTAAGAGACTTAACAAGTGCAAAAGAATTAGCACATCATATGGGAAAAAAGGAACCAGTTTGTAACTGGAAATCGATCACAAGAGTAGCAACAGTTGTGGGACAAGAAATGAAAGGAAAATAGCAAAAATGGTATGAAAGTTATATTCTTTAGAAATGGCCATATCATTCTGTTAAAAGAGAAACTAAATCAATTAAAATTAAATTCAATTAAAATTGTTAGCATCTTAACAGAAATTCTCTCTTCATGACACAAGGGACTCCAGAGGCACCAGCTTCTCAGAAGCCATAGTGGGTAGCATTCAAGACATCTGAAAGAGGTAAATCATGGCGGGGGCGGGGGGTAGAAAGAACTTTAGAAAAATCTCAGTCAAAACTATGCCTTGAACAAATATTGCCACACTCCCCAAGATGATAAAAAGGAACATTGATTTTATATAAATCAGGGCACTGTGAGCCTGTGACAACTAATTTAATAAAACACAAGTTGCTACTTGTGTGCTATAGCTTAAAATGCCAAAATCAAACTGTTTTCTCTCTCAATCTGGTCCAGGTCAATATATAATATAGCCAAAATTATGTAAATTGAATTGCTAACATGCTAAAGCAATTCTGGAAAAGCAAGTGAAGTTCTGGCACTAAAGATTTAGTTTAATCAATTTACAATCTAAAATCTACAAGACAGTCTTTGAAAAAAAATCGACTTTCTATATCCTGATTCTATGTATCTTCTCTATCCATGTTTTCTATATTCCTTTCTCTGAAATAATGAATAAAATGCCAAGATGACTAAAATAGTATCAGACGTTTGGTAGTCTGGACAGATCAAAATACGCCTAAATCCGAAAATGTTTCTGACACACTCCAATAGTTAGACACCTGTAGTGTTAGCGATTAGTTGTAAATCTTCTCAGAGTAGGACTGTGGTGAGCATATGTGTCAGGGGTGGCATAGTCGTGAGTTAGGAAGGATGGAGAATGTTTGCTTTGTCGATTAACCCTTACACAAAACTGAGGCTCACTGTTCACTAGCTTCCGGGTAAAAGCAGACCCAGAACAACCAGTCTTCTAAGTAGGCAAAGGGATCTGGCCTTTCGTTTGTTGATTTGACATTTTTCAGAGCCTATTGAACAAAATCTGTATTTCCATACTTCATATGATCTTCAGATAGAATTTCCAGATAGATAAATATCAGAGCTCTAAATTAGAAGTCAGAAAAAACTGGACTCATATTCTTGTTCTTAAAACACCATGTGAGCCGGGGCAAGAAATATAACCTCATAATCTTAGCCCCTTTATCTCTCAATGAATAGTTTAAACAAATTACAGGTGACCCCATCTGCTCTAAAATTCTCTGAACCACTAAGCAAGATAAAACAATGAACTAATTTAGCAATGGTCTTTCAGCATAACTAGGTTGCTATAATCAGGAGGACGCTCCTGAAATACATTATTTTTCTCCACTTCTGGCTTGAATATATTATTTTTTTCTATCATAACAGTGTAACAGCCCTGAATGCCTTCAGTCAAAATTCCCTACAGCACACAGTCATCTTGATTAAAATCTCAACAGTTTATTACAGATGGAGTAGTTCCAAAACATAATAATACTCTTCAGGTAGCAGGTGTTCCTGCATTTATTCAAATGGCTGGCTGAAAAGATGCAAAAGTCTTTTGTTTCCTGATGAGGTTAAACAGACTTTTACCTATGAAAACAAACTGTCAAACACAGGTACATTTAAAAACTCCTCTCAAATTATTTTTTGAGCATTAAAATCTACATATAACTCATCCATAATTAACCCGATCAGAAAACAAGTAGCCAGAAAAACAGGTAAAATTAAATATATTTGTAAAAACAAGTTGACTTTTATGTAACACGGCTTTGTTCTACCTCTGAGCACTTGGTTCATTTTTTGTTTTAAATCTTAGATGATCTGAAAAGCAATACATTTACACTTCACAAGAAATTTAATGCTGGATGTAAATGAGTAAAAGGTAAGTAAATATAAGTAAAAGGAGACATGTTATCAAGAATGAGTAAAATTTTTTGAAAAAAAGAATTACTAAATCAGAAAAAGACCTGGCAATGTAATTTAAATTATCAACATCTGATTTTCCTCTATAGAAAGACAGAAACAAAACCGATTGTGTAACATTCTAAGCTTAATTTTTAATCACCTGAGTTAAAGTCCTAGCTCATCCACTTACTTACAACCTTTGACTTAATATTTAGTCCCTCTGAGTTTTCATTGACTCATCATAAATGAAGACATAACCAGTTACCATCGACTAAATCCTACTCGCAATGTGGTTTGGTCCAAGAAATGAGTGACAGATCTATCCTCCTATATGGTAAATTGTCCAATGTTATTTAAAAAATTAGTTATGTTTTAAAAAGTTATTTCTCTTGAAAAAGTCACTTCATTTTATTTTGTGTGTTTCTACATATATAACTAAAGGAAATTCAAAGGAAAGAAAAAAATAATTTCTCAATGAAATACTTTTTTCCATCTTTGCGTAATTCACTCATCACCTTAAGACAAAAAAGATTACATTTGTTCCAGATACATCACTTTAGTGAAAATTAATTCTCATGTGACGGTAGGCAAGCAATATAGAATAAAAATATAATATATAGAATATGGAAAATTGTACAGCTCTTTACTAAATGTTTCCTAAACAAATAGTTTTGCTATCCTGATACTTCCCTAAATTAACTCCTTTAATACAAGAGTAGTTTAAGAGTCACAAATATGCATGCTAGGAACTATTACTCATTTTGTTTTCCTAAAAAAGAAAATTATTCCATGATTTGAGCCAATGAAAATAGATCTCTCTAAAACAGAATCTGTGTTTCATTATAAAAGCAGAACTCATTAGTATCAGTGAAAAACTCTCGGGAATAAAGGTGAGGGTAAAAATGTAAGTTTTGGATGTAAATATACCTAGATTCAAAGTCCCAGCCTGTCAGTGACTAGTTAGGTAGACGTTTCTATGAAGCTCCCTTTACCCATCCTTCAGTAAAATGGAACTTGCATTTTAACTCAGAGGGTTGTGCTAAGAATTAATTACATAAAATAGTATTAAGTATTATGTTCAATAAATGTTAAATATTTGATGTTCAATGAATGCATCCACTACTGTGGTTGTGATGTATAATCAGAACTACCCTTTCCAACAACATTGATATTGAATTATTGCTCAATGGTTGCATAGCTTTTGCATCTGATTGCATGTATGTATCTCAGAATACAAATTTTTCATATCAGACTTTTTATTGATTTATAATTGACGTGGAATATTATATTAGTCTCGGGTGTATAGCATAACGATTCAATATTTTTGCATATTATGAAATGATCGCCTGGAGAGGTCTGGTTACTACCTGTTAGTATAAAAAATTATTGCAATGTTATTGACTATATTCCATAGACTGTACATTGCATGCCCATAAATTACTTATTTTATAACTGGAAGTTTGTAACTCTTAATCCCCTTTACCTATTCCAACTGTCCCCTGACCCTCTCCCCTCTGGCAACCACTAGTTTGTCGTCTGTATCTTTCTGTTTTGTTTGTTTGCTTTTTTTTTAGATTCTACACATAAGTGAAAGCATATGGTAGTTGTCTTTTTCTGATTTACTCACTTAACACAATGCCTTTAAAGTGTATCTGTGTTGTTGCAAATGGTAAGATTTCATTCTTTTTTTTTTTTTTTACAGTTGAACAATATTCTTTTGTATATCACATCTTCTTTAACATTTATCTCAATGGACACTTAGGGTTACTTCCATGACTTGGCTATAGTAAATAATGCTGCAGGAAACACAGGTATGCATATATATTTTCCAATTAGTGTTTTTGTTTTCTTTGTATAAATACCCATAAGTGGAATTGCTGGATCACACGGTAGTTCTATTTTTGAAAAATTTTTGAGGAAAATTTTATACTGATTTCCACAGTGGCTGAACCAGTTTGCATTCCCACCAACAGTGTAGGAGGGTTCCCACATCCTCACCAACACTTATGTCTTGTGTTTTTGATAATAGCCATTCTGATAGGTGTGAGGTGATACCTCATTGAGGTTTGGATAAGGCAGCCTATAGAAGAGTCTTGTTTTCCTTATCCATTTAGCCATCCCATGTCTTTTGATTGAAGGATAGTTCCCTTACACTTAAAGTCACTATTTCTAGATATGTACTTACTGTCATCTTGTTAATTGTTTCCTCACTGTTATTGTTGTCCTTCTCTGTTCCTTTCTTGGTTTGTTACTTCGTGTTTGTTTTCTTTATATTTAGATTGCTTTGTCTTTTACTTTTGTGTTCTTAACTATAAGCTTTCTTCTTTGTGGTTATGGTCTGGTTCACATATAACATGTATATAACTGTCTCCTTTAAGTTGACAGTAAGTTAATTTTGAACGTATCCCAAAGTTTTATATTTGTACTCCTCTCTTCTGCATTTTTATATTGTTGATAACACATTTAACATATTTTTTATTTTATTTATCCCTTAACTCATTGCGGTAGTTTTATTGTACTACCTTTGTCTTTTACCCTTCATATTTGTTTTATAAGTTGTTGATCCACTCACTACCTTGATTACTTGTCCTTCCGGTTAGATTTTTAACTCTCATTTGTTTTCTTAGTTTTCTCTCATTTTTTTCTTTAGTTTTCTTACTAGTAATTAGTACCTTTTCTTTTTAGCTTAGAAAAGCATTCTTTACATTTTTTGTATGGTTGGGTTCAGTGGTGATGAACTCCTTTAGCTTCTGCTTCCTGGAAAACTCTTAATCTCTTCTTCAATTCTGAATGAGAGACTTGCCAGGTAGAGAATTCTTGGTTGGGAGTTCTTCCCTTTCAGAACTTTGAATATATTATGCCATGCATGCCCTTCTGACCTATAAATTTCCTGCTGAGAAACCTTCTGATAGAGTTATAATGGCTCCCTTTTATACAGCGTGTTGCTTTTCTCTTGCTTTCAGTATCTTCTCTTTATTATTAATTTTTACTATTTTAATTATAGTGTTCCTTGGTGTGTTTCTCTTTGGATTCATCTTTTCTCTTTTTTAAAAAGATTTATTTATTTATTTATGGGGGGAGAGAGAGAGAGAGAGAAAGAGAGCAGGAGGAAGGTGAGAGGGAAAGAATCTTCAAGCAACCCGCCCACTGAGTGCGGAGCCCAACGTGAGGGCTCAATCCTATAACCCACAAGATCACGACCTGAGACAAAACCAAGAGCTGCTCACTCATCCAACTGAGCCACCCAGGCATCACTGGATTCACCTTATTTGAAACTCTCTGGGCTTTCTGGACTTGAATATTTATTCCCTTCCCTGAATTAGGTAAGTTTTCTGCCATTATTTCTTTGAGAATTTTCCTGGCCCTTTCTCTCTCTCTCCTCCCGTGACTCCTATAATGAAAATGTTATTCTGCTTGATACTGTCCCAGTGGTCCCTTAAGGCATTTTTTCTTTTTAAAAACTCTTTTTTGCTTTCATTTTCCTGCTGTGATTGGGTGTTTTCCATGGATTTGCTTCTGTTTTACTGATTCACGTTTCTATTCCATCCGTTCTGCTGTTGAACCCCTACAGTGCGTTTCTCAGTTCAGATTTAACTTCTCTTTGGTATTTTCATCTAGTTCCTAACTCCCTGCAGAAGTTCTTGCTGTGTTCATCCATTCTTCTCCTGAGATCTGTGAGCCTCTTTATGGCCATTACTATGAATTCTTTATTAAGTGTGTTGCTTATCTCAGTTTCATTAAGGTCTTTCTCTGAGGAGTTTCCTTGCTGTTTGGATATATTCCTCTGTCTCCTCATTTTGCCTCTCTCTGTTTCTCTGTATGTATTGGGTGAAATGGCTACCTTCCTTCATCTTGAGAGAGTAGTCTTATGTAGGAGTTTTTCCATGTGAGCCAGAAGCACAACCTCCCCTGGCCACCAGAACCAGGCACTCTATGGGCATCTGCAGTATGGTTTGAGTAAGTCTGCTGGCTCTGATAGAGCCACAGTTGCTGTGCAGGGAGATCAGGGATCCCACCACTTGCCCACTCCATGTATGCACCAGATAGGTAGAGTTCAGGGTGCTCATCTGACCTGCTTGTGGCTTGGCTGCTACATGAGGGAGACGGGCTCTGTCACTCACCTGGTCTTGATGCAGCTCCGATAATGCACAGAGTGAATGAAATGTGGGGAGCTTCCCCCAGCCTCGTTATGTGGCAGGGAGAGCAGACCATGACCTTCATGTGTTAGCTAGAGGGAGGGCACCAAAGATGGCACACATTTGTTCTATCGTCAGGAAGTTAGGATGAGTGGCAAAAATGGACACACCAGCACTTCCATCCCTGGATAATGTCCTCACAGGTTCCTGACCCTCTGGCAGTCATTTTAAAATTAGTGCATCTCCCTTCTTATGGTTTAGGTGCTTTCAAGTCTATTCCTCTTGTGCTAGATCTCCATGTAAATGCATTTGCAGATGAGCCCTTTTAGAGTGGGATATATGTTCCTTATAGTTCTATGATTCTTTTGGTCCCTATTGTGGGGTTATTGCATCCGGGACAGGGCCCAGGGAGGCCATGTCTCTTCCTCTCCTATCCTTTGCAAAGTGTCTTTTTTGTCTCTTACTGTGGAAAGGCTAGTCATCTAGTTCTCATGGGGGGAGGGGGCTTTCCTTGTTTGTTTACAGAGGAAAATTATTACATGTATAGCTAGAAATTTGTTGTGTCTAAGGAAAGAGTTGCATTTAGGGTATTCCTACACCATCATCTTGAACTACCCTCTCTTCCCAGACTAGATTTTACTTTTGTGCAGGTAACCCATAACAGTCACTCCTTCACAAGGACTGTCCCCAAAAGAGGTGCTTTGGCCTAGCACCACTCCTCTTCTGCAGGCCCTTCTCTGAAGAGCCCAGAAGGACAAAAAGCCTAAAATTTCAAGGTCTTGCTCTCAAGATTTTATGACCTGCCTGTTGAAACAGAATAAGTATAATTGAACATTTAGTGAAAAAGAAGAATTTTTTGGAGCTGTGAAGGACACAGCTTATTATTCTGAGGAGTAATCATGGTGGGCAAAATTGGTCAAGGAAAGTTTTGCAAAAAGCTCAGTCTACCAGATTGTGTTGGGTTTGGTATGGAGGCAAAAGAGGGAAACACAGAAGGAGATATTCCTGAGAAGAGACAGAGGAGACTGAGCCAGAGGCAACACCTGCATAAATTGAGACCATTTCAAAAGACAAGAAGTAAAGAAATAAATAAATAGAGGGCAGAATTCTTGCTCCTATCATGTCTGCCATCTGGCTAGGATGCTTTCAAATTAATGAGCAGGTTAAAATCCAGCATGGTTCCACAAAGAGAGAAGCCTAAGAAGTACTTTGTAATGATGATCAAAAATATGTATTATATTAATTACCAAAATAAAACGATTGCTCTAAAATTCCTGAATATAATATACACGATGAAAGATTTCTCTTTTGCAATAAATATCACTAAATGAAGATAATCATGTTTTTTTTTCTTAAAAAAAACGTGTTACTGGGTTTTAAAAAAACATAGCAGAAAGATAGTTTTTTAAAAATACTGTTAAATATCTATAGGAATCAATCGGAGGAATCATAGGAGTTCAACATGACTTGACAGGAAGACTTCTCTCTCACAATAGTTTAATTATACATTTTATTAGTAATATAAAGTTTGTTACTATGATAGAAGAGAGACTAAGGTGAATGTGAGGGAAACAAATACTAAAGCAAAGTCCACAAGGCAGAGCAAAATCTTTCACCTGAGAAATCCTTCCCTGTGTAGCCAGGTGTCACATGCGGCAATGTACTTGCAGAACACTCTTGTGCAAACTTTAAACATTATATTTAAGCTCCTACATTTATATGCAAGCATAAATCACAGTGGTATTTGCTGCACGTGTTTTATTAGGTAGGCATTTCTGATTATCGAATAACCCTAAAATATACAGTTAACTCGGTTTTTGGATAAAATGCAGACTATTCAGCCATCACCTATTCCGAAAGAGAGCCCTTCAGTATTCTAGTCAGGCGTTCTCCAACAGTGCTAGGGTACTTCAGCAAAGCTCATGTGTGATAAAACAGCAGTGGCCTCTAGAGCATGTTTTTAAAGCCAGCTCTCTCAGAATTCTAACTAAATTTCTCAAATGAACACACACACACACACACACACACACACGTGCATGCACACTCATCTCGTTTTTGCTGCTGTTTTAACTTTAAAGAGTAAAGGTATATGAATCAGGTCTTATTAATATTAATATATACGTTGTTATTTTGCTCCCTGAACACTGTCACTTTGTTATACTAAATTAAAGCCCTGACAGAAACATCCAATGAATCATCACTAAGAAAATGCATTGTTGTGTCATAGTTAATAAGCAGTTCAATGTAATCACACCTTGATCATTCTCCGGAGCAGTTCGGTCCTTTGCATGGTGTGGTTAGAACCAAAATGTCTAATATTAGTTCCCTTAATGATTGCTCAAACAGAAGTTAAAATGGAAAGTCACTCTCCCTTCAGATGTACAAATAATCTTTTTTTTTTTTTTTCTGAGAAGGATAGGGAAGGAAACGTCAAAACAGCAAGAAGAAATTTATGAGTCTTAGACTACATGTTATCATAAAAGGAGTCTCTGGGATTCAGTCATAATCACAGGGTATGATGTTGAGCTCAAAGCTAGTTCCCATGCCCTGCTTATCAACCCCCACAGAACATGTGAACCACAAGTAGAAGCTCCCATCCCAGATGAAAGGAAGCTTCTTCTGGCCAAGGTAGCAGAACTGTAAAAACTCCCTTTGGCCATGGACGGCCTGTAGGGCACTTTGATAAGCCCAGAGGAATCACAGGCAAAGATCCTACCTTAATGAGGACTGAATGGACCCCGTGGCTTTTGCAGATAGGAAATACCAGAAGCTTAGGGTGCAGGCAGTGCTGGATTCTTGCCACACAGCACTCTTGAGGTGTGCTTCTTCACCCCGAAGACCCAATGGAGTAGCCTCCAGATACAAGAAGTGTCCTAGGAACAAGGACGGCATTCAGACAGGGCACGAACAAGAATGAGGGGATCATTTTAGCTCCTCCATCTTACTTAGGGTTTTTAAGTATATTTCATAGGCTATGAGCTGCCACAGGCATTTCCATTTGAAACAGAAAGAAAACCCAATAGCCTTGCTTCTAGCTCACTGACAGAACAATCTCCAACTGTCTGTGCTTTGAGCAAAGTACTTCACAGAATGCAGATTAACCGATGTGACAGGATATTTATGCCACTGAATCAACAAAATAGTTATAGAAATCATTTCATGGACCCCCTAAACTGCCCACTTGTAAAACAATGCAAAGATACTATCTACAAAAAATATATAAAGGAATTATGGTGTACTTTCACAAATTCAGTCACCTACGGAATGCACAAGTAAAATGCTGAGAATCTTATTATGTACCATGAAGGATATTGAGTTTTGGGATGCCTGGGTGGCTCAGGGGTTGAGTGTCTGCCTTTGGCTTATGGGGATGGAGTCCCGTATTGGGCTACCTGCAGGGAGCCTGCTTCTCCCTCTGCTTCTGCCTCTGTCTCTCTCTTGCTCTGTGTCTCTCATGAATAAATAAATACATCTTAAAAAAAGATATTGAGTTTTACATTTGTGTATCCAAATACTTTTATGTACGTAGAGCTGAGTGTTTGCACGGGGCTCAGACCTTTCTTTCTCTGGTGTGGTTAGTTTGGGCTCCTGGAGGGCTCTGTTTCATCATAAGCCCATGGAGTTTCCACACTTAGACACCATCTTTCCTATTCTATAGCTTCCAGGAATTCGAGGTCCCTTCTTTACTGACATCCCTTGACCATTGAGTCTGAGACTTGACCTCATTTACTCATGGCAAAACTGAGGCATTCCCAACACTTCTGACATGTGTGACCTTACAGTCACATCGGCACAGCACCTCTGCAGCTTCCCAACTACCTTCCTTCACACATATCATCCCATTTCTCTAATCCTTGTTTGGGACACAGGGAAAACTTGATTCTTTCCATTTGCAGATGAGAAATTTGAGAATCTGAAAAACTATATGACATACGAATGATCACATGAGTGATTGATAGAATTTTGGGTTATTAATTATAAATTATGCCATTTAGGAAAAGTGCCCGATGGCAGCATAAATTATCATCTATCTACAATTATTAGAATGATATTAAAATTTGGTAACTCCCCCGTTATGTGTCGAATTGCATCCGCGCATCCCCCACTCCCCCAAAGATGATGGAGTCCCAATTCCATTCCCCTGTGAACGTGATCTTATTTCAAAATAGGCCCTTTATGGATGACCAAATTAGAATGAAGTCATCAGGGCAGGCCTCAATCCATACTAAGAATGTGTCGTAATGAAAAGGATAAATTCAGACACAGAGACAGACGTGCACAGAGGGAAGACAATGTAAAGACACATGAGAATGCCACCTACAAGCCAAGTAACGTGTGAGTCTACAGCAGCTAAGAGAGAAGCAAAGAATTGGTGATTTCCCCTCACAGCCCTCAAAAGGAACCAGTTGTGCTGACACCTTAATCGCACACTTCTAGCTTCCAGAACTGTGCAACAATGCCTGTGGCTTACATCTCTGGTACTTTGTGATGGCAGCCCCAGGAGACAAATACGCTCACCAAATGTTTGCCTCGCTTGCCATGGTACCAGAGTAATCTCTCTAGAGATGCTGTAAAAGACTCATAACCTACCTTTTTTGTTTCCAAGTGTGTGGTCTTTGGGAGGTCTTAGGGTTTGATGAGAGCCAACTCCCAAAGCCCAATCAAAGTTTTCAACCAAGGAGTTTTGCCAGCCACACCAGCCTCTCTCAAAAGTACAGGAGGTACCACATTCATTTTCATCAGTCTCATCTCCACAGTCATCTACAAAATTACAGCTTTGCTCTGGTTTATAACATTTGCCGTTCTGACATTCTCGAAAGCCAGGGGGACAGATACCTAGAAGACAGAAAACAAATGAAGATGAGGAAATACTACTAACACATCTGAAGCTACATGACATCCTTACTTAGCTTAAAAGCTAGTAAGAGTAGATTCACTTTAACACATAAAGAAACATGGTGTTCTTAGGAATGTGAGTTATCTGACTCCTATCCTTCTCTCCTGGTCCCCTCCAGGGTTTTGCCCAATAGATCACTCACGAGGATTACTCAAAATGAAAAAAAAAATCAAGTATCATTTTACTGATTTAGGAAAGTATCCCAAGTCTCCTCAAAAGAGCATTTCCTGTAAGTTCAAGGATATAAATTAGATCTGAAAGCCAAAGTGAGGCTTTCAATTTTTTATCCTGAAACAAAATCTTTAGGGTACTCAGAGCTTATGTATTATGTTGTATTTGGAAGTCTATTCCATTACCACCCACACATTTCAAGATTTATCAGAAACCAAATAGATACATGGTACTTCTTCAAAAGCAGGGGTATGAATATATAAGTAATATTCAACTTTCTAACAGATTTTTTCCTTCAAAATGCACATATATCTGTCAATCATTTAGAATTTTAGAACCAATTTGCCTACATAGCAATGTCAACAATAAATATTTTTTCCCACAAAGCTTAAAATAAAGGGCAATGTTTTTGAAGACCTGAGTTTGAATCCTGGTATTGATACTTCTCAGCTATGAGACTTGGCTTAATTAGCTAAGCTCATTGAAGAGACTACTGTTGATATTCTCAGCATCTAGAACAGTGCCTGGCCATTAGTAGGTGACTAAAAAATATGAGTCAAATAAACGGAGAAGTGAAATACAGTGCTCTGGATATGACAAAGCAGTTCCATATTCACATTTAGGGTATAATTGTTATCCTGCTCTAATATTACAATAGGGCATAGCACCAGGGTAACAATATTTCAGTAGAAAAAGTCATTTGAAGATCCATCTTGGAATATCCACTTCCCAGGCTCTGTGACACTATGGTATCTGAGACTTTCTTCCTTCCTGTCTTTCCTATCTGGTAGGTAGAGGAACCAATAATGCCTCCCTATTTTACTTCTACTTGAGCTTCTATGGCCTGGGGTTGTCTGGTGGCTGAGGATTGGTGTGGATTAGAGCTGAGAAGTAAGTTGGGAAGGTGTTCTGGAAGCTAAAATCTCCTGCTGATTAAAATCTTCAAAGATTTTACAAAGAAGCTTTCATGTCCTCCGTCAGTCCCACATTTTAGAAAATAGAAGGCTAAGAGGGAAGAAGTGGGAGGAGATGGATGTGATGTCACGTAGAAACCACTGGGGGAGAAGACTAGTGTTCTGGAAGCTTCTAGCCATTTTGTGTGTTAAGCTGTTTCTGGACTGCTTGTTCAAAATTGCCTAATTAAATGCCCTTTACACTTGCAAAGCTTTTGAAAATAAGTTTCAACCATGCATTCTGCCTCTAACAAAACTTTCTTGTCTGGGTTAATTGCTAACATTTTCTTTTCTTGCAGCGTGGGATTAAACTATTTTTATTTAGCTGCCCAGTTCAGTTTTAGCAGATTGGGGGTAAGGCAAAAGACCTTTAATGTTTCAATCACAGAGCTTGACTCAGAATCAGAACATTAAAGCATTCCTGAGCTACCTAGAAATGGAGATCATTTACATTAACCTCCATTCATAGATGAAAGATAAATGAGGATTATAGATGTTAAATGACTTGATGATTTTTTGATAGCAGAGGTACAATTTGCACCCAGGTCTATTATCTTCTGAACTATTTTTTAAATCTATTGACTTGAAAAGAAGAGCAGTGATCCAGGTCAACTATCACAAGACGAGACCACCAAGGAAGAGAAATGGTGGTGTTGACCACCAGATGAATTATTTCTCATGGGACTGTTGAAAACCTGTGAAATTACTAGATCATTTAATTTTACACAAGTAGGCATTTGTATTGATTCCGTCAATTCCAGTTTATTTGGGGAGTAAAAACAAAACTGGTTCTTGAGATACTTTTCTCCAAAGAGACTGAATCAAGCTTATATTTAATCCTTTTAAAGCAAATAAGAAAATAATTTGAACATGTTTCTAAATGGAATCACATTACAAATCCCAATATATTACAGAATCAATACAGCTCATATTTTGGAATAATCATAATTTTTAAGTTCTAAAACATAATAGCTACATAATTTAAAAAGACAATAATTTAAATATTACATAATATTAATTTTGAACAGAAAACCCTTCACATTAATAAAGACAATTTTACTGCTATCATGTATCCTACCCATAAAACACCTTTTTGCTAAATATCAAGCAATAATCAAAATTATCGACTAATGTTATTTACCTATTTCCAAATTATTTTCCATGTCTGTTGTTTTGTCCAAAGAAATCAGCTACTAAGGGAGGATGTATATCTTTAAGTGATTCTGGGATTAAAGCTTCTATGAAATTATGTAACTTTGATTTTTAGTAAAAATATTTTATTTACATTAGGCAGAGACCTTCTTAGTGGGCAGGGTTTTTTTTTTTTTTTTTTGTAAAAAAGAACAAATTATGAAAGTAAAAAATCTCCAATGCAAATAAATCTTAGAGACTGAATCTGAAGCTTAACATGCTGAAATGCAAACTCTGATTCTTCCCCTCCAAATTTTTTTCAAGTTAACAGCTTTCTTCAACTGTGTCTATGGCAACTCTACAACACCAGTTACTCAGAGGCAAAACAAATCTTGTAAGGAGCTCTGTGTAATAGAGTCTGACTCTACTTCTTGATGTTAGACTTGATTGCTGACAGCTCTTCCTTTGTGTTCCACATCTGGAAACCTAATAATATAGTCCAGGTGCTTCCCTTATTGGCAGGAGGTTCACACCAAGTATGCCCTTATCAATGCACAGAAATTCTCACCCCAGACCCATCTTCCAAATACCATAAAACTCTAAGTCAGTTTCTTTTCCTTGGTCTCTTAAAAAGGATTGAAATTGTCTATTACTCACATAATGAGGCTTTCTGTGACATAAGGGTAGCTCCAAGGCATGTCTGAAAGTAGTTTTTTTTTTTCTATTTGAGTGAAAGCGCACAAGCAGGAGAGTGGCAGAGAGAGGGGGAGAAGCAGACTCTCCTGCTGAGCAGGGAGCCAAACATGGGGCTTGATCCCAGGACCCTAGGATCATAACCTGAACTGAAGGCAGATGTTTAACTGACTGAGCCGTCCAGGTGCCACTGGTATTGTCAGTCTTAACATCCAAACCAAATTTTGAATAGAGGCCCACCTTCTAACTAAGTATTGGCCCCAGTAGTGTGTGTGTACAACTTTTTATCTCATAACTCATATACAATTTTTCACCATTACTATTTTGGTCTAAGTGACTATCATTTTGTGTGACTTTATTACAATGCTTTCCTTTCTGATCTCCTTTGACCCTTTATGGTCCATTAAACAAAAGATAGCCATGTGATATTTTAACATAATTAAATGTCACTCCTCTATCCCAACCTCTATTTAAATACTATTTCACTTTAAAATGAGCCAGGTCCCCTTGAGAAAATGGTCTGTTTAGAACTAAAAACAAAAAAATTCAAAATGAGCCTAGATTTGTTTCTATACCAGAAAATAAGAAAGTGCTCAAAAAATTATAGCATTAGGATGAAAGGTTTAAGGAGCCAGCGTTTTTTTTTTAATCAATTTTTTTAAAATTTTTATTTATTTATGATAGTCAGAGAGAGAGAGAGAGAGAGAGGCAGAGACACAGGCAGAGGGAGAAGCAGGCTCCATGCACCGGGAGCCCGACGTGGGATTCGATCCCGGGTCTCCAGGATCGCGCCCTGGGCCAAAGGCAGGCGCCAAACCGCTGCGCCACCCAGGGATCCCAGGAGCCAGCTTTTAGAGAAACTTACTGGTCAAATCAGAGACAATTAGAATATCAAGATTAAGTAATTTGTGCCCAATTTAAACACAGTAAGAAACAGTAAAAAAAAAAAAGTATGAAATTATTTTCAGCAACAAACAACTAGAAACTTGGGCAAAATACATAAAACAAGTGTTTTCAGATATTGAACATAAGGAAACACAGGACTGTGTGAAAAAAGGCACACCCTATGATCACCCCTAGATTTCTGCATGGAGGCACTTATGAACTATAACTCCTAAAGGTCAGCCTACCAGAAAATGGGCTTACACATAGGAGTAGACAGAGTTTGGAACATCTAGAATTTTCAGTACTGGGTGGTGGAGGAAAGGGAGCTAGACAGAGAAGAAGATCAAGAGATATGCTTAAGTCTTGGAATCTAGCTTTTATATTTGTAGGTAAAATCCCAAAGGATAGATAGAAAACAAACTTCTAAGACAGCAATAACTAGGAGCTATAAACTGAAAAACTGCCAGAATCCACAGAGGGCCATATATATGTGAATTTCTACCAGCCAGAGTGGAGAGAGAGTGATTGGTGAATACACAGGGTATTCAGTAGGAACTCCAGAAAGGTACACTTTAGTATGGGGCAAAGTAACTCTAGAAGGAAATAGACTCTACTATAATCTTACGAACAAATCTGGCCAACCACCAGTTTAAGTAAATAATGTTTTATTGGGACCTAGCCGTATCCACTTGTTTACACATCATCTATGGTTACTTTCACACTAAAATGGCTGTTAAGTGGTTGCAATCAAGACCAATGAACTATTGGGACTTCATCAAGATAAGAAGCTTTTGCACAGCAAAGGATACAGTCAACAAAACTAAAAGACAACCTACAGAATGGGAGAAGATATTTGCGAATGACTATCAGATAAAGGGCTAGTTTCCAAGATCTATAAAGAACTTACTCAACTCAACAGCAAAGAAACAAACAATCCAATCATGAAATGGGCAAAAGACATGAACAGAAATCTCACAGAGGAAGACCTAGACATGGCCAACATGCACATGAGAAAATGCTCTGCATCACTTGCCATCAGGAAAATACAAATCAAAACCACAATGAGATACCACCTCACACCAGTGAGAATGGGGAAAATTAACAAGACAGGAAACCACAAATGTTGGAGAGGATGCGGAGGAAAGGGAACCCTCTTGCACTGTTGGTGGGAATGTGAACTGGTGCAGCCACTCTGGAAAACTGTGTGGAGGTTCCTCAAAGAGTTAAAAATAGACCTGCCCTACGACCCAGCAATTGCACTGCTGGGGATTTACCCCAAAGATACAGATGCAATGAAACGACGGGACACCTGCACCCCGATGTTTCTAGCAGCAATGTCCACAATAGCCAAACTGTGGAAGGAGCCTCGGTGTCCATCGAAAGATGAATGGATAAAGAAGATGTGGTTTATGTATACAATGGAATATTCCTCAGCCATTAGAAATGACCAATACCCACCATTTGCTTCAACGTGGATGGAACTGGAGGGTATTATGCTGAGTGAAATAAGTCAGTCGGAGAAGGACAAACATTATACTGTCTCATTCATTTGGGGAATATAAATAATAGTGAAAGGGAATAAAAGGGAAGGGAGAAAAAATGGGTAGGAAATATCAGAAAGGAATATTAAAACTTTTTTAGATAAACCATTTACAAATATCTTCTCCCATTCAATAGATTGCACCTAATATAATAAGATACCAGGGAATAAGCTTAACCAAACAGTTGAAGGACCTGTCCCTCTCAAAACTATAAAACACTGGTGAAAGAAATTGAATACAACACAAATAAAGGGAAAAATATTCTTTGCCCATGGATTGGAAGAACAAATTTTGTTGAAATATCTATACTATCCACAACAATCTACAGATTTAATACAGTCCCTATGAAAATGCCAAGAGCGTTTTTCATAGAAATAAAAAAAATTATAAAATATATATGGAACCACAAAAGACTCCAAATGGTCAAAGCAATTTTTAAAACAAAAGCTGAAAGTATCACAATTCTGGACTTCAAGTTCTATTACAAAGCTGTAGGAGTCAAAACCGTATGGTACTGGCACAAAAATAGACGCAATGACCAATGACCAATAGAAAACGCAGAAATAAACCTACAACTATGTGATCAATTAATCTTCAATAAAAGAGGCAAGAGTATCCAGTTGGAAAAAGACAGTCTCTTCAACAAAGGAAACTGGGAAAATTGGTCAGCGACATGTAAACAAATGAAACTGGACCACTTTCTTATACCATACATAAAAATAAACTCAAAATGAATTAAAGACATAAATGTGAGACCTGAAACCATAAAAATCCTAGAAACGAGCACAGGCTTTCTTACGTCTCTGACATAAGCCAAAACATTTTTCTAGATATGTCTTCTGAGACAAGGGAGATAAAAGCAAAAATAAAGTATTGGGACTATACGAAAATAAAAAGGTTTTGCACAGCAAAGGAAACAATCAACAAAACAAAAGGCAACCTACTATTGACCTTTTGAGCCATACATCGGAAAAAAGATCATCTGCTTCCTGCAGTGCGGTTGACCTTGGGTAACTGTGAAACCACAGAGAACAAAACCAGAGACAAGAGGGGAATACTGTCATATTTACTCTCTGAATGTAAAGTGCACACTACTCAAGTGAATATTTAATGAAGTCAGCCAGAATGGAGACCTTTATAAAACTAAAATGACTTGCAGTTGAAAGCAAACCAGATGAGCTTTAAAACAGTAGCAAAAAAAGAAAACCTCTTTAACTTTTGGTTTTGCTGTGTTGGAGTGTAGAATTTGAAATAAATGCAAGATAGAACTCAAAAACAAGAACAAGGGTATAGTATAAAAATTCCTTTACTATTTTTTTCGTATATATAAGAACGCTAGCTCTTACTCTAAACAATTGCCATTCAAGTAAAATTAATGGCAGAAGACTATATAATACTGAAGAATATTCTTTCAAACTATAGTGTACCAATAAATAAGTTGGTCATAAAACTATAGATCTCGCTTGGTTGTATGTTTACAAATCTTTGAAGGTCTCTTTTAAGTTTTTCCTTTCTGAAGGCAGTGCATCCGTTCTTTCTGCATTATACTTATATGACTCTAAAGTTATCCTACTGTCCCTTGAAAATTACTAAGGAAAAGGAGGGGATGGGGTTGGTGGACAATGTTTTGCAAAATTATTTAATTCCTGTTGAAGATCTTTAAGTCAGGCAAGAGGGAAGGTTATAGGAATATCAGATTTTATTGATCTACCGATACCTGAAATGAAACTCAAGTAGTTTTGAGTCAAGATAATATAGGGGCATGGTTATTTTTATGAAGTTTGGTGGAGCATACTATTGGAAAGACTCTTTCAGCAATCCATGCAGAATGTAGATCAGAGCGATGAGAAAAAGGGTGCCTGGGTAGTTCAGTTGTTTAGGCATCTGCCTTTGGCTTGGGTCGTGATCCCAGGGTCCTGGGATCGAGCCCCACATTGAGCCTGCTTCTCCTTCCTCCTCTCTCTCTGCCTTTCTCTCTCTCTCTCTCTCTGTCATGACTAAATAAAATATTTTTAAAAAGAGACTTGAGAAAAATCAGGAACATTGTTGGGTTGTGATATGTTGGCAAGGTAGCTGTACTCTGACTCATCACAAACCTACATGAGCATCTATACTATACCAAGAGATTCAGTAAATAATAAAATGTGATGATTTTCCTCAAGAAGCTGAGTCCTTTGGGTAAGAAATAGTTTGTATATAGTAGGGTTGTACTGTAATTAGAATAGAGGTCTAAACAAGGTGTTGTTACAACTCTAAGGATTGGAGAATGTGTTCTTTAGAAGGTAGGATAATTTTTTTTTTTTAAAAGAAGAAGGTAGATAATTTCTCAGCAGGAATTTCTTAAATTTTTTTGTTTTTGTTACAAGAATTATCTATTGAAAGTTTTGACAGGGATTACCAGTTGTAAACCTGTCTCTGAATAGATAAAGACTATTACCAATCTACATGGTTTAAGAACTTTATCTAGGGATGCCTGGGTAGCTCAGCAGTTTAGAGCCTGCCTTCAGGCATAGGGCATGATCCTGGAGTCCTGGGATCGAGTCCCCATCGGGCTTCCTGCATGGAGCCTGCTTCTCCTTCTGCCTGTGTCCCTGCCTCTCTCTCTGTATGTCTCTCATGAATAAATAAATAAATGAAATCTTATCAAAAAAAGAACTTTATCCATATAACTCCTATAATCATGAAAACCAATCTAAGGAGTCACTATTACTAGCCTCATTTTATAGACTTTCTTAACAGTTTGTGTCCATTCAGGAGACAGAAACCACACTAGAAATGTGAACAAGGAAAATGTAATAAAAAGAATAACTATGTAATTTTAAAGAGTAGTTATGTACAACGAGAAACAAAAGAACAATAGGAAGAGAGGAATGACAGATGTGAGGGGCAACTTACTACTTCTAGTTCTGAGACAGACAGTCCAAGGGAGGCATCATTTTGGATGAGAGCACCCCCCCCCACATCCAAAAAATGAGTTTTAGACTTTATTGGAGAGGGTGTGTTACTGGGACCCATTGGAAGGTAGAAAAATTTGCCGGGATATTGTGACCTAGATTTGGTTAGTAGCTGGTAGGGAAAGGAAGAATTTATTCATCAGGATGCCTGTAAAACTCACTGAAGGAGGACTGTAACTGGGTTGCTTTAAATTGCTAGCAGTCACAGGGCCAAAGCAAACAAGCCAAAATAAAAAAAACAAAAACAAAACAACAACAACAAAAAAAAACAAAGAAAAGAAAAGGAAAGGAAAGGAAAACCAATAAGTGCACTGGAACCAAAAGGAGAAGCTTCCTACACGCTGTGTTTTGTGGTATCTGACTTGTGCTGTCTGCTAACAAAGCCAAACACTGTAGGAGCTTTTCAGAAGAGAAGTGTGTATCTGTGTATGCATACCACTACTTCTTTATTCATTAACTTACTGATGGACACTTAGGTTGTTTCCATGTCTTGGCTTTTATAAATACTGCTGCTGTGACAATGCGGGTGCAGGTATCTTTTTGCATTAGTGTTTTTGTTTCCTTCAGTATATTCTCAGAGGTGGAATTGCTAGATCCTAACTAGATCTTTTTTTTTTTTTTTTTTTTTTTTTTTAGGATTCTCCATGCTGTTTTCCATATTGGATGCATGAATTTACAATCCTATCAGCAAGGATTCCCTTTCCTCTACAGCCATGCCAATAATTGTTCTCTTTTGGTAGAACCCACTCTTTTTCTTTTTTTGCTTCATGTAGGCAACCCTTTTTCTTTTTTAAAAAATTAAATTGAATTAGCCAACATGTAGTACATACTTAGCTGCAGATGCAGGGTTCGATAATTTATCAATTGCATAGTAGCAATTCTAACAGGTGTGAAGGGATATTGTAGCTTTAATTTGCATTTCCCTAATGACTAGTGATGTCGAATGTCTTTTTTTTAAGATTTTATTTTTTTATTCATAAGAGACACACAGAGGCAGAGAGAGAAGCAGGCTCCCTGCAGGGAGCCTAATGTGGGACTGATTCCCAGGATCCTGGGATCATGCCCTGAGCCAAGGGCTGACCCTTAACCCCTGAACCACCCAGGCATCCCTGTTGAATGTCTTTTCCCATGTGCTTGTTGACCCTTTATATATCTTCTTAGGAGAAATGTCTATGCATGTTCTTTGCCATTTCTTAATGGACTTATTTGGTTTTTGCTATTGAATTTCATGAGTTATGTTTTGTATAGTGATCCCTTAGAAGATAAATGGTTTATAAATGCTTTTTTTTTTTTTTTTTTACCAGTTTGTAGGTAGTCTTTTCACTTTGTGGATAGTTTCTGTAGAGTGCAAAAGATTTTTAGTGTAGTCATACTACATTAGTTATTTTTGACTTTGTTGCTTTTGCATGAGATGTTGTAGCAAAAAAATGATCCCTAAGACCCATGTCAAGGAAATTTGGTCCTATGTTTTATTTTTGGAATTTCGTGTCTCACACTTAAGTCTTAATCCATTTTTGGTTAATATTTATAAGTGGTGTAAGATATGGGTCCAATTTCATTCTTTTACATGTGAATATTTAGTTACCCCAGCATCATTTATTGAACAGATTGTCCTTTCTTCATACAGTATTGTTGTCTTCCCTGTCAAATATTTGTTGACTTTATGTGTTTGGGTCTATTTTTTGGGTTTCTATTCTTTCTATTGATCCCTTATCCATTTTTGTGCCAGTACCATAATGTTTTGGTAACTAGAACTTTATAGTATGGGTGGAAATCAGGAAGACTGATGCCTCCTGCTTTGTTCTTTTTTCTCGGGATTTCTTTGCCTATTTGAGATCTCTTTTGGTTCCATATAAATTTTAGGAGCGGTTTCCTTCTGGGAAAAAAAGCCATTGGAATCTTGATAGGGATTTCATTGACTCTATGGATGGCTTTTGGTAGTATTGACATTTTAATAGTATTAATTTTTTTAATCCACAGTTTGTGTCTTCCTGGATTGCTTTTATCAATGCCTTCTAGTTTTCAGGGTAGATATCTTTCACTTTCTCAGTTAAACTTATTCCTAAGTATGTTACTGTTTTTGATGCAATTGCAAAATGGGATAAGTTTCTTTTCAGAAAATCTGCTGTTGCTATGTAGAAATTCTTTTAAATTTTGTATGCTGATTTTGTGTCCTGTAACTTTATTGCATTTGTTGGTTGGTGTAACAGGCTTTTGGTTGAGTTTTTAGGATTTTCTTTATATAAAAACAAATCATCTTCAAACAGAGACCATACATTAAAAAAAAAAATTCTGATGGCATTTATTTAGTTAGCTAGTTACTGATTGCTCTAGCTAGGACTTTTATTTCTATATTGCATAGGAATGATGAGAGTGGGCACCTTATCTTGTTGCTGATCTTGGAAGAAAAGCTTTCAACCTTTCACCATTGAGTGTGATATCAGCTATGGGCTTGGCATATATGGCTTTTAGTATATTGAGGTATGTTACTTCCATACCTAATTTGTTAACTGTTTTTTCATAAATGTTGGATTTTGTCAAATGCTTTTTCTGTGTCTATTGAGATGATCATAGGATTCTTTTCTTTCATTCTATTAATGTGATGTATCACATTGATCGATTTCCATATTTTGAACCATCCTTTCAACCCAGGGATAAATCCCACTTGAATATGGTCAATTATCCTTTTAATGATTCTTTTGATAGGCCGCTGAATTTTTTTTAAAGATGTTACTTGAGAGAGTAAGAGAGAAAGCACAAACCAAGTGAGGGGCAGAGGAGCCTGATGCAGGGCTCACTCTCAGAACCCTGAGATCATGACCTGAGCTGAAGGCAGATGCTTAACTGACTGAGCCACCCAGGCGCCCCATAGGCTACTGAATTTTTTGTTAGTACTTTGTTGAGAATTTTTGCATCTATAATCATTAGGATATTGGCCTGTAGTTTTCTTTTCTTTCTAGTAGCATTCTTTTCTGATTTTGTTATCAGGATAATGCTAGCCTCCTAAAATGAGTTTGAGAGTGTTCCTTCATTATTAATTTTATGGAGAATTTGATAAGTATTGGTTTTAAATCTTAATTTAAATGTTTGGTAAAATTCACAGTGAATCCACCGGGTGCTGGACTTTTCTTCTTTGGGACATTTTTTTTTTTTACTCAACATATATTTATTGAGCACTTTTTATATGCCAGGAATGAGCACTGATCAAAATGACAAAAAGTCTTTGCCCTAGGTGAGTTTATATTTAAGAAGTGGAGGGACGCCTGGATGGCTCAGCAGTTGAGCATCTGCCTTTGGCTCAGGGTGTGATCCTGGAGTCCTGGGATTGAGTCCCACATTGGGCTTCCTGCATGGAGCCTGCTTCTCTCTCTTCCTGTTTTTCTGCCTCTCTCTGTGTGTGTCTCTCATGAATAAATAAATAAAATCTTTAAAAAAATTTAAGAAGTGGAATGTAGGCTATTAAAGAAGTAAAATGTTTATAGTATGGAGAAAAACTAATCAGGTAATGATAATAGGGAGATACTCATGTGGGGAAGGAGGTTGCAGCTTTAAAAAATTATTTATTTTAAAAATTCCACTATAGTTAACATACAGTGTTATATTAGTTTCAAGCATACAATAAAGCGATTCAGGAACTCTATACATTACTTAGTGCTCATCATAATGAATGTACTCTTAATCCCCTTCACTCATTGCTCATATCTTCCCACCTACCTCCCCTCTGTCAACCACCAGTTTGTTTTCTATATTTAAAAGTCTGTTTTAGGGATCCCTGGGTGGCGCAGCGGTTTAGTGCCTGCCTTTGGCCCAGGGGGCGATCCTGGAGACTGGGGATCGAGTCCCACGTCGGGTTCCCGGTGCATGGAGCCTGCTTCTC
This sequence comes from Canis lupus dingo, assembly GCF_003254725.2. NCBI lineage: Eukaryota > Metazoa > Chordata > Mammalia > Carnivora > Canidae > Canis > Canis lupus. The sequence continues at coordinate 4,639,272 of NC_064244.1, read as the reverse complement.
CCTCTGCCTGTGTCTCTGCCTCTCTCTCTCTCTCTCTCTCTGTGACTATTATAAATAAATTTTTTAAAAAGTCTGTTTTAGGTATGTCTTTTTTGTTTTGTTTCTTAAATTCCACATGTGAGTGAAATCATATGGGATTTATCTTTCTCTGACTTATTTCACTTAGCATTATACCCTCTAAGATCATTCCATGTTGTTGCAAATGGCAAGATTTTTTTTTTTCTTTATGGCTGGGTAATATGCTAGTGTTTGTGTGTGTGTGTGTGTGTGTGTGTGTGTCCACCACCTCTTCTTTTTTTAAGATTTTATTTATGAGAGAGAGAGAGAGAGAGACGGGGGGTGAGCAGAGACACAGCGACACAGGCAGAGGGAGAAGCAGGCCCCATGTAGGGAGCCCGATGTGGTACTCAGTCCCGGGACCCCAGGATCATGCCCTGGGCCAAAGGTGGCGCTAAACCGCTGAGCCACCTGGGGATCCCCACAACCTCTTCTTATCCTTTCACCTATTGATGGATGCTTGAACTGCTTCAATAATTTGGCTATTAAAAATAATATTTCAGCAAACATAGGGATGCATGTATCTTTCAAATTAGTGTTTTCATATTCTTTGGGTAAATACCCAGCAGTGGAATTACTGGATCATATAGAACTTCTATATTTAATTTTGTGAGGAAATCCCAAGTTGTTTACCACAATGGATGCACTTGAGTTTGCATTCCCACCATTATTGCACAAAAGTTCCTTTTTCTTCATATACTTGCCAACATCTGTTTCCTGTGTTGTTAATTTTAGCCATTCTGACCCATGTGAGGTAATATCTCATTGCAGTTTTGATTTGCATTTCCCTGATGGTGAGTGATGTTGAGCATCTTTTCATGTGTCTGTGGGCCATCTGCATATCATCTTTGGAGAAATGTTTGTTCATGTCTTCTGCCCATTTTTAAATTGGATTGGTTTTTTTGGCATTCAGTGTAGAAGTTCTTTATATATTTTGGATATCCCTTATCAGATATGTCATTTGTAAATATCTTCTCTCATTCAGTAGGTTGTCTTTTCTTGGTGGTTTCCTTTGCTATGCACAAGTTTTTATTTTGATGTAGTTGCAATAATTTATTTTTGTTCTTATTTCTCTTGCTTTAGAGACATATCTAGAAAAATGTTTCTGTGGCTGATATCAGATATGTTGTCTTCTGGGATTTTTATGGTTTCAAGTCTCCCAATTAGGTCCTTAATCCATTGTGAGTTTATTTTTGTGTATGGTGTAGGTCCAACTTCATTCATTTGCTTGTAGCTGTTGGATGTGAGGGCGATCTGGCTGCGACACCTGTCACCCCATTGATCACCAGGGTTGATCGGCGATCTGGCTGGCTAGGCGGGTGTCCCCTTCCTCTCTCACTGCTCCATGTGCGTCCCTCCCGAAGCTGCGTGCTCGGTGGAAGACGACGACCATCCCCGATAGAGGAGGACCGTTCTTCGGTCAAGGGTATACGAGTAGCTGCGCTCCCCTGCTAGAACCTCCAAACAAGCTCTCAATGTCCAGTTTTCCAGCACCTTTTAGTTAAGAGACTCTTTCCCATTGCATATTCCTGCCTCCTTTGTTGTAGATTAATTAACCTAATAACTGCAGGCTTATTTCTGGGCCCTCTGTTCTGTTCTTGATCCATGTGCCTATTTTTGTGCCAGTACTATATGATTTTCATTACTACAGCTTTGCAATATAACTGGAAATCTGGGATTGTGCTACTTCTAGTTCTGTTTTTCTTTTTCAAGATTGCTTTGGCTCTTTGGGGTTTTTTGTGGGTCCATACAAATTTTAGGATTATGTAGGTCTGTGAAAAGTGCTGTTGGTAGATGGAGATTTTATTAAATCTGTAGATTGCTTTGCGTCCTGTGGTCATTTTAACAATGTTTATTCCCCCTTGGGGCATTTTTGATTACTTATTCAATCATCTAACTAGTAGATGGTCTAGTTGCATTTTCTAATTTTTCCTGATTCATTCTTGGTAAGTTGTACATTTCAGATAATTTTTTTCATTTATTCTATGTTGTGTAGTATATTGGTATATTGTTAAGATCTTTGTATTTCTGTAGTATCACTTGTAATGTGCTTTTTTACATTTATAATTTTATTGATTTGGGTCCTTTGCCTTTTCTTTGTTAGTGTACGTAAGGGTTTGCCTAAGGGTTTATTTATCTTTTCAAAGAACCAGCTCCTACTTTGGCTATTCCTTTCTATTGTTTTTCTATTCTCTATTTCATTTATGTTTACTTTCATTTTTATTTCTTCTAATTTTGGACTCAGTTCCACTTTTTCTGGTTCCTTAAGGCTTAGAGACTTAGGTTACTTATTTAGGATCTTTTTTTGCTTCTTAATGTAGATGTTTATTGCTGTGAACTTCCAATTAGAATTGCTTTTATTATAGCCCACAAGTTCTGGTATGTTGTACTTTCATTTTTGTTTGTCTCAAAAAATAAAAAATAAAAAAACCTTTCCTATTTCTCCTTTAACTATCAATTGATCAAATGGTTTTAAGGAGAGTGTTATTTAATTTGCATATGGTCATGAGTTTTCCAGCTTTCCTGTTGGGATTGATTTTTAATTTCATGCACTGTAGTCAAAAAAGATATTTGGTGTAATTTCAGTCTTCCTGAGTTTGCTAAGACTTGTTTTGTGGCAAAGTTTATGGTCTGTTCTAAAAAGTATTCCCTGCCTGCTTGATAAAAATATCTGTTCTGCCATTGTTGAAGAGAATGTTCTATGTATGTGTTAGGTCTGTTTGGTCTGTAATGTTTTTTAGGTATACTGTTTCCTGATTGGTTTTCTGGATGATCTATCCATTGCATTACTGTTGATTTCTCCTCTGAGCTTTGTCAGTTTCTGCCTTATATATATTCAGGTATTCCAACGTTATGCACAAAATATTTACAATTGTTATTATCTTATTAAAGCATTGGTCATTTTCTCATTATATAATAACCTTCTTTATCTCATATCATTTTTATAATACATGTAATGTAAGTAAATTTAGTGCCAGTAATTTAGTGCCATTTGCTTGAAACGTCTTTTTTCATCCCTTTATTCTGTGTGTCTTTGAGGGTAAAGTGAGTCTTTTTTAGGCACCATAATGTTGGGTATGGTTTTTAATCCATTTAGCCATTTTGTGGCTTTTAATTGAAGAAATCTGTTTACAACTAAAGTAATTATTTATAGATAAGGATTTACTATTGCCATTTTGTTCATTATTCTCTGGTTATTTTGTACACCCATTATTTCTTATTTAAACCTGTTACTTTTTTAGGGTGTGTTTTGATGTCTTTTGGTATCATTGTGCTTTGAGTCCCTATCTATGTTTTATGTAATTACTAAAGGATTTTCCTAGTAATTACAATGAGGCTTACATATAATATCTTAAACTTATAACACCTCATTTTAAACTGATACAACTTTGATAAAATTGATAACCTTTACACTTTTACTCCCTCTCCTCCTTTTTGGTTATCGCTTTTACATTGTGTAATAACAGATTAACATAGTTATTTTTAGTACATTTTTTAAAACTTCAGCTAGAGTTTTAAGTGAATTAACTATCCCTGTTACCATATTGCAGAATATATGACTGTATGTTTACCATTACCACTGAGATTTTTGCTATCTTTTTATGTTTTTGTGATAATTATTGTTCCTTTACTTAAAGAACTTCCATTAGCATCTTTTGTAAGGTAGATATAGTGATAAGGAACTCCTTTACTGGTTATTTGCTCAGGGAAGTCTTTATCCTTGCTTTGTTTCAAGGGACAGTTTAGCCAATATAGAATACTTGGTTGACAGTTATTTTCCTCCAATAGTTTGAGTATGTCATCCCATTCCTTGATTAAAATGTTTTGTTTTGATTTTTGACTAAAATGTTTTTGTGAGAAATGTGTTAATAATCTTTTGGGTGTTCCTTGTGTGTAACTTTTTCCTGCACTGCTCTTAAAATTCTTTCTTTGTCTTTGACTTTTGGCAGTTTGACTATAATGTGTCTCAGTGTAGCCCTATTCAGGTTCATCCTATTTGAGGTCCTCTGGACCTGATGAATCTGGATGTTCATTTTTTCCCCTAGATTAGGGGACATTTCAGCCATTACTGGTCTTTCTCCCTTTCTTGTCTCCTTCAGGAAATTCCTATAATGCAAATGTCATTCCTTTTGATTGTGATTTATAATTCCCGTAGGATTTTTCACTCTGTCATTCTTTTTTCATTTTGCTCCTCTAGATTATTTTCCATGACTTCTCTTTCAAGTTACTGATTCCCTCTTCTGCATGGTTGAGTCTACTTTTGACATTTTCTGTTGAATTCTTCAGTTTACTTATTTTTCAAATCTAAGAATTATATTTGGATTTGTTTTTGATGGTTGCTCTTTCAAAGTTCTCATTTTTATTATTCATTATTTTCCTAATTTCATTTGCTTTTCTGTGTGTGTCTGTGTTTGTGTGTTTTGTAGTTCACTAACTTCCTAAAGGTGGTTCACTTTGAATTCTTTCTGACAGTTCCTAGATCTCCATTTATTAAGGTTTAGCTTTTGGATCTTTATGAGTTTATTTTGGTGGTGTCCTATTTACCTGATTTTTTTTTTTTTGTGATCTTTGATTCCTGATGTTGGAATCTGTGCATTTAAGTAATTGGGCTCCAATTCCATACTTGACAAGTTTGCTTTGGCAGAGACACTTCTTCACCATTCAGCTCAGTTTCAGTTTCTGGGCATTTGCTGGTAATTTCTTTGGGCAAATGGGGTCTGCTATTGTGGTCTTTTCTTGGATGGGGCCATGCTTCATACTTTAAGGTCAGGGATAGGAGATGTTCCAGTGACTGAGAGAGTTGTATAGGACTGCCAGCTTGGTTCCCTCCCTAAGAAAAGCTATAGGATGGGCTTTGCAGTTGCCTGGCTTCTCTACAATTGCTTGGATTCTCTCCTAATCTGGTTAGGCTTCATCGATGGTCTGGACTGGCTACTATATTCAGCAGTAGATAAGACTATGAATTAGTTTCCCTTCCCTAGCACGACAGCAGATAGAACCAGGGTCTGTATAGCTCATTGTTGGTGGACCCGAATCAGTGTAGTGTCTGCACTGAGTTGCTTGGTCAGGTGAGGCCACTGGTTTTGCTCTGCAGACTGGGGAAGCCACAGGCTATGCTCTTTGTTCAAATGCCACTGTAGGTAGGGCTGTTGGATGGGCTACAGAGCTTTCCTTGTGCTTTGGTTAGATTCTCTGGTTGGATAGACTGATGGCATTCAACAATGAGCAGGGTTATGAATTAGATTCCCTGTCTGGGTGCAGTGGGAGAAGCAGTTAAAGCTGCTATTGTTCTTTGTTTGTTGTTTCAACTCAGGCTGATCCATTCCCCAAGTTCCCTGACCAAACAGGGCCGCTGTGCAACTTCAATTCTACCAGCTTCTCAGCTTGACTGCTATTGGGTCACAAAGCTTTCAGGAGTTTTCTCCAGCCCTTCTTGTCAAATTGGACTAGAAGATACTCTCCACAGTCGAGGAAGGGAGCTGTGATTCAGTTCCCTGCCTGGGCTTAGGCAAACTTGGCTCTATGGTCAACAGTATTCATTTGATCAGAATAAATAAGATCTATATTCTGCTAATTCCCTGGTCAGAGTATATATCCATCTTGGTTCTGATAATGAGGAAAGCCGCTGGTTGGTATTATTACTTGGACACTGCAAGTATGGACTTGGTCGGCCAAGGTCGTATGCTAGTTGTTGCAAGCCTCTCTCCTATTCTTTGTCACAGTTAGAATCCCAGTGTTTGAACCTTATAGTTTTCCAGCAATCCCTGTGTAGGCATGAGATCAGAGTAGGGGTTCAAACAAAGCAGCCACAGTGCTGAGTTGGGGGGCTGGCTATTCCCCCCTGTGCTCTCTTTTCCCACTGGAAGAATTGGAGGCTCAGTTGAGACCTCAGGTTGGTGCTGAAATGGCCTGGATTTGGGGGGAGAAGTGCAGCCAGCATGTGGCCCCTTCTCTTCCTATGCAGTTTGTCTTGGCCTCTGAGGTGTGGGGAGTACCTCACCATCATGTTCTAGGGTTCTTTCAATGTTGTCTTGCTCTTGAATAGTTGTTCATTTGTTTTGGGAGGGGAGTGAAGTCAGGAATATCCTATGTTGCCATCTTGGTGATGTGATTCTTCATGTTCTTTTTTTTAAATAAAAAGAATATCCTTTCCCTTTAGTAATTATTTATTTAATCACATTACATTTAATAAGATAGTTGAAAAGAGGATAGGAGACCATGATTTGGCTATGGACCCACGATCATAGTGAATTGAGTTAGAAAATTAGCAAATGAGCTCCAAATTTCTAGAGTATTTATTTTTATTTCTTTGTCTGATTTTTTGGCAGAGTTAATGTTATACTGTGGATCTGTTTTATTTATAGAAATTGGTTTTTTTACCCCATTTTTATGAATCTATGTGTTAAAAATTCTGACACTTGAGTTGAGGAAAAGACAAAGAGTTCAGGAGAATAAGAGTAGGGGTCTTTGTTTTGCAGCAAAGGGAGAGAAGCCCATGGATTTTAGGCTGAGAGTCTGGTGGTGGACTGACTGACATATCAGTTTCTCCACAGAGAACCTTAATTGCTTGACAAAACAGGCGTTTCCTATGAGGAGAAAAACACAATACCACCCTGAGGATTTCTATTCATAAACATAAATCCTCCTTAAAAGGAATACTGGCAATCTAGAATTTCAGATATTTAATATTTTTAATGAAATTTATCCTAATTTTCTCATTTTTGTAAGCATCTGTAACCCAACTCGATTTCTCTTTCTTTTAGATGAGACTATTACTTACCTCCAAAGAGTTATTAAATTTGCCATGGATTTAGGTTTTGGGTGCTTCTAAAATATCTCCAAACTTTTTAGGAAAGAGAATACCAAACATATGTTTTAACACAATTTTGGCACGAAAAAAGAATTTTTTTCAAAAATTGGGGATTTCAAAACTAGAGGTTATAGCAATTTGCAGATTATTGAGAATCTTGATTATTTAATTGAATGTTTCCTTATTTAAAATACTAAACTACAACTACTTTAATTCAACCTAAGTGTATTTTATGAAGCCTATCTTCCTGCCACCTTGCCCCCCACCCATTTTTTTCCCTTAAGGGTCACTGTGTTAAAAAAACAGTCAAAGCAACAAAATAGAAATGTTCTAGTTTGTCTGTGCTTAAAGTGCATTTTGAAATTTGCTTTTAATCCTCTCATGGTCATGAAGATACTCTTCAGAAGTTTCTATTTTTGTGAAAACATATTAGCTTTCTCAGACTAAAATACACTGAGCTTGATTTAGTCCCAGAAAATAACCCATATACTGGAAAATGAAGATTTCATACATCAAATAGCACCAGTGGTGCATTTTCTCAAGTCTACGTTGTGTAAACAGGACATTTTTACATTATTTTGTTCTATTCTCCATGGTATAATGTAGATGAGAAAGCCAAAGTTTTCATAAACAACTCTGTACACAGTAAAGATATTTTAATATTCCCAAACAATATTTTTGATCACTGTAATTTATTTCTGCCTGCAAACTTTTGAGTCATGTGCTTTTTTTTTTTGAGATCTAAACTATTTCTCATTTTCTACTTTATCTGTTCACAGGAAAACCACATAAGTCAATACTTAGCATTTGGATTCAGTAAAGGCTAAGCAAAGACAGGTGGAACAATATAGGAAAAAGGAGTGATTTATTATTTTTATGATGTTCATTTTCTTTTTTTTAAATTTTTTTATTTATTTATGATAGTCAGAGAGAGAGAGGCAGAGACACAGGCAGATGGAGAAGCAGGCTCCATGCACCAGGAGCCCGACGTGGGATTCGATCCCGGGTCTCCAGGACCGCGCCCTGGGCCAAAGGCAGGCGCCAAACCGCTGCGCCACCCAGGGATCCCTGATGTTCATTTTCAAACTTAAAATACTAATTGTAGCTTTTCCTCAAACTACTATATCTGCTAAATATAGGAATGTTGGTTGGCATTTCTGTAGCTGAGATCTAAAAGAGAGTCTTGAATGAGTTTGTGTGTTGGTGCTTCGGAAGCCAGTTCCAGTAGTAACTGTATTCATGTTTTCATTAATTCATTACCCTCTGGTAGTAATTGTTCTATTCTGCATTGAGATTTAGGAATTTCTTTCATCCCATGTATGCTTTGGGAGAAAGCTTGAATTGCCCATCCCTTATGTTTTTTTGCTGTGAATATATTGAGCATGTGGATGTGTGTGTGTGTGTGTGTGTGTGTGTGTGTGTGTGCATGCGCGTCTTGGTCTTCTATTTAGGGCTGTGCTTTTTCTGCATATATTGTGAAAAAAATGTTTCAAGAAAGTGTTTTTTTGTGTGTGTGAGATTTGGCATTTTTAAACTTCATTATAGATTTAAAGTCTTCCTAAAATAGAAGATGGGGAATGAAGCGACTATTTTCCAGTTTATGCTCTTTTCTATAAACCTAACTGCAGAATAAACCTAAATTTGTTAATTATCGAGCATCTTATTTTTTATTAAGTGCATATTCATAAATAAGTCCTTGTAGAAAGAAGGGTATCTAGTTGTTTTCTTCTTAGTAAACTGGATTTTCATTGTCATCTTCATATTGTCCTCAAGTTATAATTTAGACACTGTTTGGCAGTGAACAAACACAGTCCCTCGACAGAAGTGATTGTAAAAGACTGGAATGAGAAGTTGTTGAGGTAAAAGTTTCATCGTTACTGTGACATAAAACCAAGAAATGGAGAAAAAGTCCATTCCTTCCCATTTATGGAGTCACTGATCACTGACTGGGGGAAAATATATATTTTTTGTAGACAAGTAAAATCTGGTAAATAACCCATGGTATTTTGAAGAATCTTTGCTGTAGATAATTATGTTGCTGGATTAGAGAAATTCAGGTCAGTAGAAATAAATAATAAAACATAAAGTATATACTATGGAGTCAAGACAAAAAATAAAAGATTTTTCTTATTTGAAAATTCTATTGAGAATAAGATCCATATTTAATAAGAAAGTATTTTTCTATGATTATTCAAGATTAAATTTCAATAAGTTACATTATCAAGGATGTCTATGGAGAGAGTAGTTTTTTTTCCTGTGCCTTTTCTTTGAGCTCCTTTGGATTTTATTTTTCTGCAAGATCATTGTTCTTCACTCTAAAAGTTATAAGTCAGAACTATAAGGGGCATTTTTTGTTTTTGTTTTTGCTTGTATGTCAGAACTTCTCAAGTCTTTTTCTTTTCTCCCGTAAGTATCGCTCTGGTCCATTTTGTTTCTATTTTCATACTAGCAGTGTGTATGAAAAGTATAAGAAGAGACAATGATCCTCCCCTAGTCAACACCAAGTTTCCTTAGCAGCCCATGTCTCCTTGCCTTGCAGAACTTTACCATGTAGATAGTGAAATTTACATTAGATTTTCGTAGAAAATTGCTGAACCTTACAAAAAAGTCTCCTTTAGTTTTGTTTTGTTTTTTTTTAATCTTTTTTTTTTCAGTTGAGGTAAAAGTTTCAGTGTATGGAAAGCTGCGCGTGGCACACGCGCCCCCGTGTTCCCTCCCAGGAGCTCCCGAGGCCCCTCCCTCGGTGCCCACCCGCCTCTCCCCACCCCTGCAGAAGCCCGGACTGGAGCCCGCAGCACCTCCACAGTCCCCCCACCCTGCAGCAAGAGGTGACCCCAGCCGCGGGGCTGAGCTGGGGGGACAGAGACATCGCCTGTTTGCAAAGCTGACAGCCTTCGGTGCAGTACCATCTCAGAGAAACTTCCTTTCAAACAATGCTTTCTGGAGCTACAGACCAGCTTGGGCATAAGAAAGGGGCTTTGCAAGAAACTTCAGATCACATCTGACATGGTTTTCTACGGTCATCAGGTCAGCGTTTGAAGTTGCCGTCTCCAAGCAACTCAACTCAGTAAGGAAGGGAAGGCTTTATGCGGGTTCACACCTTCTCATAAAGCCTCACATACACACGAGAAAGATCTTAGACCTATTAAAGCCAAAACTGGAAGATTCCATAACACTGAGTTTATTTATCTTTTTTAATTTTTATTTATTTATGATAGTCACAGAGAGAGAGAGAGAGAGAGGCAGAGACACAGGCAGAGGGAGAAGCAGGCTCCATGCACCGGGAGCCCGACGTGGGACTCGATCCCGGGGCTCCAGGATCGCGCCCTGGGCCAGAGGCAGGCGCCAAACCGCTGCGCCACCCGGGATCCCTGGATTCCGTAACACTGAGTTTTAAAGAAAACCTGCAGGCGCGGAACCAGAGCAGCAGATCAACCAGAGCAAGGGACACTGCAGAGTTCCGGCGGGTGCGACTTCGCTGGTTTTGTCCTGATGTGCGAGTCCAGCGCTCAGTCTGAGTCGCTGCAGTGGAGCTGGATCCGCCGAACTGCTGCTCCCGGACCGAGGAGCTGCTGCTGCTGAGCCGGGCGGCCCTCCCGAGGGCGCAGAGCCCGCTTTCTCCTCCTTGGCAGGCTTCTCGTTGTTGTTCAGCTGCCCACGGACGTCCTGCCGCGCGTCTCCGACTCCTTCCTTTCCTGAGCTAACTCCTCCTTGGACTTGGCCGCCTGCTTCTTCCCGCTCGTGGAGAAAGGCTCCCTTGGCTTTTCCTGTCAACAACACTTGACGCATCTCTCTAGCTCCCGCACAGTGGTGGGTTTCAGAGGCTCAAAGTCAATCTCTCTCTGCTCAGGCCTGGGTCCCTGAGCGAGGGCTCCGGGACTGGATGAAGTGGACCCCGCAGCCCCGTGTCCCCGGGCAGCCGGGCGGTCTAGGCTGAGCTGGCGCCCTCGGCCTAGCTCACGGGCAGGCCTTGCTCCTCCTCTCCGGGTCGTCGAGGCCGATGCCTGCTTGCCGCCCTGCTTCGGCTGCCTGCTGGCCTGGCCGCGCTGCCGGCCTTCTCGGCGGGAGCCCTCTTCGGTTGGGCCTGCTTGGCGGCGGGGCCCCCTTGGCCTTCTCGTCCTCAGACTTGGCCTTGTGCCTCTCCGTGTCCTCGTCTTCGTCCGCGTCCTCCTCCTTCTCCTCCTTTCCCTTCGGCTCCTTCTTCCTCTCTGGCTTGTTCCCGGGCCCGCGACAGGGCGGCGAGCTGCTCGTGCACAGCCTTCAGCTGCTCCTGCAGCTCCGCCAGCCGGGCCCGCTCCTCCTCCTCCTCCTCCTCCTCCTCCTCCTCCTCCTCCTCCTCCTCCTCCTCCTCCGAGCTCTCCTCGCTGCTGCGGCTGCTCTCGGCGCCCCTGCTCAGCACGGGGGCTGCGGGCGCAGGCAGGGCCGGCGCCTCCCCCGGCTCAGCCGGCATCTTAGCAAACCGCACCTCAAACACGGCCGCAGCTTCCTGGCCACGGCCACCACCTTGTGGCCTGGGGGTTGTACTGGTAACAGCTGGAGAACATGAACCGGGTGTCAGCAGCGAAGCCCTGCGCGTCTGGGCACTCGCGACTGTCCGTCTTCTTGACAGTGCTGAGGTCCATCGGGTGCTCGGTGACGTCGTGGTAGTCGTGCAGCTCCAGGGCCTCGGCGTCCACCGGCTGGAGAAGGGCCAGGCGCAGGCCGCACGCTTCTTGCACGGCCTTTCCTCGAGGACGCTGTCACAGTGCCGCGAGTGCTCGGCAGCTCGCCCTTCCGGCCCGCATGCTGAGGCACCTCGCCGTCCTCTAGACCCTTCCAGGGCGGTGCGATGGGGCGGCCCCCACTCTCTCGCCGAGCCCCCACCTCGGCCTGCTTGGGGTCTGACGATGGCGGCGGCGATTCGCTCCGGCTCGCGGATGGAGTGGGCGTCGTGGTGGCTGCTTTCCGCTTTGCACCCTTTTCCTTGACGACAGGCGCTGTGGGAGGGACCACAGGGATGGATGATGGGCGTCGAGGGAGGGGGTGGGGCGGCGGCGGGGGCGCAGGGACCGACGTGATGTTTGCGGTAATGGTTGGCAGAGGGGGGGCAGCAATGACAGGCGTCTGGAGACAGTGGGGGGACGCTCTGGAAGGGGGTTGCTGGGGAGACAGAGGACACGGCCACCACTTGCTGCCCACCTGCACTCCGGGTTCCTGCGCCGCGTTCCGGCCTTTGCCCTTCGGAGCAGGGGGTAATAATTCAACTTCGTCCTGGGGCACCTGGGCCACTCTCTGCAGAAAAATTTTCTCTAAGGCTTGGGCCGTTAGCACTGTGTCATCTGTGGGCTTGTTGTAAATGTAACAATTTGTAAACATGGTGTGGAAGTCCTGCACGCATTCGCTGGCGCTCCAGTAATAATTATTTTCTAGTCTCTTCTGAATAGTCCCCATAGCCATCGGGTGTTTATGATTTTATGGTAATCGGGCAGGTTTAGCTTGATTGCATCCACGGGCTGGTAGAAGGGCCAGGCGAGCTGGTGATTCCAGGGCGTCTTTACCACCACGTTCTGCGCGTACTGCAGCTGCTTGGTCTTGCGGCCAGGCTTGGCGGGGTTGGAGACCTCCCGCGGGTTCCCCGGGATCCCCGCGGGCGCGACCGTCCTGGTGGTGGACATCCTCCGCGGCTCGCTCACTGGCCGTCACAGCAGCGGCTCAGGGAGGCCCTCGCTTCCACTGCGCTCCTTTTGGAGGCCTGACATCCCCTTTGTAGGCCCAGCCAGGCAGCACTTGGCCTCGGCGGCTCCGACGGCCGTCCCTCCGCTCCCTATATAGATTCTGGATAACAGTTCTTTATTAGATGGTTCTTTTGTAAATATTTTCTCCAACTCTGTGCTTTGTCTTCTTATTCTCTTGACATTGCTGTTTGCAGAACAGAAAATTTTAATGGAGTCCAGTGTATCAGTTATTTCTTTCATGGATTGTGCCCTGGTGTTGGATCAAAATCATAGCCATACCCAAGTTCACCTGCATTTTCTCCTACATTATCTTGCAGAGGTTTTATAATTCTGCATTTTATATTTAGAACTGTGATCTGAGTTTATATTTGTGAAGGATGTGAAGTCTGTGTCTGGACTCAGTATTTTTGCATGTGGTGTCCAGTTTTACATTATCATTTGTTGAAAATACTGTCCTTTTCTTTCACTGTGTTGTCTAGTCCTTTGTCAAGATCCATTGACTATATGAATCTCATTAACTTTTAAAAGGATGTGATAGAATGAATTTGAATAGCTAAGTGAACATAAATGGGAGGTTCCAAACAGAAGAAATGGACTGTGGTAAGGCATTAAAATGAGTGAGGAGGAAAGTAATCTTGATTTATTAAAGAAACTGTGATAGTTTGAGCTTATGTGCAAGAGAAGCATAGAGATTGTTGAGTATTAGCTTAACCATGGTAAGGATTATTATACTAAATAATACGAAAGCCATTTAAGGATTTTAATGCAATTGCATGAATTTTAAAGGTCTTTAAATGTTTATACTTTGGCAGTGTGTAGAATGTATTGAAGGGGAAAGTAGGGAAATAATGGTTTCAGTTGGGAGGCTTTAAGAGGAAAGGTAAGAGATTATCATGAACAGAAATGACATGGAAGAGATAGGTCATAATAAAAATTTAATAAGTAGAATAAAGAAACGCTTGGCTGAGTTTTGGGAGAAAGGGAAAAGGGATGTTTTAAGTAATACTCCTGAATTTTTATCTTGACTTATAAGATATAGAGTGTGGGGGGGGGGAGCAGGAGGGAGGGAGGAGATCATTACTTTTTTTTGACACTAATAAGAGAACAGTGCATTAGAGAAACAAAATTTGGATTTATTGACGTAAATAATTGAAGCTTTGATACTGTACTGGATTTACCTGGGTGAGAGGAAGGTCCAGTGTTCTTAACTAAAACTTTGACATGGCGGCACCACTTTAAATTTTCCATTCTAGCTGAAGTCTGAAAAATGAAGTCTCCTCTTTTCAAAGGAGAGAGGTTGTTAAGTGTAAATATAAATAAGGATAAAGGGTCAAATACTAAACCCTAAGGAGAAGCTCATAATTAAGGAAATGTAAGGAAAGATAAGCCTTTGGAAAAAAATTAGAAGTGGATGAACTATTAAGTAGGGTTGTTTTGGGATACCAGCAAATAGGTCTAACTCTTAAACAGAACCAAGAATTTGATGAAAATGAGAAAGGAGAAAATTTCATATTAGAAAAAGGAATGTCACTAGTGCTCGTTTTTTGAGTACCTGCTATATATCATGCATGATCTGAGATCCCACAGTAAGCAAAGATGCAGATATTCCTCTGCTCTCAGAGTCTGCTTCCTAACTGGGGAGAGACTGAACCTATAATAAATGAGTAAATTACATCTTTTTGAAGGGCATAATGCTGAAGGAAAAAAAAAAGTCCTGGTAAGGGTAATGGGGAAATGATGTGGTTGGCAGAGAACTTTGCAAACTTAAATAGGGTGGTCATAGTAGATCTCAATGACACAGTGATTTAAAGCAAAGACTTGAAAAGATAAGGAAATAAATCTTAAGGCTATTTTAGGTAAAAGTGTTCCAGGCACAAAGAAGGAATTGAAAGGGGAGCATATTTGGTGAGTTGAGCAATAGCAAGGGGACCAGTGTGGCTGGAGGAGAGTGTTTATGGGGAAAAAATAATAGGATTTGAGGTTAAAGGAAGAAGCAACCCATCCAGAGCTACAGTCCTCAATCTTGGCTTCTTTGGAGAAGCTACATAGAGAGCTTCTAACACTCTGGATGCCATGACCAATTGGGTTACAATCATTGGGAGGTGGAACTCAGGCCCCCCATGTGACTATAACATGCAACCAAGGTTCACAATCTGTCTGCTAAGACCTTAGGAGTCTCTAAGAAAAACTTATGTTTGAATGTTTGAAGGAAAAGCTCAGAAGATCATTCCTGGTTGTATTACATTGGAGATGCCAGTTAGATATTCAGGAAAATATGTATTTTTTAAATATATATTTTTAAAGATTTTATTTTTGTGTGTGTGTGAGAGAGAGAGAGAGAGAGAGACAGAGAGAGAGAGAGAGAGAGAGGCAGGCAGAGACATAGGCAGAGGGAGAAGCTAGCTCCATGCAGGGAGCCCGATATGGGACTTGATCCCGGGGCTCCAGGATCACACCCTGGGCTGAGGGTGGTGCTAAACCGCTGAGCCACCTGGGCTGCCCAGAAAAAAAATGTCTAATAGAGAATTAGATATATGAATCTGGAGTTCAAGGAAGAGGTTCAGGCTGGAGATACAGATTGGTGAGACATCAGCATAGAGATGACACTTAAATCCTGCAACTAGAAGAGTTCTCTAAAGTAATGAAGATAGAAGATCAAAGATCTAGAAACAAGGTCAAAGGAAGAACCAGCAGAGATGAAGAAAGGAACAATGAGGAAAGAAGGAAGGAAATTCAGAAAATTTACTGTCTTGAAAGGCAAGTTCTCAGTGTTTCAAGATAGTGGAAAACCTGGTTAACTGTCACATATTGCTGATAGACCAAGATGAGGACTGCGAATTGACTTCGGATACAATGTTATGAAGTAATTGTGGATCTTAGCAAGAGGAGAAAGCTTGATTGGAGGGAGCTCAAGAGAAAATTGGAAAGTTATAATTTTCATCAACCTCTAAGACTTCATTTAGGAAAACTGAGAAATGAGGTGGTGGCTCTTACATGAAATGGGGCCAAGAGAGTTTACCAACATGTTTCTCTAGACTTGTGGAAGAGGTGTGGAGAATAAAGAAGGATAGTGTGCGTGATGCAAGAGGGGGGAGGATTTTCTGGAGAGATGGAGTTGTTGAATAGCCAAGAGAGGATGTGACCCAGTATATGAGTAGAGAATGGCCTCTGCTAGGAACCCAAACAATTTATCTGTGGTAACAGAGGAGTGATGGAGTATACAGGGGTAGACTCTGCAAGGTGGGGAGCTGTGGTGGTGATCACTATGGAAATTTTGCCTTGGAAACTAGGACTAATGGAGAAATAGAAGATTCTTGGGTGATACTAAAGACTCTGATAGTGGCGGGGGGAGAAGCACATTCCCCCCCTCCCTCACTGGATTAATGACTCCCAACTTGGACCTCTAGGGTCCTTCAGGAAAGAGGAGTCAGTAGGAGGCTACTGCAAATATTTCAAAAAAGCAAGTGACAATTGTATCTTTTCATCTCTTTTCACTTTTATTGAGAGATAGTTGACATACATCACTGAATGAGGTTTAAGGTATACATCATAGCGCCTTCCTTTCTTTAGTTTACCTAATTGTGAGAATACAATATATAATGCGTAAACAAAGTATGTATTAGTTGACTGTTTATGCTATTAGTAAGGCTTCCAGTCAACGGTAAGCTATTAAGAGTCTGCCTCTTAATTTTGGAAAGTCAAATTTTATATGCAGATTTTCAACTATGTGGAGGATCACACCTCGTTGTTCAGGAGTCAACCATATATGCCACAACTGCTCTAACCATTCCTCCATCATTGGACACTTCGATTGTTTCCCTGTTTCTGCTATTATAAATAATGCTGCTGTGTATCGGGAGGTTCATTTATCTTTTCTTGTGTTTTCAATTCCTTTGGATACATTCCCAGAAATGGACTGTAACTAGTTCTATTTTTAATTTTTGAGGAGCCTTCATTCTGTTTTCCACAGTGGCTGTACCAGTTTACAACACACACCGCCCCCAAGAGTGCACAAGGGTTCGCTTTCCTCTACATCCATACCAGCATTTGTTATCTTTTGTCTTTTGGATGATGGCCATTCTAACAGGCATGAGGTGGTATCTCATTGTAGTTTTAATTTGTATTTCCCTAATGACTAGAAGTGTTGAACATCTTTTCATATACCTGTTGCCTATCTGTGTATCTTTTTTTGAAAAATGGTTATTAGGTTTTTTGCTCATTTTTAAATTGGGTGATTTTTTCTGCCATAGAGTTATGTGCATTATTTATTTGGTTTGGCTATTAATCCCTTATCAGATATATGGTTTGTGAATATTTTTTCTCTGTTCTGTAGGTTGTCTTTTCAATTAGTTGATGGCTTCCTCAGGTGTGAAGAAACTTTTCAGTTTGATGTATTCCCACTTGTCTATTTTTTATTTTTTGGTTACATTTTACGTGTGATTTCCAAAATATAATTACCAAGACCAGTGTCAAGGAGCTTTTATCCTGTGTTTTACTTCTAGGAGTTTCATGGTTTCAGGTCTCACAGTTAAGCATTTATTTAATTTTGAGTTAATGTTGTGAGTGGTGTAAGCTATGGGCCCAGTTTCATTCTTTTACATGTGAGTATCCATTTGCTGCAACATCATTTATTGAAGAGACAATTCTTCATTGAGCATTCTTGACTCGCTTGTCAAATATTTGTTGACCATATATGCTTGGATTTGTGTCTGAATTCCTTATTCCATTGTTCTCTTTGCTTCTGTACCAGTACTCTACTGTTTTAGTGACCATGGCTTTATAATAAATATTAAAAAAATCAGGAACAATAATGCTTCATGCCTTGTTCTTTCTCAGGATTTCTTTGCTTTTTTTTTTTTTTTTTTTTGGCTTCATATAAATTTTAGGGTTTTTTTTTTCTACTTTTGCTAAAAAAAAAAAGCCACTGGAATCTCAATAGGGACTGCATTGATCTATAGATGGTTTTTGGTAGTATTGACATTTTAATAATAGTGATTCTTGCAGTCCAGTAACATAGGATACCTTTCCATTTTTTAAAAGACTTTATTGATTTATTCATGAAAGATACAGAGAAAGAAACAGAGACACAGGCAGAGGCAGAGGGAGAAGCAGGCTCCATGCAGGGAACCCAACGTGGGACTTGATCCTGGGTCTCCAGGATCACACCCTGGGCCGAAGGTGGCACTAAACTGCTGAGCCACCTGGGCTGCCCTATCTTTCCATTCATTTATGTCTTCTTCAATTGCTTTCATCATTGTCTTACGGTTGTTAGCATAGATCTTTCACTTCCTTAAATTTATTCCTAAGTATTTTATTGTTTTTCATGCAATTATAAATTGGATATGTTTCTTTATTTCCTTTTCAGAAAATTTGTTATTATAGAAATTTTATTTTGTATGTCAATTTTGTGTCTTACAACTGGGCTCAATTTGTTGATTATTTTAACAGTTTTTTGGTTGAATATTTAGGATTTTCTCTATACAAAAACATATTATTTGCAAACAGAGACCATTTTACTTCTACCTTTTGAATTCTGATGCCTTTTCTGTTTGTTGACTAATTGCTCTAGCTAGGACTTTTAGTACTATATAGAAGAGGAGTGGTGAGAGTGGGCACCTTATCTTGTTCCTGATTTTGGAAGAAAAGCTTTCAACCTTTCACCATTGAGTGTGACATCAGCTATGGGCTTGTCAATATGGCCTTTATTATTTTGAGGTATGTTACTTCCATATCTCATTTGTTAACTGTTTTTTTCATGAATGACTGTTGGATTTTGTCAAATGCTTTTTCTGTGTCTATTGAGATGATAATAGGATTCTTTTCTTTCACTCTATTAATGTGATGTATCACATTGATCGATTTCCATATTTTGAGCCATCCTTTCATCCCAGGGATAAATCCAAGTTGATTATGGTGAATGGTCCTTTTAATAGGCTGCTGATATCTTTTCTAGTATTTTGCTGAGAATGTTCACATTTATAATCATCAGGGATATTGGCCTATAGTTTTCTTTTTTAGTAGGGTTCTCATCTGTCTTTCAGCATGAAGATAGTGCTGACTTCATAAGGCTTATTGGGAATGTTCTCTGCTTTTTGTTTTTTTTGGAGAAGTTTGAGAATATTGGTATATTAATTCTTAGAAGTTTGGTAAAATATACCAGTGAAGCCATCTGGTTCTAGACTTTTCTTCATAGGAACTTCTTTTTCTGTTTTTTTTTTCTTTTTTCTTTTTTCCTTTTTCTTTTTCTCTTTCTCTTTCTTTCCTTTGTTCTCTGTTTCCTTCCTTCCTTCCTTCCTTCCTTCCTTCCTTCCTTCCTTCCTTCCTTTCTTCCTTTTCTGATTCACTCTCCTTACTAGTAATTAGTCTATTTATTTTCTATTTATTCCTGACGCCATTTTAGTAAGTTGTATGTTTCAAAGACATTTTTTTATATCTTCTCAGTTGTCAGTTTCCTGGTGTATAGTTGTTTGTAGTAACCTTGTATGAATTTTTGTACCTTTGTGGTATTCATTGTAATATCTCCCTTTTCACTTATAATTTTGTAATTTGAATTCTTTTTTTTTCCTGTTAAAATGTATCAATTTTGTTTATCTTTTCAAAGAAACAACTCTTAGTTTGGTTAACTTTTCTATTGTTTTTAATTTCTCCATTTCATTTATTTCTGCTCTAATCTTCATTGTTTTCCATTTTCTTTGCTAACTTTGGGCTCAGTTATTTTCTGGTTCATTAAGGATAGAGTTAGGTTATTTATTTGGAATATTTCTTGCCTTTTAATGTAGACATTTATTGGTATGAACTTTCCTCCTAGAAATGCTTTTGCTTCACCCCTTAATTTTTGTAATGTTTCCATTTTCATTTGTCTCAAGGAACTTTTATTCTCCCCCATTTTTTTTTTGGATTCATTGATTGTTCAGGAATGTGTTATTTAATTTCTGAGTATTCATGAATTTTCCTGTTTTCCTTATTTTCAACTTCTATTGTCTTTTTTTAAAAAAGGTTTTATTTATTTATTTATTCATGAGAGAGAGAGAGAGAGAGATGCAGAGACACAGGAGACGGAGAAGAAGGCTCCATGCAGGGAGCAGCATGCAGGACTCAATCCCAGGTCTCCAGGATCACGCCCTGGGCTGAAGGCGGCGCTAAACTGCTGAGCCACCCGGGCTGCCCTCAACTTCTTTTCACATCATTGTGGTCAGAGAAAAATATTTGATATGGTTTTAATTTTCTCAAATTTGGTATGGCCTGTTTTATGGCCTACCATATAGTCTATCCTAGACAATGTTCCATGTGCACTTAAGAAGAATGAGTTTGGCTGTTATTGCACAGAATGTTTTGTATACGTCTAAGTCCATTGGGCCTCTAGCATTGTTCAAATCTGCTATTAACTTATAGATTCCTTGGATAATCTACTATTGTTGAGCGTAACATGTTAAAGTCTTTAACTGTTATTGTATTAGTGTTTATTTCGTCTCTTACCTCTGTTCTTTTTTGCTTTATTTATTCGGATGCTTTGATGTTGGTTCCATAAATATCTAGTTGTTATATCTTGTTGATGTGTTGACCTTTTTATCATTAAATAATGACCTTTTTGTTCTCTCTTTTTATAATTTTACTTTGTTTTTTTCTTTTTTTCACATATTTTACTTATTTACTTGAGAGAGGGAGGGAGAGCATGAGTAGGGGTAGAGGGAGAGGGAGAAGCAAATTCCCTGCTGGGGACCCTGGGGATCATGACCTGAGCCCAAAGCATACACTTAATTGACCGAGCCACCCAGGTGCCTCTCTTTTTTATGATTTTAAAGCCTCTTGGTTTGATATAAATGCAGCTATTCCTGCTTTTTTTTCCTCATTACCATTTTCTTGAAATATCTCTTCCTTTCCCTTTAGTTGCAGTCTATGTGTGTCTTTGAGGCTAAAATATTAGGTCTTTCTTTCTTTCTCTTTTAAATTCATTTAGCTATTCTGTCTGTCTTGGTTGGAGAATTATTTACATTTAAAGTAGCTATTGATAGATCAGGACTTATTTTTGCCCTTTAAAAACTTGCTTTTGGGATGCTGGGTGGTCTGTGGTTGAGCATATGTCTTTGGCTCAGGGCGTGACCCTAGGGTCCTGTGATCGAGTCTTGCATCTGGCTCCCCATGGGGAGCCTCCTTTTCCCTCTGCCCATGTCTCTCCCTCTCTCTCCATGTCTAAATGTTTTCTAGTTGCTTTGGAGATGTATTGTTCCATGTTTTCTTTTTTGTTTTAATGTATTTTGGTACTAGTATCCTTTGCCTTCTTTGTCCTGTTCTTTTGTGTGATTGCTACAGTTTTTTCCTTTGTGGTTTTCATGGGCTTACATAAAACATCTTAAAATCACAAACCCTATTTTAAGCTGATAACAACTTTACTTCCTGAAATTCCTAAAGTTGATACTTCTACTTCTTCTCCCTCTCATATTTTAGGTAATTTCTTATTTTAACTTTTAAACTAGAGTTGTAAGTGAATGATGTACCACCATCACCATATTACAGAATCTAACCTTAACTGTTTACTATTACCAGTGAGTTTTATACTTTCTTTTTTTAAACTTTATTTATTTATTCATGAGAGACACAGAGAGAGAGAGGCAGAAACATAGACAGAGAGGTAGGCTCCATGCAGGGAGCCTGATGTGGGACTTGATCCCGGGACTCCAGGATCATGCCCTGGACCACAAAGGCAGACGCTCAACCACTGAGCCACCCAGGCATCCCTATACTTTCTTTTTATATTTTTATAAGGCTTATGTTTTACTTTTACTCAGAATTCCCTTAATTCCCTTAGTGTTTCTTAGAAGGCAGGTGTAGTGGTAATGAACTCCCTCATCTTTTGTTTGGAAAAGTCTTTATTTCTCCATTTCTAAAGGACAGCTCTGCTGGGTATAGAATTCTTAATTATTCTTCAATATTTTGAATATGTCATCCCATTTTGTCCTGCCCTAAAAAGTCTTTGTTGAGAAATCTGCTTATAGTCATAGAAGTTCCCGTGTATGTACTTTTCTCTTTTTTCCTTAATGCTTTTAAAATGGTTTCTTTGGCTTTGACAATTTAATTGATCCTTCTTGGTACAGCTTTTTTCAAAGTCAGCCTATTTCAGGTACAGCCTTTTTCAAAGTCAGCCTATTTCAAGTCTTTTGAGCCTTATGGTTCTGTATGTTCATTTCTCTTCCCAGGTTTGGGAAATGTTTAACCACTATTGCTTTCAGTTTGCTTCTGCCCTTTCTCATTCTCTTTTCCTGGAATTCCCATTGTATTTATGAGTCCCTTAGGATTTTTTCACTCTTTCTTATTTTATCTTTTTGTTTCTCTGACTGGATAATTTTTCTATGTCTTATATTTTTAGGTCACTAATTCTTTCCTTCTGCATGGCTAAGTGTACTTTTGAAATTCTATTAACTACTTCAGCTCAATTACTATTTTTTTTAACTCTAGGATTTCTCTTTATTTCTGGGTTTGTTGTTTTTTTTCTGGTTGCTATTTCTTTGTCAAACTTCTTGTTGTTTTCATGGATTATTTTCCTAATTTCATTTAATTGTCTATATGTTATTGTAGTTACCTAAAGTTAAGAAAATTATTATAAATCTGATAGTTCCTAGATCTTCATTTTTTTTAGGGTCAGTTTTTAGAACTTTATTAGATTCCTTTTTTTTAAGATTTTATTTATTTATTCATGAGAGAGAGAGAGAGAAAGATGCAGAGACACAAGCAGACTGCATGCAAGGAGCCTGATGCGGGACTTGAACCTGGGAATCCAGGATCACACCCTGAGCCAAAGGCAGGTGCCCAACCACTGAGCCACACAGGCGTCCCTATTAGTTTCCTTTGATGGTCTCATATTTACTTGGATTTTGTTATCTTTGATTTCTTACATTGGTATCTGCACACTTGAATAATTTGGCTCCTCTTCTAGACTCTATAGATTTGCTTTGGCAGAGATAGATCTTCAATAGTCACCTCAGTTTAGGTCACTGGGCAGGTGGTACCCGCTATTATGGTCTAGTTTTTGGCAAGGCAACTTTCCAAGCTCTAAGTTTGGGTATAGGGAAAGAGGTGGAAATCTGTAGGATGGGCCCCCCCCCCCAGTTGCATGAATTTTCCATCTGGCTTACTAGATGGTCTGGACTGGGTACTATATTTAGTAGACAGGGCTGTAAATTCATTTCCCTTCACTAGCAGGGGAGGACCCAGTGTCCGCATGGCTCATTTGAGGGTACCTGAATCAACACAAGAGTGTGCACTGAATTTCTTGGTCATCTGCTCTGCAGATGTAGAAAGCCATGGGCTGTTCTCTCTTTTCAAGTGCAGCTAGAAGCAGAGCTTTTGGATGGCCTGTACAGCAGCTCCCCATGTGGTCTTGTTAGGTTCCCAGGTCACAAAAGCTGAAGGCTATATTAATATAATTGGGGCCGTGAATTAGTTTCTCTGCCCAGGAGCAGTGGGAGGGGCACCTTTAAAGGCAATAAAGCTCTTTGTGTGTTATCTTATCCTGACCTGTGTCCCAAGTTCCCTGGCCAAATATGAGCCACTGGCTTTGTTCTGCTCACTGTTGTATATGCCTGTCTGTCTCTTGGCTACAGTATTGCTGGCTTTTTGTAGCTCCCTTTTTTCACCAGCCCTTCTGGTCAGGTGGGGCTGGGAGATGCTATCCTCAGTGGTGGGGCTGTTTTAGTTCCCTTTTCTGAATGGGATGGAGAGGTGCTGCTCCAGGCTTCTCTGCTTTTCTGTCTTTTGACTCAGTAAGAGCCAGAAGCTACTCTCTACCTTGGCTATGAGTTAATTCCTCTGCCTAGGTACAGCAGGCCACCCCTCGACACCTGGTACTGGCTTTGCTCTAGACAGTTAGCTCTGCCTTTCTGCTTATTGGCTTACACATTGTTGGTTACAGAGCTTCCAGATATCCTTGCCAGCCCTTCTGGTCAGATGGGGCCTGGGAGCCACAGTGGGTGTGGCTGTGTTTCAGGTTACTTGCTTGGGTGGGGTTGGGAGGGGTGCCTCCTGGCCTTGCTCACATGTTCCCCAAACGAGTTTTTCTTATGGGTGAGGCCATGATGCACCCTCAGCCTTCGCTGTGAATTAATTCCCCTGCCTGGGTGCAGCAGGGGAATTTTTCATACCCTGTACTGGCTTTGCCTCGGGGACTGTCCGAACCACCCACACACCTCTTGGTTGGAGTATTGCTGAGCTATACAGCTTTTAGGTTTTCTTGTCAGTGCCCTCTGGCAAGATGGACCAGAAGACAGTTTCCCCAGCAAATGGAGCTACAACTCCTTGCTTGGATACAGTTTCTAGAGTCAGCAAAACTTGTATGAGAACCCAAATCAAGCAGATATGTACTCCAGTGAGTTCTCTGGTCACAGTTTGTCCCAGACTTGGTTCTGGTGATGAGCAAAGCTGCTGGTTGGAGCCACTACTTGGATTACTAATCACTTGGGGAGTTGTAGTCATGAATTGCATCTGCCAAGATCTGTGTGTTGGTTATTGCAAGCCTCACAGTTTCCCCTGCAATTCTCATGGCACGAGACCAGAGTAGGGGCTCTCATGAAGTAATCTGCAGTGGTGGTGGTGCTGATTGTCCCCTTGAGTTCTCTTCTTTTGGGGGGAACTGGAGGTTCAGGGAAGACCTTTCCATGTGGTGTTGCTCCTGTCTGGGAGAAAGATAAAGTAGTCAGAATGGAGTTGCTTCTCTTACGCTTCTAATACAGTCTATCTTGGTCTCTGTGATGCAGGGGATGTTTCAGGATCATCTCTATTCTAGGATTTTCTCAGCTGTGTCTTGTTCATCAGTAGTTGTTTTTCTGAAGGGGAATAAAGCAGAAATGACCGATGTCAGCATCTTGGTGATGCCACTGTCTCTTAAATTTTCAGAGTTAGCAAGAATCTAAATTTATCTTCTTTGGGATACACACATACACACACATACATACATACACTATATATTTTGGGCTATATATACACACATACATAAATTGTGATATATGTATACACATATTTCCATATATGTATATATGGAAATATAAATTAACTCAGGCTCATCAGGATCTCACAATTATATTTGGATTGTGAAATTTCATTAATGAGTACATGTTAATAATGGTAGTCATGACTATATTTGATTAGGTTAGTTTAAACAGATAGCTTCATATCTTAAGATCAACTGATTAGTAGCCTTAGTTACATTGGCAAAACTCCTTTGCCATGTAACATAACTTAATAATGTTATAACAGCAGGGGTTGGAGAGCATGAGGGCTATGTTACAAATCTGCTTACTGTAATTTAATCGCTGGTCCCTGTGATTCCTCTCATATACAAAATGCATTCAACTTTTCCCATGATTTCCAAGGACCTCACTCCATTATAGCCACAATAAAAAGCCCAAATCTTCAATTAAATCTAGTCTCTCTGTAAGTCTAGAAATCATCACGCAAATTATCAGGTAAATGTAGTATATCTCCTAGACACAATTCCTTCCATCTGTTGACCTGTGAAATTAACTATAGAAGTTATCTGCTTCCAAAATTCTTAACATATAATCATAAGATTGACATCAGGATAACACCTGACATTTTAGTTAAAAAGGAGAGGGAGAATGGAAGGTAGAAAAAGAAGTCATTGGTTCAAAGCAGTTTTGAAATGTAGCTGGGAAAACTTGAGCTGGAGTTCTTTAATTTGGTTGTTAGATATGGGTTCTTACTTCTGTTGTCTGGACTCTTGGTTCCACCTTCTGAGTCATTCTCCCTTTTGCATGAAAAGTAGTATGTGTTTTCTTAGCAGTAACTAGAACCCCTAATCTGCAACCATCTTCCTTTTTTAGCTACTTCCTACCATTTTTAGCTCTCTTCCTGTGTTTCTACCATTCCATCAATATACCAGTGTTACCAGTACCTACAATCTGCTGATCATACCAACACTTCAGTGTCTCTCATCCTTTCATGTCTGACTTCCCTTCTTAGGCAGTTTAAATTCCATTGCTTCATATTGGAATGACTGCCTTACGTCGACCTTCAACTTCCTTGTTGTCCTTTGATAGTCACTAAAGCACTAACAGATTTTCATAAAAAGGTTTATTTATTCATTCATGAGAGACACAAAGAGACAGAGAGAGAGGGAGAGACAGGCTCCCTGCAGGGAGCCTGATGTGGGACTCGATCCTGGGTCTCCAGGATCACACTCTGGGCTGAAGGCAGTGCTAAACTGCTGAGCCACCTGAGCTGCCCAGCACTAACAGATTAACTGTGCCTCTCAGCCCCCTCAGCTGCCCAGCTGAATGTGGCTGGGGAAGAAAACAAAGCAGTGTTGTCTGTCCTCACTGTATATGGATGATCACTGCCTTAATTTTGTTCTTGTACTTCCGAGGAATCATTGTATTTCTCTACTCCATTCACTCACCCATTTACCTCAGGGTATAGCACATTTTTCTCCTGTCTTTAATATCCATCTTCAGCGTTCGTGTCCCTAGCCTCAGCTGATGATCTTATATCTTATTTCACTGAGAAAATAGGAACAATCAGAAAGATTTTAGTAAGCTCCAACAAGCCTTCAACCTATCTACAAACTCTCTTTTCTCCTTTATCCTGGATAAACTGTCCATGCTCCCAGCAATTGTCACCCCTTTCTCCTGTAAGTAGAACCCATGCCTGCCTGACATGACTCCAGAGACTTTTCTATTGGCCTAAAGACAGTTTTTGTATCTCACATCTTAAAAAAAATGTTTTTCTCTCCATCCTAATTCTTCCTCAGCTATCACATCATTTTCCCCTTTCCTTTACAAAATATATACCTAAAAATAATTATATATATTGCCTTTAGCTTTTATCTTTAGAATTTCTTTTTAATTCACTTTAGTGAGGGCTTTGCTGTTACCATCAAGCAGACACTGTTCTCATCAAAGTCACCAGTGATTTAGATCCAGGGGTCTCTTCTCAACCTTCATCAAACCTATCACCAGCTTTTGACATTGATAGTTTAATAGCTACTTGACTTGATGTCCTTGACATTAGGAATCACTCTTAATCTTTCTCTTATTTTTGTGCCTTATTCTTGCCACTTTGATTATTTTCTGATTTATATCTCCAGCCTGAAATTTTCACCTGAGGTACAGACTGATTAATATATCTAGGTCTCTGCTAGACATGATTACTTGAATACCTAACAATTTCTTAAATATAGCATGTCCAAAACATAGGTCCTGTTTCCCCCCTCACCCAAAACCTACTTCTTCACAGTCTTCTCCATTTCATAAATGCTGTTTCCATTGTTTCATTTTTTAAAAATATTTTTAATTGAAGTTTGATTTGCTAACATATAACTCCCAGTGCTCATCCTGTCAAGTGCCCCCCTCAGTGTCCATCACCCAGTCACCCCATCCCGCGACCTGTCTCCCCTTCCACTACCCCTCGTTCGTTTCCAATACTTAGGAGTCTCTCATGTTCTGTCTCCCTCTCTGATATTTCCCACTCATTTTCCCTCCTCTCCCCTATAATCCCTTTCACTATTTCTTATATTCCCTGAATGAATGAAACCATATAATGTTTGTCCTCCTCTGATTGACTTTCCTCACTCAGCATAACACCATCCCATTCCATCCACGTTGAAGCAAATGATATTCATCCTTTCTAATGGCTGAGTAATATTCCATCGTATACATAGACCACATCTTCTTTATCCATTCATCTTTTGATGGACACCGAAGTTCCTTCCACAGTCTGGCTATTGTGGACATTGCTGCTAGAAACATCGGGGTGCAAGTGTCTCGGTTTTTCACTGCATCTGTGTCTTTGGGGTAAATCTCCAGCAGTGCAATTGCTGGGTCATAGGACAGTTCTATTTTTAACTCTTTGAGGAACCTCCACACAGTTTTCCAGAGTGGCTGCACCAGTTCACATTCCACCAACAATGCAAGAGGGTTCCCCTTTCTCCACATCCTCTCGAACATTTGTTGTTTCCTGCCTTGTTAATTTTCACCATTCTCACTGCTTTGAGGTGGTATCTCATTGTGGTTTTGAATTGTATTTCCCTGATGGCAAGTGATGCAGAGCATTTTCCATGTGCTTGTGGGCCATGTCTTTGTCTTCTTTTTTTTTTAATTTTTTTTAATTTATTTATGATAGGCACACAGTGAGAGAGAGAGAGGCAGAGACACAGGCAGAGGGAGAAGCAGGCTCCATGCACCAGGAGCCCGACGCGGGATTCGATCCCGGATCTCCAGGATCGCGCCCTGGGCCAAAGGCAGGCGTGAAACCGCTGCGCCACCCAGGGATCCCCATGTCTTTGTCTTCTTTGGTGAGATTTCTGTTCATGTCTTTTGCCCATTTCATGATTGGATTGTTTGTTGTTTTGCTGTTGAGGTTAATAAGTTCTTTATAGATCTTGGAAACTAGCCCTTTATCTGATATGTCATTTGCAAATACCTTCTCCCATTCTGTAGGTTGTCATTTAGTTTTGTTGACTGTTTCTTTTGCTGTGCAGAAGCTTTTTATCTTGATGAAGTCCCAGTAATTCATTTTTGCTTTTGTTTCCCTTCCCTTCATAGATGTATCTTGCAAGAAGTTGCTGTGGCCAAGTTCAAAAAGGGTGTTGCCTGTGTTCTCCTCTAGGATTTTGATGAATTCTAATATCATATTTAGATCTTTTAACCATTTTGAATTTATCTTTGTGTATGATTTAAGAGAATGGTCTAGTTTCATTCTTTTGCATGTGGCTGTCCAATTTTCCCAGCACCATTTATTGAAGAGAATTTAATGAAGACCTTCATTTTTCCAGTGGATAATCTTTCCTGCTTTGGTAATTATTAGTTGACCAGAGAGTTGAGGGCCCATTTCTGGGTTCTCTATTCTGTTCCATTGATCTATGTGTCTGTTTTTGTGCCAGTACCACACTGTCTTGATGACCACAGGTTTGTAGTACAAGCTGAAATCTGGCATTGTGTTGCCCCTGGCTTTGGTTTTCTTTTTCAATATTCCCCTGGCTATTCGGGATCTTTTCTGATTCCACACAAGCCTTAAGATGAATTGTTCCAACACAGGGAAGAAAGTCCATGGTATTTTTTTTTATTCATAGAGATGCAGAGAGAGAGAGAGAGAGAGGCAGAGACACAGGCAGAGGGAGAAGCAGGCTCCATGCAGAGAGCCTGAGGTGGGACTCGATCCAGGGTCTCCAGATCAGGCCCCGGGCCGCAGGCGGTGCTAAACTTCTGTGCCACCGGGGCTGCCCAGTCCATGGTATTTTGATAGGGATTGCATTGAACATGTAAATTGCCCTGGATAGCATAGACATTTTCACAATATTAATTCTTCCAATCCATGAGCACGGAATATTTTTCCATCTCTTTGTGTCTTCCTCAATATCTTTCAGAAGTATTTTGTAGTTTTTAGGGTATAGATCCTTTACCTCTTTAGTTAGGTTTATTGCTAGTATCTTATGCTTTTGGGTGTAATTGTAAGGGTTTGATTCCTTAATT
The DNA here is from genome assembly GCF_003254725.2 of Canis lupus dingo. Lineage (NCBI taxonomy): Eukaryota > Metazoa > Chordata > Mammalia > Carnivora > Canidae > Canis > Canis lupus. Next base: position 4,610,212 of record NC_064244.1, on the reverse strand, counting down.
TCTCTTTTTTCAGTCTCATTGTTAGTGTATAGAAATGCCACTGACTTCTGGGCATTGATTTTGATCCTGCCACACTGCCAAATTGCTGTATGAGTTCTAGAAATCTTGGGGTGGAGGCTTTTGGGTTTTCTATGTACAGTATCATGTCATCTGCAAAGACGGAGAGTTTGGCTTCTTTTTGCCAATTTGAAAGCCTTTTATTTCTTTCTGTCATCTGATTGCTAAGGCTAGGACTTCTAATAATATGTTGAGTAGCAGTGGTGAGAGTGGACATCCCTGTCTTGTTCCTGATCTTACGGGAAAGGCTCTCAGTGTTTCCCCATTGAGAATGATATTTGCTGTGGGCTTTTCTAGATGACTTTTAAGATGCTGAGGAATGTTCCCTCTATCCCTGCACTCTGAAGGGTTTTGTTCAGGAATGGATGCTGTATTTTGTCAAATTCTTTCTCTGCATCTATTGAGAGGATCATATTGTTCTTGTTTTTTCTCTTGTTGATATGATCTATCACGTTGATTGCTTTACGAGTGTTGAACCAGTCATACATCCGGGGGATAAATCCCACTTGGTCATAGCGAATAATCTTCTTAATGTATTGTTGGATCCTATTGGCTAGTATCTTGTCGAGAATTTTTGCATCTGAGTTCATCAGTGGTATTGGTGTAAAATTCTCCTTTTTGGTGGGCTCTTTTGTTTTGGAATTAAGGTGATGCTGGCCTCATAGAATGATTTTGGAAGTATTCCATCCCTTTCTATCTTTTGGAACAGCTTTAGTAGAATAGGTATTGTTTCTTCTTAAACATTTGATAGAATTCCCATGGGAAGCCATCTGGCCCTGGACTTTTGTGTCTTGGGAGGTTTTTGATGACTGCTTCAATTTCCTCTCTGGTTATTGGCCTGTTCAGGTTTTCTATTTCTTCCTGTTCCAGTTTTGGTAACTTGTGGTGTTCTAGAAATGCGTCCATTTCTTCTAGATTGCCTAATTTATTGGCATATAGCTGCTCATAATACGTTTTTAAAATTGTATGTATTTCATTGGTATTGATTGTGATTTCTCCCCTTTCATTCATGATTTTATAATTGGAATATTTTCTAATTTCTTTTGAATGAGGCTGACTAATGGTTTATCTATCTTATGAATTCTTTCAAAGAACCGACTCCTGGTTTTTTTGATCTGTTCTACAGCTCTTCTGGTCTCTATTTCGTTGAGTTCTACTCAGATCTTTATTAACTCTCTTCTTCTGCTGGGTGTAGGTTTTATTTGCTGTTCTTTCTCCAGTTCCTTTAGGTGCAAGATTAGCATGTGTATTTGAATTTTTTCCAATTTCTTGAGGGAGGCTTGTATTGTGATGTAGTTCCCTCTTAGGACTGCTTTTGCTGTATCCCAAAGATTTTGAAAGGTTGTGTCTTCGTTTTCATTAGTTTCCATGAATCTTTTAATTCTTCTCTAATTTCCTGGTTGACCCTTTCATCTTTTGGCACGGTACTCTTTAACTTCCATGTGTTTGAGTTTCTTCCAAATATCTCCTTGTGATTGAGTTCTAGTTTCAAAGCATTGTGGTCTGAAAGTATGCAGGGGACAATCTCAATCTTTTGGTATTGGCTGAGACCCGATTTGTGACCCCGTATGTGGTTTATTCTGGAGAAAGTTTCACATGCACTTAAGGAGAATGTGTATTCAGTTGCATTTGGATGCAAAATTCTGTATATATAGGTGAAATTTGGTCCAGTGTATCATTTAAGGCCCTTGTTTCTTTGGTGATGTTGTGCTTAGAAGATCTGTCATTTGCAGAAAGTGCCATGTTAAAGCCTCCCACTATTAGTGTATTATCTAAGTGTGTCTTTATTTCGGTTATTAATTGACTGATATACTTGGCAGCTCCCACATTAGGGGCATAAATATTCATGATTGATAGGTATTCTTGTTTGATAGACACTTTAAGTATGATACAGTGTCCCTCTTCATCTCTTGTTACAGTCTTTCGGATAAACTTTAATTTATCTGATGTGAGGATTGCTACCCCTGCTTTCTTTTGAGGACCATTTGAATGGTAACTTGTTCTCCACCCTTTCATTTTCAGACTGGATGTGTCCTTAGCTCTCAAATGAGTCTCCTGTAGACAGCAAATAGATGGGTTTTTTAATTTTATTTTTTTTCCAGGCCGAAGCCCTGTGTCTTTTGATGGAATCATTTAGCCCATTCATGTTCAGAGAAACTATTGAAAGATATGAATATAGTGTCATCGTAATACCTATTCAGTCTCTGTTTTTAGGGATTATTTATTTGGGTGTCCTCTTCTTTTTACAGTGTTCCCCTTAATATTTCTTGCAGAGCTGGTTTTGTGGTCACATACTCTTTCAGTTTTTGCCTATCTTGGAAGCTCTTTATCTCTCCTCCTGTTTGGAATGGCAGCCTTGCTGAATAAATATTTTTGGCTGCATGTTCTTCTCATTTAGTACCATGAATATATTCTGTCAGCCCTTTCTGGCCTGCCAGGTCTCTGTGGAGAGGTCTGCTGTTAATCTGATATTTCTCCCCATATAAGTTAAGAATCTCTTGTCTCTGGCTGCTTTAAGGATTTTCTGTTTATTTTTGGAATTTGCAAGTTTCGCTATTAAATGTCAAGGTGTTGAACAGTTTTTATTGATTTTGGGGGGTGACCTCTCTATTTCCTGGCTCTAAATGCCTGTTTCCCTCCCCAAATTAGGGAAGTTCTCAGCTATTATTTGTTTAAATATACTTTCTGGTTCTCTCTCCCTCTTGGCGTCTTCTGGAACCCCAGTTGTTTCCTGAGGCTGTCATTTATTTCCCTTAACCTTTCCCCATGGTTTTTAAATTGTTTTTCTCTTTTTTCCTCAGCTTTCTTCCTTGCTATCACCTTGTCTTCTATGTTACTCACTCTCCCCCCCTCATTAACCCTAGCTGTTAGGACATCAGTTTGGCTAGCATCTCATTTAATTTATTTTTAATTCCAACCTGATTAGAGCTAAATTCTGTAGTAACAAAGTCTCTAGAGTCCTTTATGCTTTTTTTCGCCAGAGCCACCAGGAGCTTTATAATTGGGCTTCTGAATTGGCTTTCTGATATCAAATTGTAACCCATTTTCTGTAACTCTGTTACAGAGAGTACTGTTTCGCTTCTTTCTTTTGTGGTTAATTCTTCTAGTCATTTTGTTCAGTGCACAGTGGCTGTGTGAACGGGCTGAGTCAGGAATATCAGTCACGACCTAAGTAAATTTCACCGTAGATGATTCTGATGAGGTCAGAGACCAGAAAATGAAAACGAAGATGAGAACAAAATTAAAGGAAAGGGCCACTAAAGTGAAAAATAAATTTTTAAACAAAGCAATAAAAGATAAAAGGCCAAAAATACCATAGAAGAAGGAAAAAGTAAAAAAATAAAATAAAATAAAACAAAACAAAAAACAAAAGAGGAAAAAGAGAAAAAAGAAAAGAAAAAAGGGAGATGGTGGTGGTGACGAAGTTGTAGTGGAGGGAGAACGTAGTCTACCTGAGGGGTCCTAGAGGTTGATCCTCTTGGTTCTGAGTATATTAAGTTCTGTATGTTAGAAGATGCTCAGTTCTAAATTTATATAAACCAGAAATACATGTAGAGAGCCCCACCAATGACCACCAAAACATAAATGAAATAAAAGAGGGGGGCAGAATGGGAATGCAGAGAGAGTATAATCTCACAGAATGAACCAGCACGGTATACCACTTGGTTCTGGGTGCATGCTGGCATGGTTTAGAAGGTATGAACTTGTGCCATTGTAGAACAAAATGAGGCAGAGAGAAAACACAAAACAAAACAAAAACCATATCTTGTATATATCCCAAAATTGAGTATGTTGTAGGGAATCTAGAAGTGGAAAGTATATCTAGGACGTGTCATTGTAGAAATTTGAAAGTCAAAAAGGAAGCATCTTAAAAATGAAGAGTTGGTAAAATATTGTAGTAAGGTGGGAAAGAGGAAAAAAAAGAAAATTTACAGTCTGATATAAAAACAAGTTGTAGTGGAATAGGCAGGAAAAAAATAGGAGGGGTACCCTCTGGTTCTATATCGTGTAAATCCCTGGACTTGCCCTGGAGCTTTCCAGTGCTGCTCGGTGAACTTGCTCTTGCCCTGACCTTCCAGCTGGTCTTCGGGGGAGGGGCTGCTGTGCTGACTCGCAGGTGTGTGCACCTGGGCGCTGCCCCGCCCCCCTGCCGGGTGTAGGGCTCAGGGGGAGCTGTTGCCCCGGTGAGGCCCCTGTCCCCTGGCAGCCCCGCCTCTCCCAGGCACAGGGTGACACCAGGAGGGACAACCCCACAGGCGGCGGCCAGGTCTCCCCAGCCCTGGAGTCCGCTCCCGCCGTGACCACCGCGGCTCCCAGTCCGCAGGGGCCTGGGTGCTCCCGGGGCGGGGGCGCCGATCTGCACAGGTCGGGGCGCCGGAGCAGGAGCGTCCTCGCTGTCCTGGGCCCTCCCCGCCTCGGCCCGTCCCGGGGCAGCGCAGGATCCCGGCTGTGTCCCCCGGAGGCCTGGGGTCCGGGGCCTGCGCCGCTGGAGTCGCGCTCCCGGGGAGCCCCCTCCGCCCGGAGCCCCGCCCGACCCTCCGGCTGCTCCCCCAGGCCCCGCGGGGCGCGCTCCGGCCCTTTACGGAGATGGGCGGCTGTGGGGCGCGCTCTCCCCGGCGCCCCGGGATCCCGCCCGGGTCCCTGCTGAGCGCCTTTCCGTCCGGGAAGAGTCGTGGGGATTGTCAACGTGCCCGCTTCCCGGGCGGGGCGCCCTGTCCCGAGGCTCTCCCCGGCCTCGGCGGCTCCTCGCGGCCCTCCCCCACCGGATTCTTTTTTATTTTATTGTTTTCCGCCTTCCTGCCTTGTCAGAAGCGAAAAGCCTTCTCTCTGTAGCGTTCTTTACATCTCAGTTCGAATTTGAGGTGTTCAGGATGGTTTGAAAGTTATCTAGGGGTGTTGGTGGGGCCGGTGTGTGGAGGACCCCACTCCTTTGCATCCTGGCCCGCCCCCGTTGCCATTGTTTCAGATGCTCGGGTCAAAGACTTCAAAATCATATGGATTCATCTTTTTTTTACATTTTGTAACTGATGCCAGTTATTTCTATCATGTCTGCCTTTAAAATATAACCAGAATGCCTCGTTTTTATCTCCTCATTACCTCCCTGGTCCAGACCATTATCATTCCTTATCGGAATTTTTGAAATCTCCTTTTCTTGCTGATGTCACCTTATTTTTATCTTTTCTCAGTACAGTAGCCATGGGGATGGGATTAAGTCAGAATTTGTTAAAGCATCCCTAATTGTTTCCAATACCTCAAAATTAAGGCCAAAAAATTAAAGTGATTGCTCTGAGTTTACCTAGTTGTCAGGTTTTCTAGGACACCTCCCTTGATCACCATCTGTGAATTTTCAACCCTACTCTGTCATGCTCTATTCCTTTCTCTTTTTTTTTTGCCTTATTATCATTAAATGAATTATATATGTCTTACCTATTTCTTTTGTTTTTCAATATCTCACCTAGTATCCCTACCTTTCTCACTCACATTATTTAAATGCCATGAAGACAGAGATTTTTTTCTGTTTTCTTTTCCCCATTTTACTTTTCTGTCTTCTTAGAAGACTCTATACCTGTGCCAAACATATAGTGTGTACGCAGTACATCTTTGTCAAGTGAATGAAGAGTGAATGAATGAGTACTTGTTATTCTGTTGTCATAATTTCCTGTTTATAAATTTCCCGTGCTAGATTTTAGGCTCCCTATTGGTGAGCACTATATATATATATATATATATATATATATATATATATATATATATGTATTTTATATGTATATACATAATATTTAATGTAGGATGTGTTGAGAAATGTGAAGAGTCTGAAACTTTACTTATAAGCTAGCAAGTTAGCCTGTGTAGTTCTATGGATGCTGCCAAAATAGGTGAGACTTCTGGTTCAGAGACTAAAGGATTCATTATTAATGGTGTAACACCCAGCATAAATGTCCTGTTTGCCTTAGTTCCTCTTGCTCCCTGAGTCCCAGGAGCAGCTCAGAGGGGCCCAGGCTGATATGCATGAGAAATAGGTTATGCATCACAGCTAAGAAAGCCTGTGTTTATGGAACCCAAATCTTATAGTGGGATTCAAGCAAATGTGTCTGACCTATGTTTAAGAGGAGTACATTTTCCTTATTATATTATACAAGATAATAATTTGCCCTCTCTTATAGATGGAGTCACTACCTCTATTTTTCATGAGCATTTACTATTTTAATATCCTTAAAAGGATGGTCTGGAACAAAGGGGCAGTTAATGGCTCAGCTTATAGGACATGCAGAAACATGAGAGACCCTGGAGAATTATGTCCCAATAGTACCTCTGCTGGTCAGATTACAGGAGACCCTTAAAACCATGTGTAGAATAATGTAATTAATAATTGCTACTTCAAATGCAATAATTTTGAATGTAAAGTGTTACTGTTTGTGCATTGGTGTTCCTTTAAAAGATTTCATCTATTTATTCATATAGCAGTCTTTTTTATTTCATGGTACTTTTACAAATATTTGACTATTTTATGCTTTAAATAACTAATGAATATTAACTTTTGATGAAGACTACAGTTATTTTAACATTACAACTCCAAAATTATTATAACTCCTTTTGAATGCGTGAAAAAGCCTGAAGCTCAAAGAAATACGATGAGTAGAGAACATATTCTAAAATAGTATGCATAGTTTTAATGTATTTAAAGCTTATAATAACCTCTGCTTAATCAAATCAAATAAAGTAGAACCTCAATGTACTAGAACACTCAAATAACTTTTGTCCTCCTTCATGTAACTTTCAAGGAGGGTCATGAAATCTAGCAAGAAAGAGAGATAAACAGGGAGAGTTAACCTAGTGGACTTACAGTTATCATAGCTACGCCTCAGAGATATTGTGGTTTTTGTTCCAGACCACTGCAGCTAAGCAAGTATCACAATAAAATCTATTCTTTGCTTTTCCAGTGCATATAAAAATTATGTTTGCACTATACCTTAGCCTGTTAAGTGTGCAGTAGTATTATGTCTAAAGAAACAATGTACATACCTTAATTAAAAAGTACTTTATTGTTAGAAAATTCTATCATACAAATTTTCAAGGAGTCATAATTGTTTGTTGGTGGAAGGTCCTGCTTCTACGTTGATTGCTGCTGCCTGGTCTGGGTGGTAGTCACTGAAGGTTGGAGTAGCTGTGCCAATTTGCTAAAATCAGACAGCAATGAAATTTGCTACATCAATTGGCTCTTCCTTTCATGAACAGTTCTCTGTAGGATATGGTGCTATTTGATAGCATCTTACCCGCAGTACAACCTCTTTCAAAATTGGAGTCAGTCTTCTCAAACCTTGCTGCTGCTTTATCAACTAAGTTTATGTAATATTCTGAATCCCTTATTGCCATTTCAACAGTCTTTACAGATTCTTTCCCAGGAGTAGGAATAGGTTACGTCTCAAGAAATCATATTCTTTTTTCATCCATAAGAAGCAACTCCTAATCTGTTCAAGTTTTTCCCCCCACTTTTAAAGGCATCATTTTTGGCATTAGTACTTTTTTAAAAATTTTAAGTTTTTGCTTAGATTCTAGTTGGTTAGCATGTGGTTCAATATTGGTTTCAGAAGTAGAGTACAGTGATTCATTACTAATGTATAAAATCATGTGCCCATCACAAGTGCAACCAATAATACTCATCACCCAATTCACCCATCTCCCCTCCAGCAGCCCTCAGTTTGTTCTCTGTAGCTAAGAGTCTCCTGTGGTTTGCTTCTTTTTTTGTTTTCCCTTCCCCTATGTTCATCTGTCTTATTTCTTAAATTCCACATATAAGAGAGATGATATGGTATTGATCTTTTTCTAACTGACTTATTTCATCCAAGTTTTATTATGAGATTGCAGCAGTTCAGTCACAACTTCAGGTTCTACCTCTAATTCTAGTTCTCCTGCTGTTTCCACCCCATCTGCAGTTATTTCCTCCACTGAAGTCTTGAGCCCCTCAAAGTCATCCCTGGGGTTTAGAGTCAACTTCTTCCAAATTCCTATTTCTGTTGATATTTTGAATGCTTCTCACGAATCACAAATGTTCTTAATAGCATTTAGCGTGGTCAGTCCTTTCCAGAAGGCTTTCAATGGACTTTTCCCACATCCATCAGAGAAATCAGTATCTATGGCATCTATAGCTGTATGAAATGTGTTTCTTAAATATTAAGCCTTGAAAGTTGAAAATGACCACTTGATCCATGGGCTGCAGAATGGATGTTGTATTAGAGGTAGAAAAACAGCATTAATCTCACTGTACCTCTCTGTCAAAGCCCTTGGGTGCCCAGGTGCGTTGTTAGTGAGCAGTCATATTTTGAAACGAATCTTTTTTTTTCTGAGCAGTCAGTTCAACAGTGGACTTAAAACATTCAAGAAATCATGTCATAAATAGATGTACGGTCATCTAGGCTTTGCAGTTCCATTTATAGAGCACAGATAGAAGGGATTTAGCATAATTCTGAAGGGCCCTAGGAATTTCATAACAGTAAATGAGCATTGGCTTTGGCTTAAAGTCATCAGCTACATTAGCCCCTAACTTAGAGAGTCAGCCTGTCCTTTGATGCTTTAAGGCCAGACATTGACTTCTCTCTAGCTATGAAAGTCCTAACGTCCACTATGAGGCTGTTTAATCTACATTGAAAATCTGCGGTTCAGTGTGGCTGCCTTCATTAATTCTCTTTGCTACAACTTCTGGATACCTTGCTGCAGCTTCTGCATCAGCATTTGTTGCTTCACCTTGCACTTTTATGTCATAGAGATGGCTTCTTTCCTTAAACTTCATGAAATAACCTCTGCTAGCTCAGACTTTTCTTCAGCAGCTCAACTAATTAATTATTAGGACTTTTTTTTCAGAACAGTTTTCAAGTCACAGAAAAGTTGAGGAAAAAGTAGAGATTTCCCACATACCTCTCCTGCCCTAAACACACACACACACACATACACACACACACAGAGAGAGAGAGAGAGAGAGAGAGAGAGAGAGGAGAGAGAGAGAGCGTCTCCTACATCAGATTTCCCAGCGGGCAGGGGAGGGGGGCATTTGCCACAACTGATGATTCGACACTGATACATCATAATTACTCAAAGCCCAGTATGATCCACTCTTGGTGTGATACATTCTGTGGGTTTGGAAGAATGTGTGGTAAAATCTATTTGTCAATATGGTATCATACATAGTATTTTCATGACATTGCTCTTGTATTGAAAATACTCTTGTGAATCACCTCATCAGCCTTCCCCCCACCTCTAAATTCTGGCAACCACTCCTCCTTTTACTCTTTTCATATTTTTGCCTTTTCCAGAATGTTAAATAGTTGAAAGCCTACAGTATGGAGCCTTTTCAGCCTGGTTTCTTTCACTTAGTAATATGCATTTAAGTTTCCTCCATGGCTTTTCATGGATTGATAGCTCATTTATTTTTAGTGCTGAATAACACTCCACTGTCTGGGTATAGTACAGTTTGTCCATTCACCTATTGAGGGACTTTTTTTTTTTTTTTTGCTTCCATGTTTTGGCAGTTAGGAATTGCCATGTACAGGTTTCTGTGTGGATGTGTTTTGGGCTCCTTTGGGTATATATCAAAGAGTACCCTTCTTTAAATTTTTAAGTCTTTGCATGAGACCCAAATTATCAGCTCCAGTGCTTTGCTCATTTCATGTTTATTTCTTATACATGATTCTCTGTAGGAATCATCTCAAACCATCAAAGAAGTTCTAACAGTGAGTCTGATATAAGACCATCTGATTCTGTATCCATCACCCTGCCAAGGTTCCTTGGCTCCTACATAAATTTAATTTCTTCTCTCCTAGTGAAAAGCTCTCAACGTGACAGTGATAGTGTAGGGTGATGGACCTGTGTGTCTTTCTACCAAATATCCCCTAACATCCTTTCCTTGGGGGTAGCTACTATAATTATATTTATATAACTAATAGTGGCAACAAGAGTAATTTTACTGAAAATAATTAAAAGCTGCTATAGAGTCACTAGGTTTTTTACTCATATCCATAGAAATAGAAATAGACAAATAAGTTTTAGAAACTTTATGTCAGGGACACCTGGGTGGGTCAGTGGTTGAGCGTCCACCTCTGGCTCAGGGCATGATCCTGGGGTCTGGGATCGAGTCCTGCATCAGGCTCCTGTGGGAATCTTGCTTCTCCCTCTGCCTACGTCTCTGCCTCTCTCATGAATAAATAAATAATATCTTAAAAAATTAAAAAAGAAACTATGTCAACAGATATCCTATGATGAGCATAACAGCTTCTAGCACAAAGCTTGGTATACAATAAACCCTGAAGTAGTGATAACTATGGTTCTTGCAAATTATGCTGTTTCTGATAATGATGATAATTAAGAAAGTCAATAGTGAGGCTCCAGAAAAGTGAACAATCTTTGAACCTCAATTGTTAAAATTTACCCAGAATATTATATCTCTAAGTCAGAAAAGACTGTTTTTTTAAGATTATTTATTCATTTATTTATGAACAACACTGAGAGAGAGACAGAGACTTAGGCAGAGGAAGAAGCAGGCTCCTTGCAGGGAACCCAATGTGGGACTCAATCCTGGACCCTGGGATCACGACCTGAACTGATGGCAGTTGCTCAACTGATGAGCCACCCAGGCGTCCCGACATACAGAATTTTTAATAGCTGTTCTTATGAAGTGTATATTTGGTTAACAGCTAGCTAAATTAATTTCAGCTGGTTTATTACATCTCTGAACAGCTGAGGTGAGTTTTTAAAATGTGTATAGAAATCTAAATATTTGGGAACACAGTATATTAGATAGGCATATTTAAATTTTAGCAGCAAAGCATCTGTTAAAAATTGCTGTCTTTGATGGATCTTATCTAATAAAACTAGAAAATTGCCACAGTGGTTTCTGAAATTTTACCACCATTAGTATATTCATTTATTTCTACATTGGTATCTCCTTGGATAGCAGACAATAGACAATAAGGCTCCCTTTCCAGGTAACTATGTGTGATAGCTATTCCATAGTAGCAATAACTTGTTTTCTTTCTGTATTTTCGTAAAAGAACTCCTGGATCCTTTTTTTTTAAGATTTTATTTATTCATGAGAGACAGAGAGGCAGAGACATAGGCAGAGGGAGAAGCAGGCTCCCCGCAGGAACCTGATGTGGGACTTGATCCCTGGACCTGAGATCATGCCCTGCGCCGAAGGCAGATGCTCAACCACTGAGCCACTCAGGTGTCCCCCTTTGTTTTTTTTTTAATTGTCTGAAAAAGGAATCAAAAGCATTACTTTCTCAGGGATTGAAATGGCAACTACATACTTTGAAACCACTGAAATCTAGGTATATTTATGAGTTATTTATATATTATGTATTTATAAACAGAGATGGCCTATAAAAATGTAGTTTTAAATATTCTTAGTATTTTTCCCCTAACTTGTCATAATTATCATTGGAGTGAAAAATCTTTGGATTTCAATCCATTTACATAGTTTCCTAACTCTATGACCTTAGTTAGATTAATAACTTCCCTGAACTTTCCTTTCTTCCTTGGGCTATTGTGAAAGTTGGATCTATATAAAGTGTTTAGTACAGGGTCTATGACATAGGTATCTATTAAATATTAGCTATAATTCATACTATTATTATAACTTCTCAGTCCTGCCTTTCTCTTCCTCTTTTCTAATGGCTTTGTGGAAATTAACTATTTCTTACCTATTTCCTGAAAAGTGGGTCAAATTATTCTGCCCTATAAATATTATGCAATGCATATAATACTTTGGGAAATATTAAGCTCTACAAAATTGGTGGTGAACGTAATATTAATTATAATAATCTTGGTTTTTCAAATTTTAATCTTTTTGAAGTAGCTACTTTTCATATTTTAGTATAAAATAATCTGTAGGAACAATGAAGTCTTCCAAATAATGTCATAGTGGCAGAGAAATAACATGAGTATCGAATAAATTAGGTAGACCTTGGCAATTCTATACTCAATATAGCTGAATAATGATGTTTCTTTGAAAAATTATTTGGTAAAAATGTAATTTCTTAAATTGATAATTCTGCTTTATTAATTTTTCAGTATGGAAAGCACAACTCTGGTTTTTATTTCTTTCAGATCAGATAGGATCCATTTTTTCCTCAAATGTATCCTTTAATGTACTTAGAGAAGTATAACAAGGTGATTTCAGTTGAGCTTTACGATTCTAAAGTATATGAATACTCCGGAGAGCCATCCTAGGAGTCACATTTTGTTTTTCAGGCTCCAAATGTGACTTTGAAGCAGATAGCTGTGGTTGGTTTGAAGCAATTAGTGGTGACCATTTTGATTGGGTATGGAACTCTAGAAGTAACCTTTCGGCTGAATTTGAGCAACAGGCTCCACCTAGGGATCATACTCCCAACACAACTGAAGGTAATAAGCAAGGAGAGGCTTTTGTTCACCCTTGGTCAGGCCTGTTAAGAGAAAGATAAGCATTTAAAGCTCTATGTTACTGCAACAAATAGTGTGACAAATAGCTAAATAGTGTCAATTACGTTTATGTTGTTAGTGTGAAATGACTCCTTTAAGGGTGGTGGGGAGGGAGTATAGATATGCTTTTGGCTGAATTCACTTAAATTATTAACTTTTTGCATGATTTTCAACCTGGAGGTAGATACTAGTTTAGTTTTCATAAGAGCAAATTTGACTCATCATATTTATTGATTTTTGATTGTATAGTCTTAATTTTAGTCAGACACAGAGCTTAGTACAAGGTTAAGAGGCAGGTGCCTCAACTCAGTCGGCTAACTTACAATTTGTATTTGTATCTCAATAGGGCATTTTATGTTCATTCTGAAGAAAGCAGAAGCTTGTCACAAGTTGCCAAACTCCAGAGCCCAACGTTTAGCCAGGCAGGACCTGGATGCATACTTTCCTTCTGGTAAATACTAAAAACTGTGGTCAGCTACCCCAGCAACCCGGTGGTTGCAGGCGTACTTCTGCACTTGTTAGACTTTATGATTTGCCCTTGGTTTGCCTTTAAAAATAGGTACTGTTATATTTATACAATTAGCATTTTACTTAGAAGCACATTATCAGTATTTGTTGTGTTCTTTCTTTAGATGAAAGAGACTCTTTCCCTCCAACAGTGGATTATAATTTAATTAACTCTGCCTCCTCTGTTCTAGATGGAACTCCTTGAGAAAGGCTCCCAGGGTCCTGGAGCCAGAGTATGCACCTCAGCAGATAAGCTCTCGCATATGAGCAGCAATGATTACTGCAAGAAATAAAGGCGTCCATTGTAGCTAATTATTAATCAACGGTTGACTGAGTGGAAGAGCCTATAAGTTAAATATTTAGTCTATGCAATAAATCATTTCCATTCCTTGTGTTTGTTCTTTTTCAGGTTTTATGACCATGGTCTGTCAGTGGGAGCAGCTGAGCTACAGCTACATGTGGAAGATTCCAACGACTCTACAGTACTCTGGAGAGTATTGTGTAACCAGGGCAACCAGTGGTCACAGGCCACTATTCAGCTTGGACGCCTTACTCAGCCCTTCCATTTGTCACTAGATAAAGTCAGTCTTGGCATTTATGACGGAGTCTCAGCTATTGATGACATCAGATTTGAAAATTGTACCCTTTCTCTTCCTGCAGAGAGCTGTGAAGAGCCGGACTTTTTCTGGTGTCGACGCAGCAAGGCTTGCATAGAAAAACTTCTGTTATGTGATTTGGTAGATGATTGTGGTGATCATACTGATGAGGTTGACTGTGGTAAGTGCTTTGTTGTTGTTATTATTATTATTATTATTATTATTTTGGTCCATCGTATTTTTACAGTGGAGATCTTGATTTGTTCACTGTTTTCTAGCCAATCAAGGCAAAGACAGGAAGCATTGTTCCAGAGTTGACGACCGTGATGAGTGGTTGATTAATCAGGTTACCGATATTTGTTATGTGGACTTATTAACTAGATACTATAGATAAAGTGCTAACCACAATGACTGAGTTTCAGATCTCATGGAATTTACAGTCTAATTGAGAAGTAGATATTATTCAAATATTGTTTTAAAAATACAAACTGGAAGCTTTGATGGGAGATACGGAGAGGAGTGCAGTGACTTTATAATAATGGTATTAAACTTTCTAAAGGAGATGACTTAGCTGAGATCTGAAAATAAAAAAGTCAAAGCATATATATGCAAAAGCCCTGATATGTGACCGTGTAGCAGATGGAGGCCAGCCAGTGCGGTAGGAGCGAGGAGGTGAAGGAGAGATAGGGTGCAGTATAAGGACAGAAATGTGAAGGAGGCCAGATTTGCAGATATTTATAGTCTATATTAGGAAAGTTTTTCTTCATTTGAGGGTTTTTAAGAAGGAAAGTGGTATAATAAAATTGGCATATTAAAACATGTCAGTGTAGATACAGAGTGATAAGTGGATTGGAGGAGAGTGGATTTGGGAGACCCATCAGGAGGCCATTGCGATAATCCACTGAGGAGGGGTGGGCAGCCTGTATCACAGCGGCAGTGATGGAGATGGAGGGACTGATGTTTGGGGAAATACTTAGGAGGGACATTTGATGATGTTTTGGCTATAGGGAGCAGGGAGTGCTGTGTCAAAGGTAAGTCTTGAGTTTCTGGTTTAAATTACCAGAAAGTTTATGGTATCTGATGATTGTATACATTTTATAATTTAATAAACCTAGCACCAGGTAGTGCCCATTGCACTTGCTCCTGAAAATGAATCAGAAGCTTATAGCTGTTTTTTACTTCAATTACAAAATCAATCAGAAAAAGAATTTGCATCTTTCTTTGTCCAGAAATAGCAACAATTCTTAAAATTCAAGCTATATGCCTATTACATTGAGAGGCTAATTATAAACCAAAGTGAAGCCATAAAATGCTTGGTGCATCATAGGAAACACTGCATTAAGAAACTTCCATATAAATTATTGTACAGCATGCTGCATATATGTGATCTTTGATACAGTCAGGTGGATTGAAGTCAGAATTACCATGCATCTCATTACACAACTAATTCTTTGAGTGGATATAAATAAAGTTGATAATTTAGACAATGGCTAACATAAGAAGTGTAACTTGTCCCCAAGGTAATTTATTTTTGCGGCTTTAGAAAGCTTTTTCATCTTTCTGAAGCTCTCCGAAGCCCACTCCTCAAAAAAAAAAAAAAAAAGCAAATTATCCTTAAAACTACTATTAACTTAGATGGAGTTATGTCAGTACAACTATAATAATCAAAATACTACTTGTGACTAAATATTAGTGAAAGAGAACAGTAGTGGTATCAGAGTGTCAGTTTCTCTCGCAGCTTTCCATATAAATGTGTTCCTGGATTCCATAGAAAGCATTAGGCATCCAGAAATCTATGTTTTATTTCCTAAATCTTCCTACGTTTAGAGATAGGGTTTTTTATTTGAAGGTGGAGCTACGTGCATTCCCTTTCAAAATAGAGATTGAACATACAGTCAATATGAAGACAGGCAATATCAAAATCTGTTGGCTTTAGTGCCAGTTTTATGTCAAAAAACTTAGCAGCTTGACATTCTCCTTCTGCTCCACAGCCAAAGATTGACACCCGGAGAGTATGCTGTGGGTCCCCAGTTCACGTCACAGCTGGGCTTGATTAGTCACAAGTGAGGAAATATCAAACAAAAGCTCATCTCCCATTTGACATTTACTCACTGGGCTCCCATCATTAGTTCTAAGCTCCTGTTCCGTGGTTTTCAAAGACAGATGATTTGTTCTAGCCCGGCTGCATTTATCCACATTTGCTTATATTTATTGTTTCAGAATATTTATTCCCCTTTGGCACCAAGTGCATTTACTAAGATGAATAGTGAAAGGACAGCTGACATTTATATGTTTAAAAAATATTAACTTCGGTGAATGAAGCTAAAATGTAAAACTATGCATTAATTCTAACTCCTGTTCCTTCTACCCAAATAATGCTAAATGTTTTTATTCTAAAAACAAATCCTTGTTGTCAACAAAATGTTCACATCCTGAAAATGACTACATTACTATATTCTGGAAATTGTGGTAGATAAGCTAGGTGACGAGGGGCTAGTCAATCCTTTATAAGTGCTTTGAATTCTTCTAGTGCCTGGAAGGAGTTTTAAGCTTAAAAGCTCCAGCTCAAAGGAGCTGCAATCCAGTGAGAAGAAAAGACTGCCTCTCAGGAGATGCTGCCAAGAGCCCGCAGCACAACAGGAGGCATAAATAGAGAAGGAGAGAGGAGTGAGGTGTTTAAGGCAAGTGGGGAAGGTGGTGTATGCTAAGAAAAGGCTGGCCAGGGACAAACAGGAAGTTAATTTAACTTGGGAAAGGTAAAGCTTGAAAGAAGAGCTTAGATTTCAGTTTGGATTAAATGAGCATGTATGTACAGGAAGAAAATGATAAATTGCCATGGAAGGCAGAAGAATGGTCTTTCTGGCACTGATGGAGGGAAATGTGGAATTGGGGCAAGATGAAACCAAAGGGAGGAGTTTTTCAGCCTGAGGTCTGGAAAATGCTGGCATCAGGATCATGTTGATACTTGTTAAAAATATGGATTGCTCGGTCCCCCATATCTAACCAGGTAGTGCTGGTATGGAGCTTCGCCATGGAGCAAGCAATTATGCTGTACACATCAGGTGATTCTGAAAGATTGGACTCTATTAAAGTATGACTCTTCAGTTCTGCATGTTAGAATCGCCAAGGGAGATAATGAATTATCTTGATGTTCAACCGCACTATTTGTGGCAGTTCAGTCAACATCTCCGGGGGGGCTGGGGGGCTCAGTTGGTTCAGCATCCAACTCTTGATTTCGGCTCAGGTCATAATCTCAGGGTTGTGAGACTGAGCCCCTGTAGGGCTCTGTGCTCAGTGGAGAGCCTGCTTGAGATTATCTCTCCCTCTGTCCCCTGACCCCCCTTTTCTCTCTCTAAAATAAATAAATCTTTAAAAAAATAAATCAACATCCCTCAAGATAAGTTCTGGAACTTCATGTTTTTTGTTTTGTTTTGATTTTTAACATTCACTGGTGATTGGGACATTTGGCTAAGGTTGAAATCGACTGAGCCAGAAGTTTATAGTATTGAGTCAGCCATGGTGCCCTCATCATTTGCATAAAGTTATAGTGCTGGAAATGGTGAAGGATGGGTATAAAAGGCATTTGGAAAATAATGGCTGAAGTAATGCCCCCCCCAGTCTATAAAATATTATTACTTGATATAAATCTAGGATTTATTCACTTTTTAAAAACTTTTAGTGTCACATTTAAAAAACATTAAAATCATTAACCTTGGCAGGAGCCAAATATCAACAAGTATTCTTAATCATGTTTTTTGTCCTTAATTATTTTTTTGTTGTTATTTCATGCCAATTTCAGTACCTGAGTTCCAATGTAACTTTGAAAATGGAATCTGTAACTGGGAACAAGATACAGAAGACGACGTTGATTGGACCAGGAAGCACGGTCCAACTTCAACACTTAATACAGGGCCAATGAAGGCTCATACCTTGGGCACAGCTAAAGGACACTATCTCTACATAGAATCTTCGGAGCCACAGGTTTTCCAAAACAGAGCTACTTTCCTCAGCCCTGTCCTCAATGCCACCGATGCAGGGGGCTGCACCTTCCGCTTATATTACCACATGTTTGGAAAGCATATTTATAGGCTGGCCATCTACCAGAGAGTTTGGAGTAACACAAGAGACAGCTGCTGTGGCAGATATTTGGGAATCAAGGCAACAGATGGATGAGGAAACGCCTCAATCTTTCCAGCAGGAAGCCTTTTCAGGTATAGATAATGGCTTTCGTAATGTGTATTTAAGATGCATTCAGAATGTCTAAGGAATATGAAAGATCACTATATCCTTGAATTAAAAGCCAGTGGAATTTGGTCAGAGTTATTTGGAAGTACATTTATCATGCAATTAAGGTTGTGCCAAAGCATGTTAAGTTGCTTTCCTCTTTGACTCCCCCCAATAATCTGTGATTAAAATTTTTTTTAAATTTTTATTTATTTATGATAGTCACACAGAGAGAGAGAGACAGAGAGAGAGGCAGAGACACAGGCAGAGGGAGAAGCAGGCTCCATGCACCGGGAGCCCGATGTGGGATTCGATCCTGGGTCTCCAGGATCACGCCCTGGGCCAAAGGCAGGCGCCAAACCGCTGCGCCACCCAGGGATCCCTGTGATTAAAATTTCTAAAGGTGGACACATGGCATTGGCAGCAGCTACAGGTCCCTCTGACTTTAAGTCATTTTTCTCTTGAAATAAAAAATCTGGAGGGAAAAAGAGTTTTGCGCAATATATGGTACTCTGCCAAATGTTCAGGTTCTAAAATCTGTGATTTTTAAATATTCCATCAGACTTTTCCACCTTTTATAGGTAAGCAGCAGAAATTCGAGAAGGGTGCATGCTGTGTTGGAGAATCACACAGCTACTCTGGGGCAGAGCCAGAGGTCTAGCTAGGTCTCCTCACTCGTGCTGAAATATTCTTTACTGTGATTCTCACCTACCTTCTCCTAAAAGGAAAACTTGGGGGCAGCCCGGATAGCTCAGCGGTTTAGCGCTGCCTTCAGCCCAGGGGCTGATCTGGAGTCCCGAGATCGAGTCCCACCTCAGGCTCCCCGTGAGGAGCCTACTTCTCCCTCTGCCTGTGTCTCTGCCTCTCTCTCTCTCTCTCTCCTCTCTGTGTTTCTCATGAATAAATGAATAAAATCTTAAAAAAATAAATAAAAGGAAAACTTGGAATGGTGGGTTTAAATGCTTACGTGGCTTTTAAGATTTTATGAAGGCAATTTCTATTATCTCTTGGATTCCCTTAGCAATTCCCTGAAGTGGGTAAGTCAGGATCTTTTTTATCAGTTTTACAAATATGAATAAAACATTTGGAGAGGTTGTTATTTATATCTGGCCAAATAGATGGTGCACAGCAGGATGGGGGCTTGGAATGGAATCTGCAGTTTCCAATTAATTCACATTCATTCCCTTTCTAATATATCATACAGCCTGTCATGTGTAGGAGGGTCGAATATTCTTTTTCTCTTTGCTCCAATAGATCTAGATGTAATATACAGGGAGGAACTCCTTACCACTCCTGGCTAAACTTTTTTTTTTACATGTACTGAATTTCTCTGTTCCCTTATTTAAAGCGCTGTTTCAACCTAAATATCTTGAGAGCCATGATAGAGGGGCGTCTGGGTGGCTGCATCAGTTAAGCATCTGCCTTGGGCTCGGGCCATGATCTCAGGTCCTGGGATCCAGCCCTGCATTGGGCTCCCGCTCACTAAGAAGCCTGCTTCTGCCTCTGCCTGCCACTCCTCTTGCTTATGCTCTCTTTCTCTGTGTCAGATAAATAAATAAAAGCTTTTTAAAAAGCCATCATAGATATACGTTGTATATGACTCACTAAAGAATACATTGAAATGGGTGATTTGTCCAGATAGACACAGGCGGAAATTATGAGAACTAGTCTGCTATATGTAGAGTGTTATTTTGCTGTTCAGCCATGTGGCAGGTGCATGTAATCACAAGAAATGAAATGGAAGGAAGGTTCTTCGACTTTTATTTAATAATGGATCACCCACTTCAAATTTAATCAGATGAATTGTAAGTTGGGTCAAACTAGTATCCTTCTGATATTTACTCAAGAGTTGGTTGCCAGGAGAAAATCACCTTGGCAAGGGAGCTGTTTCACATTCAGATGAACAGAGAACTAACCAAGGAATCCTTTAGTTATGAATCAAAAATATAGAAATTGGTGTGTGGAACCAATTTTGGGTTATACATGCAGTACTCTGTTTTTATCCAATGGTTCTTCTAGGCTTTATTTTTTTCCAATGACATTC
Source organism: Canis lupus dingo (assembly GCF_003254725.2). NCBI lineage: Eukaryota > Metazoa > Chordata > Mammalia > Carnivora > Canidae > Canis > Canis lupus. The sequence goes on along the minus strand of NC_064244.1, from coordinate 4,590,331 downwards.
AGGCTTGAGAAGGTAAAATCAGATTGTGCTTGTGGTGTAGTTAAGATAATAAAAATTGGGTCCAATTTCAGCGACCAGAGATATTCCTTCATTGAATAATAAGTATACAGAGTTGTGGTGAGAGCAGAAATAACCAAGATTTTACTTAGCTGTGATATTGTAGGTGAAATTAGCTAGTGTCAGTCCAGCAGGTAATGTGCTCATTAAATGTTTGTTTAAAAGAAAAATCCAAGGATTTTTCAGGAGCTATGTATGTATATATAGTTGACACACAAGGTTACATTAGCTTCAGGTGTACAACATAGTGATTCAACAAGACTATATATATATATATGTTTTTTATAAATATAAATATATATATATATATTTTTTAAGACCATATATTATACTATGTTCACCACAAGTGTAGCTACGGCCTGTCCTGACACACTGCTCTTACACCATCTTTAACTGTATTCTTCACGCTGGGCATTCATTCTTATGGCCTACTCATTCAATAACTAGAAGTCTATATCTCACACTTCCCTTCACCATTTTGCCCAACACCCCACACTCCTCTCCTGTGACAACCACCAGTTAGTGGTCCGGATTTATGCATCTCATTTTGCTTTTTGTTTGTTTACTCATTTTTAAAAACTTCCACTTAAGTATTTGTCTGAGGTATTTCACTTCACACGATACCCTCTAGGTTAATCCATGTTTTCTCAAATGGCACACCTCCTCCTTTTTATGGCTATATGATATTCCGTGTGTGTGTGTATGTATATACATAATACTTTCTAATCCATTTGTCTATTGGTGGGCATTTAGTTTGCTTCCATATCTTGACTATCACAAATAATGCTGTGGTAAACATATGGGTGCATACATCTTTTCAAATTAGTGTTTTTGTGTTTTGGGGGTAAATAATAGTGCATTATTGGATCATAAGATATTTCTACTTTTAAGCTTTTGAGCAACCTCCATACTCTTTCCACAGTGGCTGCTCCTCTTGCATTCCCACCAACAGTGCAAGAGGGTTCCTTTTTCTATATGTCCTGCTAAAACTTTTTGTATCTTGTATTTTTGGTTTTAGCCATTCTGACAGGTTTATAGTGATATCTCATTGTGGTTCTAATTTGCGTTTCCCTGATAATTAGTGATGTTGAACATATTTTCATGTGTCTGTTGGCCATCTATATGTATTTGGAGAAATGTATGTATGTCATTTGCCCATTTTTTAATTGGATTGTTTGGCTTTTTTGGTATTAAGTTGTATAAATTCCTTATATATTTTGGATATTAATACTTTATTACATATATCATTTGTAAATATCTTCTCCCATTCAGTAGGTTGTCATTTTGTTTTGTTGATAATTATATTTGCTGTGTAAAAGCTTTTTATTTTGACGTAGTCCCAATAGTTTATTTTTGATGTTGTTTCCTTGCCTCAGCAGACATATCTAGAAAAATAGTGCTATGGCTGATGCCAGGGACATTACTGCCTGTGCTCTCTTCTAGGGTTTTTATGGTTTCAGGTCTTATGTTGAGTTCTTTAATCCATTTTGAGTTTGTGTGTGGTGTTAAAAAGTGGTCTAATTTCCTTCTTTTTCATGTAGCTATCCAATTTTCACAGCACCATTTATCGAAGGACTATCTTTTCTCCATTGCATATTCTTGCCTCTTTATTCATAGATTAATTGACCATTTAATCCTATGTTTGTTTCTGAACTCTCTCTTTTGTTCTTTTGATTTATGTGTTGATTTTTTGTACCAGTACCATAGTTTTTTTATTAGTACAGTTTTGCAATATATCTTGAAATCTGGAACCATGACACTTTTAGCTTTTGTTATTCGCTCTCAAGATTGTGTTGGCTATTCAGTCTTTTGTGGTTTCCTACAAAGTTCAGTATTATTTGTTGTAGTTCTTTGAAAAATACTTGGGATTTTTCTAGTTCCGTAGACATGTTAAATTGTTTATTGGAGCTTTATTTTGATTCTTGAGGTAGGCTGATATCCCTATATATTTCTCTCTTAGAACTGCTTTTGCTGCCTTCCCAAAATTTTGGACCATTGTGTTGTCATTTATATTTGTGTCTATGCATTTTGTTATTTCTCCTTTAATTACCCTGTTGACTGTTTGGTAGTATGTTGTTGAGTCTCCATATATTTGTGACATTTTCACTTATTTCTTGTGATTTATTTCTAGTTTTATAGCATATGATCAAGATATTTATAATTGCCATATCCTCTTATGGATTAATCCCTTTATTATTTTGTAATGACCATCTTTGTCTCTTGCTACTCTCTTTGTTTTAAAGTCTGTCCTGTCTGATATAAGTATTGCCATCCTGGACTGTTTTGTTGTTGTTGTTGTTGTTGTTGTTGTTGTTGTTGTTTTGCTTTTCCTTATATGGTGAATTTTTTTTAATCCTTCATTTTCAATCTTTATGAGTCTTTAGGTCTGAAGTGAGACTCCTGTTGGCATCTTTAGATGGATATTGTTTTTCTTTTCTTTAATATTTTACTTATTCATGAGAGATAAACAGATAGAGGCAGAGACATAGATGGAGAAGCAGGCTTGCTGTGGGGAGCCTGATCCAGGACTCGAACCCAAAACCCAGAGATCATGACCTGAGCCAAAGGCAGATGCTCAGCCACTGAGCCACCAACGTGACCCCAATGGATATTGTTTTTCTTATCCATTCTGCCACCCTTTTATCTTTTGATTAGAGCTGTTAGACCATTTACATTTTTTTTCATTTTTTAACCCTTTATTTTTTATTTTTTAATAATAAATTTATTTTTTATTGGTGTTCAATTTACCAACATACAGAATAACACACAGTGCTCATCCCGTCAAGTACCCCCCTCAGTGCCCATCACCCATTCACCCCCCACCCCCGACCCTCCTCCCCTTCCATCACCCCCAGTTCGTTTCCCAGAGTTAGGAGTCTTTATGTTCTGTCTCCCTTTCTGATATTTCCCACACATTTCTTCTCCCTTCCTTTATATTCCCTTTCACTATTATTTATATTCCCCAAATGAATGAGAACATACAATGTTTGTCCTTCTCCGATTGACTTACTTCACTTAGCATAATACCCTCCAGTTCCATCCACGTTGAAGCAAATGGTGGGTATTTGTCGTTTCTAATGCCTGAGTAATATTCCATTCTATACATAAACCACATCTTCTTTATCCATTCATCTTTCAATGGACACCGAGGCTCCTTCCACAGTTTGGCTATTGTGGACATTGCTGCTAGAAACATCGGGGTGCAGGTGTCCTGGCCTTTCATTGCATCTGTACCCTTGGGGTAAATCCCCAGCAGTGCAATTGCTGGGTCGTAGGGCAGGTCTATTTTTAACTCTTTGAGGAACCTCCACACAGTTTCCCAGAGTGGCTGCACCAGTTCACATTCCCACCAACAGTATAAGAGGGTTCCCTTTTCTCCACATCCTCTCCAACATTTGTGGTTTCCTGCCTTGTTAATTTTCCTCATCGTCACTGGTGTGAGGTGGTATCTCATTGTGGTTTTGATTTGTATTTCCCTAATGGCAAGTGATGCCGAGCATTCTCTCATGTGCATGTTGGCCATGTCTTTGGTAGCATGGCAGGATACAAAATCAATGCCCAGAAATCAATGGCATTTCTATACACTAACAATGAGACTGAAGAAAGAGAAATTAAGGAGTCAATCCCATTTACAATTGCACCCAAAAGCATAAGATACCTAGGAATAAACCTAACCAAAGAGATAAAGGATCTATACCCTAAAAACTATAGAACACTTCTGAAAGAAATTGAGGAAGACACAAAGAGATGGAACAATATTCCATTCTCATGGATTGGTAGAAATAATATTATGAAAATGTCAATGTTACCGAGGGCAATTTACACATTTAACGCAATCCCTAACAAAATACCATGGACTTTCTTCAGAGAGTTAGAACAAATTATTTTAAGATGTGTGTGGAATCAGAAAAGACCCTGAATAGCCAGGGGAATTTAAAAAAAGAAAACCATAGCTGGGGGCATCACAGTGTCAGATTTCAGGTTGTACTACAAAGCTGTGGTCATCAAGACAGTGTGGTACTGGCACAAAAACAGACACATAGATCAATGGAACAGAATAGGGAACCTAGAAGTGGACCCTGAACTTTATGGTCAACTAATATTCGATAAAGGAGGAAAGACTATCCACTGGAAGGAAGGCAGTCTCTTCAATAAATGGTGCTAGGAAAAGTGGACATCCACATGCAGAAGAATGAAACTAGACCACTCTCTTGCACCAGACACAAAGATAAACTCAAAATGGATGAAAGATCTAAATGGGAGACAAGAGTCCATCAAAATCCTAGAGGAGAACACAGGCAACACCCTTTTTGAACTCAGCCACAGTAACTTCTTGCAAGATACATCCACGAAGGCAAAAGAAACGAAAGCAAAAATGAACTATTGGGATTTCATCAAGATAAGAAGCTTTTGCACAGCAAAGGATACAGTCAACAAAACTAAAAGACAACCTACAGAATGGGAGAAGATATTTGCAAATGACATATCAGATAAAGGGCTAGTTTCCAAGATCTATAAAGAACTTATTCAACTCAACAGCAAAGAAACAAACAATCCAATCATGAAATGGGCAAAAGACATGAACAGAAATCTCACAGAGGAAGACATAGACATGGCCAAGATCACTTTTTAATAATAAAATAATTTTATGTCATGGTTATAACTGCATTCAGAAGTTAATTAAAAATTCATTTTCATGGTATAATTTTTAAATATGCTTTTCCTTTCACTATATTAAAATGAAAAAAAAAGTAGTTTTATTCTGTTTCCTGCACAGATGTGTTAGACAAATCTAGAGGAGACATCAAAGAGCTTTCTGGCCTGAAAGATTGCAGAGATGGCCTTGGCTAGGCACATAATTTGTTAGGTTAGGCATGTGTTTTTGGAGCATCTACTCTGTGAGAAGAGAAAACTTAATCACACATGGAACCAGCATACGCAGAATTGATGTGTAATGCCTCGGGGAAAGTGTTATTTGCTGAAAGAGAGGTCCATTGGGAGGCTCAGGTAACTTACCAAGTCTTCAGGTCTATCTTGGGTGTGTATGTCTTTAATAATACTTGAAGGGGGGAACCCTGGGTAGCGCAGCAGTTTGGCACCTGCCTTTGGCCCAGGTCGCGATCCTGGAGACCCGGGATCGAGTCCCATGTCGGGCTCCTGGTGCATGGAGCCTGCTTCTCCCTCTGCCTGTGTCTCTGCCTCTCTCTCTCTCTCTCTGTGACTATCATAAATAAATAAAAAAAAAAGAAAAACAGAGGACCTTTCCATTTAAAAAAAATAATACTTGAAGGGAGTCTTTACTTTTGGATGTTACTGGATAATACAAATGAACGAAGATAATACTATGGATAAAGACCACATACTGACTCTTTTTAAGAATTTAACTATTTTTATTTCTAAAAAAATCTTTCCTTTTACCACAAAAGACGAAATTCATTTTTATTGTAGGAAAATGTTTAAATATAGGTAGAAAAGGTAAACCACATCAATGCTGCTTACACCCTCATGATAAAAACATTGTGTGTGTCTTTACAATCTACCACGTTGCTTTCAATTAATACAATAAATAAAAGCAACACTGTTTTCAATTAATTTGCTCATTTTTATATATAATTTTTAAACACCTATTCACCAATATTTTGTTTGGGCCAATAGTATTCCATCAAATGGATGTACCACCATTCACTAATTCAGTTCCTCACTATTGATTTAGGAGTTGCTTTCGATTGTACACAAATTTAAAGAGTCTTTACTGAACAGTATAGAGGTTTGCACACATTGCAAATTATATCCTAAGAGTAAAAGAAAATACAGAGTAGAATTTTTAATTGATATTCATTTTTAAACCATTTGATTGATGATTTTATTGTTTTAAATTTTTATTTATTTATGATAGGCACACAGTGAGAGAGAGAGGCAGAGGCACAGGCAGAGGGAGAAGCAGGCTCCATGCACCGGGAGCCCGACGTGGGACTTGATCCCGGGTCTCCAGGATCGCGCCCTGGACCAAAGGCAGGCGCTAAACCGCTGCGCCACCCAGGGATCCCTGATTTATGATTTTAAATTACTCTTCAATAATGTACCTTTTTTTCACAAGCAATACATGACTGTGTCTGTTTTTCTGTATGCTTCCCAAACACTGTCTAATTATTTTTTTCATTGTTTCAGTCTGAAAATATGGTTAAAGTAGGAGGTAACTGTATATTTTCTCCAATTCTTTAATGCTAAGCAGGTTGATCAAGTTCGTGTGCATGTGTGCCTTGTGTAGTTATATTTCTGTGTGTATCTATATTTCCTATTTGTGCTTTTTGCTTGGTTTTCAGTGTGTAATGCTTATTATTCTTCTTACTGACTTAATCTTTTAAAGCATCGAGGTATTTTTTTATTTGTTGTGAAAGTTGCAAAGATTTTCCCCAAGTTTTATTGACCTTTTATTAGTTTTTCATGTTTTCACCCTTCCTAGTTTTTAGGTTGTGCATAGTTATGTCTGCCAGGGTGCCCTTTATAGTTTATCTTTTTGTTATTTTTTCCAGAATGATATTTTTCATTAGGTTTATTGACACATGAATGACATATAACATGTAAATTTAAGGTGTACAATGTGATTACATTGTGAAATGATTACTACAGGAAGGTTGATTAACACATTCATCATGTCACAGCTACCTTTTTTTTTAGAGAATGTGGTGAGGACATTTAAGATCTACTCTCTTAGGAGCTTTCATATATACAATACATTACTGTTAACTGTAGTCACCATCCTGTGTATTTTACCCCTAGTAGTTATTTATCTTGTAACCATTTCCTCCATCTCTCCACGCCCTTCTCCCAGGTGACACCTTTTTATTGTCTATTTTTATGAGTTTGATTTTATAAATTCCACATGTAAGTGAGATCATACAGCATTTATCTTTCTCTGTCTGACTTATTTCTCTTAGCATAATGACTTCAAGATACATCCATGTGGTTCCAAATGGCAGGATTTCTTTTTTTTTTTTAAGATTTTATTTATTTATTTGATAGACCACAAATGGGGGCGGGGAGGGCAGAGAGAAAGGGAGAAGAAAGCTTCCCGCTGAGCAAGGAGCCTGATGTGGGGCTTGATCCCAGTACCCTGGGATTGTGACCTGAGCCAAAAGCAGATAGATGCTTAACCAAATGAGCCACCCAGGTGCCCCAAGATTTTTTCTTTTTTAGTATTCCTGTGTGCCCACACCTGTATTTGTATATATGTCGGTATTATGCACCATACTTTCTTAGTCCATTCATCTGTCAGTGGAGACTTAGGGTTCTTTATATGTCTTGGCTATTGTGAACCATGCTGCAGTGAACATAGGGATGCAGGCATCTCTTAAAGATACTAATTTCATTTCCTTTAGGTATATATACCCAGAAGTGGGATTGGTAGATCATATAGAGTATTTAATTTTTTGAGAATCTGTATTAAATTTTTTGAGAATCCTTCATACTGTTTTCATACCTACTGCACCAATTTGCATTCCCACTGACAGCGCAGAAGTATTTCCTTTTCTCCATTTCCTTTCCAACATATGTTGTCTTCTTGATGATAGTCATTCTCACAAGTGTGAGGTGATATCTTTTTGTGTTTTTGATTTGTATTTCTTGGTAATTACTGATGTTAAGCACAACTTCATGTACCTCTTGGACATGTGGATATCTTCTTTGGAAAAATATCAGCTCAGGTCCTTCGCCCCTTTTTTAATTGAATTATTTGGGGTTTTCTTTGTTTTTTTAAGTATCGAGTTGTAGAAGTTCCTTAAATATTTTGGAAATTAATGCCTTATCAGACATATGGTCTACACGTATTTTCTCCTATTCTTTGTGTCACCATTATTATTCTGTTATTAAGTATTTTGTTAATAATTTCTTTTGCTGTAAAGATAACTTTTTTAGTTTGATGTAGAGCCACTTGTTTATTTTTGCTTTGTTGCTTGTGCTTTTGGTGTTCTATGCAAAAACTCATTACCAAGACCAACATCAAGGAGTTTTTAACCCTATATTTTCTTCCAGAAGTTTTAATTATATTACATATGGGCTTTATTTTTGTCATGTTGCATTTTATGAAATGCTTTTATTATGCTTTTGCTATGAGGATTCTGTGATTTTTATCCAACGATATATTAATGTATCATGTTTATTGACTTGTGTTTGTTGAGCCTTCTTTGCATCCTAGGGATAAATCCCATCTTTGTGGCATACCATCCTTTTAATGTGCTAACTTTATTAACTAGTATTTTGTTGTGAATTTTTGCATTTATGTTCATCGGGCTATTGGGCCTTTAGTATCTATATGCCTTTTGTATCTGGATAGTGGAGGTCTTATAAAGTGAATTTGGGAGTATTCCCTCTTCTTCAATTTTTTGGAAGGATTTCAGAAGGATTGGCTTTGATTCTTTAAATTCACCAGTGTTTGGTAGAATCCATGAGTAAAACTATCTTGTCCTGGACTTTTCTGTGTTGGGAGGTTTTTGATTACTGATTCAATGGCTTTTCTCATATTTATTCTGCTCAGATATTGTTTTTTTTCTTGCTTCAGTCTTGTTAGGTTGTATGTTTCTAGAAATGTACAATTTCTTCTAGATTATCCAATTCATTGGTATATAATTGCTTATCGTAGTCTCTTCTGATATATATATATATATATATATATATATGATTTATTATTCATTCATGAGAGCCAGAGAGAGAGGGAGAGGCAGAGACACAGGCAGAGGGAGAAGCAGGCTCCATGCAGGGAACCTGATGTGGGACTCGATCCCTGGTCTCCAGGATCAGGCCCTGGGCCAAAGGCAGGTGCTAAACTGCTAAGCCACCCAGGCTGCCCTCTTCTGATATTTTGGAATGATGTTTCAATTGTAATATCCCTCTTTTATTGATAATTTTATTCATTTGAGTCTTTTCTCTTTTTCTTGGTTAGCCTAGTGAAAGGCTTGTCAATTTTGTGTAGTTTTTTAAAAAAAACTAATTCTTTAAAAATTTTTTTAGTTTTGTTAGTCTTTTGTTTTATTCTTCTGTGTTTCATTTTTTCTATTCTAATCCTAATTATTTTTTCTTCTGTTACCATTGACCTTAGTTCAAGCTCCTTGAGTTGTAAAGTTTGATTGTTTATGTGAGATATTTCTTTGTTTAATGTAGGTGTTTATGATTGTAAACTTTCCTCTTAGAACAGCTTTTAATGCATTCCATAAATTTTGGCATGTTATATTTCCATTTTCATTTATATCAAGATTTTTTAATTTCTCCTTTGATCCATAGTTTGTTCAGTAGTGTGTTTTGATTTCTATGTTTGTGAATTTCCCAACTTTCCTCTTCTTATTGGTATCTATATAGTGGTCAGAAAAGACATGTGATATAATTTTAATTTTCTTGAATTTGTTAAGACTTTTTTGTGTCTAAACATATGATCTGTCCTGGAACATGTTCTGTCTGCACTTGAGAAGGATGTGTATTCTGCTGCTGTTGGGTGGAATGTTCTATATATGTCTGCTACGTCTATTTGATCTATAGTGTTTTTCACATATCACTATCTAGTGTTGAATAACAATATATGATCATATAGTCATATGTTATATGCAATCATGTGTATATACAGTCAGATAACACTGTAGTGCTCTTTCCTTATTGATTTTCTGTCTGAGTAATCCATCAATTATTGGGTATGGAATATTAAAACCCTTCTTATTGTATTGTTGTTTATTTCTCCATGCAGCTCTGTTATTATTTGCTTTATATATTTGGATGTTCTGATGTTGGATGCATACATATTTGCAATTATTATGGCTTGTTTGTGAACTAATCCTTTTATCATTATACAGTGACATTCCTTGTCTCTTGTGACTATTTGAAACTTACTCTATTTCTGATAGAAGTATAGCCATTCCTCCTCTCTTTTGGTTACCATTTGTATGGAATGTTTTCTATCCCTTCACTTTCAATCTATGTGTGTCTTTAAAACTATAGTGAATCTCTTGTAGACAGCATATTGTTGGATCTAGTTTCCTGTTTTTTTTTTTTTTAACCATCCCAGCCTCTCTAGGTTTTTGGATTGGAGAATTTCATCCACCAATGTTAAAGTAATTATTGATAGGTAGGGCCTTACTATGGCCATTTTGTTAATTGTATTCTTTTCTTTTTTAACTTTTGTTAATTGTTTTTTTCTGACTGTTTTGTAATTCCTATATTCTCTTCTTTGTCCCTTGCTGTCTTATTTTTCTGATTTGATGACCCTTTGTGGTGGTGTGCTTTGATTCTTCTATCTCAATACTTTGCTCATCTACTACAGGGTTTTTCTTTGTTAGTGCCATGAGGCTTATGTACCCTATCTTATAGTTTCAGCATTCTCTTTTAAACCAATAATAGTTCACTGTGGGGCTTGGATGGGTCAGATGGAAGTAACTGAGGGCAGGAGGGGCTTACTGTTAGGGTCTCTAATTTGGTGAGGCTTCTGTCTCTTCTCTGAGATAGGAGTACTCCTGGCTGAGCTCTTTGGTTAGGTGAGCCTGCTGACTCAGCTTGGCATTCAGATTGGGCTGCTTGCTGGCTGGCTCCCTGGTTGAGTGGCTTTGTATTGGCTTCATGGTCAGGTGGAGCCATTAGCTGGATCAGCATTCACCTCTGGTGGGCTGGAGTCACAGGCAGAGTGGTGCTACTAGTTTTTACTTTGCTTATGAGTGGGGCTGCAGGCTGGGTCTGCAATTGGCCCTGGTAGGGTGAGAGTACAGGCTGTGCCCCCAATCCAGATGTGCCTCTGGCATGACTCGGCATTCAGGTAAAGTCTCTTTGGGATTAGGGGGGACCTCAGGCTGTGCTCAGCAATCAGGCAAGGCTGTGGGCTGGGTTCTAGTGCTGGACAGGGCCATTGGCTATGCTCTGTGTCCTGTATGTTGAGCTCCAAGGATGTCCATGGTCACTATTGAGGTGTCCTGAATAAGAAGGGCTGTAGTCTCTGCTCAACAATTGAACAGAGCTACTGGGTTGGCTCTTTGTCTAGGTGAGGTCATAGCCTGGGCTGTGTGACCTCTCATAGATCATTGATTAGGCTCCTAGGTGAGGCAGTGTACCACACTGGGTGGGTTTGCTGACTTCCTTCCCTGTGTGAGCAGGCTGTAAGATGGCTCTGTCTATAGAGACCTTTGTTTTTTTGTTTGTTTGTTTTGTTTTTTAAAGATTTTATTTATTTATTCATTAAAGACACACAGAGAGAGGCAGAGACACAGGCAGAGGGAGAAGCAGGCTCCATGCAGGGAGCCTGATGCGGAACTTGATCCCAGGACTCCAGGATCATGCCCTGGGCCGAAGGCAGGCGCTAAACCACTGAGCCACCCAGGCATTCCTTATAGAGACCTTTAGGTGGACACACAGAACCAAACCCAGCCAGTTGGGTTGGGGCGTCATCACTTTTTTTTTCTTCGCTTCTCATTTTTTTGTATATTTTTTATTTATTAGAGTTTGATTTGCCAACATATAGTATAACACCAAGTGCTCTTCCCATCAAATGCCATCCTCAGTGCCCATCACCTAGTCACCGCATTTCCTCACCCACCTCCCCTTCCACTACCCCTTGTTTCCCAGAATTAGGAGTCTCTCATGTTATGTCTCCCTCTCTGATATTTCCAACGCATTTTCTCTCCTTTCTGCTTTAATCCTTTTCACTATTTTTTATATTCCCCATATGAATGAAACCATATAATGTTTGTCCTTCTCCGATTGACTTACATCACTCAGCATAATACCCTCCAGTTCCATCCACATTGAAACAAATGGAGGGTATTTGTCATTTAAATGGCTGAGTAATATTCCATTGTGTATATAGATCACATCTTCTTTATCCATTAATCTTTTAATGGGCACTGAAGCTCTTTCTACAGTTTGGCTACTGTGGACATTGCTGCTATAAACATTGGGGTGCAGGTGTCTCGGTCTTTCACTGCATCTGTATCTTTGGGGTAAAACCCCAAGCAGTGCAATTGCTGAGTCATAAGGCAGCTCTATTTTGAACTGTTTGAGGAACCTCCACACAGTTTTCCCGGGTGGTTGCACCAGTTCACATTCCCACCAACAGTGCAAGAGGGTTCCCTTTTCTCCGCATCCTCTCCAACATTTGTTGTTTCCTGCCTTGTTAATTTGCCCCATTCTCACTGGTGGGAGGTGGTATCTCATTGTGGTTTTGATTTGTACTTCCCTGATGGCAAGTGATGCAGAGCATTTTCTCATGTGCTTGTCTATGTCTTCCTCTGTGAGATTTCTGTTCATGTCTTTTGCCCATTTCATGATTGGATTGTTTGTTTCTTTGCTGTTGAGTTTACTAAGTTCTTTTTAGATCTTGGATACTAGCCCTTTATCTGATATGTCATTTGCAAATATCTTCTCCCATTCTGTAGGTTGTCTTTTAGTTTTGTTGACTGTTTCTTTTGCTGCGCAGAAGCTTTTTATCTTGATGAAGGCCCAAGAATTCATTTTTGCTTTTGTTTCCCTTGCTTTCACAGATGTATCTTGCAAGAAGTTTCTGTGGCCAAGTTCAAAAAGGGTGTTGCCTGTGTTCTCCTCTAGGATTTGGATGGATTCTTGTCTCATATTTAGATCTTTCATCCATTTTGAGTTTATCTTTGTGTATGGTGTAAGAGAATGGTCTAGTTTCATTCCTCTGCACATGGCTGTCCAATTTTCCCAGCACCATTTATTGAAGAGACTGTCCTTTTTCCAGGAGATAGTCTTTTCTGCTTTGTTGAATATTAGTTGACCATAGAGTTGAGGGCCCGTTTCTGGGTTCTGTATTCTGTTCCACTGATCTACGTGTCTGTTTTTGTGCCAGTACCACACTGTCTTGATCATCACAGCTTTGTAGTACAACTTGAAATCCAACATTGTGATGCCCCCTGCTCTGGTTTTCTTTTTCAAAATTCCCCTGGCTATTCAGGGTCTTTTTTTGATTCCACACAAATCTGAAGATGATTTGTTCCAACTCTCTGAAGAAAGTCTATGGTATTTTGATAGGGATTGCATTAAATGTGTAAATAGCCCTGGGTAGCAGAGAAATTTTCACAGTATTAATTCTTCCAATCCATGAGCATGGAATATTTTCCATCTCTTTGTGTCTTCCTCAATTTCTTTCAGAAGCATTCTGTAGTTTTTAGGGTATACATCCTTTATCACTTTGGTTAAGTTTATTCCTAGGTATCTTATGCTTGGGTGCAATAAACCTGAATGGGATTTTGGTATTGATTAATTTCTCTTTCTTCAGTCTCATTATTACTGTATAGAAATGCCACTGACTTCTGAGCATTGATTTTGTATCCTGCCACATTGCCGAAATGCTGTATGAGTTCTAGCAATCTTGGGGTAGAGTCTTTGGGTTTTATAGGTACCTTACCATGTCATCTGTGAAGAGGGAGAGTTTGACTACTTCTTTGCAATTTCAATGCCTTTTATTTCTTTTTGTTGTCTGATTGCTGAGGCTAGGACTTCCAGTACTATGTTGAATAGCAGTGGTGAGAGTGGACATCCTTGTCGTGTTCCTGATCTTAGGGGAAAGGCTCTCAGTATTTCCAACCATTGAGAATGATATTTGCTGTGTGCTTTTCATAGATGACTTTTAAGGTGGTGAGGAATATTCCCTCCTTCCCTACACTCTGAAGAGTTTTGATCAGGAATGGATGCTGTATTTTGTCAAATGCTTTCTCTGGGGCCCCCCGGGTGGCTCAGTGGTTTAGCAGCCGCCTACAGCCCAGGGCCTGATCCTGGAGTCCCAGGATCGAATCCACCTTGGGCTCCCTACGTGGAGCCTGCTTCTCCCTCTGCCTGTGTCTCTGTCTCTCTCTCTCTCTCTCTCTGTGTGTGTATGTGTGTGTGTCTCATGAAGAAATAAAATCTTTTAAAAAATGTTTTCTCTGCATCTATTGAGAGTATCATATGGTTCTTGTTTTTTCTCTTGTTGATATGATCTATCACGTTGATTGTTTTAAGAGTGTTGAACCAGCCTTGCATTCCAGGGATAAATCCTGCTTAGTCACGGTGAATAATCTTCTTAATGTACTGTTGGATCCTATTGGCTAGTATATTTTTGAGAATTTTTGCAACTGTGTTAATCAGGGATATTGGTCTATATTCTCCTTTTTGGTGGGGTCTTTGGTTTTGGAATTAAGGTGATGCTGCCTTCATAAAATGAGTCTGGAAGTATTCCGTCCCTTTCTATCTTTCAGAACAGCTTTAGTAGAATAGGTTTTGTTTCTTCTTTAAATATTTAATAGAATTCCCCTGGGAAGCCATCTGGCTCTGGACTTTTGTGTCTTGGGAGGTTTTTGATGACTGCTTCAATTTCCTCCCTGGTTATTGGCCTGTTCAGGTTTTCTGTTTCTTCCTGTTCCAGTTTTGGTCGTTTGTGGTTTTCCAGAAATGTGTCTGTTTCTTCTAGATTGACTAATTTATTGGTGTATAAATAAATTGCTTTATTAAAATATTATAATAATATTTTTATTATTATATATATATAAAATTACATGGTTTTTTTTATTTTAAATTTTGTATTTCATTGGTATTGGTTGTGATTTCTCACCTTTCATTCATAATATTATAATTTGAGTCCTTTCTCCTTTCTTTTCAATAGACTGAATAATGGTTTATCTCTCTTACAAATTCTTTCAAAGAACCAACTCCTGGTTTTGTTGATCTGTTCTACAGTTCTTCTGGTCTCTACTTCATTGAGTTCTGCTCGAATCTTTATTAACTCTCTTCTTCTACTTGGTATAGGTTTATTTGCTGTCCTTTCTGCAGTTCCTTTAGGTGCAAGGTTAGCTTGTGTATTTGTTTTTTCCAATTTTTTGAGGGATGCTTATATTGTGATGTATTTCCCTCTCAGGACTGCTTTTGCTGTATCCCAAAGATTTTGAATGGTTGTATCTTCATTCTCATTAGTTTCCATGAATCTTATTTAATTCTTCTCTAATTTCCTGGTTGACTCTTTCATCTTTTAGCAGGCTGCACTTTAACCTCCATGTGTTTGAGTTTCTTCCAGATTCCTTCTTGTGATTGAGTTTAAGTTTCAAAGCATGGTGGTCTGAAAATATGCAGGGAACAATCCCAATCTTTTGGTATTGCCTGAGACCTGGTTTGTAAGCCAATATGGTCTATTCCAGAGAAAGTCCCATGTGCACTTGAGAAGAATGTGTGTTCAGTTGTGTTTGGACCTAAAGTTCTGTAGATATCTGTGAAATCCATATGATCCAGTGTATCATTTAAAGCTCTTGTTTCTTTGGTGATGTTGTGCTTAGAAGATCTGTCATTTGCCGCAAGTGCTAGGTTGAAGTTTCCTACTATTAGTGTATTATAATTTAATATGTCTTTACTTTGGTTATTAATTGTTTGATATACTTGGCAGCTCCCACATTAGGGGCATAAATATTCATGATTGTTAAGTCTTCTTGTTGGATAGACCCTTTGAGTATGACATAGTGTCCCTCTTCATCTCTTACTACAGTCTTTGGGATAACCTTTATCTGATAGGAGGATTGCCACCCCAGCTTTCTTTTGAGGACCATTTGAACGTTAATGGTTCTCCACCCTTTCATTTTCAGGTTGGAGGTGTCCTTAGGTCTCAAATGAGTCTCTTGTAGACAGCAAATGGATGGGTCTTGCTTTTTTATCCAGCCTGAAACCCTGTGTCTTTTGGTGGGATCATTTAGCCCATTCATGTTCAGAGTAACTATTGATAGATATGAACTTAGTGTCACCATAATACCTATTCAGTCCTTGTTTTTGTGGGTAGGTTCTTTGGGCTTCCTATTTATTTTACAGGGTCCCCTTAACATTTCTTGCAGAGCTAGTTTAGTGGTCACATATTCTTCCAGTTTCTGCATCTCTTGGAAGCTCTTTATCTCTCCTTCTATTATGAATGAGAGCCTTGCTGGATAGAGTATTCTCGGCTGTATGTTCTTCTCATTTAAGACCTGAATATATCCTGCCAGCCCTTTCTGGTCTGCCAGGTCTTTGTGGAGAGGTCTGCTGTTAATCTGATATTTTTCCCATATAAGTTATGGATCTCTTGTCTCTTACCACGTTAAGGATTTTCTCTTTATCTTTGAAATTTGCAAGTTTCACTATTAAATGTTGAGGTGTTGAACGGTTTTTATTGATTTTATTTTATTTTATTTTATTTTATTTTATTTTATTTTATTGATAGAGGATATCTCTATCTCCTGGATCTGAATGCCTGTTTCCCTCTCCAAATTAGGGAAGTTCTCAGCTATGATTTGTTCAATATGTAGATTTTTCCTTCTCAGGCTATCATTTATTTCCCTTAACCTTTCCTCATGGTCTTTAATTGTTTTTCTCTTTTTTCCTCAGCTTCCTCCTTGCCATAAACTTGTGTTGTATATCTCTCACTCTTTCTTCTACCTCATTAACCCTCATCATTAGGACCTCCAGTTTGGATTGCATCTCATTTAATTGATTTTTAATATCATCCTGATTAGATCTAATTTCTGCAGTTATGAAGTCTCTTGAATCCTTTATGCTTTTTTTCCAGAGCTACTAGTAGCTTTATAATTGTGCTTCTGAATTGACTTTCTGATACTGAATTGTAATCTAAATTCTGTAACTCTGTGGCAGAGAGTACTGTTTCTGATTCTTTCTTTTGTGTTGAATTCTTCCTTCTAGTCATTTTGCTAAGTGCAGAGTGGCTGTATGTGAGCGGGCTGAGTCAAGAATATCAACCATGACCTAAGTAAATTTCACCCTGGATGATTCTGACAAGGCCAAAGACCAGAAGTTGAAAAAATATGGAATGCTGCATGTTATCCTTGTGCAAGGGCCATGCTAATCTTCTCTGTATCATTCCGATTTTAGTATATGTGCTGCTGAAGTGAGCACCATCACTTTGGTTCTCCAAATGGCTCTCACTCTGGCTCTTAGCTAAGAGCTCTGTTCAGGTACTTACACTCCCCAAACCACAGCTTACCATGATCCCTGCCTTAATTGCTATGAGCCCCTTTCTCCCTCTCCATCTCTGATGCTTGAAAGTCTTATGCTATTTATTTCTCCAGTGGTCCCTGTGAGATGAGACTGAAGTGTAGGCATCCTTAGAAGCACTCATAACAGTGGAGAAGCTGGATACCCTCCTTGGGCTTTTTCACACTGGAGAAATCAGAGGTTTCTGGGAGTATATCTTTGTGCTGTACTGCACTGGTTTTGGGAAAGGGTGATTAGGTCAAAGTAAAACTGCTCCTTTACCCTTCAAATGCATTATTTTATTTTATTTTTTTCTGAGCCAAGTAGATACTCCAGCCTCATCCTTGGTTCTAGGACTTTCACAAAGATGCCTTGACTATAGATACTCCTAGTTGGTTTTTCTCTGAGGGAACTGGAGAAGATCATTTTTCTTGCCATCTTGGTGATATCATTATGACTTTTATGCTTAAAAAGGCTTTCTCTATCCATGTTCATATAAAATTCACCTATATTATCAACTATATGTCAGTAGTTTCATTGTTTCACAATTATGCCTTTAATTCATCTGAGAATTTATTTTGATAAATGTTATGAGAAAAAAAACCCTTTTTTCTTTAATAACTAATCACTTTAACACTTTTTTATATAGACATACCTTATTTTATCGTGCTTCACACAAATCTTTTTTTTTTTTTTTTTTTTTTTACAAATTGAAGTTTGTGGCAAACGTGCATTGAGCAAGTCTTTTGGTGTTATTTTTATTTCAACAGCATTTCTCACTTCATGTCTCTGTGTCCTTCTTGCAGTTCAAACTTACTCATTATTACTTAATTTGTTACGTGGATCTATGATCAGTGATTGCAACCAACTGAAAGTTCACATGATGGTTAGCATTTGTTAGTAATAAAGGTATTTTTATTTTTTAATTATTTATTCATGAGAGATGCAGAAAGAGAACGAGGCATAGACCTAGGCATAGGGAGAAGCAGATTCCCTGTGGGGAACCCCATGTGGGACTCCATCCTGGGACTCCAAGATCATGCCCTGAGCTGAAGGCAGATGCTCAACCACTGGACCACCCGTGCATCTCAGTAATAAAGTATTTTTAAATTTAAGGTATATACATTGTGTTTTTTGGACATAATGCTATTGCACACTTTTAATAGACTTCAATATTGTATACACATAACCTTTATATGCAGTGCAAAACCAAAAAAAATTCAGTTGATTCACTTTCATGAGATACTTGCTTCATTTTGGTGGTCTGGAATTGAAGACACAATATCTCCAAGCTGTGCCTATAAATTCAATCTGGTTTAATTTATTATAATTTGTCACTGAATGATGTGTAGCCCTAGGTGACGAAATCTGCATCTTGATCCTGGTGTCTTTCTGTTGCTAGCACTTAATGATGTACATGTTGAGTAGAATCAGTCAAAGCCCAAAGCTTTACATATACCCAGAGATCTGTTTTTATGTTGCCACGTCATTAAACCATACACCTACTTGCAGCTGTTCACCCAACAATGAGTACATGTGACTACATTCATTAAACCTACCTTACTAGTTTGTTCTTACATGGGAATCTCTCCCTTTAGAAACAAGTAGCTCGGGATCCCTGGGTGGCGCAGCGGTTTGGCGCCTGCCTTTGGCCCAGGGCGCGATCCTGGAGACCCGGGATCGAATCCCACGTCGGGCTCCCGGTGCATGGAGCCTGCTTCTCTCTCTGCCTCTCTCTCTCGCTCTCTCTCTGTGACTATCATAAATTAATAAAAAATTAAAAAAAAAGAAACAAGTAGCTCTCTCTATCTTGCAGGATTAGGACTGACAAGTTCAAGAATCAACTTTTCTTTCAGTATAACAAGTAAAGGAAGCTAACATCATTATTTAGGGTTGCTCTTGGCCTATGTCTTCTGCGATGCTTCTCTAATTCTAATTTGATGCATTTTTTTTTTTTGAAGAGTATCCCTGGACTCTGGGTACCTCATTTCCTTCAGGTTTGGGTTATCTGACTTTTCTACCCAAGTATTTATTACTGCAGACTTGGAAGTAATGTCCCTGTATCCAGATCTGTGGCCATCTAATTCCTACTGAGAGGATTCTGATTTGGGAACCAGAGAATTTGCCTATAGGTGGCAGTGTAGAACAGAGTTTCTGTTCTTGCATTAATTTCCCGTGGCTGCTGTAACAAATGATCACAAACTTGGAGGCTTTAAACAATAGAAAACAATTTTTCCAAGTTCCAGAGGCCAAAAGTCTGAAATAAATATCACTGAGCCAAAAGCAAGGTATTGAGAGGGTACTCCCCTCTGAAGGCTCTGGTAGCTGCTGCCATTTCTTGGTTTGTAGTCACATCACTCCCATCTTCTGCCTCCATGGTCACATTGCTGCCTCCTCTAGTGTCTGTGTCAAGTCTCTATCTGCCTCACTTTTGTAGTGACACTTGTGATTGCATTAAGAGTTCATCCATTTAATTCAGGTAATTGCTCCACCTCCAGATTGTTACTTTAATTATGCAGATGTGTCTGCATAGGCTTTGCTAAATAAGATATCAGGTTTTACAGGTTCCAGGGTTTAGGACCTGATATCTTTGGGGGCCATTATTTAACTTACTGTAGTGAACAAGTGAGATCAAATAACACTAAGTTTAATCCCAGAGCCAGCATTCATTATCTGTGTGGAAATAGGTGATGGTGCAAACTTTTTATATTTTAGTTTCTTCATCTGAAAAAAATCAGCATACATACTACATATCTCATATAATTATTGTCAGCTACAAATCAGAAAATACATGCAAAAAGTCATCAAAGTACATGTCCCTAATGCAGTGTTAAATGTAAGTTCTTACATTATGATAGAGGATTGGAAGGATCAGTTGAATTAAATTGCAGACAGCCTATATACTACACTAAGGAGTTTAATACTGGCAGGGGTGGGGGGATTTGGGGGGCATACAGGAATCATTTAGGTTCTTATGCAAATGAGTCATAAGATAAGAGAGGGGCATTAAAAATTAATCTGGTATCTGTGGACAGAATTGAGAAAAGAAAGAGGAAAATTCATTGAAATGATTCAGGGAGATTTATTGACATGAACTAAAGAGAAACAGTATCTCTGAGAAGTAAAGACCTTCTATGTCTTTCCCAGCCCATAAGCTCCAGGAAGGCAGAAGCAATGCCATTATTTTTACCTATATGATGAATGATTGCCTCTCCAGAGTTCTAAAGAATTTTCTGTTTGTGGAGATCCCTGGGTGGCGCAGCGGTTTGGCGCCTGCCTTTGGCCCAGGTTGCGATCCTGGAGACTGGGGATCGAGTCCCACGTCGGGCTCCCGGTGCATGGAGCCTGCTTCTCCCTCTGCCTGTGCCTCTCTTTCTCTCTGTGTGACTATCATAAAAAAAAAGAAATTTCTGTTTGTAACATACATTCACCTTCAATTAATTATGAATACTATCAACCATAATGGGAAGAAGATGGGTCTCTAAAATGGAATAAAGATATTCACAAAACTAAAGGATGCTACTTAGAAAAGATGAGAAGTTATGTCCGGAATGAAGTGAAAGTAACTTTTGCTTCTGAGGTTGGCATCATATCTGATGGCATGGAGGACTGTGTGGAAAAAATACTGTGGGCAAAATATGTCTAGAAAATAACACTACTGATCTGCCAAATCACAGCCATTATTTTAAATTCTAAGGGCACTGAATATTTATATAAGAATCATATTAGATGAGAATCTTGACTAGAAGTTGCTAGGATAGTGGAGAATATATTTTGCTGTGCTCAAGATGCCAGGAAGGAAATGGTACCAATTAAGCTTTAGGATGTTTGTCAGGTAAGCTGTATC
This sequence comes from Canis lupus dingo, assembly GCF_003254725.2. Lineage (NCBI taxonomy): Eukaryota > Metazoa > Chordata > Mammalia > Carnivora > Canidae > Canis > Canis lupus. The sequence continues at coordinate 4,569,465 of NC_064244.1, read as the reverse complement.
TGTAAGTGGAGAGTAGAGGTGGCTGAGACAGAAAGAAAAAACTTTCTTCCTGACTTTAGCATCTGTGCTGCCAAAGTGAGCACTCTTCCTGATGTTAGGGTTTTAATTTATTTCAGTAATATACTGTATGGTTGTCCTTTTCACACACATATCCATGTGGGTTTATTTTCCTTCTCCTACTAGATTATAAATCTCATTAATCCCAGGCCTTAATATTTTCCCTTCTCTGTCTTTCTTAAATATCAGCACTAGGAAAAGTGCTTTGAAATGCCTTTTTTTAATGAAATGCTTTTTTTGAGTTTACTTCATAAAGTGGCTCCCTAAAATTTAGCCAAATACATCTCTTACTATAATCTGCATTTTCAGTAATGTTACTCTAATGGAAAAATTTCTTCACCTACATCTGCTTGGTTTAGTTGTCCTTTCAATTTATCATTAATTTAGTTTAATATCTTCAGTCACCAAGGAGAACCATAAAAGTGGATTTTAAAACCTTTTATCCTTTTAAAAGAAAATGCATCGAATTTCAACTTTTCTGGAGATTTTGAGATACTAAAACATATTGAACAAAAGTTAAAGTCTACACAAGGCTTAGTATAAAAAAATACATGGTGAACTTTAGTAGAGCAGAAAAGAAAGCTCTGTTATCTTCTCCAGTTGGTATATTCATTCAGTAGTCACAGAAATATAAGTAAGGGAGGATAGCACATTTTCTTTATGGAGTGAAGGTTTTTGCTTAAATCTAGTGCTTGTGTTTGCATATTAAAAAGCTATTTAGGGGTGCCTGGGTGGCCCAATGGGTTAAGTTTCAGCTCAGGTTATGATTTCAAGGCGGTAAGATGGAGCCCCGTATTGGGCTCTGGGTTCAGCAGGGAGTCTGCCTGAGATTCTCTCTTTCTCTCTCATTTGAACTCTCTAAAACAAATAAATCTCTAAAAAAATAAAAATAAATTTAAAAAGGATATTTATTTGCAGGATGATATGAGTTCAATGCAGCCATCCAAATATCTCTAATATTAAGAGAGGAGAAAAGGCAAGATGGCAGAAGAGTAGGGTCCCCAAGTCACCTGTCCCCACCAAATTACCTAGATAATCTTCAAATCATCCTGAAAATCTATGAATTCGGCCTGAGAATTAAAGAGAGAACACCTGGAATGCTACAGTGAGAAGAGTTTGCGCTTCTACCAGGGTAGGAAGACGGGAAAAAAGAAATAAAGAAACAAAAGGCCTCCAAGGGGGAGGGGCCCCGCGAGGAGCCAGGGCTGAGGCCGGGGCGAGTGTCCCCAGGACAGGAGAGCCCCGTCCCGGAGGAGCAGGAGCTGCACCGACCTTCCCGGGGGAAAGGGGCTCACAGGCAGTTGGAGCAGGACCCCAGGAGGGCGGGGGTGCCCTCAGGCCCCCTGGGACACTAACAGACACCGCGCCCTGGGGAGAGCGCGCCGAGCTCCCTAAAGGGCTGCAGCGCACGCACGCATTGACCCGGAGCAGCTCGGAGGGGCTCGGGCGGCGGCTCGCGGGGAGGGGGCTGCGGGGCGGGAGCGCGAACCCACCAGCACAGGCCGGGAGCCCAGGGCGCCGGGGACACAGCCCAGGATCCGGCCTCCCCCCGGGTCGGGCAGAGGCCGGGAGGGCCCAGGACAGCGAGGACGCTCCTGCCCCGAGCTGAGCAGATCAGCGGCCCGGCCCGGAGCCTCCAGGCCCTGCAGACGGAGAGCTCTGGGGCTACTGCAGGAGCTGACTCCAGGGCTCCAGAGCTGGCCCCGCCACTGCGGTTGTTCCTCCTGGGGCCTCGCGGGGTAAACAACCCGCACTGAGCCCTGCACCAGGCAGGGGGCTGAGCAGCTCCCCCAAGTGCTAACACCTGAAAATCAGCACAGCAGGGCCCTCCCCCAGAGGACCAGCTAGACCGACAGGGGAAAAACAAATTATTAACCAAGCAGCACTGGAAAGTTCCAGGGGAAGTCGAGGGATTTACAGTATACAGAATCAGAGGATACTCCCCCTTGTTTTTTGTTTTTTGATTTCTGTTTCCCCCCCTTTTTCTTTTTTTCTTTTCTTCTCTTTTTTTTTCTTTTTCTATCTTCTTTTTTTCTTTTTCTTTTCTTCTTTCTCTTCCCTCTTTTTCTCCTTTTCCCAATACAACTTGTTTTTGGCCACTCTGCACTGAGCAAAATGATTAGAAGGAAAACCTCACCTCCAAAGAAAGAATCACAACTAGTCCACTCTCCCACGGAGTTACAAAATCTGGATTACAATTCAATGCCAGAAAGCCAATTCAGAAGCACTATTATACAGCTACTGGTCACTCTAGAAAAAAGCAAAGGACTCAAGAGACTTCATGACTGCAGAATTTAGATCTAATCAGGCAGAACTTAAAAATCAATTGAATGAGATGCAATCCAAACTAGAGGTCCTAACGACGAGGGTTAATAAGGTGGAAGAATGAGTGAGTGACATAGAAGACAAGTTGATGGCAAAGAGAGAAACTGAGGAAAAAAGAGACAAACAATTAAAAGATCATGAGGATACATTAAGGGAAATAAGTGACAGTGTGAGGAAGAAAAATCTACATTTAATTGGGGTTTCCGAGGGCGCTGAAACGGCCAGAGGGCCAGAATATGTATTCCTAATCTGGGCAGAAAAACAGGCATTCAGATCCAGGAAATAGAGAGATCCCCCCTTAAATTCAATAAAAACCCTTCAGCACCTCGACACTTGAGAGTGAAAATTGCAAATTCCAAAGATAAAGAGAAGGTCCTTAAAACAGCAAGAGACAAGAAATCCCTAATTTATATGGGGATGAATATCAGATTAACAGCAGACCTCTCCACAGAGACCTGGCAGGCCAGAAAGGGCTGGCAGGATATATTCAGGGTCCTAAATGAGAAAAACATGCAGCCAAGAATACTTTATCCAGCAAGGCTCTCATTCAGAATGGAAGGAGAGATAAAGAGCTTCCAAGACAGGCAGGAACTGAAAGAATATGTGACCTCCAAACCAGCTCTGCAAGAAATTTTAAGGGGGACTCTCAAAATTCCCCTTTAAGGAAGAAGTCCACTGGAACAATCCACAAAAACAGGGACTAAATAGGTATCATGATGACACTAAACTCATATCTTTCAATAGTAACTCTGAACGTGAACGGGCTTAATGACCCCATCAAAAGGCGCAGGCTGTCAGACTGGATAAAAAAGCAGGACCCATCTATTTGCTCTCTACAAGAGACTCATTTTAGACAGAAGGACACCTACAGCCTGAAAATTAAAGTTTGGAGAACCATTTACCATTCAAATGGTCCCCAAAAGAAAGCAGGAGCAGCCATCCTTATATCAGATAAACTAAAATTTACCCTGAAGACTGTAGTGAGAGATGAAGAGGGACACTATATCATACTTAAAGGATCTATCCAACAAGAGGACTTAACAATCCTCAATATATATGCCCCGAATGTGGGAGCTTCCAAATATATCAATCACTTAATAACCAAAGTTAAGACATACTTAGATAATAATACACTTATACTTGGTGACTTCAATCTAGCGCTTTCTACACTGGATAGGTCTTCTAAGCACAACATTTCTAAAGAAACGAGAGCTTTAAATGATACACTGGACCAGATGGATTTCACAGATATCTACAGAACTTTACATCCAAACGCAAATGAATACACATTCTTCTCAAGTTCACGTGGAACTTTCTCCAGAATAGACCACATACCTGCATCACAATTCAGGTCTGAACCGATTTCAAAAGATTGGGATCGTCCCTTGTGTATTCTCAGATCATAATGCCTTGAAACTAGAACTAAATCACAAGAAGTTTGGAAGGACTTCAAACACGTGGAGGTTAAGGACTATCCTGCTAAAAGATGAAAGGGTCAACCAGGAAATTAAGGAGAAATTATAAAGATTCTAATGAGAATGAAGATACTACCGTTTAAGACCTTTGGGATACAGCAAAAGCAGTCCTGAGGGGGAAATACATCGCAATACTAGCAGCCATCCAAAAACTGGAAAGAACTCAAATACAAAAGCTAACCTTACACCTAAAGGAGCTAGAGAAAAAAGAAAAAAAAACAGCAAATAGATCCTACACCCAGCAGAAGAAGAGAGTTAATAAAGATTCGAGCAGAACTCAACGAAATCGAGACCAGAAGAACTGTGGAACAGATCAACAAAACCAGGAGTTGGTCCTTTGAAAGAATTAATAAGATAGATAAACCATTAGCCAACCTTATTAAAAAGAAGAGAGAGAAGACTCAAATTAATAAAATCATGAATGAGAAAGGAGAGATCAACCAACACCAAGGAAATACAAACGATTTTAAAAACATATATGAGCAGCTATATGCCAATAAATTAGGCAATCTAGAATAAATGGATGCATTTCTGGAAAACCACAAACTACCAAAACTGGAACAGGAAGAAATAGAAAACCTGAACGGCCAATAACCAGGGAGGAAATTGAAGCAGTCATCAAAACCCTCCCAAGACACAAAAGTCTGGGGCCAGATGGCTTCCCAGGGGAATTCTATCAAACGTTTAAAGAAGAAACCATACCTATTCTACTAAAGCTGTTTGGAAAGATAGAAAGAGATGGAGTACTTCCAAAGTCGTTCTATGAGGCCTGGCATCACCTTAATTCCAAAACCAGACAAAGACCCCACCAAAAAGGAGAATCATAGACCAATATCTCTGATGAACATGGATGTCAAAATTCTCAACAAGATACTAGCCAATAGGATCCAACAGTACGTTAAGATTATTCACCATAACCAAGTAGGATTTATCCCCGGGATGCAAGGCTGGTTCAACACTCATAAAACAATCAATGTGACTCATCATATCAGCAAGAGAAAAAACAAGAACCATGTGATTCTCTCATTAGATGCAGAGAAAGCATTTGACAAAATACAGCGTCCATTCCTGATCAAAACACTTCAGAGTGTAGGGATAGAGGGAACATTCCTAACATCTTAAAGCCATCTATGAAAAGCCCACAGCAAATACCATTCTCAATGGAGAAGCACTGGCAGCCTTTCCCCAAAGATCAGGAACAAGACAGGGATGTCCACTCTCACCACTGCTATTCAACATAGTCCTGGAAGTCCTAGCCTTAGCAATCAGACAACAAAAAGACATTAAAGGTATTCAAATTGGCAAAGAAGTCAAACTCTCCGTCTTTGCTGATGACATGATACTCTACATAGAAAACCCAAAAGCCTCCACCCCAAGATTGCTAGAATTCATACAGCAATTTGGCAGCGTGGCAGGATACAAAATCAATGCCCGGAAGTCAGTGGCATTTCTATACACTAACAATGAGACTGAAGAAAGAGAAATTAAGGAGTCAATCCCATTTACAATTGTACCCAAAAGCATAAGATACCTAGGAATAAACCTAACCAAAGATGTAAAGGATCTATACCCTAAAAACTATAGAACACTTCTGAAAGAAATTGAGGAAGACACAAAGAGATGGAAAAATATTCCATGCTCATGGATTGGCAGAATTAATATTATGAAAATGTCAATGTTACCCAGGGCAATTTACACGTTTAATACAATCCCTATGAAAATACCATGGACTTTCTTCAGAGAGTTGGAACAAATTATTTTAAAATTGGTGTGGAATCAGAAAAGACCCCGAATAGCCAGGGGAATTTTAAAAAAGAAAACCAGGGATCCCTGGGTGGCGCAGCGGTTTGGCGCCTGCCTTTGGCCCAGAGCACGATCCTGGAGACCCGGGACTGAATCCCACGTCAGGCTCCCGGTGCATGGAGCCTGCTTCTCTCTCTGCCTCCCTCTCTCTCTCTCTCTCTCTCTCTCTCTCTCTCTGACTATCATAAATAAATAAAAATTTAAAAAAAGCTTGTTTAAAAAAAATAAAATAAAATAAAAAAGAAAACCATAGCTGGGGGCATCACAATGCCAGATTTCAGGTTGTACTACAAAGCTGTGGTCATCAAGACAGGGTGGTACTGGCACAAAAACAGACACATAGATCAGGGGAACAGAATAGAGAACCCAGAAGTGGACACTCAACTTTATGGTCAACTAATATTCGACAAAGGAGGAAAGACTATCCACTGGAAGAAAGACAGTCTCTTCAATAAATGGTGCTAGGAAAATTGGACATCCACATGCAGAAGAATGAAACTAGACCACTCTCTTGCACCAGACACAAAGATAAACTCAAAATGGATGAAACATCTAGATGTGAGACAAGATTCCATCAAAATCCTAGAGGAGAACACAGGCAACACCCTTTTTGAATTCGGCAACAGTAACTTCTTGCAAGATACATCCATGAAGGCAAAAGAAACGAAAGCAAAAATGAACTACTGGGGCTTCATCAAGATAAGAAGCTTTTGCACAGCAAAGGATACAGTCAACAAAACTAAAAGACAACCTACAGAATGGGAGAAGATATTTGCAAATGACGTATCAGATGAAGGGCTAATTTCCAAGATTTATAAAGAACTTATTAAGCTCAACACCAAAGAAACAAACAATCCAATCATGAAATGGGCAAAAGACATGAACAGAAATCTCACAGAGGAAGACATAGACATGGCCAACAAGCACATGAGCAAATGCCCTGCATCACTGGCCATCAGGGAAATACAAATCAGAACCACAATGAGATACCACCTCACACCAGTGAGAATGGGGAAAATTAACAAGGCTGGAAACCACAAACGTTGGAGAGGATGCAGAGAAAAGGGAACCCTCTTGCACGCTTGGTCGGAATGTGAACTGGTGCAGGCCACTCTGGAGAACTGTATGGAGGTTCCTCAAAGAGTTAAAAATAGACCTGCCCTATGACCCAGCAATTGCACTGCTGGGGATTTACCCCAAAGATACAGATGCAGTGAAACGACGGGACACCTGCACCCTGATGTTTCTAGCAGCAATGTCCACAATAGCCAAACTGTGGAAGGAGCCTCGGTGTCCATCGAAAGATGAATGGATAAAGAAGATGTGAAAGGGAATAGAGGGGAAGGGAGAAGAAATGGGTAGGAAATATCAGAAAGGGAGGCAGAACATGGAAGACTCTTAACTCTGGGAAACGAACTAGGGGTGGTGGACGGAGAGGAGGGCGGGGAGTGGGGGTGACTGGGTTGTGGGCACTGAGGGGGGCACTTGATGGGATGAGCACTGGGTGTTATTCTGTATGTTGGCATATTGAACAGCAATAAAAAATAAATTTTTATTAGAAAAAAAGAAAGAAAGAAAGAAAGAAAGAAAGAAGAAAGAAAGAAAGAAGAAGGAAAGAAGGAAGAAAGAAAGAAAGAAAGAAAGAAAGAAAGAAAGAAGAAAGAAAGAAAGAAAGAAAGAAAGAAGAAAGAAGAAAGAGAAAGAAAGAAAGAAAGAAGAAAGAAAGAAAGAAAAGAAAGAAAAAGAAAGAAAGAAAGAAAAGAAAGAAAGAAAGAAAGAAAGAAAGAAGAAAGAAAGAAAAGGGATCCTGGGTGCGCAGCGGTTTGGCGCCTGCCTTTGGCCCAGGGCGTGATCCTGGAGACCCGGGATCGAATCCCACATCGGGCTCCCGGTGCATGGAGCCTGCTTCTCCCTCTGCCTCTCTCTCTCTCTCTCTCTGTGTGTGACTATCATAAAAAAAAAGCAGTGGTTAATTTTTTGGAATAAGTTTAAAAAGGACATCAGAATTTTATGCTTTTTCAGAATTTCCTGCCTTATACTGAAATACAACATCCTTATTTCTAATGGCTCAGTTTGAATTGCTATGCACAGCAAGGGACAAGAGGCCTAGGGGCCGAAAGCAAGACCGAGGGTAATTCAGGAGTGTCACAACCCTTCCAGGGACAAGTACCAAGTCAAAAAAAGTGTTTTTCTCATCTCTTGAGAAGAGATGAAGAAATGAAACATCGTAAGTATGTCAGATGGGTTTTTTGTATGATACACTAGAAAACAATCTCTGAAATTTTATTCCAAGCTTTGTACACACTCCTTCAAATACTTCATCCACTCGAAACTAGCTAGGAGCTCAAAAGTATATTTGCTTGAATGCTAAGTGACCTCAACAGGAGCTATAGTCAGGGTGCCACCACCCAATTTATGTGACTGATAAGTTTTAAAAGGGGCAATATGAGAGTTTACAGACATCGATAATAGCTTCAAATATGACTCGCATATGTAAGGAAACCTTTTAAGGTATCTTAACCGGTCCAGAAACCCAGACAGTTAGTATTCTGTTTTCCATTTTCGTTTTCATTAAATCGTCCTCAATCAGCAATGTGACTAAGATAAATAGACAGCAGTACACGAGATAAAAATAGGAAGGCTCCTCAAAAACTCTCCTTAAATTCTATGCATGATTCATATTCAGCTTGAAAACCATTAGTTAAGAATGAAATAGCCAAAGATTCTAGCATATGAAGTGTGATGTATACCAACTTCTTAACCCTACAATATAATGGTAGGAAAGCTAACTCTGAAACCAAAACTCCATACCTAAAATAATTAGTACCAATACTTAGAATATAGCAAGATTTATTTTTCTTCCATTGTCTCTTACTTTCCACACAATAAGACAGGACATTATCAGGGTTGCCTGAACTATGTATGAAGTCAAGTCTATTTTTTTCTATCTGGCTATCATTCATAAAAACAAAATTCAAGGTTCTATTTACTTTATTTTAAAAAATATATTTTATTTATTTATTCATGAGAGACACTGAGACAGAGAGGCAGAGACGTAGGCAGAGAGAGAAGCAGACTTTGTGCAGGGAGCCTGACGTGGGACTGGATCCTAGGACTCCAGGATAATGCCCTGAGCTGAAGGCAGACGCTCAACCGCTGAGCCACCCAGGCGTCCCTCTATTTACTTTCATTAATTCAGCTAATAGGAGCTTTTGGGGGAATGAGAAGGGTACTTAGTGAGAAAAAGACAGAAAGATAACGGTTGTGCTTATGTGTCCCGGAGAAGTAATTCTCTTGCTCCTACTACTCCATATACTAGAGTTACTATAGTATTCTTTTCTCATGTTTTAAAGACTACTATTCAGCAATTTAGGGGTTTTAAGGATTTATAACCTCCAGTCAAAATAGTATTTCATCTATCAATTGTCATTTCCATATTGGCACTAGCTCCTAGTTTCATTCACAAAACTAGGGTTGTCAGGGCCTTAATGAGGCAATCCTTCTGCCTCCATCACCCCACTGGTTAGGCCAAACATATGCCTACCCATTCAGTTCTGAAACCACCTGCAGAGAGGAAGTTAAATGAAGAAAAGTAAAGCATCACACTGTCACCATCTTTAGATAAGCTCTAATTTTACCCAAAGGAGAAAACTTTAACCACGATAACAAAGCTGGCAATGACCATGATTAAATGATGCCTGTCATTCTGTCCTACCCCTGGGAGCTGCTCTCCACCCACTCCCAGGTGATGGATGTGTTTCTCTTGGTACACTGGGTTTAGATTGGCAAAGGAAGCAGATAGTTAAATTCATCAATCACCAGAGTGGGCAAAGCAGTATTTGATCTGCTCTGGAGAAAGGATGGGGACCTGAACAAAACTCATTGACAGCACAAAACCAAGGTCATCTCCCAGTACCACGAATACATCAAAGCAGGCTCATTTAGTCTCAAAGTGTGAGTCACAAATACTAAGCCTGGAAGAGATCTTAGAGAACCTGAAACCAATCCATTGACACACAAATCAGAGAATTCCCTCCCTCCACAACAATAAAACAAAACCAGACTCCATGACTCAGCATTTGTTATCCATACTCTTGAAATTTGTTATCTATTAGATGTCAATGTTCTGAATTCCAAAGCTATATCCAGTTACTGATTCCACATGGTATATACTTCCTGACCAGTAAATCTACATGAAAAAAAAAAGTTTAAATGTGAACAAATTTGCTGCTTATATCAACATGAAAAACAAAACAAACAGAATCCAACTTATCTCTGTCAACCCCCTCTTTTTTTTTCCTTTTCCAAATTGCTTTTTAATGCCTGAAATTTGAAAACCAACAGCTACTTCTATAGGCTTTTTCAAGGCCCTGAAAACAATGACGTACTAGTAAATCTCTTATTAGTATCCTATAGATTCACAAGCTCAAGAAAACTCAAGATGACAGGTTTCATGAATATTTTCTTTCAAGAACTTTATAGTTTAACCATCCCATGAAAAATAAATCTCCTTATTATGATATCCTGCTAAAGAGATAGACCCAAAAGTGTGTCCCTTTGTACAAGTATGTACTTCTTAACAGTGGCCACAAAGGAACAATAGGCATACAAAACCAAATACTATATTTCCAAATATCTGAAAAGAAAAAAAAAAGAATCATACCACCGCCTATTTTGTTCTCCTCATTACCTGTCACTCTTTTTTAGGGATAAATGGCCTGATGATTTTCTTACAATAGTTCCACAGCTTAAAGCAGCAAAAAACATTTAAAATTTTTTTAAAAAAGCAAAAAAGTTATGATTTCAAAACAGAAATGAGAAATTCACTTTTGTTATTTGAATGTGTGCTGCATGGAAAATCATTATGATCCTTCCACTTGCAAATGTTTCGGACCCTTCGGTAAATATGTGTTTTCTAATTAAACAGTAACTCTCTGTTTAAAATAAAAATTGGTATGATAGGTCCATGTCCATTTTCAAAAAGTGTATTTTTCAATGACATCCAAGATAGGTCAGCATTTTCCCACTACTGCAAAAAACAGCAATGTGTATCCTCGACGCAGGTATTACAACACATAAATACACTGTTGCCCTGGCTCTCCCTCTGGTTCCATCTGCTCTCTTGCTGTGCAACAGCTATAGCATAAAAAAGCCTATTCTCACACGCTTTTGATATTACACTATTTAATCACATACAGCTGTGGCTTACAAGACTGCTACAAAACACAATTTTAATGTAGTACTCGAAGCCAATTGTGGATAAACATCAACCATTTACTCCGAATAAGAAGTCCAACACTACAAAGATTTTCTTTTAAAGAAAGACTGGTTTTCTTAGAATTTGGCATGGACGTAATTGTGACTGAGCCCTCTCTCTGCCAAAAAGACTGATAATGTCAAAAAGGATTGTGTAAAATCATATTAGTGCAATAATGACGCTTTCCAGAATTCCTGGAGCCAGAAAGACCTGAAATGAACTTACATCCTACTTCTCTTCTTTTGTCTCCCTCCCTGCAAATCAGCCCTACCTCCAACCCTCTAATAGATTTAATTACTTCAGAGAAATAATTTTGATTTATAATTCTATTGTTCTTTTCCCAAACTGAGAGAAAGCGAAAGGAAGCTGTTAGGAAGATACTGTTAGAACAAATTGACATGAGGTTTCTTTTGAATTAAGAATGATTCTGGAGAGAAAGACAACAACAACATGAACTTTTTACATAGCTCCTCCTTTTAGCTAGGCACTAAACTTAGTACTGTGAAAACAATGGCTGCATTATAGAAAAGACAATTCCAAAGATAATTTAATATGGGGGGGAGGTAAAGAAAACAGGACAACTAGAAAGGGAGAGTGGCCCCTTGTTACTATTTTTCTCTTATTCAAAACCAATTAAAATTGTGTACATTCTCAAATGAGACAAACAAGATTTATCATAGTTTCATGCTCTCATATTACCCCCTGAAGCGAAAGACATATTTGGAGTTGTACCTCAAGGTTCTATTGCTGGACAATTTTTAGAAAACCAGTTTTGTATGTTTCAGCCTTTCAAAGGAAAACAGAACTTGGGAGTTTTCAAGGCTGTTTTAAAACTGGCAAGTTACCAACTCTGGCTATCAATGCAAATCTGAGGCAGGAAGTACTAAGGAAATCCTAAACTCTTTCCCTCCCTCTGCAGGATTTTCTACATTTTCATGTGCAAGAAGCATGTTAAGGGGTTGTCCTGTTTTGCTTTTGAAGGATCTGTACATTCACATCTTTGAGAATATCCCTTGCCCCATAGGAGCCTCTCTCTTCCTTTCCCTACTCCTTAGTCCTTCGTGTTTCAAGTGTTTGCTCTCTCTATGGCACAATCAATCGGGCTCTAGCTAGACTTTGAGAGATGAGCAGCTGTCCAGGCTGCAGATGGTTGGAAACTCAGCCTGAAGTCAGTGTGCAGTTGATGAGTTACTCCCTATACCTGACCCCAACACCAACTTCACACCAGGTTCTGAATACGATCTGAGTAGCAGCAGCCAGAAAAACTCTGTTGGGTCCCACAGATCTTTCTGCAAGATCTTCAGGGGAAGCAGATGGTCCAAGGTGGGAAAGCAGTAGGCTGATGGAAAAGCAGCATGAGTAGAAACCATGCCCTGGATCGGTAGAAACATCGTGACCCGGTCAGGGTAAGGAAATGGAAGGAAGGACTAGCTTGCTGTGTGCGTTTGGATGCATTTTAAAGTTTTGGGGAGATGATAAAGTTTTCCAGATACCACACATGAGGGAAATATCTTTCTCAGCAACAAAGTATCAATTCACCAGGCTGTGACCATGTTTTACTCTTTTTAGCCTTCCTAGTTATGATTAAGTTGCCTTTCCAAGAAACCCTCCACAAAATAACTCAGATTGCGATTCACCCTGGGTCTCACAATGCAATAGCAACAGGTTGCTTGCTTTGAATGGGCTATAACAAAATTGCTGAGAAATATTAGGTTGTGACTCAATCAAACGTGATTATGGATATTATCATTAAGCTAATGAGCTATTTTTTGGTCCCCTTTCTCTAAAGTTTGCTGATTATCCTGGTGGCCTTCAAAGAGCAAATTCGTTTTGATGAAGATTTTTTTTTTTTAAATCTGGCTATGGCTCTTATGTAAGTATTAAAGCATGTCATCAAGATTGCTTCTTTTCTGCTCAATCACAATGTTTCTTTTTTAAATTGCTTCTTTTAATAGGGGGAAAAATGGCCAAAAGAAAATTGACAAATGACAGCTTTTAATGCAAGGTCTTGGAAAACATGCATCCTAGAACAATACCGCTACAAGATAGCTATCAGCTAGTCATTGGGTTTTCATTTTACTTCTATGTACATTTATCTAATATAATAATTTAAGCATTTGGAAAATTATTCAAAGGGAGAGAAGCATAAGTAACTTATTTCTAATTTCTTTTTCTTTTTAAGCAACAAAGGTAGTGAATTAGTTCTAATGTGATGGGAAAATAAGAGGATCAGAGAAAGCAGGGAAGTGCCCCAAGTTTTTCTAAAACTTTAATTGCATTTGAGGAAAGGGAAACCTTTCCATTTATTTAGACACCCTACTCTCATTTTGTTTTATCATAAGAAAAGAGCAGCTGTATCTAACACACACATTTAAGTAGAAAGAAAACGTTCAGTATTTTGTACTGTCTGAATAAATGCAATGATACACCTTGAGTTCTTTAAGAACCCCATAAAGATTCTTCACCCCAAACTAATGTCAGTAAATGGCTTTTGTTGATTAGTTAAGAACACCTGGTTTTACAGGACAGCTTAAGTTATGATGTCACCAGAATATGACTTTTATAGTCAACCACAGAACTCTATTTTTATCAACCATAAGTATTCTTTATGTATCAGTATCATTTTAAATAGCTCTGATTTTTAAAATAGATTATAACTATAAGCCAAGGCTAGGACTGTAGATTTTGTGAATTCCACCAAGGCTTGCTTACCAAATAAACATGAGCAGCATGTATTCCCCTCAGAATTATTATAGGTAATATTTTA